>NW_025814827.1:15870000-16515000 GCF_022079265.1 Lynx rufus
CTCTGCCCCTCCCCTGCTTGTGCCTCTCTCTCTCTCTCTCTCTCAAAAGTAAATAAACTTAGAAAAAACTGAAAAATGAAAAAAAAGAATTTATCATTCTCACATCCACAATAAAGGACTTGATATAAAGATTTTGCATAGGGGCACCTGGGTGGCTCAGTCGGTTGGGCATCCGCCTTCGGCTCAGGTCATGATCTCACAGTCTGTGAGTTCAAGCCCCACATCAGGCTCTGCGCTGACAGCTCAGAGCCTGGAACCTGCTTCAGATTCTGTCTCCGTCTCTCTCTGCCCCCCCCCACCCTCACTGTGTCTCTCTCTCTCAAAAAAAAAAAAACAACCCACAAAAAACATAAAAGTTCTCATCACAAGGAAAAGTACTTAAAAAAAAAAAAAAGATTTTGCATATTCTGAGTTTTTCTAAGTAAACCAGGACATTTGTTTTGTCAATCAGTCCACACTAGGTAGCCAGTAATAGCAATAGTTTTTGAAGTTACTCTGTGGCAGACACTGTGTTAAGTGCTTGATACAGATTATGACATTTAATTTTTGCGTTATGCCTAAGAAGTAGGTTATCATGATTCCATTCGACTGAAAGAGCTGAGGTTCAGACAGGTTAAGCAGCTTTCTCAAAGGCATACAGCTAGGAGAGGCAGAGCTCAAATATCTTATTCCAATACCTTTGTTGGTAATCGCTCACTCTACTGCCTCTGCATCAGAATTTTAATAAAAATGGAAGAAAAATCTTGCCATTAATTGTGTGTGTGTGTGTGTGTGTGTGTGTGTGTGTGTGTGTGTGTGTTTATGTGTTAATTGGGAAAAGACTCAACCTTTGAAAACTTAAACGTTTAATTTTAGAATAGTTTTAGTTTTACAGAATTATTGTGAAAATAGTACAGAGGGTACCTGTATTCTCTATACCCAGCTTCTCATTTTATTAACATCTTACCTTAGTATGATATATTTGTTACAATGAGTAAACCAACACTGATACATTATTAGCTAAAATCCATGGTTCATTCAGATTTCCTCAGGTTTTATTTATGTCCTTTTTCTGTTCCCGGTTCCCATCCAGGATATCACACTACATTTAGTAGTCCTGTGGCAGTTCCTCAGACTTTCTTTGTTTTTGGTTACCTTGACAGTTTTGAGGATTATCTTGTCAGATATTTTGTAGACTGTCCCTCAGTTGGAATTTGTGTGATGTTTTCCTCATGATTAGGGTAATATGTTTTTTGAAGGAAGATCATAGAGGTAAAATGCCATTTTCATCATTTTATATCAAGGGTCATCCTATCAACATGACCTGTCACTGTTGATGTTAATGTTGATCACCTAGCTGAGGTAGAGTTTGTCAGGTTTCTACCCTGTCAAGTTACTCTTTCCTTCTCTTTCCATGCTGTTCTCTGTGAAAGAAGGTCACTATGTGCAGCCCACACTTAAGGAGTTGGAAGTTATGCACCACCTCCTTGAGGATAGAGTATCTATGCAATTAACTTGGAATTTATCATGGTGGATTTGTGTCTTTTCCTTATTTATTCATTCCTATTATTTATTTGGTCATTTATGTTAGTATGGGATCATGGATATTTATTTCATACTTTGGATTATAATCCAGTATAACTTTATTGCTCAAATTGTTTTAGCTTGGGCTACTGGGAGCTCTTTTAGATGGCTCCTGTGTCCCTGTGATACATCAAGTTAAATTTTTTTTTTTTTCTCTCTGGCACTGCAAGATGCTCCAGGCTCATCTTGTATATTTCCTGCCCCAGTCCTTGAATCTGCCATTTTTCCAAGCAGCCCTGGTTCCCTTCATTGGAGAATTAGCATTAGAAACCAAAATATGGGCGCTAAGTGTGCTCATTGCTGTTGGGATATTGCTTCTAGGTTCTCCCAGCTGTAAAAGAGCAAGAAAATATATGCGTTATACATATCTTTAAATTTTTCTATATGTAACCATCTGTATCTACATTAAACTAAACATGAGTTCATTCATACTAGTATCTCCAACTCTAATTTGTCACTACACGGATCACTCTAGCCTTCTCCCCTCATTTATCTGTAAATTCTCACAGATTTCTCCAACAGTGAGAAATGAGGTTCCTGACATTTATCATCCATTTACTCAATTGTTTAATTCTAGTATACATGTATAGCAGTATCAGAATTTTTAACCCAAATCCCCAAGGAAAACAGCTTTATCAGCTGGAGCACAGTGCCACGTACAGTTCCTTTTTACTTTGGTGTTACAGATTCTGCTCATTTCCAAAGTTGCTTCAGTCAGTACCATTTTCCCCACTCCGTTCAGTGAGGTGTGAACAAATGTTCACACATTTGTAATATAGTTGGTTGCTTGTCACAATTTGTATTCCATTCTGGGATCTTCTGTCCTCCTAAGTAATTTTTTTTTTCTAATTTGCATCTAGTTTACAGTAACACAGAGAATAGTTTCAGCACCCCCCCAGAATCCATTGCAATTCATGTACCCAACTTCACCCTCCAGACTCCTGGCAACCACTGATCTGTTTCCTATCTATACAGTTTTGTCTTTCCAGAATGTCATATAATTGGAATCATGCAGCAGGTAGGTTTTTCAGACTGGCTTCTTTTGTTGAGCCATGTCTTTGTGTCTTGATAGCTTGTTTCTTTTTATCACTGGCTAGTATTCCATTGTCTGGATGAACCACAGTTGTTTATCCATTTACCTGTTAAAGGACATGTTGGTTGCTCCCAATCTGCAGATTTCTGTCGGATATAAGTTTCAAGTCATTTGGATAAATACCTAGGAGTGCAATTGCTGAGTCATATGTTAAGACTGTGTTTAATTTTGTAGGAAACTGCCAAACTGTCTTTCAAAATGGCTGAACCATTTTACATTCCCGTCAGCAATGAATGTGTGTTTCTGTTGCTCTGTATCTTCACCTGCATTTGGTGTTGTCAGTTTTTTGGATGTAGTCATTCTAATAGTTGTATAGTAGTATCTTGTTTTCACTTGCGATTCCCTAAGGACAAATGATGTTGAGCACATTTTCATATGCTTATTTGCCATTTGTAGATCTTCTTTAGTGATGTGTCTGTTCAGATCTTTTGCCTCCTTTTTATTCTGCCTTTTATTTTTTTTTAATATTGACTTTTAAGGTTCTTTTGTACTTTGGATATGAAGCATTTATCAGACATGTATTATGCAAATATTTTCTTTCAGTTTATCTTCTCATTTTCTTTCCAGTCTTCCAGGCTTGTCTTTTCATTTTCTTAGCAGTGTCTTTAACGGAGCAGAAGTTTTAATTTTAATAAAGCCCAGCTTATCAGTTTTTTCTCTCATAATCTGTGCTATTGACGTTGTATTTACAAACTCATTACCAAACCCAAAGTCATGTAGATTTTCTCTTATGTTTTCTTCAAGAAGTTTTTATATTTTTCCATTTCATATTTATGCCTGTGATCGATTCTGAGTTAATTTTTGTGCAAGGTGTAATGTCTGTGTTCAGGTTCATCTTTTTTTTATATATGGACATTCAGTTGTTCCAGCACCATTTGTTGGAAAGCCATTTATTTATTTCATTAGAAAAATATTTCTGTCCAATTTGTGGAACTAGAGTTCTTTGAAATCAAGCTTTGAGAACTCTGGCCCAGTCACTGAAGTCTTCTTGTAACCTCCATATGCTATTTTCTTTTCACCCATCTTCCTGCCAAATCAAATGCTAGCTGCTGCCTACTGAAGACAACTACAAAAACTTTCTTATTTCAATACACTGGAGAGAAACTGGTGTGTGTGTGTGTGTGTGTGTGTGTGTGTGTGTGTGTGTGTGTGTGAGAGAGAGAGAGAGAGAGAGAGAGAGAGAGAGAGAGAGAGAGACAGTAAAGTCCCTTCGGGAGGGGAGGTTTGTAGATGAAGGGGCAGTGGTTGGAGACTCTCTACTTTATCCTCGAAGATAGAAAACTCTTAAGATGGATAGAATTTAATTAACATACTTTTGAGACAAACATTATCTCTTAGGAAAAATAAAGAATTTTGCAGTATGTACATACACCTGTGTGTGCGCAAGTGCACGCAAACACACCCCCACCCCCACACACACCCACACCTACACACACCCACACACAGCCTTTCTCCTAAAGCTTGGCTAACTTTAAGAGCACCATCAATACCCTTTTCCAGGTCTTGGAGAGAGTCAGACAGAAGCTCTCCATTGTCACATGCCTCAACCTCAGAGAAGTGGGGAGCAGATTTTCATTAACTGTGATGTATGTTACAACATAAAGCGCATGAAATTAGCTACATACTTCACAGTCCTGTTTATCTGAGTGTGTGAAAATCAGACACATTTATTTTATTTTATTTTATTTTTTTGCTTACAATGAATTAAAAATAAAGAAGAGTGCCATCTTGTGGGCATCTCTGTTACTACCACAATCACATCAGATCCTGGTGGAAGTCCATCAACCCTAGAGCACCATTTGGCCTAGGAACACATCTGTATGTAATGTATCAGCTGAAGGCAACGGATTAAAGACATCTCTTCAGTTCTTTTACCTATATTAAATCATTCTATGGACTTTTATTTTCATAAATGACTAAAAGGTACTTCCTAATAACCTATAAAACCAGTCATGGAGGGGCATTTAAAGTAAAAAATGGCATATTATCATTTCCTTTACATACTCAAATTCCATTTTGTATAAGAAGTTTTGCTGACAAGTTTCATAGAACATGAACCTACATGGAATGGGAATTTCAGAAATTTCCAGGGAGAATGTTTTGTATTTATCATTATATTGAGTTTGGTTGTGGTTTTCAATCCATGCTAGTCTTGTCTTAAAGAGTATGGTTGTTACTTATTTATCAGTATGAGCAAAGAACCAGGAAAGACCACTCAGTAACAGGACAGAAGTTTTAGTAGCAATTCAGGAACCACTGAGTCAGATGGTGGACTACAGGCCAGGATGGGGAATTGGATCCTGGAAAGCTCTTTGACAGGATGGAGCCAAGGATGACAAGTCATGCTACTTGTTGCTGAGACACTCCCTTCTAATTCCAGGCTTACTGGTTTTTTTGTTTCGTTTTGTTTTTTTACTATGAGACCTTGGGAAAATCCCTACACCTCTTTTTTTTTTTTTTTTTCATTCTGTGAAATAACACCTTTGAAATACATCTTCTCCAGGGTCTCTTCAAGGCCTGAAATTTGATTTATCAAAGAGAAGGACTCATGTCTCATTCATAACCAGGTTTCCTGGTTAAGGGTGGGATTTATCACAGAGATATTTATTTTTAGTGAAGCTTGTAGATAGAGCATTCTGAAGCCATGGGAATGGTTTATATTTTACATAGTAACAAATTACGGAAATACTTGAATGTAATTACTCCTTCAGTATTGGTATCCTCACTTTGAGTTCCTGTAGTCCTATTGGATGAGGTATCAGAGAAAAGCCACACTCACTTCCATTCAGGGACTGAGGCAGGTGGGCCCTCACTGCACTGAAGATATATTTTCCTTGCAGATGTGTGCACTTGACATCATAGCATTTTAAGACATCTTGGGCAATGATGGGTGACATTATCCATCCAGCCACTGTATCAACCTCATGCTGTCAGTATCTGACAGTAGTATTGATTCTAGGGAAAGAAACCATCCCTTACATGGCCAGCTAAAGGACATTCAGGATGGGTGTCATTTCATGAGGAAGACTTTCTATGTTCCCAAATGAGTAAGGAATGTTGCTTTCCATATGTGTTTAACGCTGTGTATTTTAAGAGTTCTTATAATCTAAGAACTCTAAAACATTCCTCTTTGATGGAGTGAATGCACTTTAAGTTTTTTTTGGGGGGGGTGAGAAGGGTCCAAAATCCAACAAGATACTAGAAGGTTCAACCCCACATTGCATCTTATCTTTGTCAAAATTATGTTGCTGTGGATTGCTAAATGTGCCCTTTAAAAAAATGTGGAACAGAAATCATGCTGATGGCATTTTACCACAAGAGAGCGCTCTAACAAAACACCTCACAGCTCAAAAATCTACATCGACCTTCTCAAACATTTACGTGCTACAATTTCTGGCTGGTCTTGTGACACAAAGCTCAGTGTCACAAATATTGTTTCAAATTTTATGAAAAGAGACTTTTTGAAGAATGTTGGGAGCCTGAGAAGTAAACCCTGAGCACAAGTTAAACTACTTTGTTTAGCTGGAGATGCTTTATAATTCCTCCATCAATTTCTAAAAAGGGGGCAAAAGAGTTTAAAAACCTTTACTGTCTTTAACAACAGACCAAAAAACACAAACTCAAAACACTTTAAGAGCATTTTCATTTCCAAACTACATCCTTTATGGATAATTTTCCTAAGAATTTGGAATCTAGATATGTAATTGAATAAAAAACAAAAGCAACCAAACAAATCCATTCTCTAATCTAGATAAAATTGTCAGAGAAAGTGCTGTGTTACCTCTTCCAGGATACAGATACTAGAGAAATGAAGTAGGGGAAAGGCTATGTGATTGTCTTTGAAGTAAATTAAAGCACTCGGACTGCATTTCCCTCGTGGACAGATAATACTTGAGGGCATTATTGCCAACAATGAATATCCTTTACATTTAAACAATCTTTACTGATAATAAAATAATTAGAAAAATTTATGGGCATGTGCACTGTTATTAACATGGTTTTGCCTAAAGGAGATTCAGATGGTTATTCACGGATGTTATGAGGTTCTCCACCCCGCCCCCCCCTTTCAGATGACATGTTTATACTTAAGCAGCACTTCTAAATTTTTAATAGAGATGAAGAGATTCCATTTAATTAGGTAGAGTGACTTGTGTATGTGCAGGTTATACATTTACGAGTTCTAATGAAGAACAGAAAATACCTATTGAGCAGCCTTTGAAGTTTCACTTGTTTAAGGATAATTGTAAACCCAGCTCAATGGAAATAGCATCTCAGTCAATCCACTGACTAGAGAGTAGAGCATAGGGAGTTAAGTCTAGGTAAAATAATTGTACAAATCACATGTCGATCAATGCTCAAAGGATTTTTTTCCCCTTCTAAATCAAAGCTCTTCCATCTTCTGTTTGATTGGAATATTGAAACTAGGTTATAGGAATAAATGTTAAGGATATAATAAGATTTTTTTCTTTCTTAAAATCCCCCTCTATTTATATCAAGCTTTTCTCTATGTTTCTTTCAATTTTTACTTATTATATTCTGTGTAGCCTATCTTATTTGCAAATTAGAAAACTAAGCCATGCTACTGTCAAACGATTTTTCCACATTCATAAATCCTTTCTGAAAATAAGTTAATTTTTTCTTAAACTCTGACCTAAGGTAAAAAATCCAAATATTTGTGTGCCTCAGATGTACCACAAAAAGGCCACCTAAATTAATGAGGTTTCTTGAATTGGTGTACAGAAATGAATTACAAAGCTTAAGAAGTCCAAGAGATTTCTCGTGATTTTTAAAGCAATATTAATGATCATATGGAATGAGAAATTGAGCTTTATGTTATTAATATTGGATTAGTCTTTATTTCCTGAAAGCTGGTCTATTTATGGGTATGTAGGATGGAATAAAAGTCTGAAAAGGTTAATTTTTTTTTAAGTTCTGTAGAATGTCTATTTTCTTTCACTTTTTAGAAGTTTCCCTTTCAGCGGTAGTTGCAACCTGCATTTGGAGTGAGTCCAGGAAGCTTGAATAATAATGTAATCGCTGGTGGAACCACTCTTAGGGGAGGGAGTGGAATCAATGAAATGCTGCGCGCAGGTTCCTGACAATATATTCATCTTGCTATTATCGTGGCTGATGGATTGTAGCAAGGAGACTCCTAGGGCTTGCATTTGCCATCTTTAGTATACATTATAATTTCAGTGTGGAAAAAAAACCCCAGCATACAAAAGAAATAAAGCCATCCCTGCCTGAAAAGTAGTACCTTAAAAATGTACATTGAAAGAAAAGATATTTGTCTTGTTGCAGGGAGAATAGAGAGTAGAGGATAGAAGGCGAAAGAGGAAAGGAAAAGAAACCGTTGCCCTTTGCTTAGCTTGCTGACCATATTTAAGGCTCTCGAACATTTTAGTAGTTGCACATCCATTTTCTCTTTCTTCTGTGTGCTTGTCTAATTTATTTTCATAAGAAAACTCTGCCCCTCTTGTCTGGAGCCAGCATTATGCAGCTGAAATCTTGGATGGTATGGGTTTAAGATCAAACAAGACCTAATAAGGTGGGATTTGTTTTCTTATTGATCTTTTTGTTGCTTGGGTCCTGCTGACAATCTGCAAAGTGATGGGGAGGTATTAGGGCAGCAGCTCTTCAGAGAAATGTGTTCTGGCTGGGGCTCCACCTCGAAATAGGAGAGCAAGAGACTTAAAACAGCTCAGAACAAGGGGCTCAGGGCTTGAAGAATGGAAGTGGGTTCAGGGGAATGGCCACCAGCATAAATATTAAAAGTGGAAGATATTAGGAACACTCTGGGTGGCTCAGTCAGTTAAGCGTCTGACTTTGGCTCAGGTCATGGTCTCACGGTTTGTGGGTTTGAGCCCCACATCGGCCTCTCAGCTGTCAGCACAGAGCCCACTTCGGATCCTCTGTCTCCCTCTGTCTCTCTGCCCCTTTTCCCCCATCTCAAAAATAAATAAACATTAAAAAAAGTGCAAGATGCTAGATGATTTTTTTTGTTTATTGTATTTTTGGTTCTGGCAGTTTGGCCAATGTCCTTGATTAGAGTTGATCAACATGCCTAATTCAGGTCTAACTTAAGAAACAAAAGCCTCCCGACTTTGTGGGAGACCCTGGAAAGTAGGGCAGGATACCATCCATGTAAGAGAAAAGCAAAAGAGTTTGATACCTTTTTTTAAAAGTTCCCTTAGGAGTAAAAAAAAGAAAACACACACACACAAAAACAAAACTGAGGAAGTATTTAAAGGAAGCTGAAGGAAATTAAAGTGAGCAAAAAAAAAAAAATTAGTGGACAAATTAAACTCCCTGCTAGTAAATGGAAAGAAGCAGGAGAAAAACGTTGGGGGGGTGGGGTGGGGAGGAAATGTAACTTATTAAAAATAAATCATTCTGGTCCAGTCTTTCAGAAATAAGGAATTGAAGTAAGCACCATTTGTAGTCTTATTCAGTAACTTAATTGAACTAACATTAAAATCTGTCTCCTGTTAGGGTAGATAATGCATAGTTGATGCTCCTACAGGATGAGAAGCACAGCATTTTCATATTATTGGCAAAGAAGAAACTATGCCTATTGATTCTGTGTTATTTAGGCAACCACTTCAGTCAACTCAGGTATCAAGGATCATGTTCTGCTTCTGCCCACCTTCCAGTGTTGCAGAAAAGCGAGAGGGAAAAACACCACAGAAGGGAGTAGCCATTACAAGTGAAATATTATCGAGGACAGTGGAACTCCCCCTGACTTCTGGAGGCTCTTTGGCAAGGTATTTACAGATGCAGTATTTCTGTCAGCCTCCTCCCTTATTCCACTCTTTGTTCCTTTAATGGACAAATTAGCCTTAGGTTCTTGTTAAACCTGTTCCTTTTGGGAAGAGAAAATAATGTATGTCCTCATGAATAGGCACCACCAGTAGAAATGTCATTTGGAGTAGAATGCCCTCTTTCCAGTGATGCTTTTCCCTGGGGGTGAGGAAATGAATGTCACCAGCTGCTTGAATGTCAGCTCTTCAGTTGGCCTCACTTTTAAGTGCAGTCTTTTGGCACGAAGGGAAGAAGATATTCAAAATTGTCCTAGTGGGAAGAAATATAGGATACATCTAGTCATATTTGGGCAAAGGAGAACTTCCTTCGATATTGGAGATGGGAAGGAACTTAAAGGCCAGCTACTCCAAGCTTTTCATTTCTCAGATGGGTGAATTGAGGCCCTTTGAAGTTCAGTGAATTGTTCAAGTTAGTGCAAGGAGTTAGTGGTAGAATAATTTTGCTCCTGCAGGGCACTTTTGAGGAGGAAGCTTCTGGGGAAACAGGCACATCTTTTTGGGACTGGGAGGGACCTTGAGATAAGAGAATTATGGTCCTTGTTCTCCAAAGTGTAGTTCATGGACCAGCAGCATTGGCATCACCTGGAGCTTATTAGAAATGCAGCTTCTCAGTCTCTTTTAGACCTACTTTATTAGATTCTGAATTTCAACAAGATCTTTAGGTAATTTCTATGCATGATAGAGTTTGAGGAGCATTTTGCCCCAAACACCAGCTAAAATGATTGGGCAGCTCAAAGCTGCCTAATTTCAGCAAGTGTGATAACAACTTCTAAAAGACACTGTTGTAAGCAACATTTTTAGCTGAGGTGAGTACATTAAAATTTAAAAATGCAAAGAGTAAAAAAGTGATGCTATACAGTAAAGGTGAAGATTCGGGGAAATGGTTACACTAAATGATACAACTCTTCTGGAGGGCAATTTGGTAATAGGTATCAAAGCCTTAAAAATTTGCATACCCATTTGATCCAACAATTCCACCTTCCAGGAAGTTACTCTGGAGAAATAATTGACTGGTTTGAAAAGATGTGTGAGTAAGAATGTCGTAATGTTTATGATAGCTTGAAAAGTTGTAAGCAGCCTAATATCTAATAGTAGAGAATAGTTAAGGAAATTATGAAACCTACAGAGAAATACTATGCATTCACTTAAATGATAATAAATTAGAGGAGCATTTAATACTCCAGCAATCTGTTTACATATGTTTTTTAAAGGTTTTTTTTTTTTTTTGTTTTTTTGTTAAAGAGAGAGAGAGAGAGATAGTGCAAGTGGGGGAGGGGCAGAGAGTGAGAGAATCCCAAGCACACTCCACATTGTCAGTGCAGAGCCCGATGCGGGGCATGAACTCGCAAACCGTGAGATCATGACCTGAACCGAAACCAAAAGTTGGACACTTAACTGACTGAGCCATCAGGGTGCTCCACATATATTTGTTGATAAGTAAAAAACTCACGTTACCATCTCTGTATAAAATGGTCTCCTATCTTGTTTAGAAATAGGTATATAAGTTTAAAATCCAGATGGCCATAAAGCTAAATGTTAACAGTAGTTACCTCAGAGGGTATTATAGTTATATATTTCTTTTTTGCTTATATTCATTTTATGGCTCATTTACAACTGACCTGTATTAGTTAGCTAATCAAAGGTGGTAATATAGTTATTATTTTGGAAGAGCATTTTTTTCTTTAAATGTTGAATATTTCTCTTCCAAGGCTACATTCCTAAAAGAAAAAAAACATTTTAGCATCTTGTGTGCAACTTTTTCATTATGCTGAGTACATAATATTGAAACTTTCTATTAAGTGTCTTTCTCCTCCAAGACTGTGAACACGGATGACAAAGACTGAGTCTCTAACGTCCTTGTATGTAGGCCTAGCATGGAGCTTGGCACTCAGCGTGCAGTTAACAAGTGTTTTAAATGGATAAACGAATAGATGACTGTCTAAAGACTTTTTTTATTCATGAGTGGTTTAAAGTTCTTAGCATGCTGGAGTTGATTGCAATTGCATATAAGTAGTGTGCCTGATGAGATAACTATGGAGGGCAAAGTTCTGTCTGACATGTTGGTTTAGAGGCAGTTTCCACTCTGGTAATAAATTGTTCTGTGAGGTGTGGGCTAGGGTTGAATGTGTGTTAGGAGGTCAGGCTGTAGAGGCCTCTAAAGGCTCAGAGGAAGTGTGCTTCCCAGGAGCAACCACCCTCTACTCCCATGAGGAATCCTAGGCTATTGTGCCCAAGTGGGAGTTAATAGGCAGTGGAAACTGGGTTTCCAGGTCCTGGTTTGTTTGTTTTATTATACTAGTTGTAACTTTAGGTTTTATCTCATTAGGCAACAGAGTTTTGAGAGATTTGAAGTATTGCTGACTAGTGTTTATTCTGTTTCAGCATTATGCTAAGAAGCATTTGCAAACATTCTTTCATCCAGTCCTGTTGCTTCCTTATGAGGGAGGTACCCACTCTACAGAGTAAGAGACTGAAACTGCAAAAGGTTAAGCTACTTGTCTTTTCAGACACGAAGTTCAGACGCAAAGAGGTAGAGCTGGACTCCAGACATGGGGCCCTGAACCCAGAGCCAGGCCCCCCTGCCATGTTATAAAGAAGCTGGAGGATTGGGATTTTCTCTTGCTCTAACGCACTTCAGTGTGACTCTGCCCGTGGAGATGTCCCTGGGCCTTTTTGAATGTCTCCAGTTCTCCTTGTTAGATTCTGTTTGAAATGGGTCTCCACTTTCTGTGGGTCAGGTAATTTCTTTCTTGCTCTTGGGTCTAAGTGAAGTCACCAGAAAACTTAATTTATAGCAAAAAAATGTTAGGAGAATAAAAAATATTTTTAATAAAGTAATTCATGTAATAACATGAGATAAAGTTCAAGAAGGTAGTTTGCATACTTAAAGGTAAACCCTAGCTTTAATTTGGCTTATAATTTAATTATAAATTAATTTTAATTCTTAAAGTCATGAGAGAATTCATGGAAGATTCATTGAATATATATGGTTTGTTTCTTGAGATATTCCATTTTCTGTATTTCTAAATGTTGACAGTATACAAAAATAAGTTATAATCTGTTAAATTGAGGAAATATTTCCAGTATGGAGTAGTATAGTAATGAAATATGAACATTTGTTTAGAAATCTTCTTGACTGCTGTACAATTGGAATTTGCATAGTAATCTGGAAGGATCTTGAAAAACATCTGGGGAAAGGTCATGATTTGGTCCGAATTATATATCCAAGAGGTTTCAAAATCATAAAATGATATAAAAGTACTCTGGATTTTTCTTACTACCCCAGCCCCAAATGGGTTGTATCTTAATTGTAACAGTTTGTGACTTACTTTTATTTGTGTGATTATCTGATTGATATGTGTCTCTGCCACTAGCCTTTGAGCTTCATGGGAGCAGGATAGCCACATCTGTTTTGCTTGTCATTGTAGATACTTAGCACATAATAGCATGTTGTAGCATGTAGTGATAATGGCAACAATAACAACAATGAATGAGAATGATAGCTGATACTTACAGAGCCCTTACTGTGGTCTAGGTAGTGTTCTAGGTGCTTAATACTAACTCATGTATTGGAACTTCTGGCAAATATTGGTTGAATGATTTTGATATAAATGGAAAAGAACTTTGAGTTTATACATCTGGGAACTATTTAGTGTTGTGGAGGTTTGGGAGACTGTCTTTCACAATGAGAACTGGAGGACCTTGGACTCAACGTGATTCAGCAGAATGTAGCTTTTTTTTTTTTCATTCCTGACAAATATTTAAGTTTTCATGTTTTCACATTCTTTTTTGTTTGCTATTTTAATATCCCCATAGCAGATATTTAAGATACAAGAGAAAGGCTAGACACCATGTAACTACTTAAGGAAATAGAATGGCAATATGATTAAAATTGGACTTTAATTTTAATGAAGTCTTTGACTAGCAACTATGAACATCAATAGTGGGAGGGGAGGATCGTCTTTCCAGAAAGTTTCAAGCTGACATCTGTGTTGCTACTGCAGTAACCTCCACTTAATTTATTGTCATTTACTGCAAAAATTGATGAGAACATAACCTTTGTAAGGTTTTTATGTTTTATTGGCTATAAAAGATAAAATATGGAGTAAAAGGAAGTAAAATAGTATTTTGTTAGGTTGGGGGATGGATTTATGTTTTAACTAACTGATAGAATAATCAGAGGGTCATAAAGATCAGAGTCTCTGCCTCCTATCTCTTCCCTTTTTTATGTGTGCATTCAACAAGCTTCTCTTTGTGGCTGTCAGGCTCATGGGAGCTCACCCAAACACCAGGCCCCCTTTGTCCAAGGGCATTAACTCAGCTGTGTAGATGAAGAGTATCACGGAGGCTTCTGTTGCAAACGTTAAGCAATTGGGATAAGTCTAAATGAATCAGATACTTGACATGTGCAAATGGGATATTTGTTCACAGGGGACTCCGGGCTACATTGTGTCTTGAATGAACAGGCAAAAACAAAGTGTGTGAGTTAAATTGAATTTTGCAGGAAACACACAAAGAGATCCGGATCTTTGGGAATTGCTGGTGATTGTGGTTTAGGGGTGGATGCTGGGAGGGCCCAACCCCATCAATTTCCCAACATACTCTCTCCTGCCAAAATAAAACAAAATACAACAAACAAACAAAAAAAGGAAGGAAGGAAGAAAAAAAAGAAAGAAAGAAAGAAAGAAGAAAAGAAAAGAAAAGAAAAAAGAAAAGAAAAGAAAAGAAAAAAAAGATAGCAAACAAATTTTAAAGTGATTCTATTTTGTTGTCTAGGACAGTGGTTCTCAAACTGTAGCCCACACATCAGAATCACCTGGAGCACTTGTTAAAACCCAGATTTCTGGATGCCACACCCAGAGTTTCTCACTGAGGAGGTCTGGAGTGGGGCTTGAGAATTTGCATCTCTAACAAGCTCCCAGGTGATGCTGATAATGCTTAAAGACCACATTTAAGAACCACTGCTTTAGGCACTCAGTTGTCTATGCTGTAGCTAGGTGGATGTGCTTCAAGGAGCTGTAACAGTCCAAGGAAGATATTTTCTCACCTCAGAAGTGGATGGCCAGGTGAGTCTTTAGGGGTAGGTGTGTGTTTCGTGTGCACACAAACCAGGGTCTGTCCTAAGGGTAAGTAACTGCTTTAATTTTTAGAGCTTTCAGTCTAACTTTCGGGCGAGGAATAAAATACCCAACTTAATATCTTTCCTTAAGTGTTTTGTTTTTGTTTTGTAGGATTTGCTTCTAAAGGAATACACTAGCTTGGAACCTCTTGAGGGTGCTGGTCTGTTTTATTGCTGTGCCCTGGATGCTGAGCGTAGTGCTATGTACCAGACCTGCTATATAATTTGTAGTGCAGAATGAAAATATAGGGCTCTTTGTTCAAAGTTAAGAATTTGAAGACAGTGACAGCAGGGCATTAACTCCAATTCCCTTTAATTGTGAATTAATCCCTTCTCAGTGGAGGTCACTATGTGGCTACACAGATTGAACACCCAGAAGGTGGTCCTTCTTGTCACCTGATACTCCACAGGAGCAAGCAAAGGATCCTCACCAAAAGCATCTCCACTAAAGATTGACCAAGAAGGATTTCGGAGAAGGATTTGAAGGATTTCCTGGTTTGACTCCTCCCTCCCCTTTTTTTGGTGGAGGCATGTGCTGTCATTTTATGTAGGTTTTGTAGTTATCCTGGTGCCTGTTGCACCTGTTACCCCCTTGATAGCTCAATGAGGTAGGCATTATGATTCCATTAAAAAGGCTCAGCTGTGACTTTGCCTGTTTCCTGAAGTCCCATGCTTTTAAAAATTTTTTTATTTTTCTTTTGTTATATTTGCCTCTCAGAGATGTTTAGCTCTTTGGCTCAAAGACACACAGCTAGTGATATGTGAACAGGAATTTGAACCCAGCCTTCTGAATCCTGGATGAACATTCTTTCTACTACTTACCCCTGAAGAAAGCAAATTTTGGAAAGTTCATTGATTCTATTGATATCTTTGAGCTCTGAAGCCTTAGTATTGAGGCAATAAATCTAGTTGATTCCTGGTCTGTACGCATGTGCTATTTAGTTCTGAGAACAAATGGCTCCTCAGATACACCCTATTATCATGAGAGTCTGGCCCTTTAAGTTTTGGTGCTGCTGGCTTGGAAGATTTCATATAAATTAATCTCCCAACTCCCAGTCTTCTTCTGCAATGCTAACCATTGTTTAGGTTAAAGAAAAATATTTCTTGATACATTGTAGGTCTCCTCTGCCTCCACTCTCTTGATTTACTTCTGTGCACCTGATGCTCACTCCCCGGTTCTCCATGGTTGTGAAATACTACCTCCCAGGGGATGAAGCTTGGTGGTTATGGCTGCCCATGACCATGGACCAGCTGTCTGGATTTGAGTCATGCTTCTGTCTCTTACTTGCTGTGTGATGTTGGCCATGTTTTTGATTTAACCACATTTGAGCTTATTTCCTGATCTGTAAAACAGGGATAATGCAGTAATAGAGTTTCGATGTGATGATTAAAAGCCATAACTTAATGCTTTGGTAATAGCATTACTGTGTTGAGGGATGACCCCACGCATACCTAGGCAGTGTATCAATTTTATTTAGTTTATTCTCCGATGCTTATTTAATGCTTTCCCTACTCCCTAGGAGAGGACTCTTGGAATTTTGCCTTTTCTCATGGGATGTCTGCGCTGTACAGTATTGAAGATTTCGAAGCAAAACAAAAGAAAAACAGTGGACGGGATGGTACTGCCACAATTTGCAGAGCAGTAAATGTTTTGAAGTAGACTTTTTTGGGGGGTGATGGGGAATGCCATGTCAAAAATAGTACTACCTCGTAGGTGGTCATGCATTCCAACAATGTGAGGAGAGGAATATGTGTAAACAAGTGTGTAAAGCACTCATGAACTTATCATTAGAATCTCCCTTCCTCTTTCCAGGTTCTTCCATCTTCCTTTCACCCCACTTTTGGAATGCATTTGGAATAAATTGAATCTATATTTGTATGGGGCTCAGGGAAAATAATTTTACTTCAGTGTCCTCACTAGAGCTGCTCATCCTCAAAATTCTTTCTATCAGTTGGCAGTATTTAGAATGTATGCAAATGTTTGCCAAGGTCTTGTTGTGTTTTTCTACATCCAGAACTATTTATGCAGCTAAAATGTTAAAGTAAACATTAAGGAATGAAAGGAAGATGAACGTATGTAATTCCAGCTGCTTTGTCCTGATGACATTAAGGAAAATGGAGGCTCTATATATTTGAGCCTTCGGTACCACTTCAGGACCTGCTTGCTTCATCCCTTTTGACCTTCCTGTACCTGTGCAGCAGCCAGTGGTGCAGCCCTCCTTTCTCTCCATCTATTCTCCCACCAAGAAAACAACCCAGGGTCCTGAGCAGCTATTTAGAGTCCTTGTAATAAGGATGAGATTCCTTAGATTGTCGCAGAGCTGGTTTTGTTTTTTGTTTTTTTTGTGTTTTTTTTGTGGTTTTTTTTTTTTTTTTTTTTTTGGAGGATGGGGTTGAGTGAACGGATAATAGCTGCATTGCAAACACTAAGTT
The DNA here is from genome assembly GCF_022079265.1 of Lynx rufus. Classification (NCBI taxonomy): domain Eukaryota; kingdom Metazoa; phylum Chordata; class Mammalia; order Carnivora; family Felidae; genus Lynx; species Lynx rufus. The sequence continues at coordinate 15,887,030 of NW_025814827.1, forward strand.
GATATTGCCCATCAAAGCTTAACTGAAGGATTTACTCCAAATGCTTAGAGGATTCTTTACGTTTTTGCATTTATTAAAGGTACATGAAATCAGGACCATAATTTGGTCTATATAATTTTACAACTTTTTGGAAAAAACCACATTGTTAGTACCCAGTGAGAGACCCTTCTGGTGTTGATGAGACTCGTGCCATCCCTTCAGTGATTTGCTGCCCCTCTATCTGGTTGACCCAAATGATCAGGGATGACCTAGACACCTAAAACCAGAGATAACTTAAGAACTCCCCTGTTGCTATGAGGTTGTCTTCCCTCATTGTACATAAAGAGACAAAGGAGCTGATGGTTTCTCTGGTGGTTTTCCTTCTTTCCACTTGGGTTTAGGCTAATGAGCATCAGATGGCTGCTTCCACAGAATTTCAGTGCTAAGTGAGCCATTAGATGCTGACTTGGACTCCTCTCTCTACTTTTATTTCCCCTCAGTGCAAGAATACCCTTCTCCACCAATACCTCTGCTCTTCCTTGTGAATTTCTTCCTTAGAAATTGCTGATATAAACCAGATTCTAGCAGATCATCATAGACCCCCTCCTTCTTGCTCACCTCAACATGGAACAATTCACTAAATATTTTTGGTTGTACCTCAAATCTCTCCAGATTGCCTCTCTCCCTTGTCCCCACATTCCTTGCTTCTGGAGTCTCCTACTGCTGTCCCTCTCCAGTCTCCCTGTCAGTCTTGTCCCAAACTCCTAGAATGAACTAAACAGTGCTAGCATGCATAACCTTCATTGCTTCTCAGAATTGAGTCCAAACTCCTCTTTTATCATGGGATAAAATATTTTTATTGTTCCTCCCTTGCCTGCCTCTGGAGCTAAATCCATTGGCCTCTCAAAATCAGCTGGAATGCATTATTTTATTCTCCCAAATGGAGCATATTCCTTAATTTTCTGGGCCTTTTTTGTGAATTCTTCCCTCATGCTCTGTCTGGATTACTATTCTCAGCTCAAAACTCACCTCCTCCTTGAAGTCTTACCTGACTCCTCAGGCAGAGTTGACTCTTCTCTTCTTTTGACTTTGTATGACAATGTTAAAGCACTGGTAGTACTATATTGTACATAATTTTTAAGAGCCGTTTTTTTCTTTCACTTTCATAAGAATACATTTTAAACATATTTTTATAAACTGGTAGCATACATACCAGAGTGTTAAATATATATGTGCAGTTTAAAGAACAACCACTATAAAATCAGACACTTAGGTGTCTATCACCTAGCCTTAGATACAGGACTTTGCCAATCCCCAGAAATCCCCTTTTTGTCCCTCTCTGGTCTCCTCTGCTTCTCCCACCTCCTATAGGTAATCAGTATTTTGAATTTTATGTTAATTATTAACATGCTTTTCTTTGTAGTTTTTAAAAAATGCCATGTGTGTGTGTGTTTGTGTGTGTCTATTCCTAGGCAATACATTATTTAATAGGGTCTGTTTTGAACTTTATATAAAATGGAATTGTTCTGTGTCTATATATGACTTCTTTTATTAGGTTTATAAGATTTATTTGGTTATGTGTTGTCATGTTTCATTTTTTCATGATTGTATAAATTACCTTTTACAAATACGTCATTTTATTTACCGAATCTATTGTTAATGACTTATTTCTAGGTTTTGCAGTTATGAACAAGGCTTCTGTGAACATTTTTGCTCATGTCTTCTGGCCCAGAGATAGGATTGGCATTAGAAATATATACTTGGAAGAAGGACATCTGGGTAGAATATATATGCAGATTTACCTTTAGCAGACATTTCCAAACATTTGTCAAAGTAGTTGTGTCAGGGACTGTATCTTTTTTATTTTGGTTTCCCTAATACCTAAGATAGTGAATGCCAAACATAGTTGCTCAATACATAACCATTGAGTGAAAACAGATGATAAAGTAGGTGTTATGCCATAGCCCTTGTGTATGAATAGCTCTGGGAAATAAAGTCAAAGAAAGGACCTTTTCTACCCCCAGCTTGATCTGGTAGAATAGGGCTCTTAGCCTGGTATAGTATGATACGTTTTAATAATGATATAGATAGGAGTGATGTAATTGTAATGTCCCATACCACTTTTTTTTTTTCAACGTTTTTTTATTTTATTTTTGGGACAGAGAGAGACAAAGCATGAACGGGGGAGGGGCAGAGAGAGAGGGAGACACAGAATCGGAAACAGGCTCCAGGCTCTGAGCCATCAGCCCAGAGCCTGACGCGGGGCTCGAACTCCCGGACCGCGAGATCGTGACCTGGCTGAAGTCGGACGCTTAACCGACTGCGCCACCCAGGCGCCCCAATCCCATACCACTTTTGAAAGGATTCTTGGAAAATGAAGTTGAAATTATGACTGTAGCAGGCAGAAACCTCAGAGTAGAATGGGTTTCCAACTGCAGTTAATAATCTTTTCCCAAATTACAGAGGAGCTAAATCTTGGGAAATAACCTGTCTTGTCATGTGCGTCTTTCTCCAATGCATCTTCTGGAGTTTGGAGATGGGTGTAAACACCACAAATTTCGAGAATGGGTGTAAACACCACAAATTTATAATGCTACACAGAGAAAGACACAGATGGACTCTCTGAGTAGCAAAACACTGCTAAGCCCTGTTAACAACATGCAGATCATAAATTGGGATAAAACATGAATTTAATTGTGTTCCTTGAAATACCTCTATAAGGCAATATTTTAGGGATCCCTTCTCTTATCCAAGACTTATTTCATAAATTGATTCTTTTAAAAAATCTTATTTAAAAATAAATTGAGGTTTATAGAAGAGTTGCAAAGATGTAGAGTTCCTGTATACCCTCCACTCAGCTCCTGTTGATACTAACAACGTCTTATACAACCATGATATAGTTATGAAAACTAAAAAATTAACACTGGTGTAATACTAAGAATTAGATTATAGACTTTATTCTGATATCACTAGTTTTCCACTAATGCCCTTTATCTATTCAACACACAATCTAGAATACCATTTGTATATAGTTGTCTTGTCTCCTCTAATCTGTGAAAGTTTTTCAGTTATTCCTTGTTTTTTGTGATGTTGACCTTTTTGAAAAGTACTGGTTAGGTATTTGTAGAATGTCCCTCAGTTTGGGTTTTTCTGATGTTTTCTCAGGATTAGACTGGATTATGGATTTTTGGGAAGAACCTCACAGAAGTGAAGGTGTCCTTATAACATTGAGTGAGGGGTAGATGCTATCAGCATGACTTACCATCAGTGAACCTACCTTGATCATTTATTTAAGGCTGTATCTGCCAGGTTTCTTTGCTGTAATGTTACAATTTTTCTTTTTCCTTACTCTAATCAGTAGATGGAAATCACTAAGTCCAGCCCATACTCAAGGAGAAAAGAATTAAACTCTACTTCCTGGAGTGAGGAATATCAAAGAATTTATGGATATATATTAATACCACCACAATTATTAATAAGTATTTTGCAAGATACTTTGAGGCTATGCAAATATCCCTTTTCTCTAAATTGATTTATTTAAGTCAGAAAATAGAACAATCAAACCCTAAGAACAGAAATCAATTAAAAGAAAATTGTGACAATAAAAGTACCCCCCTTTTTTTTTTTTTTTTTACTCAGTGGGTAATACCAGCTAACCCACTGTTTTTTCAGGCCTTTGCTGAAAAGGTTTCTCGTGGCTTAATAGTTGAGCAGCTGAAACCCATGTAATAGGAGGAGTGGACCAAAGAACGATTCCTCTATATCCAGGTCTGTGGATTACCTGTACCTCCTCTTATTTAATTGGCATTGATGACATCCATTTGCAGTATTGTCTATTTTGAGATATTGAGAGTTGGACCTTATTTTTTAACAGAAATATTAAGTAGCAAGCATGCATAATTTCTTTAGACAGAGCAAGAGGTAAGCATTTCATTTCCCTGTATTTGTCTTTTGTTGCAACTTGGATTAATTACCATTTGGGATAAGTTTCTCAAGGCTTTGGGGTGCCAGGCCTTATGAATACTAGTGTATTCATTAATTAATGAATCAAGCCTATATATTTTTTCTAAGTGAAGAAAATGGACAAGAATACCCCCAATATACAATTGAACTTTCTCAAATGTTTCCTGGCACAAAGGGAAACTTCATATTATAGGTTGTGTGTCTTCACTTTAATGCTGAAAAAAAGTTCTAAAATAATCTCTTTTTGCCCAAATTTCATTAGGTAAATTTTAGAAAATTACCTAAAAATTTTTTGGGGGTCCTATATTGAGTGAAAATAAGGAAATAAATAATTCAAGAACATTTCTTAGACTTGAAGGACTTGTGGTTTCAGAATGAAAAGAACCTAGTACCCACCAAAATGGATGAAAATAGAACCATACTAAGGGACATCGTGATAATACTTACAAGCTCTTGGGACAAAAAGAAGGGCCTAAAACTTCCAGAGACCAGGGTGGGTGGGAGTTACATACAAACAGTCAAGAATCCAAATCACTTGGGACTTTGCATGTGCTCCCCAACTAGAATTCTAAACGTAGCCAAAATAGCAATGAGGTATAAGGGTTGAACAAATAACATTTTTCAGACATGTAGGGCCTCAAATGTTTTATGCCCCCTGCAGCTTTTTCTCCTAAAGCAACCAGAAGAAGTGTTTTATCAGAACAAAAAAGCAAATTCCTAATGATGAAGATACAAATTTTAAGAAAAGGAGAATTAGATTTAAGAGAGAGGTGAAGATAATTTTTGGGATGATGGTGGAGGGAGATTCCTGAATGAATCTATGAAGCAGACTAAGAGAACAACCAGAAGATTGGAGCAAGTCAGAAAGTTCAGGAAGAGATAATTCTAAAAGATAAAATCCATAGTGTTTGTACTGAAAGGAAAAAGAGATAATCAGGGGTAAGTCTGAAGATAAAGTAGTGAGAGCTTATAAAACAAACAAAAAGTAAACCAAACGAACAAAAAAACTAAGCAAACCAGAAAACTAAGCAAAACAAAAAAAGGGAAGTATTAACTCTAGGGGAAAAAAAGAGTTGTATGAGAAAGAAAAAAAATTGTGGTATACTTCATGGCTTAGCAGTGAATAACATCCACATAATCATCATAATACAAAATTGAATAAGGATCAAACCAAAATTATGATAAAAAATGTTGGAGGCATAGAGGATTGGAAAGCCTGCCCTTGTGTGGTATGTATGAGTTGGGATAGAGAGAATGCAAAATGCCAGTTTTCTTTTTGATTGTAGTATAGTTGACATATTAGTTTCAGATATACAACATAATGATTTGACAATTACATACATTATTTGTAATGTATAGGGTACCTGCGTGGCTCAGTCAGTTAAGTGTCCGACTTCGGCTTAGGTCATGGTCTCGTGGTTTGTGGGTTTGAGCCCTCTGTTGGGCTCTGTGCTGATGGCTCAGAGACTGGAGCCTGCTTCAGATTCTGTCCCCCTCTCCTTCCCCTGCTTGAGCGTTCTCTCTCCCTCTCAAAAAATGAATAAACATTAAAACAATTAAAAAAAACCCAAAATGCTTACCCCAATAAGTGTAGCTGCCATCTGTCACTGTACAAAGTTATTGCAGTGTTATTTACTGTGTTCTTACTATACTTTTCATCTTTGTGACTTAATTGTAACTGCAAGTTTGTACTGTTTAATCTCCATCTATTTTACCACTCCTCCTTCTGGCAACCACTGGTTCTCTATATTTATGAGTGTGTTTCTCGTTTTTTATTTCTTTTCTTCATTTTGGTTTTTAGATTCCACATTTAAGTGAAATCACATGGTATTTGCCTTTTTCTGTCTGACTAATTTCACTTAGCATGATACCCTCTAGGTCCATCCATGTTGTTGTGAATGGTAAAATTTCATTTTTATGGCTGAGTAATAGTTCATTGTTACATATGCCACATCTTCTTTATCACTTCATGGATGGACAGTTAGGTTGCTTCCATATCTGTGCTATTGTAAATAATGCTGTAATAGGGCTGCATATATCTTTTCAAAGTAGTGTTTTTGTTTGTTTTCTTTGGGTAAGGACCCAGAAGTGGAATTAGTAGGTCTTGGGGTAGTTCTATTTTTATTTTTTTGAGGCATCTCCATACTCTTTTCCATAGTGGCTGCACTAATTTGCATTGTACCAACAGTGCATGAAGGTTTGCTTTTCTTCACGTCTGTGCCAACACTTGTTTCTTGTCTTTTTGATACAGCCATTCTGACAGGTGTGAGATGATATCTCATTATGGTTTTGATTTGCATTTTCCTGGTGATCAGTGATGTTGAGCATCTTTTCATGTGTCTACTGGCCATCTGTATGTCTTTGGAAAAAATGTGTATTCAGAGCCTCAGCCCAATTTTTAATTGGATCATTTGTGTTCCTTTGTTTTGTTTTGGTTTTTGGTTTTTGGTGTTGAGTTGTATTTATAAAATACCTGTTTTCTATAGAGGAAGTCAGTAGGTAATACCTACAATTAAAAACTCGAGGAAAAAGTTTATACTTGCTATTAGAGATAGATATCAAAATAAGTAATAAAGGTGCTTTACTGGAGTGGAGGAGAGGTCCATGATGACTAGTCTTTACAGAACTTTTTGCCTTTTTACACTTTTTGCATATATAGGTAATTTTGATTAAGATAAAAACAACCATCAAAAAATAATAGAAATGAGGTATCCTTAGTTGAGATGGCAGACTTTCTTAACATCTGACAAGTTGTTTGGGGGATGATTAAAAATATGTTCAGGAGTCCTATTGTCTTTCCTTTTCCAAGGTTGTAGAAGTCAATTTGTTTGATGCTGAACATATCTGAAATGATTAAATTGATTTCCCTTTGCATAGCTTTTTTCCCCCCACCTAAAGCAATTTAGAGGATATGGTTAGTTGGCCCAGGCCTTTTTCCTGCCTGCTCCTGGTACCATCACACCTTCTCTTTTGGGAAATGGCTTTATTTCCACTTCAGCCAGTACTGATGGGTGCCTACAGATGACCAAGCCTGACCTGATTGATCATCATTCATTCTCCCTCTGGTTATACCACTGGCCTAGGAATGGGAACCTAACTCACGTTAGGTCGATCAGGATACTTTACGGTTCTAACTGGAAGTGATGGAGAAGAGTAGGGTTTTGTTTGTTTGTTTGTTTTTAATATAATTTGTTGTCAGGTGGGCTAACATACAGTGTATACAGTGTGCTCTTGGTTTTGGAGGTAGATTCCTGTGATTCATTGCTTACATACAATACCCAGTGCTCATCCCAATAAGTGTCCTCCTCCATGCCCATCACCCATTTTCCCCTTTCTCTACCCCACCATCAACCCTCAGTTTATTTTTTGTATTTAAGAGTCCCTTGTGGTTTGCCTCTCTCCCTCTCTGTTTCTAACTATTTTTCCCTCATCCCTACCCCCATAGTCTTCTGTTAAGTTCTCAAGTTCCACATATGAGTGAAAACATATGAAATCTTTCTCTGGCTGACTTATTTCACTTAGCATAATACCCTCTGGTTCCACCCACGTTGCTGCAAATGGCAGGATTTCATTCTTTCTCATTGCCAAGTAGTATTCCATTGTGCATATAAACCACATCTTCTTTATCCATTTATCAGTTGATGGACATTTAGGCTCTTTCCACAACTGGGCTATTGTTAAAAGTGCTGCTATAAACATTGGGGTACACATGCCCCTATGAATCAGCCCTCCTGTATCCTTTGGATAAATTCCTAGTAATGCTCATTTCTGTGTTGTAGGGTAGTTCTATTTTGAATTTTTAAGGTACCTCCATACTGTTTGCCAGAGTGGCCATACCAGTTTGCATTTCCACCAGCTGTTGGTGGGAGCAGGTTTTTAGTTTAGTTTTTTTTTTTTTCAGTCTTGTCCACATGCTATAGGGATGTAAGCCTGAGCTGCCTGTAGCTATATTTCCAATGTGTGAAGTTAGTTCTTCAAATAAATTGAAGCAAATATGCAGGCAGATAGAGAGATGAGAAAGACTGTGGGGCATGGAAGAAGTCAGAAAGGAGGAATGCGGAGGGACAGAAGACCTCTGAGCCTTTGCATCCAGCTGACCTAGCTCCATCCCTGCCCTTTTTGTCATTGGAATTCAGAAGCCAACAAATCTCTTTCTTTGTTTGATAAAATTATTTAGAATTGGGATTTTTGTCACTTGACAACAAAAAGGTTCAGGCTAATGTGAGTAATTAGCATGTTTTATAGCATTAGGCAAGAAGAATTTTTTCCATGTTCAAGAAAGAGAGCATACAGACATGCCCATTACCCTCTGCTTAATTTTTTTTTAAACAATTGGGATTATATCATTGAAAGCTAAAGACTCTTAGATGGGATTGAAAGTAATCTGATGGTTTGACATTTGAAACCCAGAACTGCTTTGGATCAATGCCAACAATAAGAAATCTTTAGTTTTATGACTTTTGCTGAGATAACTTTGATTCCTTTCAAAATTGTAAGTTACACATTTTATATTGAATCAGAAAGTTTACTTAAAGAGTTTAAACCCATATTTAAGAGTTTAATTATGATCTTCTGGACACTGTGTTAGGTTGGCACTTTGGGGAAATGCAAAATAAATATAAAGTATGATCGATGCTTTCATGTTGCTTAAAATCAGTGAAAGATCATGTAGACTTATGAAATATTTAAGTATTACATGATAAGAATTATAGGCACTCACCCAAGAGAAAGGAGCCATTCTCTTGATGCAACTTCTAGCCAGGTGAGTCTAGAACTTTCTTAGAATTCTCTCCATTATATAGACTAATCATTTTTTCCCTTCTTTCCTTGAACCTAGGCATGGAGTAAAGGACTTTGGCTATGAATGAGAATAGAGCAGCAACTCTGCTTTTTTAGGTTACGTTGTAAATAAACACCCTTGGTATAAACGTGGAAGCTGAAGAACTCGATTGCTTTGTTAGGAAGGAAGTGAAAAGCTCAGCTGTTCTGTGGGCCAGAAATGCTGAGCCGGCAGGTTCTTTAGCACAAGGGAAGAAACTGCTTCGCAATGGCTCCATGCCTCCAGGGTTGCCCTGTTCTCATCAGATGCTTTCCCTGTTCCTACAGGCAGGCATTGCCCAGAGGAGGAGGGGATGGCAAGGTGCCAGCTGTAAATAATGAATAGCACCCTCATTTACATTCTTTTTTAGTGGTGCCTGTTTGCACACAGCATTGCAGGAATCTGGAGCCTGAGGAAATATGACTTGGAGCTTGCTTGGGCTCCCTCCCTCCAGTGTGCCTAGTTCAGGAAAAGACAGAGCTCTGTCCGTCAGACCATCTGGCTCTCTTGAATGTGCTTATTAGTAACAGTGGAGGTGGGTCTGTTAGCTTGGGACAGCATCTCTGAGACAGATGCTGAGGTTATGTGTAAAATATGGCTTCCAGCCAAAGTACTAATCATGATCGCCTCTGAAGTGGTTCCAATCGTCTGGATGAGGCACTCCGGCTCTTATGTTGTTTGTACAAGCTGGTAGTTAGAGGTGTTGTGTACAAGATATTTGTAGTCATAATTTCTCCAAACAGGTTAAGGCAAACATTATGAGAATCAGCATATTAATGTGCTGTGTTTCAAATTAGAATTATAAACACAATTTCCTCATTGGAGGCCTAATCTGCTAGGAAGAAGCCAGATGTTTAATGATGAAACCATTATTTAGGAAGACCTATCAAAGTAAAACAAATTGTTGTTGTTTACGTGGAGGGAAAAACCTGCTTGATGCAAGGGAACTCAGAAAAACTGCTTTGAGAGGATTCTTGATCATGTTGAATTTCCATACATTTCTTTCTGCTGCTCAAGAGCAAGGGTTTATTTTAGAAACATCATTTAGCAAATAGGAATTCTGTCCTCCTAGAAAAACCTACAGGCCAGGACAGTGCATTTCCCGGTGAAGAGGGGGTAACAAATGTGCTGCAGTAGTAGTTTGGAAACAATTTAGTCTCGGAGGGTTTTTTTGTTGTTAACTTTTGATATTAACTCCCTCTTTGTGTTGTTTCTGAGGTAAGAGTCGGAAGCGGTGTTTGGTGATGGTTGGCATATGTGTCTTCCACTTGTCTTTTGAGCTGCTTTATGTATAACTGGCTCCCACATTCCTATTGTTCAGGTGTAATCATTCCATTTGGCTCCTTCTTATCTTTAAGGGATTGCAACCCCACACCCTTTGCATTGGTCTGTGACTGTATCTTTCTTTCCTCTTCTCTCTTCTCCCTCCTTCCCCTCCTTATTCGATTCCACTTTCTTATGTTTCCTTCTTTCTCCCTTTCTGGTAGGAAACACATGTTAGAGAATATATCCAGTTGCTCTGACAAGCACACCAAAAAAAACCAGGAAGAAGCACAAAGATGGGCATTGGAGATGGTTTTCTAAAATTTAATGACATCATGTATTTTGTCCTAAATATTCTAGATACTGCTGCTACTATTCTTGAGTTGCAAGTTAGTCTTTTTCCCAAAGTTTTCTTTGTTGCGGTATAAATTTTTGGATTGTCCCAAGTCTGTTCAGAGTACACAAAGCTGTTACCTAGCAGATTAACTGAGGCCATTTTGACATGCTTACATTTTTAGTCCTTACAATGAGAGGAATAGCAGCTTGAAATGGTTAGAAACCCTGGGAGTTGGAGGCTTCCCTTCTGCTGGATTCTACAATTTGGGAGCTGTCAAGTCCTGATGGGATCCAGAGAAGGCAGCACCTCGTCTGAAATTTTTCTATAAAACCTGGAGGATGCATATGCCCCGAGGGCTCATTTGCCCCCTAACCTTTAGCATTATAAGGGATCAGAAAGAAATCATCCCATAGAGATGAGAATTTGTTGTTACTGAACATGTTTTGATTTCTGTTAATACTATCTCATTTTCTTCGAAATAATTTTGATTTTTCCTCCTAGTCTGTTCATGTTCCTCTGTTTCACTCATTCAGAAGCACTTGTTAACCTTTACTTATTTGTATCTTCTTTTTTATTCCACCAGGTCCTAGAAGGGACATGAAGTAGAATCTAACTCATTTGCCCACCTTATACTTGAATTCTCTCAAGAACGTCCTCTCATCTATGGTTTTCTGTTCTTGCTCATGGTTGGTCATATCCACTGACAAAATGCTTCAAATCTTCCAGTCCCACCTATTTCACCTCTGGGTTATTCTGATTTTTAGAATATCCTTTTTTGTGTGGGCTTTAAATCTGTTTCTTGGCAACTATCACTCATTAATATCTGGATCGTTGTGACAAATGAGGTAATGGATATAATATACTTAGCATAGTGTCTGGCACAAAGAAAGAACATAATAAAAGATAACTTCTTTTATTCTTGCTACTGTTAGTTCTTGTTTTGCTCCTTGGAGTTGTATAACACAAACCAATTCCTCCATTTGGAATTCCTTCACACAATTAAAAACAACAATTGTCACTTGTTGACCTAGCTCCCTTTCCCATATTTTAAGCTAAATATTCCCACTAACTTGCATCATTCCTCACATGACTAGGCTTGAGTTTCTCCACTTGCCACTTGCCTTGAACAAGTTGTAGTTTCTTGTTCTAGATGTAGCTTCCAGAAGTGAAAGCAATATTCACGTAAGGGGTGGGTGTGGGTTGGGTTCTATAGTATAATAGCTGTTAATGAGGCCTAAGTCACATTATCTTTTCTGGCAGTTATATTAAATTGATGATTAGATTTATTGATGAGATCTCTTAAATTTTCCTTTGACAGGATAAACCTATACATCTACAATTTTTTTTATGTCTGCAATTTTTTTCAACCAAAAGTAAAGACACTTCTGTTTATCATAGCTAAATACCATCTTAGGAAATAGCTGCAGCTCATATTCTAGCTCTCAAAGACCTCTTTTGGTTCCATCCACATTGCACTTTGCTATTGGATCCACAGAAATAGTTTTCTTGGCTTATAGTTTGAGTTTATGTGGGGAAACCCTGGATTTCTGCAAGATGATATCTTAACTTGGGCTGCTATAACAAAAGGACCATAGACTAGGTGGCTTATAAATAATAGAAATTTATTTCTCAAAGTTCTTGAGGCTGGAAGTCTAAGATCTAGGTACCATCATGGTTGGGTTTGGTGAAGCCCTCTTCTAGGTTGCAGACTGCTGACTTGTCATTGTATCCTCACTTGACAGCAGAGAGGGAAGGCAGCTATTTCATGACTCTTACCAGGGCACTAATCCCATTCATAAAGGCTTTCCTCTCATGAACTTATCTAATCCTAGTTACTTCCTAAGGGCCCCACGTGCTAATACCATTACATGGGAGCATAGGGTTTCAACATCAGAATTTTGGGAGACACAGACATTCAGTTCATAACAGATGAGGAGACTGCTAGAGCATTCACTAGAAAGGAGAAGGAAGAGTCTGGGTGAGCAGGATTGTTCATAGTGGCAGAGTTAGATTCCACATTCAAGTAGAGTGAAATCGGAACAAAGAAATAGGTAAACACAACAGATTGAGTGACCACAAGCATGAATTTGGAGACATAAAAACTTGAAAATAACCCAGCTACTCTTACGACATGCAGTCACAAGCGTGGAATTTAAAGGATCATCCAGCAGTTAGGAAAAAACTTACCATTTTCCCTGGAGGAGTTGTTACTGTAATCAGATAGGATCATAAGGGAAAGAGCTTAGCACAAAGCTTGAAACTTAGGGAATCAATAAAAGTGGGTCTAGGGGACATGTGTCCTCTTTGGGTCCTTCTGCATCTTGATTTTGGCCTTCATCTTTTTCTTTTTGGTAATTTTCTCTTAGGTGATTGCATCCAATCCATTATCTATTTTTATTCCTCACATTTTCCATCTCTAGCCTATCATTTTTTTTCTTTTTTTTATACCCGCCCCCCCCCAACCCATCTCTAGTCTGTCACTTTGTGAACAAACCCATGTTTACGCTCTCCTTAACTTTCCTGACTTTATAGCCTTTAATCTTTCCCCCTTTGATTCTTCATCTTTCCAGGCTGAAGTGCCCTCAGATTTTTAGTCCACCAAATTCCCAATCCTCTCCCTCATTCCAGTGCCCGTCTCAAGACTTAGTCTAACTCTCTGCCCTACTTGAAGAAGGACTTCTTTTTGGGTTTGGCATATGTTACCTGCTCATCTTCCCTGGCCTCATGATAGTCTGAGACTTCATTTCTTCATCTGTAAAGTGGGAAATAAAGCCAGTAACCTCATAAGAGGGGGTGGTAACATTTGAGTAAATTGATGGATATGAATTGTCTAATGCAGAGGAGTGAGGCATGGAGGAGTCTCAGAGATGTCATGGTTAAAACCATCATGTTCTTAATTTTCCTTTTAAAATTTGACTTAGAAATAGTATGAAATATGTTGGTTTCCTTTACACTTGCACTGTAGATTTCCATTGAGAAACACAAGAATAATTTTTCTGTTAACAGTTAAACCTGTTTTATTTTAAATGTTTATTTTTGAGAGAGAGAGAGAGAGAGAGAGCAAGCAAGCAGGGGAGGGACAGAGAGAGAGACAGAGACAGAAGGTCTGAAGCAGGTGCTGAGCTGCCTGATGTGGGCCTTGAGCTAACAAACCCGTGAAATCATGACCTGAGCTGATGTCAGATGCTTAACCGACTGAGCTAACAGTTTAACTCATTTTAGCTTCATGGTAACATGCTTTTACTGCTTATGTGGAAAATTGTGAGGGAGAAAGCTCTGATGAAATCATTCACTGTGTCCTACTCTCTAAACCATTAAACCATTGCTTTGGAGGTTGACAGCTGCCAGGAGCAGGACTTAAGCATTACATGAGCTCTACAGGAGCACACCTTTAAAACATGCTGAATTTTATGTCATTTGTGAGCCTTTGTACTATTAACAAGAGTGATGGTGATGATGACTTCCATTTTTGAGCTGCTTACTATGTGCCAGATACTATACTAGGTCCTGGAGTCAAAAGACTAAACATGGCAGTCAAAGATTAGAGACAGTCTATACATAGAACTCCTACCCCATTGTCTGGGACTTGGTAGATTTCCAGTAAATATTTGAAGGAAAAGAATAAGTGATGCTCAAAGAGTTTGATTGACCTCCAAGGAGGTCTTTTGGATTCTTGAAAAAATAATGGCTTTTATAATTGGAGGGTATTATGCTAAGTGAAATTAGTCAGGAAAAGACAAAAATCATATGACTTCACTCATATGAGGACTTTAAGAGGCAAAACAGATGAACATAAGGGAAGGGAAACAAAAATAAAAACAGGGAGGGGAACAAAACAGAAGAGACTCATAAATATGGAGAACAAACTGAGGGTTATGGAAGGCGTTGTGGGAGGGGGGGATGGGCTAAATCAGTAAGGGGAACTAAGGAATCTACTTCTGAAATCATTGTTGCACTATATGCTGACTAATTTGGATGTAAATTAAAAAAAAATAAAACAAGTTAAAATTTAAAAAAAGGCTCAAAATATCCCCATACCATACCAAATTTAGGTCCTAGGGGAGTGATAGGACTTCTGAGATTCTGTTGCATCTGGGGCCTGTTCAATTCAAAGAAGTTTACGTGAGCCTGACTATTCATTAGTCTCTTCAGACTTCTCTTAGATGGCCCACACTGTTCCGTGGAGCATGGCTCTAGACAAAAACTGGGAAAGTGTGTTAGAGGAAAGAGATAGTTAAGGCAGTAGGGCCTTTAGTTCTCTAGAAGTGCCAGCCAGCACTTAGGGAGACAATGCTTTTCTCCTTTGGTTTCTTTTTTCCTAGTTACTGGCTTTTAACAAATACGTCTTTTTTTGAGGGAGAGAGGGAGAGAGTGCACATGAGCTGAGGATAGGGGAACAATTACATCTTAATTGTCAGACAAATAAGCTGTTTTTAAATTGTTTTGAAAGTAGGGTTGTCATTGACAAACCAGTTTTGAGGTCTCTCTTCTATGTTGTAATAAAACAGTACTACCGCCCGTAGTCACACTGGGTGTGTGTGTGTGTGTGTGTGTGTGAGAGGGGGGTGCAGCACATATATGAAGTGCAGCACATTTGGTAAACATTTTTGATTAGCTTAATGGATGCTTGCACAGTTCTTTGTGGCATTAATTTCAGTTTTAAATGATATTTGGTGGTAAATATGTTAAGTACATTAACTCTTGCTGCCTTGGTATCCATTTGTTAAATTACCTATTTCCTTGCACCTGAAGGCCTCTGAGTCCTAAGGAAGTTAATGCCCCCATTGAAAGTGAACAACTTTATTCCTGAGCCTTCCACATTAGAAGGATCATCCCCAGTGTTTCTGAATTACTTAAGGATGTGAAAAATATCTTTATTTTCTATTTGATGACACTTCTAGGTAATGTGAGGAATTATAGAATAATACCTTAGCTTGGAGAGGATTTTACTCCAAAATAAAATCAAGTCAGATTCTCAGCTGTTGCCTGTTAAGTGCCAGTTTGACATTTGAAATGATCTGAACTTCATGATTTGGAGAACCCCACAACCAGCAACTATAACTTTCATCCACTCAAAACCCATTTGGTCATGACTCATAAAGGAGCTCATTTTGTTGGGGAGGATTGAATTGGAGCAATTGGGGATGAAAACATAAGACCCAATGATGGAGTATCTGCTGTGCAACTTCAAGGTCCAAATTTGTGTTCACTTTAAAATAAACACTCTTACTTTTATGCCTGTTTTTCTTAAGAAATGTAGGATGGAATAAAAGTAATGTTTAGAAAAGGTAGAAGTAAGATTTATAAATATTCTTTGGGTCTTAGGACTTCATGTTGTCTCTTAGCCAACCATAATGTGCTGAGCTGGGTCTTGGTTTGGTCCTCCATGGCAGTATGACCTTGGGAAAGTCAGCACTTTTTGGCCATGGTTTCCTCAATTACACAAAGAAGCTGGAAACTAGTACCTTTGTCAGAACACTGGTACAATTGAGTAGGCTTCCCTATGTAATGGGATTAACATGCAGAAAGAACTGGTTGGGGTTCACTTTTAGGAAAACCTAGTTGGAGAGTGGATTACTGTGAAGCTTATGGAACTTAAATGTCAGGATTCCTCACTTGCAGACACCCTTAGTTAAAAAAATTTTTTTAAAGTTTATTTTTAGGGGGTGGGAGGGAGGGAGAGAGAGAGGAGAGAGAGAGAGAGAGAGAGAGAGAGAGAGAGAATGAGAGAATGAGAGAATGAGAATATCCTAAGCAGGGTCTGTGCTGTCAACATAGAGAGTGAGGTGGGGCATGATCTCACAACCTTGAGATCATGATCTGAGCTGAAATCAAGAGTCAGATACTAAACTGACTGAGCTACCCAGGGGCCCTGCACATACTCTTTTAAAATATTTTCTTTTGTACCTAATTTTGTATTTATTATGTTTTCTTAAACAGAGGCTCCCAAATTACAGATTCTGATAAAGCCTGGATTCTCCCTTGTCGAGCTTCTTCATAAGTTTGTTCCATTATTCCTCGTGCTTGTGCAGACTCCAAAATTCATCAATTTAAAAAAATGCTTTTAATGACTGCTAAAAATAAGACACTGTATTTTAAAGCATTTGCGTAATATTTGTTATCATAGAGCTCTCATGCAGGACTTGTCCAGAGGGAGAAGAATTAATTTGCCTCAACACATAAATACATTTTTAAATTTTTTGTCATGTTTATTTGTTTTGAAAGAGAGCAAGAGAATGCATGCACATGCATGAGAGCGAGGGAGGAAGAGAGAGAGAGAGAGATAGAGAGAGAGAGAGAGAGAGAATATGAATGAATGAATGAATGAATCCCAAGCAGGATGCACACTCTCAGTGTAGAGCCTAAGGCAGGGCTCCATCCCATGACTGTGAGATCATGACCTGAGCTAAAATCAAGAGTTGGGCGCTCAGCTGACTGAGCCACCCAGGTGCTTCATGTCTCAACACATACATTGAATAATGGATTTATTTCTGCTAAGGAGAGCAAGGGTGTAGAAGCTTTCTTGATGGGACTGAATGATTTGTAGACAGGTCCATTGATGAATCACTTGATGTAAGTGACAATCACATCACTTAGTTAACATTACATCACTTGATATTAGTGACAATAAACCTGCTGAAATACGATACATAGTCTTTTGTGAATGCCTCTGATATTAATCTCAGCTCATGAACATTTTATTATATTTGATTAAATTGGTCAGTTTGTTTTTTGCAGTCATGGTTGTCTGTTGGACTTAGAAAGCTATGTGTCATCTTGAAGGGTAGGAGAGGTATGGACTGTTCTAACTGGGATGAGAAAGAAAGATGTTCTGACAGAGGTGTCGAGAGGTTGTGAGTGGAGCTAAGAGAGACATGGTATGCAGGCAGACCATGACTGTTTCTTCCCAAAGTATGCAGACTTTTCTTGGAGGAAAGAGTTCAGGTAATGAGGCATTAACTGAGAGAAGCTTTTTATTTTAAGGACAGCTCTTGCCAAAGGAGGCATTCTGATTAAGGTCATACATACACACTCACTCACAGATTGACAGAGGTTGAGTGAGTGGAGGTTGAGAGAGAAAAGACCCTGAAAGACTGAGCAAATTGAAATAGAGATGAGAAAAAAACAGGGCTTCTTCTCAGATGAAAGCAACCAAAACTGAGGCTGATTTTGAAAGAGAAGGAAAATAAAACAAAGATTCCACTTGATTCAGAGACTAATTTTACTAAGCCGAAAAGCAGAGCAGTAGCTATGCTTTTGATAGGGATAGAAAGAGCTCAGTGAGCAATGGGCAGGGGACAGAGCCACCCACGGGTGACCTTCCACAGGTGGCCCAAGTGGCTGAGACAGCTTGTCTTGGGAAGGGCTGGAAGCAGGACTTGACCAGCAGTGGGGGAGGTAGGAGGAGTTGATGCTGGACTAGTTAAGGCTGACTAGGCTGTAAGCCTGTGTAAAAGAAAAACATCTTCAAGATAACTAACTACATTAATTGAGAATTTGAAAAGTGCTCTAATGCTTTATGGTTTCTGCTTTGGAGTGATTCATATTATTTATTAGTTATTAAGTGTTACTGGTTTATTTTTTTTAATTGTTTTAATGTTTATGAGAGAGAGAACGAGTGAGAGAGAGGCAGAGCAAGAGAGGGACACAGAATTGGAAGCAGGCTCCAGGCTCCGAGTTGTCAGCACAGTCTGACGTGGGGCTCGAACTCACAAGCCACGAGATCATGACCTGAGCCAAAGTCAGACACTTAACTGACTGAGCCACCCAGGCGCCCTGAGTGTTACTGGTTTATTAACCCGCAGTATGTTTTACATTTTATTGGCAACAGTAAATACTATGACTCTTATTTTTTTTATTGGTGCATACACTTTACATTTATCATGTTAGAGGGTTTTCTTAATAAAGTTACACTTAGAATTGCTTAGTAACAATGTACTTTGAGAGGCAGTGAGATAAAACTCTTGGTTGGGAGAAAAACTTGGTTATTTTATTGATAGTGCAGGTGATGGTGAATGGATGCTACTGGCTCTTGGCTGGCCATAGTATAAAATCACTTGAAGTCTGGATCCATTTTCAATTCCATAATTACTTACTGAGTGCATCCAGTGATGGGCTGGATTGATTTTCCAACCTCTAAGAACTGATTATGTGCATCTCTTCCCAACACCACTTTCAGTGACATCATCTTGGTTACTTGAAATTGGCCACAGTGGGCATATTTACACCATGGAACCTGGCTGTCCCTATGAATCAAGAGTTTTCCCCACCTCTGGAGAACTGGTTGTTCACTGTTTTCCAGCACACATCCCATGTGCAGGGCAATGGGCTGAGTACTGCAGGGCAGTTAAAATGGGAGTGAGATAACATCCCAGTCTGTAAGGATCTTTTAATTTGTTGGAAGGAATTGATGATGATAACAATAAGTATTTATTGATCACCTACTATACCGTTAGAACTTTACAGGTATTAGTCCATTTAATCATAACCAAAAGGGGTGGGAGGAGGTTTGAACAAATTAATTCCATTAGTTTACTGTGGAAAGCAGTGTTTTATCCTAAATGTGTGTCTGTAATACTAAAATTGCCCGTCTTTTCACACCTTCCCTAATTCTAACATTTTGTGAACAATCTCATGTTTATGCTATCTTTGCTCTTTATGAATTTAAAGCTTTTGGTCATTCCCCTTTCATTCTCCATCTTCTCAGATCTCAAGATCTTTAGCTCAGGCAGTTTAGACAGGCTCCCTGTCCTCTCCCACAATCCAGTCTCCCTTCTCAGGACTCTTTGTAGCTCTGTGCCTTCGCATATATGCATGTATGTATGTTTTTATTTTAATTCCTGTTAACATACAGTGTTATATTAGTTTCAGGTGTACAATATAGTGATTCAATACTTCCACAAAACACCCAGTGCTTATCAGAACAAGTGCACTCTCTAATCCCCATCACCTGTTTTACCCATCCTAACCCCCCCCACTCCCCCCCGTAACCATTAGTTTGTTCTCTGTAGTTAAGAGTCTGTAACTTGGTTTGCCCTCCCCCTCTCATTTTTCCCTTTGCTTTTTTGGTTTCTTAAATTCCACCTATGAATTAATTCATACAGCATTTGTCTTTCTCTGACTTCGCTTAGCATTATACTCTCTAGCTCCATCCATGTTGTTGCAAATGGCAACATTTCATTCTTTTTTATGTCCAAATAATATTCCATTATGTGTGTGTGCACGTGTGTGTGTGTGTGTGTATACACATTTTATCCATTCATTATTTGATAGACACTTGGATTGTTTCCATATTTTAGCTATTATACATGCCGCTATAAACCTAGGGATACATGTATCCCTTTGAATTAATGTTCTTGTATTCTTTGGGTAAATATCCAGTGATGCAACTGCTGGGTCATAACATGGTTCTATTTTTAACTTTTTTAGGACCTCCATATCGTTTTCCACAGTGGCTGTACCAGTTTGTATTTCCACCAACAGTGTACGAGTGTTCTTTTTTTTCCACATCCTTGCCAACAACACCTGTTATTTCTTGTGTTTTTTATCTTAGCCATTCTGACAGGTGTGAAGTAATAGCTCAGTGAGGTTTTCATTTGCATTTCCGTGATGATGAATTATGTTGGAGATCTTTACATGTGTCTGTTGTCTATTTGAATGTCTTCTTTAGAGAAATGTCTATTCATGTCTTCTGCCCATTTTTAAAATTGGCAACAAAAGGGTTCAGACTTATGTGAGTAACGTGTTTTATAGCATTAGGCAAGAAAAAGGTTTTGGGTGTTGAGTTTGGTAAGTTCTTTATAGATTTTGGATACTAACCCTTTACTGGATATGCCATTTGCAAATAGATTCTCCCATTCCGAAGGTTGCCTTTTAGTTTTGTTGATTGTTTCCTTTGCTGTGCAGAAGATTTTTATTTTGATGTAGTCCCAATAGTTTATTTTTGCTTGTGTTAGGGAAAAACCTTGCTTCGGAAGACACATCTAGACATATCTAGAAAGAAGTTGCTACAGCTGATGTCAAAGAACTTACTGCCTGTGTTTTTATGGTTTTGGGTCTCACATTTAGGTCTTTAATCCATTTTGAATTTATTTTTGTGTATGGTGTAAGAAAGTGGTCCAGTTTCATTGTTTTGCATTTTGCTGTCCTATTTTGCCAACACCATTTGTCTTTTTCCCACTGGATATTCTTTCCTGCTTTTTGGAAATTAACTGACTATATAATTGTGGGTTTATTTCTAGATTTTCTATTAAATTTCATTGACCTGTGTGTGTCTATTTTTGGTCCAGTATCATACTGTTTTGGTTACTATAGCTTTGTAAGGTAGCTTGAAGTCCAGAATTATGATGTCTCCAGCTTTTCTTTTTCAAGATTGCTTTTGCTATTTGGGGTCTTTTGTGGTTCCATACAAATTTTAAGATTTTTTGTTCTAGTGTGGTGAAAAATGCTATTGGTATTTTGATAGGGATTGCATTAAACCTGCAGATTGCTTTGAGTTGTATAGACATTTTAACAGTGTTCTTCCAACCCATGGAACATCTTTCCATTTCTTTATGTCATCTTCATTTTGTTTGATCAGTGTTTTATAGTTTTCAGGGTTCAGGTCTTTCACTTGTTTTGGTTAAATTCATTCTTAGGTATCTTATTATTTTCGATGCAATTATAAATGAATTGTTTCTTAATTTCTCTTTCTGTTGCTTCATTACTGGATTATAGAAAAGCAATAGATATCTGTATATTGCTGAACTAATTGATCAATTCTAGCAGGTTTTGATGGAGTCTTCCAGGTTTTCTATATAGAGTATCATGTCATCTGCAGATTGTGAAAGTTTTACTTCTTCCTTACCAATTTGGATGCCTTTTATTTTTTTTCATCATCTGATGGCTGTGTCTAGGACTTCAGTACTATGTTGAATAAAAGAGGTGAGAGTGGACATCGTCTCTTGTTTCTGACCTTAGAAGAGATCTCAGTTTTTCTTCTTTAAGGGTGATGTTTGCTGTGGGTTTTTCAAATGTGGCCTTTATCAGATTGAGGTATGTTCCTTCTAAATCTACTTTGTTGAGGTTTTTATCATGAATGAATGTTATACTTTGTCAAGTGCTTTTTCTGCATCTGTTGAAATGATCCTATGGTTCTTACCCTTTTGCTTATTGATGTGATATATCACATTAATTTGTGAATATCGAACCACCCTGGCATCCCAGGAATAAATCCCACTTGGTCATGGTAAATGAATTTTCTTAATGTATTGTTGGTTTCATTTGGCTAGTATTTTGTTGAGAATTTTTGCATCTATGTTCATCAGAGATACTGGCCTGTAATTCTCTTGTTTAGTAGTGTCTTTATCCGGTTTTGGTGTTAGGGTAATGCTGGCCTCATGGAATAAATTCAGAAGTTTGCCTTCCTTTTCTATTTTCTGGAATAGTTGAAGAAGAATAGGTATTAACTGTAGGATTTGCCCGTAAAGGCACCTGGTCCCAGGCCTTTGTTTGTTGGCAGTTTTTTGATTACTGACTCAACTTCTTTGCTGTCTATCAATCTGTTCAAATTTTCTATTTCTTCCTGTTTCAGTTTTGGTAGTTGATGTTTCTAGGAGTTTATCCATTTCTTTGAAGTTGTCCAATTTGTTGGCATATAGTTTTTTCATAATACTCTCTTAGCATTGTTTGTATTTCTGTGGTCCTTTCTTGAAGAACTTCTTTTTTTAAATGTTATTTTTGAGGGAGGGAGGAAGGGAAGAAGTTGGGGGGGAGAGAGAGAGAAAACAAACATGAGTGAGGGAGGGGCAGAGAGAGAGAGAGAGAGACAGAATCCCAAGCAGGGTATGTGCTGTCAGCACAGAGCCTGATGTGGGGCTCAAACTCAGGAACTGTGAGATCATGACCTGAGCTGAAATCAAGAGTCAGATGCTTAACTGACTGAGCCACCCAGGGCCGCTTGAAGGACTTCTTGTTGAGAGTGGTTGGTGACACCATAGTTCCTTTGCTTATTTTGACATTGACGTTTTGAGGTGATAATAAGATACTCATATATTTCCTTACTCATAGAGCATCTTTAATATATCTCTTAAGAAGGAAGGACAGGAGATAATAATGATCATATCTTTGGCGAAAAGGTTTTCAGAAAAAGCCTTTATAAATGCTTCACGTTCTTGTGGAATCCAAAGTCCTACAGCAGAAGAAAGGGATTTGGGAAAATGATTTTCACGCAGGCTGTCTAGTCGAGAAAGGTCAGCAAAGTCAGTACTTGCCTAGGCTTGTACATTGAAACGTGGCTGAGCGAGCCACTAGGAGGAGTTCTTTCCGTGTGTAAATCTGCATTCTTCCTCAACTGTTTGCTGTAGGTTCAGACAAAACCAGGATTGGAGATGGAATTGCTGCTTCAAGCCTTCTTAATATTTAATAGACCAAGACATTTATAAGCAGGATATTTTATTCACCTGAGGTGGAATTCTAGCTTCTTGGAATGGATCAGGATTCTAGCTACAAAAACTTATTTTAAAACCCCAACATGGGGGCTCCTGGGTGGCACAGTCGGTTAAGCGTCCAACTTCAGCCAGGTCACGATCTCGCGGTCCGTGAGTTCGAGCCCCGCGTCGGGCTCTGGGCTGATGGCTCAGAGCCTGGAGCCTGTTTCCGATTCTGTGTCTCCCTCTCTCTCTGCCCCTCCCCCGTTCATGCTCTGTCTCTCTCTGTCCCAAAAATAAATAAACGTTGAAAAAAAAATTTAAAAACAAACAAACAAACAAAAAACCCCAACATGATCCACCAACCTTCTTGGTCAAACAGGAATTGGGGTCAGCAAGCAGGTATTGGGTTTGAATTGGAAAAGGAAGAGCCTAGCCTTTACTTTAGAATGTTTAGTGATAGCTAATTCTTTTCTTTCCTTCAAGCTTCTTCCTTCAATTAATGTAAATACGTTAATGGGATATGATTTTCCTAATAGACAACACTGATAGTAACGGGTGGGACGGAACCTAATGGTTTCTGTAACATGTTTAATTTCTGATGTTGCTGTTAAATGTTGAGGAAAATTAGTCACATTTAGAACCATCTGTTGCCAAAAGTGGTTAAAATGTGGATTGCCTCCTGACTAGCCATTTTATGGCTTAGGATAATAGTGTTGGCATGAAATGATTGTTTTTATTCCCTTTCTTTGTTTTCTCCTATGGATACTTATATATTTTGCTTCTAGGGAACTGGGATTAAAAATGTCAAAGAGCATCCTTCAGGCATCTAGGTCATCATGGATGTCAAAAGGAATCTAAATTCTTGTTTTCTCTTCCATCTCAGTATAGCTTATCTCCACTTTATTTTATTTGTTTATTTTTGAGTAGGCTCCATGTTCAATGTGGGGCTTGAACTCATGACCCTGAGATCAACAGTTGGTGCTCTTCTGACTGAGCCAGCCTGGTGCCCCCACATAATATGTTTCTTTAAGGAAAAAAAAGTCTGCCTTTCTAGGTTGTGGTTGGGACTTTATTTTTGAGTGATAACTGAGAACTTTGTATAGTTTCCTAATTTTGGATTATTCTGATAGGTTTTTATAGAAAAATCAAACTGAAATATTTTTTTTTAATTTTTAATGTTTATTTTTGAGAGAGGGAGAGAGACCAAGCAGGAGCAGAGGAGGGGCAGAGAGAGAGGGAGACACAAGAACCGAAGCAGGCTCCAGGCTCTGAGCTGTCAGCACAGAGCCCGACACAGGGCTCATACTCAGGAACCATGAGATCATGACCTGAGCTTAACTGACTCAGCCACCCGGGGGCCCCTGAAATCCTTTTTTCTGTCTTGAGTGTTTATGGCTATTCAGACCTGCCCTAGCAGTGAAACACTTGACAACTCTGCTCTCTAGCACTTACATAATGGAGGAAGATTTACCTACTTTCCTTGCTGCCCATCTACTTAGGAATGTGGTTTCTACTTGTTAACATAAGACAAATTAAAAAATTTTTTTGGAAAAAGATGTTTTAAGAGGAAAATAAGAAGTGAGGGAGAGTTTTAAAAAAAATTTTTTTTTAACGTTTATTTATTTTTGAGACAGAGACAGAGCATGAATGGGGGAGGGTCAGAGAGAGGGAGACACAGAATCCGAAACAGGCTCCAAGCTCCGAGCTGTCAGCACAGAGCCCGATGGGGGGCTCGAACTCACGGACCGCGAGATCATGACCTGAGCCGAAGTCGGCCGCTTAACCGACTGAGCCACCCAGGCGCCCCGAGGGAGAGTTTTTAAAACCAAAAATCAACTGCAATGATATTGAAAATTTTGTTTTCTCACAAATCAAGAATTAAAGTAACCCAAATGTGAAATGAATTAAAAAAATAAAAAACTGTATTTACAGAGTAATCAACTTCCATATTTGTAACAGAACAAAACACGAAAGGTATGCTAAACTAACTGTACAGTGAAAGTAAGATAGTCCTCCCTTTATGTTGCCAAGAGTGGCAATAGCTGGGATACTTGCTTGATGTTGGATGTTATGTGAAGCTTTGGATGCTCAGTTAGTGAGTTAATCCTCCTGAGGGTAGAACAGCTCCTTTCTCTCTGCCCATGTCAGTCTGTAGGGGAAGAATTGGTTATCTTCTGAAATCATTTGTTGGATCTGCTGAATAGTGGTGGTGGAAAGCTAAAATTTTGGCCTTTTAAGAATTATGAAATTTAGGTAATTGGTGGAGAAATTCTCTTTTTAATCTCTCAGTGGGCAAGCACCCAGGTTGTTTTCTATAAAATGAATTTTGAAATAGGTTGCTGACAACTTGTTCATCAATCCTGCATGACATTAATTTCTAAATCACATTTTCCTCCTATTAGGGCAGTAGAATTGATTGCAAAAATTTTAAATGGTAGCTTTTTATGGTACAGTTGACAGAACAAATGTGAAAGGAAACACCTTAATTAGACCACTGTGAAAATAAAATGGCCCACACTTACACTATGTGGAATCCTCAATGAAAGTTCAGCAGAAAGAATTTTTGATTGCTGTAGTTGAGTGTAACAGCAGAACAAAATCACCAGCTTCTGTGGTATCTGTAATAAAATAGGAGCTGCTTCAAAGAGAATTGATGCAATTAGCTTCACCTATATTCTGTCTGCATTCTCTGAATTACCTCCTGACCCTCTCTATTTTCACCTTTCATCCTATTCATAGCTAAATCAGGCCTTGTATAACAAATAGTCATTTTTTCATGCCTTAAGTATAAGGAGAAAGAAATCAGGAACTAAGTTTTTCTCCCCTGGAATATCTATTTTATACAAGGAGAATTTGCATTGTAGGAGGGAATGTGACAATATTACATATTTTTTTGGCAACTTTGATAGGCAAGCCATTTATTGCAGGTGCCTAGAGGTATATAGCTTAATTAACGAGAAACAGCTGACAATATGGACACTAGTGGTTATGACCAATTAGTGACCAAAAGAATTCAGTTTCCCATCATGAAAAATTTAGACAAGAAAGATACTTGACATTATGTTGTGTTAGTAAAACACGTTACCATTCTTGTTGGGTGTTTGTCATTTATTTTTTCATTCATTTCTTCACTCCCTATATAAATAATTTTTCTGCCCCTACTAAGTGCCGGCACTGTATGTGGCACTGGAGATAGAGCAAGGAATCAGACATGGAGTTATAAATATTGAAAATTACTGAAATAATGAATGACAATGGTGATGAAATTTTGAGGAAGTACAGTGTGCTCTAAGGGTGATCAGATAAGGATGATAAATTATAGTCTGGATACTGCATTGAGTCTTGATTAGTAGTTTAAAAATACATAAATTAACAGGTACACGAAATAGCAGTTCTTTCTTTTTTTAAAAAAAATGTTTGTTTATTTTAAGAGAGAAAGAGAGGGTATGAGCAGGGGAGGGTCAGAGAGAAAATCCCAAGCAGGTCCTGTGCTGTCAGTGCAGAGCCTGTCACAGGGCTCAGCCTCAAACCATGAGATCATGACCTGAGCTGAAATCCAGAGTTAGATACTTAACCGACTGAGCTACTCAGGTGCTCCATAGAAAGGCATTTGCAGAGAAATGTAACTATGTGTCCTGAGAATACAGGGTGAGTGAATGTGGAAGTGTACACTTTGATTTTAAGTGTAGCCATCTCCCTGGAAAGGGGATTCAGGTTCGTTTTGCTGACTGAGCACTAGGAAACGGTGGTCTTTGTGTTCTGAATTAAGTTTTCCAGAGTGTTTTATAAGAATTAAGTATTCTCGGTAGCAGACACCTTTAACAGTATTTCCCCATGAGTTTACTTTCGCAGTTTATTTATTTGAACAACTTTATTTCACAGGCTTTTCCATGTTTGTCCATTTCATTTTGTTGGTTTTAGCATACTTAGTTCTCCCTGGATTCTCCTGCTGACATCCACAAACATAACTCTGTTGTCTTTATGTCATTTGGAAATTGGTTAAAGATGTCTTGCCTGCCTTCATCTTGTCTTATAAAACTGCTAATCATGACAGGGCCAAATGCAGAGCTGGGTACACATTCCAGAGGTCTCCCTTCAGGCTGACATTGCTCCATTAGTAAGGTGTTTAACTAGATTTGAATTCCCAGCCCTGTGCCATCGTCAATGCTGTATAAGGAGGGCACCAGTTAACTAGGGTGAGGGGAAGCACAAGCTGGATGGGCAGAGCAGTGCCACTAGCTCTGGACCACTGGATCTTAGACTGTGATCACAGAAGACTAGAATTATTGACTGTCACAGAGTGGTAGACCAGCCACCATGAAATGAGAAGCATAAATTGAGTGTTGGGGCTTAGTGTTTTATCCACTTGAGAAACTGCAAACTAAAAGAGTGGCACACCGTGGACACCAGAACCTCTTTCCTGAGCTTCCAGTGTGTCCAGCTGTGTCCCAGTATTTACTGGGACTTCAAATACGTCATGACTTGGACTCTTCCTGTCCCCTAGGACTGTCTCCTCTGCCTTTATTAACTATTAGTAGATTTCTCTCTATCCTGATCCATCCTCCACATTGATTTCAGAGTCCTCTAACAAATTGAATATAAACCCCTTTTCCTTCCTTGTTCAAAATTTGTTAGTGGCTCCCTCTGTATATGCAAGATGAAATCTGAACTCCTCCTTATGAATGAAAGATTCACCATGATCTGATCTCATCTAACATACCAGCTTCATCTTTGGCTCATTGCCTTGTAAATTTACAGGCACGTGGAACATCTTTGTTTTCCTGAATGTATTAAGTTTCTCATTCTCTTACGTTTGCGTATCTTATTTCCTCCTGGTCAGAACCTCATTTGTCTCCCTAACAGCTCCCTATTCAACCTCCAAGTCTTAATTCCAGAGCCACATTCTCTGTGAAGCCTGGAGAGACTTTATAACGAAGTCTTCGTAGACTCCCCTGGCTGACTCATGGATCCTCCCATGAGATTAAGATCCTCCCTTTCAGATTAAACCATGCATGCTGCAATTTTAATGCTGATCATAGACATCAAAATGGTGTTTTGTTTTGTTTTGTTTTTTGTAGGCAGGGTCTGTGTCATTCTATCTTTGAATCTCCACAAACTATGCTTGGAGAATGAAGAACAACTGAGTAAGACTAGAATTAGGAAGCTATGGAAAGAAAGATTTAGCAGGGACTGTTTGTGGGGTTGGATCCCCTAAAGACAGAAGGACAAATTTCCCATTATGCAAATGCTCTTACCGTACCTCTGTTGTGGCTCTGTGTAGTCCATCCTGTGGCACAGGTGGCTAGTGGTGAGCTACATCCATTCTTCTCTTCTTCCTTTAATAATAGAACTGCAAATGTTAGCTAGACACATGGCTTCCCAGCCAGACACTACATTTCTCAAATTTCCATACAAGATGTAGTCCTGCATTAAAGTTCATGGCAATTTAATGTTGTTCCATGACAAGAATGAAGCACTCTGTTCTTGACGTTTTCTTCCTCTCCCATTGGCTGTTCTGTAGATGTGATGGAGAGTGTTAGAGTATCTACCTTGTACCTAGAGATGGAAACCCTGGGTTGAGAATGGGCAGAGCAGTGCCACTAGCTCTGGACCACTGGATCTTAGACTGTGATCACAGAAGACAAACTTGTGTCTTGTCAGCTTACTGTAGTTTTGGATCTCTGTAGTGACTGGACCTAAATAATAAGTATCTTAAAAAAATTTTTTTTATGTTTATTTTTTAGAGAGAGACAGAGAGAGACAGAGCATGGGCAGGGGAGGGGCAGAGAGAGAGGGAGACACAGAATCCAAAATAGGCTCCAGGCTCTGAGCTGTCAGCACAGAGTCCAGCATGGGGCTCGAACTCAGGAATTGTGCGATCACTTCCTGAGCTGAAGTCCGACGCTCAACCCACTGAGCCACGCAGGTGCCCCAATAAATACCTTTTTAAAGAAGATTATGAACTTTGTTATTTAGCAGAAACATGCCTTGGCACGTACCCTTATATGCTCATTGTATCACACTTACTTAAAAAATTAGAAGACATTTTAAACATACACAATTACAGTTTTTATGGTATTGTTTCATATTTCTTTGCATTTTTAAAAAAAAGTAGTATGACATTATATTTAGAGTTAACACTCATCACTGAGCCCAATTTCTCATTTTCCCTCAGAAGCAACCTCTAGGAACACCTGGGTGGCTCAGTTGGGTAAAGCGTCTGACTGGCTCAGGTCATGATCTCATAGTTGATGGGTTTGAGCCCTGTGTTGGGCTCTGTGCTGATGGCTCAGAGCCTGGAGCCTGCTTCAGATTCTGTGTCTCCCTCTCTTTCTGCCCATCCCCTGCTCACACTCTATCTCTGTCTCCCTCTCTCAGAAATAAACATTGAAAAAATAAAAAGAACCTCTGTATTCTGGTTTTCTATTGACCAATCTTATGCATACTTTTTATACTTCTAACTACGTGTTTATGTGTCTCTAAACATATGTAGCATTTCTGTATACATTTACATGAAAGCATTTACAAAAAGGTATATATTTATTTTAATTGCTATTAGGTTTTGTGATTTGTCTATGGTTTGTCTATTTATATATGGTGGGTTCAGTATATTATATAATATTTCATATTTTAACTATGTAATACTTCACTGAAAGAATATAATTCAAATGATATTCTTACTGATGAATCTTGAGATTGTTTTTAATTTTTAACTGTAATAATTGCTGCAAGAAAACCTCTGTACACGTCTTTTGTGGTCACATGCAAGAGATATAATGGGGCAGTGGTGCCTGGGTGGTTCATTCTGTTAAGTGACTGACTCTTGGGTTCGGCTCGGGTCATAATCTCACAGTTTGTGAGTTTGAGCCCTCTGTAAGGCTCTGTGCTGACAGTGCAGAGCCTGCTTGGAATTCTCTCTCTGCCCTTCCCCCATTCACATGTGCGCACTCTTGCACGTGCGTTCCCTTCTCTCTCTCAAAGTAAATAAGTAAACTTTAAAAGAAAAAGAGATAATGGAGCAGAACCAATATTTGAAGAACTACTAACCTAGAGTTTCCAGAACTGCCAAAATATCTTAAGTCAGCTAAAAGTCAAGTGCACCTCAGAGCCCAGGTGGATGGAATAGATATCATTTGGAAGATTTGCAACTATCATGGCCGTAGGACAAGAGTTCTGGAAGGTTTTACACTGATAGTTAAATACTCTGGCCTCAAAGTGACATACGGCACTTCCTTTCACAACTATGGCTAGGCTAGTCACGTGACCCCATCCAACCACAAAGGGCCAGGAAGTATACTCCTAGTCTAGCATGTGCCAGGAGAGGAGAGCTAGGATATTTTGTAATCAACATCAATTATTACCATAAGCTCAAACCATACCTCTATTAAAACCACCAAATCCAAAGGTAAACAGTTTAATTTGTATTTGACATATCTTGTCAGGATTGGTAATAACAGCAAGTAAGTGACATTTATTAAGTACCTACTATAATCCCAACTCTGGGCTTTATTTTCCTTATTTAATTAAAAGTTCTCGGTAACCCTAGGAGGAAGGTAATATTATTATTTCAATTTTACAAATGAAGAAACTGATAAATAAATGAGAAAGAATGCTTAAGTGAATAACTAGGTCATAGAATGAGGGGACAGGAGAGCCTGGATGTGAACTCCAGATCTGGCTTGGACTCTTCCTCTGTGTAGTCTGCCTAAGCGAGTCCTCAAAGCCTCTGCTTTGGTTACCTCCTTGTCTAATAGAACCAGCAATGAAGGCTTTCCTCTGCCATTTCTCTCAGTTTAAAGCCACTAGACCACTCTGCAGAACAGAGTTTAGCAACATTATGCTCCCACAGTAAGTATTCAAAGCACCTCAGCTTTCTAGTCCAGAGATGAAACAGCTGTTCTCTCCAAATGGCTTATACTGAAATGTAAATGAACAAGGACATTAGAAAAAAAAAGTAAAAGAAAACAGATTTAAGTTCTTGCCTTTTAAAATTTTTATCATTTCCCATCCAAGCTTACTGTTTTTGTTTAATCTTGCCATTCCTTTTCTTCTTCCTTGTATGCTCTTTTTCTTAGGGATATGCAAACTTTATTAGTCAGCTCCTCTTTCAAGCTCTGTATGCTTTTGTGTTTGAGAATTGGGAATCAGGTACTTTTACTGTTAGCCTCAGGGTGGATCTGAGCAGGAGGAAGCTTTATGAATAATCAAGGTTGACATCTCCAACGTTGTTCCTTCATTATAAATATTGTTAAAGGAACTGTGACCACCATGGGCTCCCACTGAACAGTGTGTGCAGGGGGAGGCAGAGACAGCCTTTGATTTCAGCTCTTTTCTGGTTATCACTTCACTGATGACCCTGGAGTTGACAGGTCTCTTAGATTTGGCTGCCTCTTTTTCTTTTCCCAGAAAGTTTCTGTTCAATTAGTATAAGTGTTTGGTCTGCAGGAAGCTGGCTGGGTTCATCTTACCAACTCCAAAGGCTAAGGACCATAGTTAATATTAGTGCTTGTGCATTGCCTTAGCCTGAATCCCTAATGAATGCTGAGCTGCTTGGTGACTTTAACCATTTTCATTCCATTTGGATTAATTATAGCATCATTACTTTATCAGGAGGAAAACAAATTATAATGCCCAAGGTCTTTAAGCCTTCTTCCCACCTCTTGAAAAAGCTTAGCCTCCACAAATGTCTGAAAAGACATTTTCTCCATATTTCTACTAAGGTGCCTCCTCCCACTGGTGCCCCACTAATCCCTAGTTATATGCATTAAATATATATACATATAGTTAGCCAACCATGTTTTAGATTATTCATATTGTCTTGACAGTTTTCATTTTTAAAACGGAGACATGTGAACTTGAATTTATACCACATAAGTAAACCTTTGTAAGTTTCCTCTCTCTCCTTCCTCCACAGCTGCATTATCTTCTATCCACCCTCAGGAGAGTCACCAAAGAGTGTTTTAGAACCTGTTACATACTAAGAAATGGTATGGACTTCACTTTACGTGTCAAAAGCCTTGTGAGGGAGGTGATACTGCTGTTCTGATTTCCTTGAAAGATTCAGACACGTAGGCTTATGGAGTGAAGGGACTTGCTCAAAGTTACATGGTGAGACATGGTTAGAATCAGAGATAACATGCTAGGCCTCTGACTCAAACCCTCTACTCTCTTGCCTAGTTCATGTTTATTAGTAATATTTGCCATTCATTTATTCTGCCAACATTATTGATCATTAGTATATGTCAGGCACTGGGACTTATTAAGATCACTAAAACAGAGTTCTTAGGACCTCAAATTCTGGTGAGGGAGAAAGTTCTGTTAACTGGCAGTAAGGATACTAAATTACTAAGATATTTAACAATGCAGTGGTTGAAACAGAGAACTCTGAGGGCATGGAGGAGAGACATTTCAACTTGTTCTCAGGGTCTCAGGGAAGCCTTCTTAGAGGAAGTCGGAGTGAGTGTTGCAGTAAAAAGGTAGGTGTCATTAAAAAGGGAGCTGAGCTTGGGTGGCGGTGAGCGTGGAGAGTGCACCATGAAGGCGTTGGGCACACTGCGAGAGTACACGGTGGTGGGGTACTGCCTGCCCACACTCAAATGCTGCACTCCTTCTCTCTATCACATGTGAATCTTTGCACCTAATCATGTTGTTGCTAAGTCCTGCTTCTGGTACTTTTTGTCTCCGCTGAAGAAGCTGAAGAAATCTTGAGGGGAAATTGTCTTCTGTGGACAGGTGTTCTAGAAATCCCCTTTGGCATCTGGCTGCATTATGACTCCCTCAGTGGCATCCACAACACATACTGGGAGTACCCAGACCTGACCCCTGCAGGCACTGTTACCTGGTGCTGCCAAGATGGGGCACCTGGCACTGCCCACTGGGCAGTCTCCCTCCAGATCATGAAGATGGAAGAGATTATAGCCAGCAAGTGCTGCCAGCTAGCAGTCAAGCAGTTTGATGACAGTAAGATTAAGTTCCTACAGCCCCACGTGGGTCCTACGTTGCCAGCACAAGCTATGCTTCACCACCAAGAGGCCCAACACCTTCTTTTAGATGCAGAGCCTCCCTGTCCCCAGGTCTGCCCAAATAAACTTCTTGGGAAAACCAAACCAAACCAAAATAAAACAAAAAGGAGTCTGTTTTTAGATAGAGGTAAAGGGAAAGAGATTCCTTTCTTTTCTGGGCCCCTTTAAAACACATGAAATACTTTTGAGTAAGCCCACCAAAGATTTTGAGGTATGTATGTACATGTGTGCCCTAGGATCCAAAAAACCACATTCCCAAATGTAAAAATGGAGTTTTAATTTGCACGATGTGGGCATAGGGAAGCAGGAGGAATACCAGGTTTGGAGAAGAAAATTATGAGTTTAGTTTGGGATGTGTTGAATTGAGATGTTTGTAGGAAGTTCAGGTGAAGATACACAGGCATTGGGCTAAAGAGTGGTCATCTGGAGTTCAAGAATGAAACCAGATTAAAGATAGAAATTTAGGAATCCTCATCATTCCAGGAGACAGTGAAATCAGCGTGCAAGTAGACAGATGAGAAGGCCGAAATTGGAGTCCTGAAAAATATCATTGTTGAGAGGACAAGGAGAAAGAAGGTGCCTTCAGAGGGACTCCTCAAAGAGGAAGGAAGAAAATAAATGGAGTGTGATGTCATAAAATCCTAAGGAACAGAACATTTCAAGAAAAAAGAGGGTTCAGGGTGCCTGGGTGCTTCAGTCAGTTAAGCATCAAACTCTTAATTTCAGCTCAGCTCATGATCTCATGGTCATGAGATTGAGCCCTGCGTTGGACTCCATGCTGAGCGTTGAGACTGCTTAAGATTCTCTCTCCCTCTGCCCCTCCCTGATGTGTGCACGTTCTTTATCTCTCTCTTTAAAAAAAAAAAGTCTAACATGCTGTCAAGTTTATAATTTTCAGTGACACATCACATTGGATTTGGCATCAGAGAAGCATTGTCAGCCTTTCTCAGAGCAGTTTCAGTGTGTGTGTATGTGTGTGTCAGACTCTCAACTGTAGTAGTGGAAGAATGAATCGAAGTGTATGAGTTGGAGATCACCTTTTATGAGTTGGCCTTTGAAAAATGATAGAGCACTTTTTCTATCAGTTTCTCTGAAGAAGAAGGAGAGATGTAGGAGAGTAGATGGAGAGGGACGCAGTGTTGAGGGAGGAGGTTTTAAGATGGAAGAAGGCCTTAAGATGCTGATTGGTGTGTCTATTGGTAGGGAAGAGGCAACCAGTTGAGCAGGTCTCTAAGGTTCAGGAAGGGTGGTGGAGTCCTGGGCAGAGATGAATTCACCTAAGGAAGAGAAGGAATCCTCTTCTCTTTGGACGGGGAGTACTGAAGAATGGCTGAAGACTAGGATGAATAGTAGGAATTAAGACCCCAGGGTAGTTTTCTGAGTGCTAACCATGTGTCAGGCACTGTGCCATTCACATACATAAAGGAATTATTATAATCACCATTCTGTAGGTGGGGAAAGAGAGGCTCAAAGAAGTCCAGTTAGTGTCCCAAGGCCAGAGTTGGTGTATAGAACTGGGATTTAGAGGCAGTCTAGCTCCAGAGCCTACTCTATGAATACATGTTCTGCTTTATGAGGGAGGCCAGACTAGTGACTCAGGCAAGAATTAAGAAGCTTCGGGAAGTTGTGTCAATAGCTCTGACTTGGATTTCCTTTGTTGCCCTGGTTTGTCCTTCCTCAAGCTGACTATCTCTTTCTACCTAATGAAAATTCACTATGGTCCTTGGAGGTCAAGTAATGTCTATATTTTGATAGTGTGAATATTAGCTACCTCTTCATCCACTATATTTATGTTCTCTGTTATTTTGTGTAGTAGTCAATGTTTTTCAAACTGGAGTTTCCATGTAAATTTTAGGGAGTCTATGTCTTAAGGAATTTACATTTTTTGTTTTCCAGAAAATCTTAGGAAATATTAATATAATTATACTTTGAGTCACTGGGATGATCATTTTGTAACTAGCTCTTTTCTCACAACGCCAGAACCCATGTTGCATTTGTATGTATAATTGTGTTGGCAGGAAGAACCCAAGTATGTTTATTGATGTGGACTAGTGAGAACAGACTGGAAGCTTAAGGTGTAACTAATTTATCCATACCAAGTGAAAGGCAAATGATTTCACTTAGCAAATATTTCGTAGTTGGTGCTATGGAGAAAATAGATACAGGAAGAAACTAGAATATCAGTCATGCTTTCAGGGAGAGATTACATTTTATTTGAGAAAATCAGACTAATCTAAATGAAACCATTTGACACAGATTTTTAGGGCATAAATGGGTAAGGTAAAAAAGTGGCAAAAATATGAAGAAAAAAAGAAAAAAAATTTTCTGCCTGAGACCCTGGCCTAGCACTAACAGCCCTGCCTCAGCATGAATGGCCCATTATCTCCACACAACAGTGTTCTAATGGCTCATATTGGGGAGTTGGGAGAGTCAGGTACTACACCCATTCCTTATCCTGTTAACCCTTGCCCCTCATTATCCAGTGGGGTAGCAAATGCTGCTAGCTTGAACCCCTTGGAAAAAGATAGAAAACTGTCATCAGCTAAGAAGTGGTTAGTAACTATCCGTTAAAGCTCTTGCTATTCTGAAAAAAAAAGTTTATATGCTTTCATGTTCAGTGTGCCTTGGTGAACATGTTACTTTCCCATGACCATAACCAATGCTGGAGTACATGGGGAATAAAAGTGAACAGAATTGTGAAGGGAGGCAGGGCAAGAGGAAAGACACCTTTTTCTACCAGCAGAGGTTTTAGGAAGAAAGAATTTAATGAAAGAATTTAAAAAATTTCTTTAGAAAGAAAAAAATGGCTTAGACTTGAAGACAAGTGATACATTCTATTCCATTCAAAACCCACTACCTACGTCATCACCAAATTCACTATTGGTACCAGTAGGTAGGTTGAGCCTGTGGAGTAGAATGGAAGGTGATTGGGTCTGTAGTCCCAGCTATACTCCTATCCCAGAAGGGGTGAAGAGAAGAGGGCATTAGCTGGGATGCAGGTAATGGGGAAAAACAGTAAGGAGAATGTCACTTGGGCTACTAAGGACAGTCATGCTGTCCTGCTCTCTCAGGGGCCTGACAAAGTCTCTAAATCTGACCTGAGCAGCAACTCCTTGCACCTTAGAGGGATCAGGGCTGATAAGTTGGGCAGAGGAAGGTCTGGTGGGAAAAAGGGGCTGCAGAGTCCCCATCTTTTACACATTTGATGAGGCACCAACATATATGTGTTGTCAGTATAGGATCAGAGGCATGTTTGAGTTAGCACCACTGTGAGATTCTTCATAGTGCAGACTGCGTTGCTCAGCTTTTCAAGCACCAAACTCACTTCATTTTTCCAGGAGGGATGAGGCTGAGAAATCAATTCACGTGCACAAATTTCAAAGGAGACCGATGCTCAAACTGTAGTGATGATGTATCAACAGTGAGAGAGAGTGACTGGCATCAGCTTTGCATACCAGGCACACTCTGCTTTATGTTTGTACACTCAGGAGGTTATATTACAGGTTAGAAAGTTGCTAGATGAGTCCCAAGTTTGAGTAGGGGAATTGAACATTCTTGTGCAATAGCTCAAATCACTCTTTTCCAGTCTAAGGATATATGAGTCATAGGAGTCAGTATTGGTTACCTAGACTTAGAGCACAATCTTGTGGACAATAATTTTACTGTAAACTAGAAGCTTTTATCATTTCTTCTTTTCATTGAGATATACTTGCCATATAACTTTGTATTTGGATGTACAACATGATTCAGTATTGGTATATATTGCAAAAATATCACAGTATGTCTAGTTAATAATACCTGTCACTATGCACATAATTACAAATTTTGTTTTTCTTGTGATGAGAGCTTTTAAGATACACTGTCTTAGGTCATATGTTGTAGTTTGTACATCATTTGACAGTAGTTACTAGATTGATGCAGAGAACCTTGTGGGGAGGCACCTTTGTTTTAGGTTATAAGTTACCTCTGACTGCAGGGACATTCTAAGATGATTTCCATAGATGGCCAATTCACTAAATTGATGTTGAATTTTATTTTATTTATTTATTTATTTATTTATTTATTTATTTATTTATTTATATGTTTTATATATGATTTATTGTCAAGTTAGCTAACATACAGAGTGTACACTGTGCTCTTGGCTTTGGGAGTAGATTCCCATGATTCATCACTTACATACAGCAGTCAATGCTCATCCCAACAAGTGCCCTCCTCAATGCCCATTACCCATTTTTCCCTCCCCCACCCTCACATCAACCCTCAGCTTGTTCTCTGTATTTGAGTCTCTTATTGTTTGGCTCCCTGTCAGTTTGCAACTATTTTTTTTTTCTTCCCTTCCCTTCCCCATGGTCTTCTGTTAAGTTTCTCAAGTTCCACATATGATACCTGTCTTCTCTGACTGACTTATTTCCCTTAGCATCATATCCTCCAGTTCCACCCATGTTGTTGCAAATGGCAAGATTTCATTCTTTTTCACTGCCAAGTAGTATTCCATTGTGTGTGTATGTATGTGTGTATACACACACATATTATACATATATATGTATATATATAATATTTATAATATATAAATAATTATATATGTAATATGCACACACACACCACATCTTCTTTATCCATTCATCAGTTGAGCTCTTTCCTTAATTTGGCTATTGTTGAAAGCACTGCTATAAACATTTGGGTACATATGTCCCTATGAATCAGCACTACTATTTCCTTTGGATAAAGGTTACTAGGAAGTAGTGCTATTGCTGGGTCACAGGGTAATTCTGTTTTTAATTTTTTGAGGAATCTCCACACTGTTTTCCAGAGTGGCTGCACCAGTTTGCATTCCCACCAACAGTGCAAGAGGGTACCCCTTCTCTACATCCTCGCCAGCATCTATTGTTTCCTGAGTTGTTAATTTTAGTCACTCTGACTGGTGTGAGGTGGTATCTCAATGGGTTTTGATTTGATGATGAGCAGTGTTGAGCATCTTTTCATGTGTCTGTTAGCCATCTCTATGTCTTCTTTGGAAAAGTGTCCATTCATGTCTTTTGCCCATTTCTTCACTGGGTTATTTATTTTTTGCGTGTTGAGTTTGGTAAGTTCTTTATAGATTTTGGATATTAATCCTTTATCCAATATGTTATTTGCAAATATATTCTCCCTTTCCTTTGGTTGCCTTTTAATTTTGTTGATTGTTTCTCTCACTGTGCAGAAACTTTTTATCTTGATGAGGTTGCAGTAGTTCCTTTTTGC
Organism: Lynx rufus; assembly: GCF_022079265.1. Taxonomy (NCBI): domain Eukaryota; kingdom Metazoa; phylum Chordata; class Mammalia; order Carnivora; family Felidae; genus Lynx; species Lynx rufus. The sequence goes on from NW_025814827.1 coordinate 15,925,064, forward strand.
TTTTATTCCCCTTGCCTTCAGAGAAGTGTCGAGTAAGAGATTACTGAGGCTAAGGACAAAGAGGTTGTTGCCTGTTTTTTCCTCTAGGATTTTGATGGTTTCCTGCCTCACATTTAGGTCTTTCATCCATTTTGAGTTTATTTTTGTGTGTGGTGTAAAAAAGTGGTCCAGGTAGATTATTCTCCATGTCGCTGTCCAGTTCTCCTAACACCATTTGCTAAAGACTGTCTTTTTTCCATTGGATCCTCTTTCCTGCTTTGTCAAAGGTTAGTTGGCTATACGTTTGTGTGTCCATTTCTGGGTTTTCAATTCTGTTCCATTGATCAGTGTGTCTGTTTTTGTGCCAGTACCATACTGCTGTGATGACTACTGTGTAATACAGCTTGAAGCTTGAAGACTGGAATTGTGATGTCTCCAGCTTTGCTTTTCTTTTTCAGAATTGCTTCGGCTATTTGGGGTCTTTGTGGTTCTGTACAGATTTTAGGATTGTTTGCTCTAGCTCTGTGAAAAATGCTGGTGGTATTTTGATAGTGCATTAAATGTATAGATTGCTTTGGGTAGTATAGACACTTTAACAACGTTTGTTTCCAATCCATGAGCATGGAATGTTTTTCCACTTCTTTGTGACCTTTTAAATTTGAAGGTAAGTTATTCTTAATTCTAGGTGTAGTTGCTACAGTATTTTACCCTTTTGTTTCTTACTGATCCCAAGAGTGACTGTGTTACAAAATAATGGTTGAAAGCTGCTGATTTAGAGATCAGAAACCAGGATGGTGATGGAACCAAAATCATATTCTATGAGGAATGATTCAAGGGCATCTTTAGAATAAAGTGTTCAGCACTAGGTAGGGGATTTCAAATATATGGAGGGCTGTCATATAAAGGGATTAGATTTGTCCCCTAAGACCCCAGGGGTATAACTAGCATCATGGATTAAACCTACAGGACAAACAAAACAAAACAAAACAAAACCTGACTCAGAATAGGGAAAACATTTCTAAGGTGATGTGATAAGATAGAACAATCTCCCTCATTAGGTAGTGACCTCATCATTGCTGAGACTGTTAGAGCAAGGGCTGAACAACATTTGTTGTGGATGTTGCTAAAGACACTCAAGTTCTGGACTGGATATGCCTTAAAACTCATTTCAACTCTGAAATTCTAAGACTAAAGAAAAAATTGTGAATTAAGCATTTCCTGTTATGTATGAACAGCAGAAAGAGTATTAATAACTTCATTAATAACCCATAATGCAAAACTTTAAAATCTTGGGCTTGTAGAGTCCAGCCATGCACTTTACCTTAAAAACTTGGGGCACCTGGGTGGCTCAGTCGGTTCAGCATCCCAACTCTTTTTTTTTTTTTTTTAATTTTTTTTTTTTAACGTTTATTTATTTTTGGGACAGAGAGAGACAGAGCATGAACGGGGGAGGGGCAGAGAGAGAGGGAGACACAGAATCGGAAACAGGCTCCAGGCTCTGAGCCATCAGCCCAGAGCCTGACGCGGGGCTCGAACTCCCGGACCGCGAGATCGTGACCTGGCTGAAGTCGGACGCTTAACCGACTGCACCACCCAGGCGCCCCAGCATCCAACTCTTGATAGAGGCTCCTGTAGTGATCTTACAGTTGTGGGATTAAGCCCGGCGTCGGACTCCACGCTGAGTGGAGCCTACTTGGGAGTCTCTCTCTCCCTCAGCCCCTCCCCCACTCATGCTCCCATGCACACACTCTTTGTTCCTCAAAATAAATAAATAAACTTTAAAAAAAAAAAAAAGAACCAAAACTCAAAAGTTGAAAAGGTTTTGGCTTCTAAAGACATTACAAAGGTGGTTGTACATTATTGATTGTGTTTGAAAAAATTATCCTTGAAAAAGGGAAGTTTTTCAGGAGCCATTGCAATAGAATAAAGGAGTCCTTGAGAATAAAGGGAACTTAAGAATAGAGGAGTCCTTGGAGTTTGTCAAGAGTTTATATTTCGTCCAATACTGAGCTTATGATAAATGATTATTAAAGTAAGGTAGTCATCTATATGCCGTCTACAGATTTAGCATATACATATCATGGGAATGTAAAAATTTGCTTCCAGAAAAAGTATAGAGAAAGAAAAGGCAAGGGTGTCTGAGGTTGTTTTTCTCTGTGTGGCATTTCCTCTTTACATGTAACGTGGAGAAGTTGTATTGGACCTGCTGAGGCTATTTTAAATTATCTTTGGCAGTGCTTATAGAACACAGTGCTTATAGTGCTTATAGAACACAAAAAATTATATAATGGGGATGATAGTAATGAATTTTTATCATAAACCTTTCTCTATCCAGGAAGTACCAGTCTCATTGCAATTACTCTAGTCAATGAAATGTATAGGTGCTGAGGTTTTGCCATACCAAAGCACATTTTGGTTAAATGGGAGGTTTTTCTTACCCATAAGAAGTATTTGAGGAAGGATCAATATAGAAGGTCACTGAGTGCTGATGGCTGATGACCACTAAGAAAATTGCTTAGCAGGGTAGGTAGCAAAAGGTTATAAGAGAAAGAGTTTGAAAAATAATTCTCATTTATATCAGTTTTCCATTTCTGTATTCCCACCAGAGTACTGAGAGCATAGTAGGCATTCAATGAATATTTGGGGATGAATGACTTTTAGGATAAGGAAAACTACTCTGAATTTCAGTTACTCCTTTTACTAGGACTGTGTTTGCATGACTGATTGAAAAGTGAACATTTCAGCCATCATCTGGTTGTTAAATATTTAGGCTGCCAAATCATTTATTTGATTGATGATTATACCTTCAGAATTGACTGACTGCTTTGGCTCAGAGTAGACACAGCATGAGTCATATGGTGCAGTTCTTGTCAATCACTGGTTGCATTTCCACACATAAACAGTTGACTTATGTTAGTCACATCAGTCACAAACATAAATCATCACAGTTCAATAATTGGTACTTGGGCCTTTTCTGGTTGGAATGATTTCTTGGCTATTCTGGTATTAATGATGCTGAATACTCAGTGATTGAACAATACTGGCCAGCTGACTGGAGGAGTTTCCTACCCTGAAAAGATCTTTTTTTTTAAATTTTTTTAAATTTTATATATTTTTTAATATATGAAATTTATTGTCACATTGGTTTCCATACAACACCCAGTGCTCATCCCAAAAGATGCCCTCCTCAATGCCCGTCACCTATGCTTCCCTCCCTCCCACCCCCCCATCAACTCTCAGTTTGTTCTCAGTTTTCAAGAGTCTATTATGCTTTGGCTCTCTCCCACTCTAACCTCATTTTTTTTTCCTTCCCCTCCCCCATGGGTTTCTGTCAAGTTTCTCAGGATCCACATAAGAGTGAAAACATATGGTATCTGTCTTTCTCTGTATGGCTTATTTCACTTAGCATCACACTCTCCAGTTCCATCCACGTTGCTACAAAAGGCCATATTTCATTTTTTCTCATTGCCACGTAGTATTCCATTGTGTATATAAACCACAATTTCTTTATCCATTCATCAGTTGATGGACATTTAGTCTTTTTCCACAATTTGGCTGTTGTTGAGAGTGCTGCTATAGACATTGGGGTACAAGTGCCCCTATGCTTCAGTACTCCTGTATCCCTTAGGTAAATTCCTAGCAGTGCTACTGCTGGGTCGTAGGGTAGGTCTATTTTTAATTTTTTGAGGAACCTCCACACTGTTTTCGAGAGTGGCTGCACCAATTTGCATTCCCACCAACAGTGCAAGAGGGTTCTCGTTTCTCCACATCCTCTCCAGCATCTATAGTCTCCTGATTTGTTCATTTTAGCCACTCTGACTGGCGTGAGGTGATATCTGAGTGTGGTTTTGATTTGCATTTCCCTGATGAGGAGCGATGTTGAGCATCTTTTCATGTGCCTGTTGGCCATCTGGATGTCTTCTTTAGAGAAGTGTCTATTCATGTTTTCTGCCCATTTCTTCCTGGATTATTTGTTTTTCGAGTGTGGACTTTGGTGAGCTCTTTATAGATTTTGGATATTAACCCTTTGTCCGTTATGTCATTTGCAAATATCTTTTCCCATTCCGTTGGTTGCCTTTTAGTTTTGTTGGTTGTTTCCTTTGCTGTGCAGAAGCTTTTTATCTTCATGAGGTCCCAATAGTTCATTTTTGCTTTTAATTCCCTTGCCTTTGGGGATGTGTCAAGTAAGAAATTGCTGCGGCTGAGGTCAGAGAGTCTTTTCCTGCTTTCTCCTCTAGCGTTTTGATGGTTTCCTGTCTCACATTCAGGTCCTTTATCCATTTTGAGTTTATTTTTGTGAATGGTGTAGGAAAGTGGTCTAGTTTCAATCTTCTGCATGTTGCTGTCCAGTTCTCCCAGCACCATTTGTTAAAGAGACTGTCTTTTTTCCATTGGATATTCTTTCCTGCTTTGTCAAAGATTAGTTGACCATACGTTTGTGGGTCTAGTTCTGGGGTTTCTATTCTATTCTATTGGTCTATGTGTCTGTTTTTGTGCCAATACCATGCTGTCTTGATGATTACAGCTTTGTAGTAGAGGCTAAAGTCTGGAATTGTGATGTCTCCTGCTTTGGTCTTCTTCAAAATTTCTTTGGCTGTTTGGGGCCTTTTGTGGTTCCATATGAATTTTAGGATTGCTTGTTCTAGCTTCGAGAAGAATGCTGGTGCAATTTTGATTGGGATTGCATTGAATGTGTAGATAGCTTTGGGTAGTATTGACATTTTAACAATATTTATTCTTCCAATTCATGAGTACGGAATGTTTTTCCATTTCTTTATATCTTCTTCGATTTCCTTCATAAGCTTTCTATAGTTTTCAGCATACAGATCTTGTACATCGTTGGTTAGATTTATTCCTAGGTATTTTATGCTTCTTGGTGCAATTGTGAATGGGATCAGTTTCTTTATTTGTCTTTCTGTTGCTTCATTATTAGTGTATAAGAATGCAACTGATTTCTGTACATTGATTTTGTATCCTGCAACTTTGCTGAATTCATTTATCAGTTCTAGCAGACTTTTGGTGGAGTCTGTTGGGTTCTCCATGTATACTATCATGTCATCTGCAAAAAGTGAAAGCTCGACTTCATCTTTGCCAATTTTGATGCCTTTGATTTCCTTTTGTTGTCTGATTGCTGATGCTGGCACTTCCAACACTATGTTAAACAACAGCGGTGAGAGTGGACATCCCTGTCATGTTCCTGATCTCAGGGGGAAAGCTCAGTTTTTCCCCATTGAGGATGATATTAGCTGTGGGCTTTTCATAAATGGCTTTTATGATGGTTAAGTATGTTCCTTCTATCCCGACTTTCTCGAGGGTTTTTATTAAGAAAGGATGCTGAATTTTGTCAAATGCTTTTTCTGCATCAATTGACAGGATCATATGGTTCTTATCTTTTCTTTTACTAATGTGATGTATCACATTGATTGATTGGCAAATGTTGAACCAGCCCTGCATCCCAGGAATGAGTCCCACTTGATCATGGTGAATAATTCTTTTTATAAGCTGTTGAATTCGATTTGCTAGTATCTTATTGAGAATATTAGCATCCATATTCATCAGAGATAGTGGCCTGTGTTACCTTTTTTTACTGGGTCTCTGTCTGGTTTAGGAATCCAAGTAATACTGGCTTCATAGAATGAGTCTGGAAGTTTTCCTTTCCTTTCTATTTTTTGGAATAGCTTGAGAAGGATAGGTATTATCTTTACTTTAAATGTCTGGTAGAATTCCTCAGGGAAGCCATCTGGTCCTGGACTCTTATTTGTTGGGAGATTTTTGATAACTGATTCAATTTCTTCGCTGGTTATGGGTCTGTTCTAGCTTTCTATTTCTTCCCATTTGAGTTTTGGAAGTGTGTGGGTGTTTAGGAATTTGTCCATTTCTTTCAGGTTGTCCAGTTTGTTGGCATATAATTTTTCATAGTATTCCCTGATAATTGCTTGTATTTCTGAGGGATTGGTTGTAATAATTCCATTTTCATTCATGATTTTATCTATTTGGGTCATCTCCCCCCCCCCTTTTTTTTGAGAAGCCTGGCTAGAGGTTTATCAATTTTGTTTATTTTTTCAAAAACCAACTCTTGGTTTCATTGATCTGCTCTACAGTTTTTTTAGATTCTCTGTTGTTTATTTCTGCTCTGATCTTTATTATTTCTCTTCTTCTGCTGGGTTTAGGGTGTCTTTGCTGCTCTGCTTCTGTTTCGTTTAGGTATGCTGTTAGATTTTGTATTTGGGATTTTTCTTGTTTCTGGAGATAGGCCTGGATTGCAATGTATTTTCCTCTCAGGACTGCCTTTGCTGCATCCCAAAGTGTTTGAATTGTTGTATTTTCATTTTTGTTTGTTTCCATATATTTTTTAATTTCTTCTCTAATTGCCTGGTTGACCCATTCATTCTTTAGTAGGATGTTCTTTAACCTCCATGGTTTTGGAGGTTTTTCAGACTTTTTCCTGTGGTTGATTTCAAGCTTCATAGCATTGTGGTCCGAAAGTTTGCATGGTATGGTCTCAATTCTTGTATACTTATGAAGGGCTGTTTTGTGACCCAGTATGTGATCTATCTTGGAGAATGTTCCGTGTGCACTCGAAAAGAAAGTATATTCTTTTGCTTTGGGATGCAGAGTTCTAAATATATCTGTCAAGTCCATCTGATCCAATATATCATCAGGGCCCTTGTTTCTTTATTGACCATGTGTCTAGATGATCTATCCATTGTTGTAAGTGGGGTATTAAAGTCCCCTGCAGTTACCACATTCTTGTCAATAAGGTTGCTTATGTTTGTGAGTAATTGTTTTATATATTTGGGGGCTCCCATATTCAGTGCATAGACATTTATAATTGTTAGGTCTTCTTGATGGATAGACCCTGTAACTATTATATAATGCCCTTCTTTATCTCTTGTTACAGCCTTTATTTATTTATTTTTTTTTTAATTTTTTTTTTCAACGTTTATTTATTTTTGGGACAGAGAGAGACAGAGCATGAACGGGGGAGGGGCAGAGAGAGAGGGAGACACAGAATCGGAAACAGGCTCCAGGCTCTGAGCCATCAGCCCAGAGCCTGACGCGGGGCTCGAACTCACGGACCGCGAGATCATGACCTGGCTGAAGTCGGACGCTTAACCGACTGCGCCACCCAGGCGCCCCATCTTGTTACAGCCTTTAATTTAAAGTCTAGTTTTTCTGATATAAGTATGGCTACTCCAGCTCTCTTTTGACTTCCAGTAGCATGAAAAATAGTTCTCCATCCCCTCACTTTCAATCTGAAAGTGTCCTCAGGTCTAAAATGAGTCTCTTGTAGACAGCAAATAGATGGGTCTTGTTTTTTTATCCATTCTGATATCCTGTGTCTTTTGGTTGGGGCATTTAGTACATTTACATTCAGTGTTATTATAGAAAGATATGGGTTTAGAGTCATTGTGATGTCTGTAGGTTTCATGCTTGTAGCGATGTCTCTGGTACTTTGTCTCACAGAATCCCCCTTAGGATCTCTTGTAGGGCTGGTTTAGTGGTGATGAATTCCTTCAGCTTTTGTTTGTTTGGGAAGACCTTTATCTCTCCTTCTATTCTAAATGATAGATTTGCTGGATAGAGGATTCTTGGCTGCATATTTTTTCTGTTCATCACATTGAAGATTTCCTGGCATTCCTTTCTGGCCTGCCAAGTTTCAGTAGAGAGATCTGTCACGAGTCTTATCGGTCTCCCTTTATATGTTAGAGCACGTTTATTCCTAGCTGCTTTCAGAATTTTCTCTTTATCCTTGTATTTTGCCAGTTTCACTAGGATATGTCATGCAGAAGGTCGATTCAAGTTACGTCTGAAGGGAGTTTTCTGTGCCTCTTGGATTTCAATGCCTTTTTCCTTCCCCAGATCAGGGAAGTTCTCAGCTATTATTTCTTCAAGTATACCTTCAGCACCTTTCCCTCTTCCTCCTCTGGAATACAATTATGCGTAGATTATTTCTCTTTAGTGCATCACTTAGTTCTCTAATTTTCCCCTCATACTCCTGGATTTTTTTATCTCTCTTTTTCTCAGCTTCTTCTTTTTCCATAATTTTATCTTCTAGTTCACCTATTCTCTCCTCTGCCTCTTCAATCCAAGCTGTGGTCATCTCCATTTTATTTTGCAGCTCATTAATAGCATTTTTTAGCTCCTCCTGGCTGTTCCTTAGTCCCTTGATCTCTGTAGCAATAGATTCTCTGCTGTCTTTTATACTGTTTTCAAGCCCAGCGATTAATTTCATGACTATTATTCTAAATTCACTTTCTGTTATATTGTTTAAATCGTTTTTGATCAGTTTGTTAGCTGTTGTTACTTCCTGGAGATTCTTTTGAGGGGAATTCTTCCGTTTCATCATTTTGGATAGTCCCTGGAGTGGTGTGGAACTGCAGGGCACTTCTCCTGTGCTGTCTTGAATAACTGCCATTGGTGGGCGGGGCCGCAGTCAGACCTGATGTCTGCCCCCAGCCCACCGCTGGGGCCACAGTCAGACTGGTGTGTGCCTTCTCTTCCCCTCTCCTAGGGGCGGGATTCACTGTGGGGTGGCGTGGCCCATGTGGGGTACTTGCACACTGCCAGGCCTGTGGTGCTGGTGATCTGGCGTATTAGCTGGGTGAATTGGCAAGGTGCACAGGGGTGGGAGGGGCAGGCTCAGCTCGCTTTTCCTTCGGTGATGCGCTTTGGGAGGGGCCCTGCGGCACCGGGAGTGAGTCAGACCTGCCAGAGGGATGGATCCGCAGAAGCACAGCGTTGGGTGTTTGTGCGGTGCAAGCAAGTTCTGTGATGGGAACTGGTTCCCTTTGGGATTTTGGCTGGGGGATGGGCGAGGAAGATGGTGCTGGCAAGCGCGTTTGTTCCCCACCACGCTTCACTCTGTTGTCCGGGGCTCAACAACTCTCCCTCCCGTTGTCCTCCAGCCCTCCCGTTCTCAGAGCAGAGCTGTTAGCTTATAACCTTCCAGATGTCAAGTCCCACTTGCTGTCAGAACACATCCGTCCGGCCCCTCCGCTTTTGCGAGCCACATTCAGGGGCTCTGCTTGGCCGGTGGGCTGCCCCTCCGCCCGGCTCCCTCCCGCCAGTCCGTGTATCGCACACCACCTCTCCTCCCTTCCTACCCTCTTCTTTGGGCCTCTCTCTACGCTTGGCTCCAGAGAATCCGTTCTGCTAGTCTTCTTGCGATTTTCTGGGTTACTTAGGCAGGTGTGGGTGGAATCTAAGTGACCCGCAGGACGCGGTGAACCCAGCGTCCTCCTAAGCCACCATCTTCCCAGAAGCCTCTGTGAAAAGTTCTTAAAATAGAACGTAAAATGGAATTGGCCAGTGAATGTGGGTTCATCTAAGTTCAAATACAGTTCTAGAACATGGTGGAGAGTGACTTTACTGAGAGAACCTGAGAAAAGTTGGAATAAAATAGGACACAAATAATGTATTTTTTAGGTTTCTAGTTGTGGAGGACAGACTTTAAGGTGTTCCCCATGATGTCTACCTTCTATCATTTATGCCTTTGTATAATCCACTCCCCTTGTGTGTGGGCAAGATTTGAGACCCATTTCTAAGCAATACAATATGACAGAGGTGATAGGGTATCATTTCTATGATGACATTATGTTATGTAAAGCTCTTTCTTGCTAGCAGAATTGATAACAATTGTACTAGAGTCTTCTTCTCTGTGCTAGCTTTGAAGAAGCAAAATTCCATGGAGTCCTACAACTGCAAGCATATGACTTCTGCCAACAAGCTGACTTAGTCTGAAGGTGGATCCTTTCCCACCTGAGCTTCCAGATGAGAATCCAGCCTACGATCATAGCCTTGCAGGGGACCTAGCTAAGCTGTGCCTAGATTCCTGACTCAAAGAATCTGTGAGATGATAAGTATGTGTTAAGCTTTTAAGTTTCTGGTAATTTGTTACACTACATAGAAAATGCTTATTATAGTCATTGTTCTTACCTAAAATCTTGATTATGGTGTTGGTTTTCAGGATATACACCCAGAAGTCAACTGGAAGATGCCGTAGTATGCTAACTTCCCTGGACTAGCTGACATAGATACTGAATGTTGACTTGTCCCAAGGAAGAAAAAGAATAAAGAATAGATATAGAGTCTATATTCCTGTTGCCAAGTCTCATCATTTGTATGTTTGAAATTTTAACTAGGACATTTGTATTTAAAGAAAAAAGAAATATGATTGAATTCCCATACATATGATAAAACCTTGGGTAGGAATTTGTGGTCAGTGTGGTAGCTACCATTTGCTCACTAATTTTTCCTCCTTCATTGCCCTTGCCTGGCTTCTCTGTGGGTGGAATATATTTCCCTGCCCTACTGGTGTCAAGCTTAGCCATATGAATTGTTTTGGTCAATGGACAATGATGAAAGTGAGATTGTACCAGTTCTGGACTGAGGCTTAACAGGCTGGGTGAATGTCTACCAGCAGTTTTGTTTCCTTAAGAAAAGCACAACTAAGTTAGCCACTGCTTTTTAGCCTGGATTCCTGAATGAGAGACACCTGGAATACACTGGCATTTGACCTGCTTGAAAGCAAACTTTCTTAGCCAGCCCAGAGACCTATCAATGAGAAGTAATTTTTTATTTTATTGGAAGTGTCCAAGATTTGGGATTGTTTGCTATACAGGCTTACTGCAACAATAGCTGCATAACTTGAAGTCCAAAAGCTCATTCATTTTAAATTAAGCTAGCACTGTTTCTGACCCTTACCACGGAAGTATGAGTAGATAAAGTTGTTAATTGATTTTCCATCTCATGTCCTATTGAATACTAGTGTTATTTTGGATGTTTACTCGTGTTCTGTCAGTTAAGGATTCTATATTCATGGACGTTACAAGAAGACTGATAATGTTTATTAGCTCTAAGAAATTCTTCATTGAAGAATGAACTCCTGCTAGATATTATTTAACTTAATATGCCCAATCTTACTAGACCATGGAACCCTTTCCCCTCAAGAACAATTCATACCTTGTTTCTCTAGAACTGGTGAATACTTCTATTCACGGCAGCATGTGCTCACCTATCCAGACTTGTCATATTCCAAGCAAATGGTGTGCAGTATAAATTTGGAATGGTGCTCCCAAAACTCAAGATTATTAGGCAGATACCACAGAAATTACTGAGTATATCTCTCCATGAGATTGTTAAGGGCCTTGTTATTGCATAGTCCTGGATCTTCAATGAGGTTTAAAAAGAATCCTCTGGGAAGTCTGGCAAATCTAACATGGAATGACTCCATGTTTGGTCCACATTGGTCTGAAATTGCTGATTTGGAGGTCTGAAATGTTTTAAGTCCAAAGGATCACTTAGACATCCACATAAAGTGTGTGCTCAGACACATTTACCACAAGGTTATCAGCATTTCCTGCTATCACTGAATTTTCTGGGGTATGAATGATCCTTTTGACTTATGCTTTAACATGGGGATCTCAACTGCTTAAAATGCATTAAAAGTGAACAAATATATTAGAACATGAAAACACTTTAAAAACATTCCCTAAATACATTAAAACCCCAGTTTGGCAATGAGAAGTGACTTCTTGCACTATGTCAAGGCTGTATCTTCAAACTACAGGTGACTCCTGATAGTATCCTATCTCCCTCTTGAAGATACTCAGGGATTAAAGAGATTAAAATGGAGGCCATAGTTTGTGAGTGTTCAGTCTAGGGACATATTCAGTGTCATAACCAAAACCTAAAACTGCCCTGATTTCCCCAAAATGCTGATCTGACCATCAACAATACTTTAGCTTTCTTCATGTCTGTGGGGCCTTTGCAGCTTCCTACCTAATCAGCTACAAGTAAGTTTATGATAAGTATAAACAAGTAAGTTGATGCATATAAGTTTTAGTAACAAATCACAATAGAAAACTTACTCATCCATGCTTTATAAACTGAGTTGTAACTACTGAATGTCTTCACCACTTTCTGCTTGGAAGTCTCTGTTCCTCAACAGTTTCTCTCTCAGTAAAATATTCATATCAAGTAAAGGTTTCTGAATTTTCTTTTGACAATTTCCTTTAATGGGAGATCTGGTTATTTTATTTCAAGCATTTGGGACCTGGATCTGTGCTTTCAGATGGGAATGGCAAGGCCTTTCTAAATTGTTTTTAAATTTTTTTTTAATGTTTATTTATTTTTGGGACAGAGAGAGACAGAGCATGAATGGGGGAGGGGCAGAGAGAGAGGGAGACACAGAATCGGAAGCAGGCTCCAGGCTCTGAGCCATCAGCCCAGAGCCTGACGCGGGGCTCGAACTCACGGACCACGAGATCGTGACCTGAGCTGAAGTCGGACACTTAACCGACTGAGCCACCCAGGCGCCCCTCTAAATTGTTTTCAATATTTATTTTTGACAGAGAGAGACAGAGTGCGAGCAGGGGAGGGGCAGAGAGAGGGAGATAAAGAATCTGAAGCAGGCACCAGGCTCCAAGCTCTCAGCAGAGTCTGACACAAGGTTCGAACTCACAAATTGTGAGATCATGACCTGAGCCGAAGTCATACACTTAATGGACTGAACCACCCAGGCACCACAGCAAGGCCATTCTAAGGCAGGTGGCAGTGACTGGAGGAGCCATGGGGATAACCACCTTAAAAAATGGTTTTGATGGAGTAATGAGATTAGCATATTAATTAAGGTCTTCATATCTAGTAATGATCTCATTTGCTTATAGAAACATGACGACAACACTGGGAGAAATATCTTAACCCCTTTTTGAGGGAGTATTTGATCGGATTTTGCTAAAGTATAGGTTCTTGAAGCTAAAGCTAAATGTTGTTCCCAGTCGCTGTGCTTGTTTTCATATGCTGGTCCCCCGATGTTGGCTTGCTTTTTCTCATCTATGAGACAGGGAACTGTGACTGAGGACTGGTTATAATGTTTCTTGATAAACCTTCGTAAAGCAATGTGCTGTTGCGAGTAATGGGCTCCATTCATTATTAGCCCAGTTGATTTTCATTTACACTTGGCTCTAACAATTAGCTTGAGCAGGTGTGAAGGTGATGGAGGGGCTGGGACACCCAGAGGTCAGCCTCAGCTGGATGTGATAAATTAACCATTATTACCAGCAGTGAAAGTGGTTCTTTACGCTTGTCAGCAACAAACAAAGGGACAACATATCTCACATAAACTCACTATTCAGAGCTGGGTTTGCTGAAGGATCAGCGTTTTCTTCCAGGCCCTGTAGACAGATGGGAGGGAGGAAAGTACCTGTATAAGTAGAAGTGAGGGTGCCTTGAAGGAATGACTTGGTAGACTGAGTGGTATATGCATGTCCCACCCTGGGTTGTTTTGCAGTGTTCACCCATTCCAATATGAAGACATCAGTAGCCTCTCTTGGTGATGGGGATCCACCTGTGCATACTAGAGGGGACTACTAGAGAGTGAAGAGTATGCACAACAAACTGACAAAGTTTTTACAGGGTGTAGATAGATGCATATTTCTATATACTAATCAATAGATATTTCTGAACAATACCTTATAATTGAGCACATTTATAGTCAGTGAAAAGGAGTTAATTAGATTTCTCAGTTCTCTATCTGTACCAGTTTTATAAGACTTCAACAGACTTAAAACTCAAAAAGAAGGTGTAATACTGTCCACAGGAGGCAGCACCACATCCTTTCTGCTCTACACCCAACAGCTCTAAATGCCCTGCTTCTAAAACAGGAAGTGTGTTGCCATATTTTGTTACACCCTGGTATGGAAACTCACTGAGCATAACAAGAGGTGAAACATTCAAATAAGGAAAGAGGTAATAGCTGGTAATGACTATGCATATATTGAAATATATTAAAATCTCATAAATTGAAATATATTGAAATCCCATAGATACAATTTGTTTGGTTTGAAAAGGCTTGGAGAACTGTTACAGACTGTGTCCCTCCATCCCAATTCAGATGTTAAAGTCTTAATCCCCAATATAACAGAACTTGGAGATGGGGCTTATAAGAAAGTAATTAAGGGGAGAAGCTCTCTACTTGCTACATGGGATGCTTCCCATCTCATGATTGCTTAATAAAGCCAATTGCATCTTCAAAAAAAAAAAAAAAAAAGGTTAAATGAGGCTGTAGGGTGTGGCCCTGACTCAGTAGGATTAGTGTCCTTAGGAGAGAAGAGATGAGAACTTACTCACTTGGTCTCTATTTGTTTGCATGCAAAGGCCATCTGGTGACACAGTGAAATGATATTGTCTAAAAGCCAGGAAAAGAGCCTTTACCAGAAACTGAATTGTCTGGTACCTTGATTATGGAATTCTAGCCTCCAGAAGTGTGAGAAAATAGTCTTACAAAAAATTATTAAGCCAAGAGCGTCTGGGTAGCTCAGTCCATTAAGCATATAACTTTGGCTCAGGTCACGATCTCATGATTTGTGTGTTCAAGCCCTGTGTTGGTCTCTGTGCTGACAGATCAGAGCCTAGCACCTGTTTAAGATTCTGTGTCTCCCTCTCTTTCTCTGTCCCTCCCCTGCTTGTGCTCACTCTCTCTTTCTCTCTCTCTCAAAAATGAATAAACATTAAAAAAAATTTTTTTTAAGTGTTAAGTCAGTCTGTGGTATTTTGTTATGGCAGCTTGAGCAACCTAAGACAGAGACTAAAAATCTGATTGGAAGGTTGGAACACATAAATGGACTTGTTGATCAGGAGCTTTGTTTTAGAATGATTAGACTGTGAGCCTTCAGTGAGGAGCCCTTGAGCTCAGTATGTGTAAGTCTTTGCTCTTGGTCTGTTAAGACCATGTAGAATTTTCTAGGTTCTGCCTTGGGGTGACTTTTTGGATGCCAGGGTCCTCTAATCTAGGTAAGGCAAGGGTAGGGGGAGAGTGTCAGTTGTATGTGTTCTCCCTATTTTGTGAATGTACATCTACCATCAGCTGTACCTAGTAGTTTTTAGTCCAGATACTTTAGTCCAGAGGGTTTTGCTTTACCCTCATTAGACAAAAAGCTTTCAGCCCTTTATTGGGGTGGGGGCTTGTTCCATGGCCCAGATCTGGGTGGGAGTCGAACTATTTCTTAAATGGTCTTCAAACAAATATTTCTTATTTAATTCCCTGCTTTGTTCCCACCTCCAGATGGTTCCATTTAATGAGACTTTTGCAGTTGCATTTCCATTTAATGAGCCTTCCTGCACTTTCTTCCTGAAAGTGAGACCCTCTTTAAATCAGAATTTATATCCTTTACCTGAAACAGCAATGGTGGAGATAGGGGTAGTTGGATGTTGACAGAAGACCTGGGGATGCAGATCAGATCAGAAACACAGGGGACATGGGGCTACATAAAGAATCATGCAGAAAAATTAGAAACCGCTAAAAAGAGAGCCTTTGAATAATAAAAAAAAAAACAGCTAGTCTGAAATACTCCTCTAGCTTCCCCATAAGAACCTGTGCAAATGGCTGGTCCATTAAAAACTAACTTTTAGGGGCGCCTGGGTGGCTCAGCTGGTTAACCATGTGACTTCAGGTCAGGTCATGATGATGTGATTTGTGAGTTCCATATTGGGCTCTGTACTGATGGCATGGAGCCTGCTTGGGATTCTTTCTCCCTTTTTATCTCTGCCCCTCCCCTCTCATGCTCTTCCTCTCTCAAAAATAAATAAACTTAAAAAAATAACTCATTCAACAATAAGTAATGGTAAAGGAACTAGAAACATGTCTGTGAGAGATACTATAAGAAAAAAGAAGGAAAAGCTGCATCAAAGTGTGTTAGCAGATGATCAGCCCTCACCAGGAAGACATTGTCATGAAGTAGAGGAAAAGTATGAATGAATATTTTGACATGAGTCTAAAAAATAAACCCCAAAATCTCAGTGATTCAATTGGCTTTCTTAACAGTTACCACCAGGTAGAAATCCAGAATTGAAAGAAAAGACAGTGAGGCAGTAGGCAGGGAAGAAATATAAACTAAGATTCAGGAAAGAAGTAGAGGGAAAATACAAATGCAGAAATCAAGACAAAACTGGAACTAACAGTGGAAAATCCTGATAGAGACAGAAAAGTGAACACAGTGAAATAAAAGAATTTTAAAAGATAACAAGAAAATAAGACATGGAAGTTACATGAAGGATCCGACAAACATATGGAATACCCAAAGATGAAAATCAAAAAAATGATACAGAACAGGTATTTTAAAATACAGTGAAAGAAAGAAGAAGACTTGAATCTGCAAAGGTCATACTGTGTGCTGTGGAAAATTGACCCAGAACAATCAACACCAAGACAAATCCTAGGAAAGTTATAGGACTATTAAGAACTATTGGAAAATAGCCAAATAATGTAGAAAATAGCAAAAGTAATGTTGAAAAATAAACCCAAAGCTGGAGGCATCACAATTCTGGACTTGAAAGTGTATTACAAAGTTGTAATCATCAAGACCGTATGGTACTGGCACAAAAAGACACATAGGTCAGTGGAACAAAATAGAGAATCCAGAAGTGGACTCACAAATGTATGGCCAACTCATCTTTGACAAAGCAGGAAAGAGTATCTATTGGGAAAAAAAGACAGTGTCTTCAGTAAATGGTTCTGGGACAACTGGACAGTGACATGCAGAAGAATGAAACTGGACCACTTTCTTACACCATACACAAAAATAAACTCAAAATGGAGGAAAGACCTAAATGTGATACAGGAAACTATCAAAATCCTAGGGGAGAGAACAGGCAGCAACCTCTTTGACCTTGGCCACAGCAGCTTTTTACTGATGTCTCCAGAGGTAAGGGAAATAAAAGCAAAAATGAACTTTTGGGACCTCATCAAGATAAAGACTTCTGCACAGCAAAGGAAACAATCAATGAAACTAAAAGACAGCCTATGGAATAGGAGAAGATATTTGCAAAATTGGATAAAGGGTTAATAGCCTAAATCTATTAAGACTTATCAAGCTTAACACCCCAAAACCAAGTAATCCAGTGAAGAAATGGGCAAAAGACATCAATAGACACTTTTCCAAAGAAGACATCCATATGGCTAACAGACACATGAAATGATGCTCAACATCACTTATCAGAGAAATACAAAGAAAAATACAACAAGATAGCACCTCACACCTGTCAGAATGACCAAAACGAACAACTCAGGAAGGAACAGATGTTAGCAAGGATGTGGAGAAAGTGGAGCCCTTTTGCATTGTTTGTGGGAATGCAAACTGGTGCAGCCACTCTGGAAAACAGTATGGAGGTGCCTCAAAACACTAAAAAGAGAACTACCTTACTAGCAATTGCACTACTAGGTATTTATTCAAAGAATACAAAAATGCTGATTCAAAGGGGCATATATACCCCAGTGTTTATATTAGCACTATCAACAGTAGCCAAATGATGGAAAGAGCCTAACTGTCCCTTGACTGAAGAATGGATAAAGATGTCACACACACACACACACACACACACGTGTGTATGTGTACACACACATACAGTGGAATATGGTGATCAAAAATAATGAAATCTTGCTATTTGCATCAATGTGGATGGAAATAAGGTGTATTATGCTAAGCAAAATAAGTCAGAAAAAGGCAAATATATGTTTTCACTCATATGTGGAATTTAAGAAATACAACAGATGAACATAAGGGAAGGGAAGAAAAAATAAGATTAAAAACAGAGAGGGAGGCAAATCATAAGAGACTCTTAAATACAGAGAACAACCTGAGGGTTGTTGGAGGGGAGGTGGGGGTGGCTAAATGACAGATGGGTGTTAAGGAGGGCGATTTTTTAGATGAGCACTGGGGGTCATATCTAAGTGATGAATCTCTGGATTCTACTCCAGAAACCAGTACTAAACTGCATGTTAACTAACTTGAATTTAAATAAATTAATTAAAAAAAAAGGATGAAGAACCATTGGGAAGACCAGGGGTGGGG
The DNA here is from genome assembly GCF_022079265.1 of Lynx rufus. Lineage (NCBI taxonomy): Eukaryota > Metazoa > Chordata > Mammalia > Carnivora > Felidae > Lynx > Lynx rufus. The sequence goes on from NW_025814827.1 coordinate 15,942,895, forward strand.
TGGGAGGGTTGGGATTTCACTTACATGAAAAAAAAAAATCGGCTATAAGACTTTTCCACAGTATTTTTTTTAACACCAGCATGTTATAGAGCACTACCTAAAAGTTCCTCAAGCAAAGAGTAAGCCAGCCGAGCTGTTCTTCAGATGTAAAGGCTGAACATGCACGAACCCTAGGAATATTAGGTGCTTGGGATATGAACTTACGAGGACACCAAAAAGCTCTGTAATAAAGAATAATATTTAATGCAGTATTAACCTAAAAATTAATGGAAAACATCCATGATGAAATACTAACATTTTAAATAAAGATAGGATCATTATTCCTGATTTTTTCCTTTTGCCTCAGGCTCTAGTATGGTTTGGCACAGCACTGTTTTTAGCCCTTCCTGAGGAAACTACTAGAAGACAAATTTTAGCCACAGTATGGCTAGGTTGATATTAGTAAAAGAATTGGAGCACTGAATATATTTAACGGTATAATTAAGACTAAGTAAGGCAAATGTGTGGATTAGGATAACAGAAAAATATATAAATATACGACTGTCTATAATTAAATACGTCCTCTATTATTTTTTTAAATACATCCCCTATTTAGCAACAATCAAGTCAAAGAGGATATGTAAAATCAAATGTTGGGACAGCTAGAAAATAATAATATAAATACTATATATCAAACTATGGGATATAATTAAAGCATTTCTCAGAAGAAATGTATATATACACACATGGTAAAAGTAGAAATATATGTTATAAGAATCCTACTTAAAAGTTGGAAAAGGAAAAACAATTACAAGAAAGAAGGAAGGAATATAGACAAAATAATGACTTTAGTAGAACTATTAAATCCTAAAGCTTTGGAAAAATAAGCATCTGCTTATTGATTCAGTAAAAGAAGAAAGTGCAAATGCAAAAGATAGGAAACAAACGAGAATAATAAAAAAGAAAAATAAAGTAATAACAATGTACTCTGTTCAATTTAATGCAAATTAAGTTTATCAAAATAGACCTCAAAATATAGGGGAAATCTAAACAATACAGCATACAAATAGAGGAGGTTGTTCAAGAACCAGTCCCCCAGTGTTACGACTAGATGGTGTCACAGAGAAATTTGACAATACCATTAAAGAATAGTTCATTTTAATATTTCACTTGTCCAGAACATCAATCAGGTAAAAAAGCTCCAAATTCTCTTTAAGAAGTCAATGTAAAACTGTTATCAAAACCCATTAGAAATTACACACAAAAGGGGTGCCTGGGTGGCTCAGTCGGTTGAGCGTCCGACTTCGGCTCAGGTCATGATCTCGCGGTCTGTGAGTTTAAGCCCCGCTCGGGCTCTGGGCTGACAGCTCAGAGCCTGGAGCCTGCTTCATATTCTGGGTCTCCCTCTCTCTCTCTCTGCCCTCTCCCGCTCATGCTGTCTCTGTCTCTCAAAAATAAATAAACGCTAAGGAAAAATTAAAAAGAAATTACACACAAAAGAAGAACATTACAGACCAACTTCACTTAAGAATATAGAAGTAATGGGGCACCTGGGTGGCTCAGTTGGTTGAGCACCCAACTTCAGCTCAGGTCGTGATCTCACGGTTCGTGGGTTCTAGCCCCGCGTCGGACTCTGTGCTGACAGCTCAGAGCCTGGAGCCTGCTTCAGATTCTGTGTCTCCCTCTCTCTCTGCCCCTCCCCTGCTCATGCTCTGTCTCTCTCTGTCTCAAAAATAAATAAAAACATTAAAAAAAAGAATATAGAAGTAAAAATTATTTAAAAAATTTTTTTTAACGTTTATTTGTTTTTGAGAAAGCACAAGCAGGAGAGAGGCAGAGAAGGAGACACAGAATCTGAAGCAGGCTCCAGGCTCCGAGTTGTCAGCACAGAGCCTGACACAGGGCTCGAACTTGTGAACTGTGAGATCATGACCTGAACTGAAGTTGGACGCTCAACTGACTGAGCCACCCAGGCATCCCTAGAAGTAAATATTTTATGTAAAGTATTTATAGATATCATCCAGAAACATGTTTAAAGAACAAATCATGTGGAGTTTGATTTGGAAAACATACGTTTGAATGTTAGAAAATAAATTACCATAATGCACAATGTTGATAAATCTAAGAAATCATATTATTTTCTAGCTGTGCCAATCATATGATGACAAATACTGAAGTATTTTGAGAAAATTCAGTACTATCCTTGATAAAAAACGCTTAATAAAATAGGGTATTTCTTTTTTTTTTTTTAATACTTATTTTTTGAGAGAGAGATTGACAGAGTGTGAGCAGGGGAGGGGCAGAGAGAGAGAGAGAGAGGCAGACACAGAATCTGAAGCAGGCTCCAGGCTCTGAGCTGTCAGCACAGAGCCCGATGTGGGGCTTGAACCCACGAACCGTGAGATGATGACCTGAGCTTAAGTTGGGCGCTCAACTGACTGAGCCACCCAGGCACCCCTAAAATGGGGTATTTCTTAAACATAAAATATATCTCAGACCCAAAACAAGCATTATTTCTTTAAAAAAATTTTTTTAAAGTTTATTTATTATTTGAGAGACACAGAGACAATGTGAATGGGGGAAAGGCAGAACCCCAAGTAGGCTCCACACTGTCAGTGCACAGGTACAACATGGGGTTCAAACCCACAAAACTGTGAGGTCATGACTAAGAGCCAAAACCAAGAGTCAGACACTCAACCAACTGAGCCACCCAGGTGCCCCTAAAACAAGCATTATTTCTAATGGGGTAACCCTAGATTTACTGCCACAAAAGTCAAGAGTAAGGCAGAGATGTAGAGTGGTTAATACTGGGTTGTAGGCTGGATTTACTCCTGAACATCTTAAAATAGGAGAACTAAAAGGACAAAGGAGCAAACATTATTGGCAGATGATATTGTTGTATACTTAAAATACATGTTTGGGAAGAAATCAAAAAGTGAGTAGAGACTTTATTAAAATAGTGTGTAAAATTGATAAACAGAAATTAATAGTTACCATATACACAAAGAACAATTAGAGAAGATAAAATGAAGGAAAAAAATCTGTAATACCAGCCCCAAAGATAAAATACTTATGAATAAATTTAGCAATAATTATAAAAGTTGTAACTGAAGAAAACTTTAAAACATTCCTGACTTAAAATAATTGAAAAAGGTGGGGAAAAGTACATCCTGTTCTAGGTTAGGAAGATTCAACATCAAAGAGATGTCAGTTTTCTCAAAGTTAATTTATAAACTTAACATGGTATCTCTAAAATACCAAAAGATATATTTTTTTCAGAATCAGGCACATTTATTGCTACATATGTGAATATTTTTTTCTAACAAGAGGTAGGAAGGTTTTTAAAACGAGCAAAAATTAGGGGGACTAGATGTTCCAGATAGCAAGGTATGCTGTAAAACATTAGTTGTTAAATTGGTATGTTATTAGTGCATGTCGTCAGAACAATGAAATAGAATAGAAAGTCCAGAAATAGATCTGAATATAATTGAGATACATAATTTGGGGGGGGGGTAAAATTCTTTTTTGTAATTAAGTTTTTAATTTTAATTCCAGTATAGTTAATGTACACTGTTACATTAGTTTCAGGTGTACAACATAGTGATTCAACAATTCTATACATGACTCAGTGCTTATCCTGTTAAGTGTACTCTTTAATCCCCATCACCTGTTTCACCCATCCCCCAACTCATCTTGCCTCTTATAACCATCAGTTCTCTCTACTTAAGAGTCTTTCTTGGTTTGCTTCTCTCTCTCTCTCTCTCTTTCTCTGTCTCTCTCTGTCTCTCTCTCTCTGTCTCTCTTTTTTTTTGCTCATCTGTTTTGTTTCCAAATTCCACAGAGGAGTGAAATCATATGGTATTTGTCTTTCTGTAACTGACTTATTTTGCTTAGCTTTATACTCTCTAGCTCTATCCATGTTGTTGCAAATGGCTATTTTCATCCTTTTTTGTGACTGAATAATATTTCATTGTTTATATATACCACATCTTTAGCAATTCATCTGTGGATGGACAGTTATGTTGCTTCCATATCTTGGCTATTATAAACAATGCTGCAGTAAACATATGGGTGTATGTATTTTTTTGAATTAGTGTTTTTGTATTTTGGGGGTAAATGTCTAGTAGTGCAATTACTGGGTTATAGGGTAGTTGTATTTTTAGCTTTTCAGGAACCTTTGTACTGTTTTCCAGAGTGGCCGCACCAGTTTGCATTCCCACCAAACGTGCAAGAGGTTTCCTTTTTCTCCACATCCTTGCCAACACTTGTTGTTTCTTGTGTTTTTGATTTTAACCATTCTGATGTGTAAAGTGTCATTGTAGTTTAGATTTGCATTTCCTTGATGATGAGTGATATTGAGCATCTTTTCATGTGTTTATTGGCCATGTATATGTCTTTGGAGAAATGTCTGTTCATGTCTTCTGCCTATTTTTAAATTGGATTATTTGGGGGTTTTTTGGGTGTTGAGTTGTATTCGTTTTTCATAGATTTTGGATACTAATCCCTTAATGCATGTCATTTGCAAATACCTTCTTCCATTCTGTAGGTTGCCTTTTAGTTTTGGTGATGGTTTCCTTCACTATGTAGAAACTTTTTACGTTGATGTAGTCCTAGTAGTTTATTTTTGCTTTTATTTCTCTTGCCTCAGGAAGGAAAATCTAGCAAATGTTGCTCTGGCCAGTGTGAGACACATTACTCCTGCCTGACCTCTCTTCAAGGATTTTTATGGTTTCAGTCTCACATTTAGGTCTTTAATCCATTTTAAGTTTATTTTTGTATATGGTGTAAGAAAGTGGTCCAGTTTCATTTTTTGGTGTGTAGGTATCCAGTTTTCCCATTTCATTTTGAAGAAACTTTTTTCCCATTGCATATTCTTTCCTCCTGTGTTGAAGATGTATTGACCATATAATTGTGGGTTTATTTCTAGGTTTTCTATTCTGTCCCATTGATCAGCGTGTCTATTTTTGGCCCAGTACTATACTGTTATAATTACTATGGTTTGATAATATAATTTGAAGTCTGGAATTGTGATACCTCCTTTTTTGTTTTCCTTTTTCAGGATTGCCTTGGCTATTTGGGGTCCACAAATTTTAGGATAGTTTGTTGTACTTCTGTGAAAAATGCTGTTAGTATTTTGATAGGGCTTGCATTAAATCTCTAGATTGCTTTGGGTAGTATAGACATTTGAACAGTGTTCTTCCAATGATCATGGAATGTTTTTCCATTTGTTTGTATCATCTTAAAATTCTTTCATCAGTGTTTTATAGTTTTTAGAGTACAGGTATTTTGCCTCTTTGGTTAAGTTTATTCCTAGGTATTTTCTTTCTTTAAGAAAAATTTTTTAAGTGTTTGATTTATTTTTGAGAAGGAGAGAGAGGTAGAGTGCAAGTGGGGGAGGGGTAGAGAGAGAGAGGGAGACACAGAATCCAAAGCAAGCTCCAGGCTCTGAGGTGTCATTGCAGAGCCTATTGCGGGCCTTGAACTCATGAACTGTGAGATCCTGACCTGAGCCGAAGTTGGATGCTTAACTGACTGAGCCACCCAGGAGCCCAAATGGGATCATTTTCTTAATTTCTCTTTCTGCTACTTCATTATTAGCATATACAACCACAGTAGATTTTTGTGCATTGATTTTGTATTCTGCGACTTTACTGAATTCATTTATAAGTCCTAGTAATTTTTTGGTGAAGCCTTTTGGGGTTTTCTACATATAATATCATGTCATCTGCAGATAGTGAAAGTTTTACTTCTTCTTTACCAATTTGGATGCCTTTTATTTCTTTTTGTTGTCTGATTGCTGTGGTTAAGACTTCAAGTACTATGTTGAATAAAAGTTGTGAGCGTGGGCATTCTTGTCCTTGTTCCTGACCTCAGGGGGAAAGTTCTCAATTTTTCTCCATTGAGTATGATGTTTATTATGGGTTTTTCATATATGCCCTTCATTATGTTGAGGTATGTTTCCTCTAAACCTACTTTGTTGAGGGTTTTTATCATGAATGATGTTATACTTTATCACATACTTTTTCTGTATCTATTGAAATGATCATATAGTTTTTAACCTTTTGCGTATTGATGTGATGTATCGTGTTGACTCATTTGCAAATAAATCCCACTTGACCATGATGAATGATTTTTTTAAGTTTATTTATTTTGAGACAGAGAGAGAAAGAGCACACGGGAAAGCACACACATGTGTAGGGGAGAGAGAGAGAGGCAGAGAATCCCAAGAAGACTCTGTGCTGTCAGTGCAGAGCCCAACATGGAGCTTGAACTCATCAAATGTGAGATCATGACCTGACCCCAAATCAAGTGTCAGATGCTTAACCTACTGAACCACCCAGGCACCCCTGGTGAATGATTTTTTTTTAATGTATTGTTGGATTCAATTTGGCAGTATTTTGTTGAGAAATTTTTCATCTATGTTCATCAGAGATACTGGTCTGCAGTTCTCTTTTTTAGTGGTATCTTCATCTGGTTTTGATGTTGGCCTCATAGAATGAATCTGGAAATTTTCCTTCCTCTTCTATTTTTTGGAATAGTTTGAGAAAAATAGGCATTAACTCTTCTTTAAATGTTGGGTAGAATTTGCCTTTGAAGCCATCTGGTCCTGAACTTTTGTTTGTTGGGAGTTTTTGTTTTTGTTTTTTTAAAGATTTATTTCACTTTATTTTATTTTACTTTTTTAGAGAGAGCATGCATACTGGGGAGAGGGAGAGAGAAATAGAGATAGAGACAGAGAGAGAGAGAGAGAGAGAGAGAGAGAGAGAGAATCTTAAGCAGGCTCTATAGAGCCTGTAGCACCGAGCTCATCTCGGGGCTCTATCCCAGACCTTGGGATCATGACCTGAGCTGAAATCAAAAGTTGGACACTCAACTGACTGAGCCACTGAGGCACCCCTCTTGGGAGTTTCTTGATTGAACTGACTCAAATTCTTTGTTGCTTATAAGTCTGTTCAAACTTCCTATTTTTAAAAAATAACTGTAATATTTTTAATACATTAAAAGGTGACAGAAAGAGTGGGATGAAATGAAGCATTCAAAAAATGGTAAAGAGACAACAGGGTAGCATCTGAAAAAAATAAAGTTGTATTCATACTTCACACTGAATACTGAGAAAAATCCAAATGTTTAGAAATTTTAATATGAATAAATGAACCCATCAAATTAAAGAAAAAGCATGAAAGATTTATATCTCAGAATAAGGAAGGCTTTGTAAACTATGATAACGTTTAGGAGCCTTAAGAGAAAAAAAGATCAATACATGGAAGTGTGCGTTTGTGTGTTTTTATGTGTATATTAATGTGTAATGTCTGTATATTTTGCATACATGGCAAAAATTGTATGCAAAATCAGAGGATGACAAAATGGGGAAAATATTTTAAGCCCTTATTGTAAAGATCTAATTTTCCAAATATATGAAGTATTTTCAACATGAAGATACTTATTAGAGATTTCACTGAAAGAGAAACAAAAATGATGCTTAAATGTAATGTGTAAAGATGCCCAACCTCACGCATAATAAGAGAGAAAGGTCTATTAAAATGCACTGAGCTACCATTTTTTACCCGTTCAGCAAATATAAAAGTTTAAGAACACATCATATTGGTAAGCCTGTGGGGAAACAGGCACTTTCATACATTGCTGGTGCGAGTAGAAATTGGTATAACTCTTTGGAGGGCAATTTGGCAATTGTATGACAGTTATAAATGTACATACTCTGTGACCCACCAATTCAACCTCTCTCAATTCACCTTACAGATTTACATTTGTATAATAATTTATATACAAGATAATTTACTGTAGCATTATTTTTCAAAAGACTGGAAACAACCTGGAGGTCTATCAACAGGGGCCATTGGATAAATTATGGTACATTCATACAAAAGAATACTATGCGGGGCATCTGGGTGGCTCAGCTCAGTAGGTTGAGCATCTGACTTCGGCTCATGATCTCGTGGCTTGTGAGTTTGAGCCCTTTGTTGGGCTCTGTGTTGACAGCTCGGAGCCTGGAGCCTACTTCAGATTCTGTCTCCCTATCTCTCTGCTCCTCCCATGTTCACGCTCTGTCTCTGTCTCTCTCTCAAAAATAAACATAAAAAAAAAAGAATACTATGCAACTAAAAAAGAATGAGAATGCTCTTTATATACTGGTTTGGAAGGGTCATTAGGGTACATCATTATGTAAAAAAGATGGGGAGTAAAAGTTTAATATTTGGATAGAATAAGAAACGCATTTAACTTTTGAAACAAATACTATACAAATAAGAAATGTAAATGAGAAATTTAGTCACTAAACACCATTCCAAGCTGTGATACCTGAACCAGTAGATATTAAACCCTCTATACTTTCATTCATATGGTGATGATTAGTGAGTGATATTTAGCTTTATAACCTATAGTTCCTATGAGATATTTAAATAAGGAAAGATGTAATTGTGTTAATCTGTTTCAAATTTGTGTCATGTTATCAGCTTAGCATTGTAATAGCAGAATGAAAGAAAAACTTAACTCTTTTGGACATCACATTAAAAACATGCTAAGGGGCGCCTGGGTGGCGCAGTCGGTTAAGCGTCCGACTTCAGCCAGGTCACGATCTCGCGGTCCGTGGGTTCGAGCCCCGCGTCAGGCTCTGGGCTGATGGCTCGGAGCCTGGAGCCTGTTTCCGATTCTGTGTCTCCCTCTCTCTCTGCCCCTCCCCCGTTCATGCTCTGTCTCTCTCTGTCCCAAAAAAAAATAAATAAAAACGTTGAAAAAAAAAATTTAAAAAAAAAACATGCTAAGGGTTCTTGCCAAATTGATAGGCTGACTGATTACACTGAAAATCATCAGACCATTGGGTTTGTGTTGACTAGTAAGCAAGAGATGGACTAAAATACTTAAACAATCCCAAATTGCTTTGCTTACTTTTTAGTTAACCAAAAAATGTAGTTTAATTAGTTGATTTTTCTATCATATTTTCTTGGATCAAAATAATAAATGTACAAAATTTAAAACATTCTGAAAAAGGTAAAGAAAATAAAAAGCCTTGTAAAATAATCTTTGTTAACATTTTGATCTCTTTTTTAGTCTGAATATTTATTTTAATTAAAATTTATTTCGTTTGAGAGTGCATGTGTGTATGCACACATGTGAGAGGGGGAGGGGCAAAGAGAGAGGGAGAGAGAGAATTCCAAGCAGGCTGTGTGCTGTCAGCGTTGAGCCCGGTGTTGGGCTCAAACTCATTAACCACAAGATCATGACCTGAACCAAAATCAGGAGTTAGGCGCTTAATCGATGGAGCCACCAGGGACCCCTAGTTTGTATATATATTTTTACAAAACACAAACATTGATCCTACTTTTTTATGACCTGCTTTTCATATAATATTTTATATAACAGGACTTTCATTGTCAATTAACATTCTGGAACATGATTTTTAATGACTTCTGTGTAGTGCATTGTATATATGCACCATAATTTATGTAACTAATCCTGCAGTCTTAGACATTTAAGGACAACCTATTCCCAAAGCAATTTGGTTAATTGAAAATTTCCTATATTTTGCTGATGAATTTAGTTCACTCTTTTTGTGAAGTACTCTGTAGAATTTTCATGCTGACTCCCTGAGAAAGGTATGAACCTTTGTCTTATCCTAGAGTGGATCCATTCTTAAAGGCCAGATAATAAATGTGCCTGCCTCATTTTCTGCTAGAGTTTGAGACAAATGGATGGACTGCGTTTCCCAAAGCCACTTGATACAATGGTTTTGCTGGCTGATGCTTCTTTAGATTAGACTGTTGCTAAGATGCTTTAAGGTGTTACAGCAGCACATACCAAAAACTAACTGGGGTTGAGAATATTCTGGACAAAACGTCTTTTCTTTTTTTCATTGTAGGATAAGGCCTTCACTTTTGAGAAGCTAGACAGGAATTTGCTAGGGTAAGAACTACTAACCTAGCCCAAGCATTGCGCATCAAGAGCTATGTCTCCAGTTCTACAAAATTACATGATTTTAGAAAATCACTCCTCCAACTATTTTTTTCAGCATTCTATATTAAACAATGTATTGTACACGTTTTCACTTTAACTTGAGTTTAAAAATTGTACATTGATTTGTAATTGGTAATTTGTAATATGGAAGACTTCATGAATTTTGCTTTAGCCATTCATAATGTGATTAAAACTGGGTAAGTTACAATTTATCTCTAGTTTCCTTTGAAGTGAACAAACTTGCCTTCTCTGATAATAAAGATGGCAAACAAATGTTGTTTCATTGTACACTATATGAATGAATGAAACCGTTTTTACATATTCTCAAGCACATTAGATAACCTTCACTTATAAAAGAATAATATACTACTTACAAATAATTATTTTCTGTTTCTTACATTGTCTCCTAAGTCTTATGTCTTATTGGGTGATACAAGTAGCTGCCTGTGAGTTGCCGTATATGAGAAAAATGTTAGAGGTGGAAATTCTTCTTAAATTGTGTAGTGAAGTCTTTGCTAAATTACAGATCAATGAGATTCTATTTTATATCTGTTAGGTGTATTTCCAGGTCCTCTTACCTAAGATTTTTCTGGTGAAGGGAGAGGTGTTCAAAGGCAAATACTAGAAACTGTATCTTGGAGTATGTGCTTGGAGTCAGGCTAGAACAATGTGGAAATGATAGAAGTTAAAGTATGGAGCCAGGGGTGTGGTTGCTGAGGCATCCAGAATATCAAGAACCAGAACATTTGCACTCACATGTTTTGTAAATGGATGTAACTGAAGCCAAAGGAGCTTTCCCAACTTCTCTTCTCTCTCCCACCTAAGTCCCCTTCCGGACTCTGAGATGAGGTCACTGCACAGGTTTTGCCACACTAACTGGAGGTGCAGCACCATCAAATAAACTTCGGCAACTAGCATGACAAAGAGAAGTGGCTGGGGGCCTGCCTCAGAGGCTCACCCTAGAAGGGCAATGTACCTTTGTCACTGGGGCTGCATCATGGAAAGTACTGGCCAAGCCAAGAAAACAGGCCAACAATTCACCAACTGCAAATTCCAGCATTGAGGCTGGCAGGACACCCAACAGGGGGGCATTATTTATCCTGGAGAGCCAGAGTGCCAGCCAGCACATGCCCAAGGGGTCTCTTTCTCTCAAGTTCACGAGGATGTGTATGACAGCACTCTCTCCAGACAGCCAGATTGTGTCTTAGAGAAATAGCAAGAAGGAATGGCTGACAGATTGAACATTTTCTAAAAAGGCTGAATAAACAATCACATCAGACCTAGCTTTGAACTCAGTTACACATTTAGCTATTTTTTTCCTCACTAAGTAGTGGATGGGAGCTTATAAAATATCAGCTATAGATGAAATAAGCTATATTTTCTCTCCACTTCCAAATCATTAAGTTAAATTTGTGGTTCTAAAATAAAGCAAAACAAACAAGCAAACAAAACCAAAAACCTCTCTTCATTTCTTGGGTCATTTCGATTTTAGGATATTAGTGCCATTCACTGACGTTATGCTATTTCTCTGTGCGTGAAATATATGGAAAGTGTTATCTGAGTTGATGTTCAGTAGTAGAGGCAAGTAAATCTATAAATGCCATGGTGACCAACATTTAAATTCTGATATACATATTTTGAAGGCAAGAAAGTTCATTGTGGAAGGAATGTATAGCATAATTATAAAACCAGTTTGGGGCACCTTGGTAGCTTGGTTGGTTAACCGTCCAACTTAGGCTCAGTTGATCTGAGCTCAACTTGATCTCGCGGTTCATGAGTTCGAGCCCCACGTTGGGCTCTGTGCCGGGAGCCTGCTTCAGAGTCTGTGTGTGTCTCTCTCTCTGCCCCTCCGCTGCACTCTGTCTCTCAAAAATAAACATTAAAAATTTTTCTTTAAATAAATAAAACCAGTTTAAAGCAATAATGGCAATAAACAGCTTTTGAAGAAATACCTTAAAAGGTGAATGTAAAACAGAGCTCTGTTAGGTTGAAAATCAAGCTGAGCAATTTAAAAAGAGAACAACTTTAAGAAGTGAATCAGAGAAAGTATCAGGTTTTAAACACTATTTAATAGTGCATGCAGTATATTTGCTCTACAGTAAAAAAAAAAAAAAAAATCTATTGATAGTGCCTCTAGCTTTAGTTCTTTAAGTATCTCCAGGCATTTGGGCAGTGTTCCTTTGCAAAGGGCACCAAATATTTGTTTGCTAAAAAGTTAGATTTGGGTATGGGGAATAATGAGGTCAGACAGTGTGTGCTAATTAGAAGTTGAACAAAGAAGACAATGGAGATGAATTTTTATTATTTTTTATGGCAAATAGCTGTTACGTGGATGATTATCCGTGAACAAAGAGAAGCATTTTACTTGGGCTGTTTTACTCCATTTCTAGGGGGTTCCACCTTAAAAGCATTCTCTATCAGCAAGGTAAGAGTTGTCTTCAAATTTAGATGCCAAATCTGCCATGATAAAGGTTTGCTGTACATGAACTCTCAGCAACTCATTTATTACTTGGAGTATGAGTCCTATCAGCTCTCAGTTGTGTGAACATGGTGTTAAAGGAACAAAGCTTGCAGTCAGTCCCAAAAGCCGAGTTTGCAAGAGAACAAATTATCTCCTGGAGTCCATGTACCTACTGTCTCTTCAAACATGTTGAAATCAAATTCATTAATGGGTAGGGAGAGGATTAGAGAGTGGGTGACACAGAACTCCTAGGAAACCAACTCAAATTACACTTATGTCCACTTCAAATGAGAAAATATTTATAGTAGATCATTTTTTTTTGGTTTTTGTTTTTTAAAAAAAGATAAAACCTTTTAGTAAAGGATCATGCATAAAGCACTCACATCACACAGATCTATAGGAAAATTGTAGTTGCTTTACAAGCTTTCTATCACTTGGTATTGTCATAGAGTAGATCATTTGTTAACTATACCCATGCATATGTTAAAGGGCTTTAATCCTGCTTATAGTATTTCAAAAATTTCCTTAGCTTGGAGCTTTTCCATACAGTATTGGATAACACAGGTCTTTGTGATTATGCCATTCTAAAAAATTCCAGAGTAACAGAAGGGAAGACTGCAGATAGAAAAACGTAAAGGAAAAAAAAAATCCAATTGTGATACTGTCATTATAGCAGTACTTAAATTGTGTTTATCTCTCAAATCTTCCTCCTTAATATCTCACATACAGACACTAGAGAAGAGTGAAATTTAAGAAATAATCCACTATGGAATTTACACATCTAGGAATGATCTTGGGGAGCCTGTTTTAAATGACTTCTTTTTAAAGCACTAACTTCTCTTGTTCAAATGAAATCATCTGATGGGTATTAATCTAATAGCATGTTGGTGTCAGTAGCCTTCAGAGGACTATTTAACATCTATCAAAATAACTGTGTTTTGGGTGTTGACAGTCAGTCACTTGCTTGCTTTCTCCATCAGGCAGGATTTTTTTAATCATGGTGTTTTTGTAAAGCCAGCAATGGGTTGGCCTCTACAGGATTTAACTGTATTTATATGTTACAATTTATGGTTTAATTGAACAGTGTCTAATACCTGCTAATTACTTTAGGTGTGTTTACCTGCCTCTGCACAGATAATCTTTCCAGTACCTTGAGGGCAGAGACCAAATATTAACACTTTTGTGTACTTCTTATCTTCTAGTAAAAGTAATCTCCTACTTTGATTTTTTCATGGTTCCCCAGGGAACAAAAGGTGTGTGTGTGTGTGTGTGTGTGTGTGTGTGTGTGTGTGTGTGTAAGCTGAAATGGCATAAAGCAAAGAGTATTCCCTGTTTTGTGAAATGTATATATTGTATATATACACCCACAGTGATCACTGATTTTATTTAATTCAAAGAACATACATAATGCACATATTTTCCAAAAACTATGATTATTTTTTTAATTTAACCAACTAATTATATTGTTCTCTCTTTCCAATAGGAGTATTTCACACCTTCTCTGGCAGAAACTTTTTCACCATTTTAGGACTCCTTCTTTTGAAAGGTAGGTTTATCCATCGGGATTCATTTAACTGTAAATAACAGAGTATCCAGCAGGTCATTTTGCAAACCCTACATTAGTTACATAGATAAAGAAGAAGATATCAGGAATGTCTGTTGGGTTGGCCAACCAACAGTACCATTGTGCTTGCTTTAGAAATCCGGAGTATTCTTATTGGATAACTCTGATTATCAGTGTATGTACTTCCTCATATTGGCTAAAATTCTAACTCCCTAGAATTATTGTCTCTGAAATTTCATTCTATTTGAAAAGCATGGAAGGATTATATTCTTTTTTCCACCAGAAAACTCTTCCAACATTTCTAAACAGCTTTATTGGGGGGGGGTATAACTTATATACATAATATTCACCTGTTAAGTGTGCAGTTCAGTGATTATAGTGAATTTAAACAGTTACGCAGTTACCACCACAATCCAGGTTTAGAACATTTTCATTACCCCAGAAAGTACCCTTGTGCCCATTTGCAACCAGTCCTCAATTTTACACCTCTCACCTTCAGCACTAGGCAACCACTGATCTGCTTTCTGGTTCTAAGGTTTTTCTTTTCTGGAATTTTTAAATACGTGGAATCATATATTATGTAGTTCTTTGCATCTCACTGATTCCAGTTAGTATAGTGATTGGAGGTTGTGCATGTATGTATGTATATGCATGTTATCAGTGTTTCATTCCTTTTTATGGCCTCCAGCTTTGTTCTTTTTCTCCAAGATTGCTTTGACTCTTCGGATTTTTTTTTTTTTTTTGGTTCCACACAAATTTTAGGATTGCTTATTTTATTTCTGTGAAAAATACCCCATTGGAATTTTGTTAGAGATTGCATTCAATCTGTAGATTGCTTTGAATAGTGTGGGCATTTTAACAATATTAACTATTGTTAAATAATCATGATCCATGAGCATGGAATATCTTTCCATTTCTTTTTGTCTTCAATTTCTTTCATCAATGTCATATACTTTTCAGTGTACAGATCTTTCCCCTCCATGGTTAAATTTATTTCTAAGTATTTTAATTTATTCTTTTTGATGCAATTGTACATGGGATTGTTTTCTTATTTTCTCTAATAGGATATTGTTAGTGTAGAAATGCAACTGATTTATATTGATTTTGTGTCCTGCAACTTTACTGAATTCATTTATTCTGGCAGTTTTTTAGTGGCATCTTTAGGGTTTTCTGTATATATAAACATATCATCTGCAAATTGAGACTGTTTTATTATTTCCTTTCTGACTTGGATGCCTTTTCTTTTCTTTTTTTTCTTTTTTCTTCCTTTTTCTTATAGAATTGTTCTGGTGGGGATTTCCAATACTATGTTGAATAAAAGTGGTGAGGGTGGACATCCTTGTCTTGTTCCTGATCTTACAGGAAAAGTTTTCACCTTTTCATCATTGAGTAGGATGTTACCTGTGGGCATGTCATATATGGCCTGTATTATATTAAGGTACATTCCCTTTATACCTAATTTGTTGAGACTTTTTGTCATGAATGGATGTTGAAATTGGTCATGCTTTTCTCTATCTATTGAATGATCATATGATTTTTGTCCTTCATTTTGTCAATGTGCTGCATCACATATATGTGCAGGTGATGAACTGTCCTTGCATCCCTGGAGTAAATCCCAATTGATTGTGGTGTGTGAATTTTTTACTGTAGTGTTGAATTTGGTTTAATATATTTTGTTGAGGATTTTGCATCTGTACTATTCAGGGATAAATATATTAATCTTAATTATTTTAAATTCTCTACCTGATAATTCCAATATAAATTTCAAAGCTGAATATGGTTCTGATACTTGCTTTGTCTCTTCAGACTCTGTTTATTCTGGCCTTTTAACTTGCGTTGTAATTCTTTGTTGAAAGCTGGACATGATGTATTGATTAAAAGGAACTGAGGTAAACAGGCTTTTAGGGTGAGGTTTTATGTTTATCTAACTAGGAGTTAGGTTGTGTTTAATGTTTACTGTACATGTAGGTGTAGGCTTCAATTTCCTCTCCTGTCCTTGTTTCTGTCTCCCTTCTTATCTTTGGGTTTCCCTAGTAATTCCTTTTTAAATAGGGTTGGTGTCTTGCTGCTCTCAGTTGTAATCCACTGTCGTACTAGAGCCTTTTTGATGGGATGGTCAGTATTGAGGAGGGGAAGCAGTCTACAACCTTATGATTAAATTTGAGGGGTTTTGCGCCTGATTCCTTTCAGAATTGTTTTTTAGCTTTGTATTTCCTCCCCTGGTGTGAAACAGGAAGGATAGAAGGGGCTCACGTTGTCTGGTAAAGTAATTTTTCTTAAGGTCAGGCCTTTGTTAGGGAGAACAGTATGTTTTGTATTTCATAATGGTTATTTTTCCCTCTCTCTTCTGAAGATTTCTTATGCTTATTAGTACCAAAAAAGAGCAGGGGAAGACTTCTGGGAAAATGGCAGTGTATGAGAATCTTAAGTCCACCTCATTCCATGGGCACATCTAGGTAACAGCCAGATCAGCATATCCAACCCAGAAAATGACCCAAAGACTGGCAGAACAGACTTTCTACAGTTAATCATAGAGAGGAGGCCACATCAAAAAGGATAGAATGGGTGGAGATGCCATCAGCCAGGGACCAAGGTTCTGGGAAACTAATCACAAATTGGAAGGACACCATACTCACCAGGAAGGGAGAGGAGCAGACCCCTCACTAGCATACACAGGGGACCTGTGGTGAGAAGGTGAATCCCCATAATATTTGGCTTTGAAAACCAGTAGTGCTTAACTGTGATTTTTTTTTTTTTTTTTTTTTTTTTTTTTTTTTTTTTTTTACAATCAGTGGGGCTTAACTCTGGGTATTTTAAAAATCAACAGGCTTAGCTCTGGGAGAGCTGGAGGGTGATAGGAAACCGAGTCCCTGCACTCAAACAGCTAGCATGACAAGTAACTCCACCAAGATACAGCATAGAAGCAGCAGTTTGAAAACGCCTGGGGTGTACATGAATGAGATTTATTTACTAATCTCAGAATGTGTGTTGGAGGAACAGGGATCTTTAGGAGAATTCTCCAAGAACAAAAGGGCCTGTGGGTGCCATTTTCTCCACATTCCCCTATCCTAGCCTAGCCTAGATAGCAGGACACTTGTGGGAATCAGTGAACATTCTCCACCTACCTTGCTAACACCACATGCCCCGTCCTCACATTCTGCAGATCTGCCCCATCCAACCTGCCCTATTCAGCAGGCATCCCTTCTGAGTGGCTCCTGTCACATGTCATTCTATAAGCAGCCTCAGCAGTGGCTGGCACCACTCCAAAGTGACTCCTGCCCTGTGGAGAGGGGAAGATAACCACACACACCCATTTATCTGTAACCCTAGCTGCTGAACCCTATAAATTGGCAGTGCGGAGAGTGCCCTGTCAGTCAGTGCATTTGCAGCCTCTGCAGACAGACTGAGGGCAGGCATCTGGTTTGACTGCTGACACTGCCCAACTCCAAGCCCACAGCAGCTCCAGACTGGCACTTTAACAGCATAGAGACCAAACGCTACCCACAGCACCAAAGTGGACCATTGCAGCAAACTGAACTGAAGGTAAATGTGGCTCAGCCACAGCAGTAGGGTACATGAAGCTCATATAGGAGACATTTCTGAAGCACCTGGTTCTGATGAACAGGGGACATTGTGCTACAGGGCACCACAGGACCTCTTCTTCATAAGGCTGCTACTTTCAAGATCAGGAGTTGTAGCCAACTTTCCTAATATATAGAAAAGAACAGAGAGTTAAACAAAATGAGGAGACAGGGGAATATGTCCCAAATGAAAGACTAGGACAAAACTGCATCAAGAGAGCCAAATGAAACATATATAAGCAGTATTCCTGATAAAGAATTGGAAGTAATGGTCATAAAGATGCTAACTGGCCTTGAGAAAAGAGTGGAGAATCTCAGTGAGACCTTCAACAAAGAGATAGAAAATATAAAAAAGAACCAACAAGAGATGAAGAACTTAATAGTGGAAAGTAAAAACACATTTGAGGGCATCAGCAGATCAGAGGAGGCAGAAAAATGAATCACTGACTTGGAAGACAGTGTAATGGAAAACCACCAAACTGAACACCAAAAAGAAAAAAGGAATAATAACAGGTTAAGGGGACTCACTGATACCATAAGCATAATAACATTTGCATTATAGGGATCCCTGAAGGAGAAGAGAGAGAAAAGGAAGAAGAATATGTATTTGAAGAAATAATAGCTGAAAACTTATCAAATCTGGGGAAGAAAACAGAAATCCAGATCCAGGAGGCACAGAGAGTTCCTGACAAAACCAACCCAAGGAGGGCCATTCTAAGACACATAATAATTAAAATGGTGAAAATTAGTGATAGGGGATTTTAAAAGCAGCAAGAGAAAAGAAAACAGTTACAAAGGAAATTCCATAAGGCTCTTAGCTGGTTTTTCAGCACAAACTTTCCAGGCCTGAAGGGAGTGGCATGATACATTCAAAGAACTGGAAGGAAAAAACTTGCAACCAAGAATACTGTATCCAACAAGGCTACCATTCAGAATAGGAGAGATAAAGAGTTTCCCAGATGAAAGTTAAAGGAGTCGATCACCACTCAGTGAACCTTAAAGGAAATGTTAAAGAGAGCTCTTTGAGTGGAAGGAAAGACCATAAGCAGGAGTGAGAAAAGAAAGAAGCACAAAAGCAGTAAAATTAAATATAATCTATAAAAATTAGGCAAGGACTCATGAGATAAAAGGATGTAAATTAAGACATCATATATACCTAACACATGGAGGCAGGGAGTGAAGTAAAAATTTAGTGCTTTTAGAATGGGTTCAAATTTAAGTAACCGTCAAGTTAATATAGATTGCTATACGCATAAGTTGTTATATATGAACCTAATGGTAACCACAGGTTAAAAACCTCTAATAGATATGCAAAAAATAAAGAGAAAGGAATGTAAGCATATCACTAAAGAAAGATACAAACCACAAGGGAAGAGAGGCAGAAAAGAAAGGGACAGAGAGGAACTACAAAAGCAACCATAAAAAAGTAACAAAATGGCAATAAGTACATACCTATCAGTAATTACTTTGTGTGTAAATGGACTAAATGTCCCAGTCAAAAGACATAGGATAACTGAATGGATAAAAACGCAAGACTCATCTATATGCTGCCTACAAGAGACACATTCAGACTAAAGACAGACTGGAAGTAAAAGGATGGAAAAACATATAACAGGCAAGTTGAAGCAAAAAGAGAGCTGGGGTAGCAATACTTATATTGGACAAAATAGACTTTAAAGATTGTAACAAGAGACAAAGATGGACAGTATGTAATGGTAAAGGGAACAATCCAACAAGAGGATATAAAAATTGTAAATATTTATGCACCCAACATGGATTTCTTTAAAAACAGGATGAATTACATAAAATGGCAAAAATAAAAATTTGCTTACATATTGTAAAATTATATGGTATACACTAAAATACAGTGTTTAATAAAAAAATAAAATTAATAAACAATGGGTCAATCAGGAAATCAAAGAGGAAATAAAAAAATACACAGAGACAAATGAAAATGAAAACCTAATGGTCCACAATCTTTGGGATTAACAAAAACTGTTAGAAGGAAGATTATAGCAATACAGACCTACCTGAAGAAGCAAGAAAAATCTCAAACAATCTAACTTTACACCCACAGGCTCTAGAAAAGGAAAACAACAAAGCCCAAAGCCAGTAAAAGGAAGGAAATTGTAAAGATTAGAGCAGAAATAAAGGAAACAGAGATTAAAAAAATGATAGAACAGATGAATGAAACCAGGAGCTGGTTTTGAAAACATAAAGAAAATTGGTAAATCTTTAACCAGATAATTTTAAAAAGAAGAGAGAGGACTTGGATTAAAAAGAATGGAAATGAAGGAAATAATAACTGACACCCTAGAAATACAAAGGATTGTAAGAGAATATTATGAAAAGTGATATATCTGCAAGTTGGACAGCCTGCAAAAAATGTATACATTTTAAAAAATTTATAACCTTACAAAACTAAATCAGGAAAAATAGAATATTTGAACAGACTGATTACTAGAAATAAAATTGAATCACTAATCAAAAACACCCAACAAGCAAAAGTCTGGGTCCAAATGGCATCACAGGTGAATTCTAGCAAACATTTAAAAAAGCATTAATACCTGTTCTTCTCAAACTATTCAAAAAAAAAAAAAAAAAACCAGAGGAAGAAAGAAAGCTACCAAATTTATTCTATCAGCCTTACCCTGATACCAAAACCAGATAAAGACACTACTAAAAAAAAAGAAAACTACAGGCCAATATCTCTGATGGACATAGATGCAAAAACCCTCAACAAAATGTTAGCAAACTGAATCCAGCAATACAGTGAAAAAGATCATTCCATCATGATCAAGTGAGATTTATTCCTGGGATGTAAGGGTGGTTCGATATTTGCAAATCAATCAATGCAATACATAACATTAATAAGAGTAAGGATAAAAAAAAAAGTATGATAATCTTATTAGCCGCAAAAAATGCATTCGACAAAATACAACATCTATTCATGATAGACACATGAAAAGATGTTCAACATCACTCATCATCATCAGAAAAGATGATCAACATCACACTACAATGATAGATAACTTTACTGTCAGAATGGCTAAAATAACGCAAGAAATAACAAGTGTTAGGATGTGGAGAAAAGGAAACACTTCTGCACTGTTGGTGAGAATGCATTTTGGTGCAGCCACTGTGGAAAACAGTATGGAGTTTCTTCAAAAAATTAAAAATAAAGGGGTACCTGGGTGGCTCAGTCAGTTGGGCGTCCGACTTCGGCTTGGGTCATGATCTCGTGGTCCGTGGGTTTGAGTCCTGCGTCGGGCTCTGTGCTGACAGTCTGGAGCCTGGAGCCTGTTTCAGATTCTGTGTCTCCCTCTCTCTCTGACCCTCCCCTGTTCATGCTCTGTCTCTCTCTGTCTCAAAAATAAATAAATGTTAAAAAAATTAAAAATTAAAATTAAAAACTAAAATACCATATGATCCAGTAAATTCCACTACTGGGCATTTATCCAAAAAAATGAAAACACTAATTTGAAAAGATATATAAACTGCTATGTACATTGCACATTATTTACAATAGCCAAGATATGGAAGCAACCCAAGTGTCCATCCATAGATGAATGGATAAAGAAGTTATACATAGAATAGAATAGAATGCTAAGTGAAATAAGTCAGAAAAGACAAATGCCATATGATTTCACTCATATGTGGAATTTAACGAAATAAACTAACAAAGAAGGAAGACTCTTTTTATTTTTTTTATTAAGAAATTTTTTAAATTTAATTTATTTTTAAAATTTACATTCAACTTAGCATAGTGCAACAATGATTTCAGGAGTAGATTCCTTAATGCGCCTTACCCATTTAGCTGATCCCCCCTCCCACAAACCTCCAGTAACCCACTGTTTGTTCTCCATATTTAAGAGTGTTTTATGTTTTGTCTCCCTCCTTGTTTTTACATTCTTCTTGCTTACCTTCCCTTACGGTCATCTGTTTTGCATCTTAAAGTTCTCATATGAGTGAAGGCATATGATTTTTGCCTTTCTCTGACTAATTTCACTTAGCATAATACCCTTCAGTTCCATACACGTAGTTGCAAATGGCAAGATTTCATTCTGTTTGATTGCCCAGTAATACTGCATTGTGTGTGTGTGTGTGTGTGTGTGTGTGTGTGTGTGTGTGTATACACCACATTTTCTTTATCCATTCATCCATCGATAGACATTTGGGCTCTTGCCATACCTTGGCTATTGTTGGTAGTGCTGCTATAAACATGGGGGTGCATGTGTCCCTTCAAAACAGCACACCTGTATCCCGTGTATAAATGCCTAGTAGTGCAATTGCTGGGTCGTAGGGTAATTCTATTTTTAATTTCTTGAGGAACCTCTATACTGTTTTCCGGAGTGGCTGCACCAATTTACATTCCCATCAGCAGTGCAAAAGAAATCCTCTTTCTCTTATCCTTGCCAACATCTGTTGTTGCCTGAGTTGTTAATGTTAGCCATCTTGACAGGTGTGAGGTGGTATCTCATTGTGGTTTTGATTTGTATTTCCCTGATGAGGAGTGATGTTGAGCATTTTTTCATGTGTCGGTTGGCCATCTGGATGTCTTCTTTGGAGAAGTGTCTATTCATATCTTTTGCCCATTTCTTTCACTGGATTATTTGTTTTTTGGGTGTTGAGCTTAAGTTCTTTATAGATTTTGGATACTAACCCTTTATCTGATATGTCATTTGCAAATACTTTCTCCCATTCCGTCAGTTGCCTTTTAGTTTTGTTGATGGTTTCCTTCACTGTGCGGAAGCTTTTTATCTTGATGAGGTCCCAATAGTTCATTTTTGCTTTTGTTTCACTTGCCTCCAGAGATGTGTTGAGTAAGTGCTGCAGCCGAGGTCAGAGAGGTTTTTGCCTGCTTTCTCTTCGAGGATTTTGATGGCTTCCTGTCTTACATTAGGTGTTTCATCCATTTTGAGTTTATTTTTGTGTATGGTGTAAGAAAGTAGTCTAGGTTCATTTTTCTGCATGTTGCTGTCCAGTTTTCCCAGCGCCACCTGCTGAAGAGACTGTCTTTATTCCATCGGATATTCTTTCCTGCTTTGTCAAAGATTAGTTGGCCATACATTTGTGAGTCCATTTCTGGGTTCTCTATTCTGTTCCATTGATCTGAGTGTCTGTTTTTGTGTCCGTACTATACTGTCTTGATGATGACAGCTTTGCATTAAAAAAAATTTTTTTTAATGTTTTATTTATTTTTGAGACAGAGACAGAGCATGAGCAGGGGAGGAGCAGAGAGAGGGAGACACAGAATCCGAAGCAGGCTCCAGGCTCTGAGCTGTCAGCACGGGCCTCGACGTGGCGGCTTGAACTCACAGACTGTGAGATCATGACCTGAGCCGAAGTCAGATGCCCAACCGACTGAGCCACCTTAGGCACCCTGATGATTACAGCTTTGTAATACAGCTTGAAGTTCGGGATTATGATGCCTCCTGCTTTGGTTTTCTTTTTCAAGATTGCTTTGACTATTTGGGGTCTTTTCTGGTTCCATATAAATTTTAGGATTGTTTGTTCTAGCTCTGTGAAGAATGCTGGCGTTATTTTGATAGGGATTGCATTGAATATGTAGATTGCTTTGGCTAGTATTGACATTTTAACAATATTTGTTCTTCCTATCAGGAGCATGGAATATTTGTCCATTTCTTTGTGTCTTCTTCAATTTCTTTCACAAGTTTCTGTAGTTTCCATTGTATAGATTTTTAACCTCTTTTGTTAGATTTGTTCCTAGGTATGTTATGGCTTTTGGTGCAATTGTAACTGGGATGGATTCCTCGATTTCTCTTTGTGTTGCTTCCATTATTTGCATATAGGAATGCAACCGATTTTTGTGCATTGATTTTATATCCTGCAACTTTGCTGAATTCATGGATCAGTTCTAGCAGTTTTTTGGTGGAATCTTTTTGGTTTTCCATATAGAGTACCATGTTGTCTGAGAGAGTGAAAGTTTGACCTCCTCCTGGCCGATTTGGATGTCTTTTATTTCTTTGTGTTGTTTGATTGCTGAGGCTAAGACTTCCAATACTGTGTTGAATAACAGTGGCTAGAGTGGACATCCCTGTCTTGTTCCTGACGGTAGGGAGAAAGCTCTCAGTTTTTCCCCATTGAGGATGATATTAACATTGGGACTTTGATATATGGCTTTTATGATCTCAAGGTATGATCCTTCTATCCCTCCTTTCTTGAGGGTTTTTATCAGGAAACAATGCTGTATTTTGTCTAATGCTTTCTCTGCATCTATTGAGAGGATCATGTGGTTCTCGTCCTTTCTTTTATTGATGTGACGAATCACATTGATTGTTTTGCGGGTATTGAACCAGCCCTGCATCCCAGGTATAAATCCCACTTGGTCATGGTGAATAATTGTTTAATGTATTGTAGGATCCATTTGGCTAATATCTTGTTGAGGATTTTTGCATCCGTGTTCATCAGGGAAATTGGTCTGTAGTTCTGCTTTTTAGTGGGGTCTCTGTCTGGTTTTGGAATCAAGGTAATGCTGGCCTCATAGAAAGAGTTTGGAAGTTTTCCTTCCATTTCTATTTTTTGAAACAGCTTCAAGAGAATAGGTGTTAACTCTTCCTTAAGTGTTTGGTAGAATTCCCCTGGAAAGCCATCTGGCCATGGACTCCTGTTTTTGGGGAGATTTTTGATTACTAATTTGATTTCTTTATTGGTTATGGGTCTGTTCAAATTTTCTATTTCTTCTTGTTTCAGTTTTGGTAGCTTATGTGTTTCTAAGAATTTGTCCATTTCTTCCAGATTGCCCATTTTATTGGTGCATAATTGCTCATAATATTCTGTTATTGTTTGTATTTCGGCAGTGTTGGTTGTGATCTCTCCTCTTTCATGAAAAAAGACTCTTAAATGCAGAGAAAAAACTAGTGGTTGCCAGAGAGGCGGTGGGGGGATGGATGAAATATATAAAAGGGATTAAGAATACACTTACCTTGATGAGTACTGAGAAACATATAGAACTACTGAATTATTGTGCACCTGAAACTAATATAACACTATATCAATCAGACTTGAATTTAAAAATAAATAAATTTATAAAAAGAGAGCAGGGGAAATGTTTCTACAAGGAACAATGAGTCAGCTAGGGAGTACACATACCCTCTTAAAAATGACATATCCTATGAAATGTGGCATGACTAACTCATCATGATCTCCCTAGTAATATTCTTTTGCATTTTATACCACTTTAAAGTTTTAAAAGACCTTTCACCTACTTCATAACATTTCATGCTTATCATGCCTGTGGATGATAAGGTGGAATTATGCCTGCTTTATTGACGAATGAGGATCAGAAAATCTATATGGCCCAAGATACAAGGCATTTCTACAGTGCTACAAAATAGTTAGTAGATATCTCTAGGCCTGGAACTTTAGTTGGATGTCTTAGCTGCTAGCATAGTGTTCCTTACAGTAGTATTATGTCATGTTGCCAAATTTGGGAAGATTTATAAGGTACTTCTTATAGTAAAAGATACAACAACTTCAAATTCACTTTTTCCTAATATTTGGTGGAAAATTTGGTCCTGGGAGAATAGGAAGTGAGGCGTTTACTGTCATAACTGAGAGTTTCAGTCCTTTGCCTTTCCATTCCATGTACTCCAGGCCCTACTCATACCCTCCATGTCTCTTTCATAACCTCTTAGATCTCAAGCAGTGAGAATTGACAAGACATTTAATAACTGCTGGAACCATAAACCAGAGCCTGAAGCTTTGAAATTTGCAAGAGCTTAATAAAATGTTGGAATTCTGGAAGAAAATTAACTGAATGAAAAATCTAAAGCTATAAAATTGATATTAATAGAGGTTTAATTAAGCTTTTACAAAATGAAACATGTTTAACCATCAACTGCAATTCATTTCAATTCATATAATTTTATGCAAATCTTAAATATGGGATGCAGGGTATTTGATATCATGTGAGAGAGGTAGGGCTTCCAGGAAAGCGAGAGTGCATGGAGCCAGTAGATGCCCATGTGCAGCCCTTGATGGTAGCTAGAACTTCACCTTTAGCTTGAGTGGCAGTCCTGACGTGACGCTAAATAGCCTCTTCTGTTTGACAACAGTTGTGGCCCCAGTGGTTTCACGCATCTCCTTTGGGCCAGCCTGTGCTATGGCCAACCCTGAGGGTGAAAGGTGTTCTTCAGTCCCATTGTGAAAACTACCCAATACAATAGGAATTTCAAGGAAGGAAGTCAAGGCTTCTTAGAGGCAATGGCTGGTCTGAGAGAAGAGAAAAAATATATGCTTAATCTTTTGATCTGTCAAATGAAAGGCATGTTCTCAAGTGAATAGATGCAATACACAGGGGCTTAATTACTGAGCTTGGGGAGGGAAAATAAAACACACAAATAATATGTTTATTCAGTGTGGGAACATATAATATATGCAGGACATAATCAAGGAAATTTGAAGTGGATAATGTGTAAGGTTATCCCGGCCATTCCCTGGAGCCATTGTGGGGTTGGTGTCACTTTGTATTCCAGATTCCTCTGTCTCATCTAATTGGCAGCATGGGTAAGGTTTTTTTGTTATTGCTGTTCCCCATGTTTCTTTAAAATCAAAGATGCTCGGGGTGCCTGGGTGGCTCAGTCGATTAAGGGTCCGAATTTGGCTCAGGTTTTGATCTCTCACTTCATGAGTTCGAGTTCTGCATCAGGTCCTGTGCTGACAGCTCAGAGCCTGGAGCCTGCTTTGAGTTCTGTCTGTCTGTCTCTCTCTCTCTCTCTCTCTCTCTCTCTCTCTCTCTCTGGCCTTCCCCAGCTCATACTCTGTCTGTGGCTCTCAAAAATAAACAAAACATTAAGAAAAAATAAAAGATTCTCCATGGAGGTATAGGGTGTCATTTAAAGCCTGTGGTATGTATGCATTGTCTTCTGTCCTTTCTGTAAGTAAGGGGTCCCTCCAGCCCCTGCAGGTACATGTAGTTCAGGGGATGAAGTAAAGAAATACAGAACTTCTTCTCTTTTTCCTAAAAAAAAATCCACTTGTCCAAATTCTTAGAACAGCTGAGCAGGGGTGGTGGGAGAATGGTTACTCTAACTCCAAAGCATCTCTGGCTGATTGCAGGACACCTGCTGCTGTGGTAACAATCTCTTACGGTGGTATAGGGCTTCCAAAAGTTACCTCGTGCTCTTTACCCTCCCTTGCCTATGCAGTTCATGACAGCTCTAGGAGAATGTGAAGTTAGGTATAAGCCCCTTCTACAAACAAGGTAACAGTCAGAGATGGGACATGACAGGTCCAAGGTTATATTGGTGGTGGGTAGTGAGGGCAGAACCCAAATCCAACTATTTGGTTCCAAATCCTTGTGATTCTTTCCACATAATTAGGAATAGGTTTTTTTGTCCCACTTCTCTTCTTTTGGAATGCTGAGTAGCTGGATCCCAAACCATCCAAAACTCAAGAATGCTTGTGTAGTGAGTGTGCCTTCCATGGCAGTATACCATGGAAGTATACCATGGAAGCCCAGATGGCTGCTTCAGGATAGGCCTACTAGCAGAATGGGCTACCACTGGGGAGGGTCACTAAGTAACAGCGTTCAGTCTTTAATTGTTTTCATTTAGAACCTTCTGACATTTTAGGGATAGTGGTGAGAAGCCTTGGCTATGGAATGAGGTGGGCTAGGTTCAAGCCTGCTCTGTGTCACCTGGGCAATTCTAAGGAAGTTGTTTAATGTAGAGCCCTTAAATATTTGTTCTCAAAAGGATTCAGTAATTTGCAAGAATGGTTATTATGATGCGAGATAAAACTATTAGTTAAGTTAAAAAGTTAGCAAAAGGAAACTGTAGTAAAAGGACATTTTGAAGCTCCCATGAGCATAAATCATGTGAAAGATGCACTGGGTAAGGTGTGGATGTCTGCTACAAGTATTACTTGGTAAAAAAAGGAACTGAGGAGTCCAATGGTTTGTGTTTTAGGGTCATCAGTGGTAGTTCTAATTTCTTGAGCACAAAAGAGTCACATCACATATTTCCTTTGAGAGCAAAATGGAGCTCAGGGTGAGATTACTCAATTACATTACATGAAATTCTGTTCATTTGCTGGACAAGGGTCACAGATTGGCCTCTAAGGTCCTTGGCTGCCAAAGCAGGAGAGAACCATGATCTGATTCAGGGGCGAGCAAATATTTTCTTTAATAAGCAGATAGTGAATATTTTTGGTTTCGTGGGCCACATACCTCTCTGGTGCATTTTCTTGTTTGTTTGTTTGTTTTGATTTTCATGGCCCTTTAAAATCCTTAGCTTGCAGACCTTATGAAAAGTATCTGTGGGCCAGATTTGACCACAATTTGCTGATTTTTGTGAAAGAGATGCTCTCTATCAGTGAGCTAACAACAAGTCGCTATAAGGAGACTGTAGTTGTAGAGACTGAAATCATAGAGAAATGTGTTTAGAAACTCTTCATTGAATCAACATTGCATGGCAGCAGTTCTTAGAGTAGGCAGCTAGATATGAGCTGGAGGCAAGGGTGGCGGTAAACAGTGGTTTTGTGGCTTTTTGACTTCTGGGGCTATCAGACCAAGAACAGCAGGTGCAGAGCGTGCACTCTCCTTTCCAGCCTGTGTCCTAGAATAACCTGTAGCTTCATTATAATATATTTACATTGTGGTTTTGACACCACCACCCCCCTCCACCCCCGCTAGGGGAAGACAGCCATGGCACTTCCACAATAACCTGTAGGGCTGAAAACTCCCCCTCCTGACCAGTAGGAGGAGTCCCTTAGATGATTGGAAACAACCTCAATTGGAGACCGTACTAGTTATGACTCATAACTTCTGCAAACATAACAAGAAAAGATACCCCTAACCCCACTGCAGTTTCCACCTCTGGGCCTGCCTGCTCTCCCATTTTGAGAGTGTACTGTCCTTAATAAACTGCTTTCCACTTGCTACTTTCTGTCCATCTTTATTTGAGAGCAGATCCTCATGTAAATCTTTGACAGGGAATCCAAGAACTGAGACTTCCATTCACACAATGCAGAATCTCCCACCGGTAACACAGTCATATTTTTAAAGGTCATCTGAGGGAAGGATTAGTATCCTCTGTTGAAAACCAGTGAGCCAGACAAGGGTCCTTCTGATTCTGAAACTATATCAGCACCACTCTAGGTGAAAGGCAAGTTATTCTACCTGTCCAAGCCTGTGTTTTCTCCTCTTCTCTAAGATGAGGATAATAGTAAGTGTCCTGCTCACCTTCCAGGGTAATTGGGAGGATCAAATGAATTTCTATATGTGAAATTACCTTGTAAGTGATTCTAACAGTCCTGAGAGTGTTAGTGACTATTTATCAGCTTAGCCGTAGTCAGCTGCCGGTAGTTGGTCTGTGCCCACCATACTCATAAGAAACCTCAGTCTAGTGAGGGAAGAGAGGCAGAAGAGGGGAGTACCTCAACCCACATGCAAAGGCATATGCACAGACCAGCCCTGGTTTCCAAAGGGCTCATGGTTGGTGAGACCAAAATAGCACCAAAGTAACAAAACTAAATATAATATCATTTGTGCTAAAATGACTCACCTAGAGGCACCCAGCAACTTAGTTGTAGAGATATATTTGCTGTTGCAACGTACTAACACCTGCCTTTAACTGAGCATTTATTTTAATTTTTTAAAAATTATTTGTCATATGTTCTGCTAGGGTCTTCACATATTATCTCATTGGATTTCACAGCTGGCCTAGGAAGTAGGTCTTAGTAGCTCCATTTTTTTTCAGAAGAGGAAATTGAGACTTGAGTCTTCAGGCAAATATCATGCGGCTGGCAAATAATTAGAAGGAGGCTAGCCTGGCAGTTTTCCCGGATGCAGCAAACTTGAAACATAGTTTTAGAGAAAGAGGGCAAAGGCAATCATGTGAAGGTTTGCTGTAGGATCTAGCAAGTGAAATGAGTTTAACTTCCTCTTGTTATTTATACTTCCCAATTCACCGGGTTCTTCTTGCCACCTGATTTGGATCCTTCTGATGCCTTCAGAAGGATGAGCCGGGCAGGCAGTCAGCTTGCAGAGGCCAAATTTGTCACTGTCCTTTGTGCAATGTACTTAATTTCATGGAAACTGCTGGAGGCTTGGATTCAGGGGTCCTTTAATTTAGGTGGTTCTACCCACCTCTGTTCTTAAGTTATTTTGGAACTTTGGGATGTCCCTGCTTTACTCTAGGCTTAGAGCAAAGTTTTTTTCTCTGCAAATTCAGAACACTGAGCTCACAGGGCCTTTCTACTTGTAAAATATCCTGGATTGCAGTATCCTCAAAAACAGGAACTGCATCTAACCATGAGGGAGTAATACTTTCTTAGGGAAGTCAGAACACCAAGCATTAGATCCTGGGTCCACAGGAAAATGAGGTGTTCTATAAGTGAATTTTCCAAATAGCTGAGGCTGGCCTTTTGAAACACACAAACTTTGTTGTACATATGTAACTATAGACGGGTATCTTTTCTAAGTTGTGTTGTACTTTTTATTTCTTAAACAGACCATACCAATTATCAGTGATCTTTTCATTTATAGTCCAGCCCATTTTTGTATTGTAAAATTCTCAGGTATATTTATTGAGTTACATGAAGATACTTTCCCTTGCACTAAATAGCTCCTGGATATTATTTTCAGAAAACCTTATATCTGATTTCTGGGGATTTCAGTCTCTCTCATATCATATATTACCTCTTGCCATTGTCTTTATGCTGTTGCTATTAACCTCTCACATGTCTGAGGTTTTTACTTCAAACATGGTCTGAGTTAGGAACCCAGATTACCTTCCTTGTTTGGATGTAAGAGTAAGTAGGATTAAAAGGCAAGTGCAGTGGTTATCCTGTAAATTAGGTGAGCTTTGCAGAGGAACTTTTAGACATCCAGTTTAGCTCTTAGCTTGTTTTGGGGTTCTCAGCTGTGTTATACATAATCAAGCGTGTCTAAAAATAAAACTTTGTATTACGGACATTTCTTTGGTTTGGCATATAAATGCCAAATAGCTCTGTAATTTATTCCTTTTCTCACAAGGCAGTGTATCAGTCAGCTAAGGAAGTGTAATTCTTTTAATCTTTTTTTATATTCTCTGTTCTTTTGGTCATACCTCTCATGATTTTAACGTTGTTCCCTGAATCTCCACCATCAACATGCCTCAGTTTCTGGGTTATGTAGAAATAAACATGTTACTCTGTAGACAAATGTCTGTGAAGAAGAGTGTCCTCCTTTGTAATAGTGCCTGAAATGGCAAATGCAGAATTCTTTGGATTTGGCAACTTCTTGCCTTGTCAGTTGCTAACTGATTGCATCATCCTCACTTTCTGTAACCTCTGGGTCATCTTCAAGCCCAAGAACACAGCATATATCTCATTTCCAAACTCAGTTCTTCCCTGAGTGACATGGGAGGACTCTGTAAACAGGTTGAGTTGTGAGTATCATTTATATTCATTAGTGCTAATTATTATGTACATGCAGCCAGAGGCTGAAACACATCTTTTATAAAAGGAAAGAGTGCATAAATAAATGGCTGCTTCTATACATTATGTTGACTCTGGTTTCCCTTTTTCTTCCCTTCATTTCCAGTCTGCTATGATATAATTCACCACCTTTTCCCTCACCCCCCCATAGGGGATCTTACTCAGTATTTCTTCCACCTGATTTCTTTTTGAGATGAGGGCAAGGAAGGGTAGAACATAATCACTGATTCCTCTTGTATGTGATCTATTGGCCTTTCCCCCCTTTCTGTTGGTCTCATTATTTTATGTTACCAATACTTTGCATGCCATCAGAATTATGTTGGAAGGGGAGCTGATGAATTCTTCTTTGTAGATCATGGGTCTCAGTGTAGGTGAGGGTGAGTCTGGCCCAACACTGCCTGAGATGGCACTCAAGCCAGAAGTTTTTCAACATGCACATGGTGGCTGGGCCACCAGTAGGATTAGCAGCCCTTCCCACCCAATTAGCAGATGGCAGTTCAGTGGTCGGCACATGAGCAGCATGCCTGAGAGAAAGGGGTCAGCTTTTCAGCCCACCCCTTTTAAAAGGTTGTCAGCCTCTAATCTAAGCCAGTGGTTTAATTACTGCTCCTGTCACCTTTCCAAAGTTCTGTGAACTCTAAGGGTTTGTGTCCACATCTCAGAGGGCTTCTCTTCGCCTTGGAGTTAGTTTCTTATTTCCAGTTGCATTTCTGCTCAACTTGAATCTTTGAGAACAAGAGTCTGATTTGCAACTCTTCATTATGCAGATATCATGATGGCTAAATATGAAATGTTGTGAAAAAAAACGTTAAAGCATATGAAGCCCCTCCTCATCCCTTGAAAAGTCATTGACTAGTAATGGCACCAAATTCTCATATGTTAGTTTGATTTCAGTTTCTTGGTCCAATTGTAATTTCAAAATTAAAAGTTCCAACTCCTCCCCACCGTGAACCACTTATCAAAACTGTGTCTCTTAAACTGTGGAAGCACTAAATTTTGATGATGTCTACATTAGAGGGAGTTCTGGTACGCACACTGAGGCCTAAACAGAAAATGGGAGGTAGTCAGCTAATTCCTTGCAGTAAATTAAAAGATGCATCTATATTTAAAATGGTAAAATCAATAGAACAAAAATACATCTAAGGGTCACTTAAAGCAATGGTGAGTTTTAAAAAATCTATTAAAAAGCACTTAATCGTGTCTTTTTAGGTTTATCTATATTTATAAAGAGCGATTTTTCAATTAACATACATCGGTGTAATTCATTGAACCTGTCGGCGGAGGTTAGAGATGATTTATCCTCCCACTTTCTTTCATTGCATATCTTTGCGCATGCAAGCATTAGTTCAAGAAGTTTATGATTTGGAGAAGATAGATAAGTCAACCTGGGCAGAGTGCCAAGCACAGGCTATATAGAATATGCTGGCAGCCAAGATTGAAGGAGAGCCTGGATAAGAGATGGTACCAGAGCAGGGGTGACCCAAACTCGGCCTGGCAGTTCAGGGATGTGGGCAGGCAGCTTGGGGTTTGGGGACAGGTCATGACATGTAGGAATCTGAAAACTCATATTTGTGTTCTAGCTTTGTTGTTGATAAGCTATGGATTCTCGAGCTTGGACATTAACTTTCTAGGCCTCGGTTTTTCACTTTACAAAATGGGAATAACAAAATCTGCCCTATGTTGACAGTGAAAAGGCAGTGAGACCCAGAAATAGAATTGTTTTTAAAATCAACAGTGCCTACTGATCAGGTAGTGTACCATATTGGCTTAGACTTCTTGCCAAACCAGTTTCCCTAGTCATTTTTTAGATATTATAATGTGAAATATAAGTAAAAGACTATGGGTCACACTATGTTAAACTACTCTTCAAATTTGTTTCATAATGATGAGGGTAAATTATATGGCCATAGCACAGAGGGGTTTGTTGAGGTCTAAGGGATAAAATTCGTTGTCCAGTATCTACCTTATCATGGAAACAAAACATTTCCAAAAGGTTTTACTTTTACTGCTTGCCAATTTCTTCTGTTACCCTTACTCTCAAATACAGTGCCATAGAGATCAATGATTTGAACTAACTACAGGTCAAATATATATTTTTTCAGATACAATCAGCTGCATCTTGATTTTTTTTAAGCATATCAGAGAACTAAAGAGTTTGTCAAGGCACACTGAAGAGGTAAGAACCTCTTGTATTCTACCTTTTACTTTTGTGGTTTCCAAGTTCTTGCTGGTGTTGGTAAAAGGCTCTGCATTTTGAGACCTTCATGGTTCCTTTTCCCCACAACCATTTTTATTTGCCCCTCTTCGACCAAATTCCATTGAAAATCTAGGAAATTTTCCAAGTAACTGCTTGGCTGGAGTATAGCCATTTATGTGGCTATATTAAAGTGACCGTTTCAAGTTGGCTAACATGAGCACTGAATAAACACATATTGATATTATAGAACAAAATAATATATTAGCACATTGCTCATTTGTGCTCCAATAGTCACCCTGATACTATTCGTCATGTGGGGAGTGACAAACACAATTACACCCGAGTGCTAATAGAGTGGAAGGGCAAAACTGCCTGACCTCGGCATCCCGGGTCGATTTAGATGTTTGATGTCTCATTGAATTAGTATCACAGTGTGAAAGACAAAGCTCAAACTAATGGAAATGAGCCTGGACATGTAATACTGCTGATTGGGCTGACATAATTAGAATAATATTCCACGCAGAGCTAATAACAAGCCGAAGAAATAAATAACCAAGAGATAACCTAATTGCTGCATGCTAAAACGTTCTTTTGAATATGCTAAGGTTAGCATTTTCTATTTACTTATAAAGCACACTGATGGGCTTAAAAGAAAACGGTAGTAAGCGTGGTAGAAGGGATGGACACCAAAATACACTGCCCTCTGAAGGGCCCCTCCCTTACACCTGGTGACTGTTCACCAGTACATCTTTTTGCAGGCCTACTCTGTGTCAAAGCAAACGTCTGGCAGTGTGAACCAGACATACACCTTGCCTCCAGGAGCTTATGGCCTCAGGGGAGTGATGAGATGTGCATAGAAACAGAGTGAAGTCTTGCCATTTGCAACAACATAGATGACACTGGAGGGTACTATACTAAGCAAAATAAGTCAGTCAGAGAAAGATATATAATTTCACTGATACGCGTAATTTAAGAAACACCACAGATGAATATAGGGGAAGGGAAGGAAAAATAAGATAAAAACAAAGAGGGAGGCAAACCATAAGAGATTTTTATTTTTTTTTTTTATTTTTTTTTTTTTTATATGAAGTTTATTGACAAATTGGTTTCCATACAACACCCAGTGCTCATCCCAAAAGGTGCCCTCCTCAATACCCATCACCCACCCGCCCCTCCCTCCCACCCCCCATCAACCCTCAGTTTGTTCTCAGTTTTTAACAGTCTCTTATGCTTTGGCTCTCTCCCACTCTAACGTCCTTTTTTTTTTTTTTTCCTTCCCCTCCCCCATGGGTTCCTGTTAAGTTTCTCAGGATCCACATAAGAGTGAAACCATATGGTATCTGTCTTTCTCTGTATGGCTTATTTCACTTAGCATCACACTCTCCAGTTCCATCCACGTTGCTACAAAAGGCCATATTTCATTTTTTCTCATTGCCACGTAGTATTCCATTGTGTATATAAACCACAATTTCTTTATCCATTCATCAG
The DNA here is from genome assembly GCF_022079265.1 of Lynx rufus. Classification (NCBI taxonomy): domain Eukaryota; kingdom Metazoa; phylum Chordata; class Mammalia; order Carnivora; family Felidae; genus Lynx; species Lynx rufus. The sequence goes on from NW_025814827.1 coordinate 15,977,577, forward strand.
TTGATGGACATTTAGGCTCTTTCCATAATTTGGCTATTGTTGAGAGTGCTGCTATGAACATTGGGGTACAAGTGCCCCTATGCATCAGTACTCCTGTATCCCTTGGGTAGATTCCTAGCAGTGCTATTGCTGGGTCATAGGGTAGGTCTATTTTTCATTTTCTGAGGAACCTCCACACTGCTTTCCAGAGCGGCTGCACCAATTTGCATTCCCACCAACAGTGCAAGAGGGTTCCCGTTTCTCCACATCCTCTCCAGCATCTATAGTCTCCTGATTTGTTCATTTTGGCCACTCTGACTGGCGTGAGGTGATACCTGAGTGTGGTTTTGATTTGTATTTCCCTGATAAGGAGCGACGCTGAACATCTTTTCATGTGCCTGTTGGCCATCTGGATGTCTTCTTTAGAGAAGTGTCTATTCATGTTTTCCATAAGAGATTTTTAAATACAACAAACAAACTGAGGGTTGCTGGAGGGGAGTTGGGTGGGTGGGGGATGGGCTAAATGAGTGGAGGGCGTTAAGGAGGGCACTTTTTGGGATGAGCCCTGGGTGTCCTATGTAAGAGATGAATCGCTGGGTTCTACTCCTGAAGTCAAGACTACACTGTACGTTAACTAACTTGAATTAGAGAGAGAGAGAGAGAGAGAGAGAGAGAGAGAGAGAAGGAAAGAAAGAAAGAAAGAAAGAAAGAAAGAAAGAAAGAAAAGAAAAGAAAGAAAAAGAAAGAAACAAACAAACAGAGTGAGCAGCGGTCTGTGGGAGAAGACAGAGCCCGGGGAAGGTTAAGGAAATTCTGCTGCAGGAGATTTCACTTGCAACATATTTGCAGATTCTGTAGCCTAAAGATGCAGATAGAAAGTGCAGTAATTTACTGAGGTAACACTCTGGTTTCTTAACTGGGTACCTGAGGAAGATTCCAATTCATCATAGATTTCCAGTATCCCAAGGAAGAAAGGCCTTATTAGGATTGGTTTGCCAAATCTTTGCTTATGCTTGAGGTATACTACTCAAAATCCCTTCGATTTGTGTTGATTTTTATACTTTTCACGGTAGTTTCATCTACAGTTTAGTGCTCAGCTCCTGCAAGTTCTAAGGCAAAGAGGCATGCCCTGTTTACCTAATTGTAAGCATCCAAAAGGGAACAGGGAGGTGCAAGAAAACTCTCAAAAGTAGAATTCTCCGACCTCATGGAAATGAGAGCTCACATGTATTTATTTTGGTTCATTGTATCACCAGTGCTGAGAACGCTGCCTAGTACATAACAGGTGCTGAATAAATATTTGTTGAATGAATCCTATGTACTTTACCTTGATTATCTCATTTAAACCTTCCAGATATTCAGAGATGGAGCTATTAATAGCTCCATTTTACACATGAGGAAATCAGGGTGTGGGTAGGTCAAGTCACTTGCCCCAGGTCACACAGCTAAGAATTGGTGCAGCCCTTTCTGACCCACAGCCTGTGGGAACTGTGGGTACAGATTCTTCTGAGGAATTTGGTTATGAAAGGAAAGAGGGAAAACAGGTTTTAGGTTGAGCTGGAGACCAATACTTGAGATAGTTTCTTCTCTATGAATAGAAATCTATTCATAGTATCCCTATCAAGTCTCATGGACAGTGAGATGCAGAACTGGTGAATTTACTACCTTTAACAAACAGGAAACCTGAGAAAAAATAATTAAGTGCCCACACAACTAGCAAGTGGCAAAATAGGGCTAAACATTAGGATTTCCAAGGCTTGCTTACCATCTCAGTGTTATTTTTGTATCCTTGGGTTGTATCCCGTCAAGTTTCAAGTTATATTTTAGTAATATTTTCATACAAAGTGACCAGGCGGCATGGAATAATGAAAAGAAGACAGATACAAGAATTCAGAATTATGTTCATCCTGGTCTCAGCTTTGCCATTGATTGGCTGTGTGACCTTAGGTAAATCTCTTCGGCTTTCTGGGCTAATCTCTTCCAATCTCTTTTAAAATCCTAATGGCCAGTGGAGTATTTTTGAGTTATCGACTGTTTCAAATGATTCCCAGTCCAGCTTCTTGTGTTCACTTCTTGTGAAACCTCCAAGTTCCTTAGCAGTGTTTCTTAAACTCTTTTGGTCTATGGTCCACCATCAACTGAATCACCTAAACCACTGTTTTTATAGTAAAGACATCCCTTAAGACACCTTGCCAAGCAAAAGAGTTAAAATGGCATAGACTTCTGTGAGAATGTGATGGGTTAACATGTAGGTTTGTGAAATACTGAATGAAAGTTATTCATAGGTGTCACCCACTCACTGATTCTTTTCATTAAACCTTGGAATGTCTCATGTGAGCCAGGGGTGGTGTCACATACCTGTCCAGATGTTATAAGAGGTCAGCCAGACTGTGGCTTCCTGGTAGGTTATAGACATTATTTTAAGAACGATGGCCCAAAGTGAGACATGATAGAGACATTCTTTAAATTGCTATAGTAAAGTTGCTCATGTGAAAGAGGATGATGCAGATGAGGAAGAGGATGATAAAGATTTTTTTATAAGACATTGACTGTTAGTATTTTGGCTAATTAAATCTTATTAAACAATGAAAAAGCTAAGCAGTTGAGTTTTAGTGCAATGAAACTTGAAATGGTGAGCTCATTTATGTTTGATTTTAAGATATGACAGTATACTTATGAGGTCCATGGAGAATAGGTTAACTACAGTCAGGTCCTTGAAGGGAAAAGAACTTTGGGGATTCCATGTCTATGCAGGTATTCTTTTATTAAAGCAGTATCAAAATGTTCAAGACTGGCTGTTTTTCCTTTGTTTATAATTATTGACATTGTGTTAGTTCAAATTTTCATCATTTCTCACTTGGATTATGCTGATAGCTCCCTAACTAGTTTCTGTTTCTTTGTCTTGATACCCTTTCGAGGCTGCCGTTGTTCTCAGGGTTGGTCTGACTTTAGATGAGAAGCAGTGCCCATGTGAACTGTGTTCAGCACCCTTCACTCTTATCTCTTAATCCTTCCCTTTGGCATCCTTTGCTGTAACATTATAGAATTGCCTGGAGTTCCCTGAATAAACCATTTTCTCTTCCCACTCCAAGTCTGTGTCTGTACTGTTCCCCTTATCAGGGAGGTCTTCCTTTCTTTCCTTCCTGACTTACTCCTCCTGATTCTTCAAGACTCAATCCAATAGTCACTTTCTCCAAGAAAAAGTGACTAGGTCTCAGAAACCCTTTCTGGATTCCTTTCTGAAGGAACCTGGACTTAGGACTGGTTATTACAGGTCTGTCTTTCCCATGACATCCAAGGGCATGGGTAAACAGCAGGTTCTAGAGTCAGGCAGCCTGTGTTAGAAGGTCAGCTCCTTCATTTCCTAAATGTGTCTTCACATAAGTTACTTAACAGCTCTGTGCTGCAGTTTCCTCATCTGTGAAACAGGGATAATAATAGTACCTATTTCTTAGGGGTATTGTGAGGATTACATGTGTACAATTCTTGAAACAGTGTCTGACAAGTAATACACGCTAAGTATTAGTGGTAGTAGTGGTAGTCATAGATGTAAAATAATTTAGAACAGTGCCTGGCATGTAGTAACTGTTAAATTAATTGTTAGTGATGATGATGGTGATGATTAGGTTCACAAGGCAAGGTTGGCTTGAAGGGTAGGAACTCAGAATGTAGAGGTTTGAGGTGTCATTGAGACGTGTCATTAGGAGATTGAATGGTGTGACTCCTACACTGAAGGAGGCAATTGTCTCCTGCATTCCTGGTTCAGATGCCTAGAATCTCAGCTCAGGATAGTTAATTCAGCTTTGCCCTGGAGATGCTTCTTGGCAAAGAGCTTAATTCCAGATCTGTATAAGACGGCAGCAACAAATGTGATTCATGGCTGACTGGCTGACCTTGGCAGTGACTGATAAAGTCAATATTTAAAAGGCAATCCCCCCAACTCCCCCTGCTGCCCCTGGTAAGAAGTGATATTGGTGTTGGAAAGTGGGGGCAGGGAGTATGATACTCTGGATGAAACCTGCTTTTTGTGATATGGAAGATGTTCTCAATGTAAAATTGCTCAGTGAATTAAACCCTAGGACTGCCTATTTCCCATGTTACTCTGGGGTTCCCTAAACAGTTCTGGAACCTGGAATGTCTAAGTACGTGACCTTCAAAATAAGAAAGGCTTGCCTGAAGTTCCTCTCCCTCTTTTCAGGTGAAGTTGTTTTTGTTTTCTTGCCATAGTTTTCATTATCTTTCTTTAAAAAGATGACGATGAATGTCCCTTTTGTGTGTGTGGGTATGTGCACATTCCTACATAGGAAAGCACATTATTTCTTTTTATTAAGGGTTAAAGGCTTTCGTTCAGTTTGTTACCAGTTGATACTGAGCTAGAGCAATGCAGAGCCAGCAATGGCCACATGTGTTTTGTTAGCAGGGGTATTTCTTTGCAATTGCTCTTCTGACCAGTTACCTAAAGAGGTGTATTCACAAGAGGGAGTGGAAAGCCAAGGGTAGGAAATGCAAAAGCCTGTTGCCAATCACAGTAGAATCCAACCAGTAATGAAAAGCAGTACTACTTACTGTACTTAGTTCTTCAACCAAATTGGTCCTGTACTTAATGTACTTGTGGAGTAGGCCATTTTTGGTAGCCAAGGTTAAAGGACAACCCAGTCATTTGCAAGTTAAGCCTCTGAGTGGCCTGAAGGATTCTTCCCCAGAGTTACTACAAAGGGTTTTCAGAACTCAAAGCTTGCCCACACATTTGAACTAAACCAAATACTAAAACAGCTCTCTAATTGCTTCTGCCTAAGATCATCAAACTGAAAAAAAAAAAAAAAAAACAATGAATTTATTAGACTCCTTAAGTGACATGTGTGTTTAGAAACCTTATTGTAGAAGCTGAAAATATATCTGGGAAGGTATCATTTGACCTTTGAGTCATTGAGGTATTGAAAAGATGCTAAACCAATAGTAGGGAATGGGTGGCAAAAAAAGGATGAAAAAATAATTAATTCTAATATTCTGACCTGACCTTCATCCATACTGGACTTCCAATAGCCACAAAGGAAGCCCTGCCTCTGTTTTATTCAATAGGAGAATTGTAATTTTAGTGCTTTCTACTTTTGCTATGCAATCCATTATTTTTATTGTTCAAATGCTTTTATGGAAAGCTTATTGTGTGCAGAGCACTAGCTACTGTAAGTGTGTAAGAGATGACAATATGCACAGCATATGTGTAGTGTGTGAGGTGACCCCTGGATTGTGCAGCCCAAAATTTCTTTTTTTCATATTGTTTCTTAATTGGTACAAACTTGGGAGGGGTAACAGACCCCTTGTTACATTTTAATCTAGTTGTGGAATGATAGAAAATACATCAAAATGTTTATGTAGAAGCTTGAAAAATTTGAAATCTCTTGGTAAACTAATTTCCATTGACTGCACTTAAGAAGGAATGGGTAGGCCACCAACTTTTAACCTGAGACTCAATATATCTTGGGAATAAGACATATGAAACAGCATCATCACTATAGATTAAACAAAGCAATTTTATGTATCCGAGCTTGGTTTCCCATCTTCCTCAGAATTTTCTTGTTGATAGGAACCAGAGCTGATGAACAACTAAGTCATGTTAAAATAATATCAACTGATGATGAAAATATGAGCCATCTGCGATTGTCTTCTTCATATGATGGAGATACCTTGAATGATCAGGGGTTGGGGTTCTTATTTTGATACCAAGATGTATTGCAAATTCACAAAGAATAGTGAGATTGCAGCAAAAGACGCTAGGAAATTCTGTTTAGGATCAGGCACATCAAAATTTTGTAGGGTGTAAGTCTATCATTATGGACACTGATTATGGTAAATTTGGGAATTTTGTAGGCTAGAGATTTCTACTATTAGAATGCAAAATAAACCAGCTTTTACTCTTACAGAATGGAAATTCTCCTATTGGTTATATGTATAGAAGGCATGAATGAAATAATATGAGTGACAACCGTAGTGTTGTTGGGCATTTATGTTTTATGTGATACTAAAGCACATCTCCATTGTGTGCTGGCTACTCTGCCTTGAATTGTCTCTCAACTCTTAATAACGGTGCTTTCCATTGTTGGACACTTACTGTGTGTCACTGTTACGAATTTTACAAACATTATGTCATTGAATCTTCTTAATAGACTTAAGTGGCAGGTACCATTATCATCTCCATTTTACTGAGGAGAACCGTAAGACCCACAAGGTCAAGTCAGACAGTAAGTGGCAGAGCTGATTTTAAACTCACATCCCATCTGAGTCCCAAATGACTGTTTTTAGTTTGAACATAGAAGACATATGTCAGAAGCCCTGTGCAAGTCCCAGGAGACACTACCATTCCCATAGAATTCCATGGTCTATCTCAGTATACGTGTTATTGGCCAGTGGTCCTGTTTGCACATCATTTGTTTACTCTCAAAGCCTGGGAAATGTGTATGTTGAGATCTGCTTTGCATTGACCCCATATCTCTTCCCTCTCCATACTTGGAGTCCTTTGTCATTCATTTCTTACTCCTGCCTCTGGAGATAGGCCTGAACAGAGGAGGTGAACATGGACTCCTAGTTCAATTCAGCATCAACCAGCACTAGGTTAGTGCTGCTTGGACTAGTCTCATTGCCAATATCTCACCTTGTCCCATGGTTTGGGTAAATGGGTGCCTGCTATATGATAAGGCCCTCGTGCTTGCTCAGGGACTGTCTGTAAGCCATCACTGGCACACATTGGTGTTCTCTGCCTGCCTTCAGGGCCTACTCCTTCATCCTTTCTGTTGCTAAGGCTTACCTGGACTTCCCTCTGTTTTCTGTGATTATCCTTTCATTCTGAGTTCTGCCTTTCTGATGGCACAATTCCCATGGTGTGTGTTTTACTCCCTGGTACCCATGGACACAGCCAGCTTTCAGCCTCAGCTTCTTTACTTGGTGCTTTCTCTCAGTGAGTTACTATTCTGTGCCCAGTCACACTATTAAACAGTAAGAGTTGTGGATACCACATGGATGATAGTAATGATTGACCAGCATGCTATTTCCATCCCCAACCACAGTGTTTGGCATTTGTTGGGCACTGTTATTACATAGTTACTGAACATGTGAAATATTTAGTGCCATGAATTGTGTGCTTGACACTTGATAGTTTTACATAATTTATCTTTTATCTTTTTTAATTGAAGTAGTAGTTTATATCCATTAAAATGCTCAATTCTGAAGTGTACAACTTGATGAATTTTGATACCTCTGTAACCAACACTCTAAGATAGATACAGAATTTCTAGCACCGCAAGTTGTCTTATATCCTTCCCAGTCAATCCCTGAACTCTTCCTAAAGGCAACCACAGTTCTCATATCTTTAGATGTAGTTTGGTTTTGCCTATTATTGAACTTCACATGTGAGTGCATGTGTGTGTGTGTGTTCCTGGTCGGCAGGAGATGGAGTGTGACTGTTAGTCAGTGAGGTCTTCATGGAGGGAGGAAACAGGGACTACTTACCTAAGAAGATTTAGAATGCAGTTTCTGGAGAGAGGCAGCTCGGGTTACAATCTCAGCCCAGCTACCAACTAGCTTTGTAATCTGGGGGAGTTATGTGATTTTTTTCTAAGGTTCAGTTTTCTCATCTAAAAAACAGAGATTTGGGGAGTGACCTCATAGGGTGGTTATAGGGGTTAGACCAGAGAATGTATGTGAAGTACTTAGCTCGTGCCTGGCATGCGATACAGTAAATATTACAACAGCTTCTCCTCTTCTTTCTGGTTAAATGAGATCGTTTGTATGTCAGGCACATTACTAGGAGCTCACTGTTAACACATTTAGAACTTCCACCAATACTGAGCAGTCAGCGCTGTCATACCCATTTTGCTGTTGATACAATCGAGCGCTAGAGAGGTGAGTGATTTGTCCAATGTCACAAGGTAATAAATGGCAACCTCCAGAATCCAGGTGAGATCTGTGAAATTCTGAGCCCAGTTTTTCCCTACTTTGACACTTGACCTCCCAAGAGGGCCCTTAAGCTGTGCTTCCACAGAGTTGTAGGGAATGATATTACAGAAAGGAATAATAATAATAGAAATTGCTAGTAATTGGGCTTGCTGGTTGGCAGGTATTGTGGCAGTCCCTTCCCATGCAGCCTCACTGATCCTGACAAGGACCCTCCAAGCTGAGCACATCATAAATCCCCTTTTGTGTAATAGGAAACTGGGACTTGGGTTGGGTAAGTGAGTGTCCCAGTGTTACCCAGCTTGATGGGGGGGGGGGCAGATCCAGGAATTTTTGTATGTGAGGAAATAGGGATTGCTCTTATGATATGATAGATTTGGATGGACCCTAGAGATGAGATGAAAAACTTGGCTTAAAGGCCCATTCCAGTATTCAGAGAAGTGATCAGGATAAATAATTGTGAGGATGGACACAATGAAATGAGACAATTGGCTATTAATTCCAAAGATTCTCCCCCTCTCTCTTTTTTTTGTAATAGGTTTGCTATGATAATCAGCAGGTATGAATTCCATTTCTGCCACTTACTGGCTATATAACCTTGTAGAAAATACATTACTTCTCAAAGTTTCTTCACTGGTTGAAACGTGGTCAGAATACGCCTATTCCACAGAATTGATAGATACTAAATTCACCACTAAATGCAACATCTGTGTCATCCTGCAGAACACCTGGTAGGTGTTACAACTGGTTGATGGTTATGACTGTTACATCACCCTCATCTTGTAAAGCACAAAGGAGAAAGAGGAGTTGAGGTGGATTACAACTTATCAACAGGGAGCTGTACCTACCATTGGTAATGGGGGAATGTTGGAGAGGAGAAATGTTTTAAGAAGGTTCAGATTGGGCAAGGATGGGAAGAAGGGTTTCACTTTGGATACAGAACTGTTAGAACTAATAGTTGCAAGTAGAGATTGGAGAAACTTATTTTCATACATGTAGCAATCAAATCCGTGTGAATGGATGGGTTATTTGCAGGAGTAAGTTAAAGAAGGTGAGATAGAATGCATAGGGCTGAGTAGCATGTGGTCATTAGATTGCGTGGTGTGTGTGTGTGTGTGTGTGTGTGTGTGTGCGTGTGTGTGTACACACACGCACACACATGCGCATGCACGCACATGACGGCAAAGTAGGGGGTTATGTTTCTCGTAATAAATGCTGTGGAACAAGCACTGGCACTTCAGATCAAGGACGTTTTTCCTTTTCTAATAGCTTTAAATAATTGCTACAGAACAGGCGAACAAAGTAAGATAAATTTTGCATTTAGCATATGTGGAAATATTATGAATAGTTGCAGACTCAATTCACTTTGATGCCCTTTGACAATCTGATAATTTTTGCAAAGATGTACTTAAAATGCTGTTTCATGCAAAGTTTGGATATTTTTCCCTTGTTTAAAAAATACACGACATCATTAATTTGCAGGCCTGTATATTAATTTTGCTGAGAGCACCGTTTATTTCTCTTTCCTCCCACTTTGTTTAAAGTCGGTTGTTGACAACTCTCAAGCGTGTCAAACTCTCATCGCCAATAATTGCTTAAGGACCCCTAACTTCTACAAATGTTGGTTCCAGCTCCAAACCCCATGCTAGCCCTGGAAGAAAAAAAAAAGAGAGGGAGGAAGAAAGAACTTCTTCTGATGAATTTTTGATTTTCCTTCTTAACAAAGAAATGTCTGAGATTCAAAGCAATAGCTTAAAGTGATATTATAAAATAGAATATGGAGTGCACTGTTCTGAATGACTCTTTGCTTTTAATGTGGGGCTGAAAAATTGTCAGTGCCTTTTTTGATTAGATGGGATTTTTTTTTGTTCTTGATCTAAGAATTGAGGAGAAAAACATGCTACTTGCATTTGAATATGGCATGAGCAGAACTGTAATGTATTGGAGATAAAGTAATAGCAGCAATGCCTTAAGGCAGCACCTGTATCTCCGGGTCAGCGCCATCTCTCTTTAGATCGCTGCTGTGCCACTCTTTCTGTGGCTGCTTTATTAGGCCTAATTAGGCGGGCTGTCACTTTTATTGGTGATGGGAAAGGAAGATAAGTAGATCACTTGTGTCATCTATCTCTATCCGGACGTGTCTAAAAAGTCTAAAGTGATTGCTGTAGGCCACAAATATATACCACAAGAGGGAGAGGGAGCAGAAAAAAAAAATAACACCCAGAACTGTAATAAAAAAAGAAAAGAAAAGAAAAAAAAAAAACCTCTAGAAATGCCTTACCTTTGGCACTGCTGTGTATAATTTCAAACCCACAGAGAAGAGCTTGTGAAACATCCTGGAAGCCCTTTTGTTGTGAGGGAGAAGGTTGTCTAATGGATTTTTTGATAGCTGAATGGAGTAGGGAGGGGGAAAATGCTTCCTACTTGGGTGTCTAGCAATGGGTTCTCAAGAAAAAGTTGATTGTAACAAGAATTCCACATATGGTATTGCTGCACAGTAGAGTCACAATTAAGAATTCCAGAGCTGTGATTTTTTTGTACACATGTGCTCGTGTGTGTGTGTGTGTGTGTGTGTGTGTGTGTGTGGTGATTTTAATAGTGGCAGGGAGAGGGTTTCTGAAACTTTTAGTAACTGGGTTCTATATGGGAACAAGTAGTTCCTCTCATTTGCCTGTAAAAATAGTGCCAATAAAGATAAATAGCCCAGAGGACATTGGTAATGTTCTCTTCAGATATGGGCAACTGCCTGAGGCTTTCAGAAAGTGGCTTCTTTTCTTCTAGAAAGGATTCTTTACCTGACTGGGCATTTCTGATATGGACTGGAAAACCCAGCTTTTTTCCAAATTTTAGCTCTCTGATCTCTCACCCATCTGGTTGTGGGGTGAGCTGAGGCTACTGGCTCTTGATTGTGGTGATTTTGACTCTGAATGGAATCCCTTTGTCCAATCACATTTCTTTAGAGAGGTGATAAATTATACATACATACATACATACATACTTTACTAAATATGTACCAAGACCTTGAAAAATCATGATGTTTGTTGCTTTCTTAATTGCTGTGACTGAATGGGCTTTTCAGTGTCAGATGAGAACTTTAATTTCTTCTTTTATGTGGAAAATAATGACCCTCATAAAATAATTTAAAAGATAATTATGAAGTACCTCTCAGTGATACACAATACCAAGATGTTTGGGTACTCAGTCAGAATTTTTATTCATCACTTTGATATTTATTATACACATAATCAAATACATGGATTGACCAAGTAGAATTTATTTTTCAAAGTACAGACTTCTTTACACTTTCTATTCTGGGAAGACAGAAAGTATTATAATTGGGAACCTGCATTGGAAGGGCAAGGTAATATCAACTGATGCTAGTCAGTGGGTTGGTAGACTTCATGATTTTTTTTTAATATCACTTTAATCCATCACATAAAATAACGGCATTTTGTAGCACCCACTATGTACCAGGCACTTTGCTAAGTGCTTTACATACATTACTTCATTTTAGTTTGATCAAACCCTCTAAAGTAGACATTACCCATTTTACAGATGAGAAAACTGAGACTGTGAGCCATCAAGTAACTTTCCCAAGTCCACACAGCAAGTAAATGGAAGAGTTAGAATTCAAACACGTCTGTTTGATTGTACCGTCTGAACTCTTAACTACAGTTAGGCTCAGTCTCCGACTTCTGCATGTTGCTCATGAGAATGTTTTGCTTTTTTGAGAAAAGAAAACAATTCCTGGACTCAAGGAATTTTAGGTTAGAAGGAACTTTTATTACTGATTTTGCTGAGTTGATTGAATTGCCTTAGACTATGATGGTTGGACTTAGGAACAACTTCTATTGTGATCTTTGACTTAGAATGTTCAGCACCACTTGTAAATAATTTGGATTCATTTTGTCTGACATAAATGGAAATAGAAACATTTGTCACTTGAGGCTGAAAGTCTGTCCCTAGGCCAAGTTAGGAATTTAAGGGCACCAAAAGCCTGTTTGACCAAAATACTGCCTCCCTTAATCCCATCAGTTTACTGGACAAATAAGAGTTTTAAGGCATTTATAGAATGATTGCCATATGCCATGCAGGCCCATATATTATTTAATCCTTTCAATGATTCTGAGATTGGGGTATTCATGCTCTCTCTCTCTCTCTCTCTCTCTCTCTCTTTTAATTTACATCCAAATTAGCTATAGTGTAACAGTGATTTCAGGAGTAGGTTCCTTAGTGCCCCCTACCCATTTAGCCCATCCCCCCTCCTACAACCCCTCCAGTAGCCCTGTTTGTTCTCCATATTTATGAGTCTCTTCTGTTTTGTCCACCTCCCTGTTTTTATATTATTTTTGTTTCCCTTCCCTTTTGTTCATCTGTTTTGTCTCTTGAAGTCCTCACATGAATGAAGGCATATGATTTTTGTCTTTCTCTGACTAATTTCATTTAGCGTAATACCCTCCAGTTCCATCCACGTAGTTGGATACATATATGTATATATATATATATATATATATATATATAATATATATATATATACACACATACACACACACACTCATACATACATACATACATACATACATATACACCACATCTTCTTTATCCATTCATCCATCTATGGACATTTGGGCTCTTTCCATACTTTGGCTATTGTTGATAGTGCTGCTATAAACATGGGGGTGCATGTGTCCCTTTGAAACATGCTCTCTTTTTTTAAACAGATAAAGAGCAGAAGTCTTTTTTGTTCTCTGGGAAAAGGACTTCTGATGGGCAAAAAGAAAATGTTGCATCGCCTGAAACTTCAGGGGAGGCATGGCAGTGGGGTTACACTTTTGGCACTTGAAATGTTAGAAGAGGACTGTGATCGTCTGGAAAAACGGAATCTCCCATTTGAGAGTGATAAAATGGGGTGGTAGTGGAAGGACTTAGCATCTTGCTGCTATCAGTTTTTGTCAGTTGGTACAATGTATGGTCTGTACCCAGGGAGGGCATCGTTTAGGAGCTGTTTGCTAGATCCAAGCAAATTTGTCTTCTTGTTCTCTCCAATTCTACTTTTTAAAAATGTTTTATTTTTATTTTTGAGAGAAAGAGAAATAGGGTATGAGCGGGGGAGGGACAGAGAACGGGAGACACACTCTGAAGCAGGCTCCAGCCTCTGACCTCTCAGCATAGAACCTGACATGGGGCCTGAACTCACAGACTGGGAGATCATGACCTGAGCCAAAATCGTATGCTTAAGCAACTGAGCCACCCAGGCACCCATCTCCAATTCTAATGAGTCTCCATAGTCTGATGCAGGGCTGGCCAACATCTGACATACTGCCACTCTCCTTTCCTTATGTCATGGCAGACATGGACAGTTTGTTAGGGTATCTAGATTTCCAAGGCCGTAACTCAATATCAGAATCTCAACACAGTGCTTCAGGTAGTTATTACCAGTTGGCACACAACTTGAGACTTACTTGTCAACGCTGGGTTAATGGGGCTAACTCCTAACTCTTCTCTCTTCTAGCTGTTGGCAGGAACTGAGGCAAGCATTCGTCTCTCTGAGCCTCAACTACTATCCATAAAGAAGAGGTACTACCTAACCCATGAACTCCAAATTCACAGGAGTATCAAATGGGTTTTATAGTAAATCAGAAATCTCATTTTCAATGTAAGGAGATCTTATTTTTACCGAAATTGACTATTTTGACAAAACCACAGTCTTATTAGTCCAGTTACTCAAAGTAGTATTCATGTTGATTTCTCTGTTTGCTTCACTTTCCTACATCCAACTATTCTCCACATTCTGTTGATTTTTCTTTTTAAATAGTTCTTGAGTCCTCCCCCTTTCTTCCCAGGCACACTGGGATGGAGTCTGTGCCCTTATTATGGGCCTTTTAGGTAACTGGCCTTTCTACCGCTAGTCCCCTCAGCTTCTAGTCTATTCACTGCTACTCTGTGGCCAGAGTGACCTCTTCAGATAAGTCATGTTTCTCTCTTTATGTTCCCAGTGGGTCTTCCACACTCACCATAACAAAGCCTAAACTCCCTAATCTGGCACACGTGGCCCTTTATTTCCCTACTCCTTCCATGTCCTCGGTACACCTTGCTCTGCTCATCATTCTCTCAATCTCCAGACTCTTTTATGACATGGTGTCTTTCCTTAGGTTATGCCATTCACTGCCCTTGTTCACTTGCCAAACTCAGACTGCACCTCTTGGGGCCCAATTAAGTGTTTCATGGTAGGGCCTCTGGAGACACTGTGGAAAGAGAAACTTTTCTGCAGATGGCACGTGTGTCTCCAGGTCTGGTGGTGGCATTCTCTGAAACTAAGGAGTGAGCCACAGGGGACAAAAGGGCTCCCAAGATGGAGGCAGGTGGCAGCCTTTAGTTATAAATACTCACAGGCCAATACTGTGGTTTCTTCAGGTAAAGATGCTCAGATCTCAGATGGACCTGAAAGAAGGAAGGGAGGGAACTGATTGTGTAGATTTAAAATTTTTGCAAAATCCTTGCCTGCTCTATTCAACTAGAAACATCATCTTTTATGCCCACCTGAGACTCTGGGAGCATGACAGGACTTCTGCTGTCTCTGTCTGCCCAGGCCCCCCAGCAGGTGCTTGAGTGTTACTCCCTCCCCTTCTTCCTCCTTTTCCTCCACTTCTGTATCCGTCTCATCCCCTGTAATCAATAATTCTTATGACATTTTAAAATTTACAAAACACTTGCAGATACATCATTTCATCTGCCTAACAACCTCGTGAAGTACATTGATCTTATATTATATCTCAGTTTTAGAGATGAGTAAATTGAGGCCCAGAGAAGTTCAATTACTTGTTTAAAGTCAACATAGTTAGTAGATTATAGAACTGGGATTTAAACTAAGTCTTCCACTCTAAATCTCAGAGTTGTGTTGTTTGTTTTTTCTTTTTTTTTTTTTAATTTTTTTTTCAACGTTTTTATTTATTTTGGGGACAGAGAGAGACAGAGCATGAACGGGGGAGGGGCAGAGAGAGAGGGAGACACAGAATCGGAAGCAGGCTCCAGGCTCTGAGCCATCAGCCCAGAGCCTGACGCGGGGCTCGAACTCCTGGACCGCGAGATCGTGACCTGGCTGAAGTCGGACGCTTAACCGACTGCGCCACCCAGGCGCCCCTGTTTTTTCAACGTTTATTTATTTTTGGGACAGAGAGAGACAGAGCATGAACGGGGGAGGGGCAGAGAGAGAGGGAGACACAGAATCGGAAACAGGCTCCAGGCTCTGAGCCATCAGCCCAGAGCCCGACGCGGGGCTCGAACTCCTGGACCGCGAGATCGTGACCTGGCTGAAGTTGGACGCTTAACCGACTGCGCCACCCAGGCGCCCCATGTTGTTTGTTTTTATAAAGTGTTGTGACATTGATATTTAATTTGGAACTATGTTTCCATTTGTAGCATCTTTCTTGGTATTAAAATATGCTGTTTTTTTTTTTTTTTTTTTTTTTTTTTAGTTTTACTTTTTTTTTTTTTTTTTTTTTGGTTTTGTACTTTTTTTTTTTTTATATGAAGTTTATTGACAAATTGGTTTCCATACAACACCCAGTGCTCATCCCAAAAGGTGCCCTCCTCAATACCCATCACCCACCCGCCCCTCCCTCCCACCCCCCATCAACCCTCAGTTTGTTCTCAGTTTTTAACAGTCTCTTATGCTTTGGCTCTCTCCCACTCTAACCTCTTTTTTTTTTTCTTCCCCTCCCCCATGGGTTCCTGTTAAGTTTCTCAGGGTCCACATAAGAGTGAAACCATATGGTATCTGTCTTTCTCTGTATGGCTTATTTCACTTAGCATCACACTCTCCAGTTCCATCCACGTTGCTACAAAAGGCCATATTTCATTTTTTCTCATTGCCACGTAGTATTCCATTGTGTATATAAACCACAATTTCTTTATCCATTCATCAGTTGATGGACATTTAGGCTCTTTCCACAATTTGGCTATTGTTGAGAGTGCTGCTATGAACATTGGGGTACAAGTGCCCCTATGCATCAGTACTCCTGTATCCCTTGGGTAGATTCCTAGCAGTGCTATTGCTGGGTCATAGGGTAGGTCTATTTTTCATTTTCTGAGGAACCTCCACACTGCTTTCCAGAGCGGCTGCACCAATTTGCATTCCCACCAACAGTGCAAGAGGGTTCCCGTTTCTCCACATCCTCTCCAGCATCTATAGTCTCCTGATTTGTTCATTTTGGCCACTCTGACTGGCGTGAGGTGATACCTGAGTGTGGTTTTGATTTGTATTTCCCTGATAAGGAGCGACGCTGAACATCTTTTCATGTGCCTGTTGGCCATCTGGATGTCTTCTTTAGAGAAGTGTCTATTCATGTTTTCTGCCCATTTCTTCACTGGGTTATTTGTTTTTCGGGTGTGGAGTTTGGTGAGCTCTTTATAGATTTTAGATACTAGCCCTTTGTCCGATATGTCATTTGCAAATATCTTTTCCCATTCCGTTGGTTGCCTTTTAGTTTTGTTGGTTGTTTCCTTTGCTGTGCAGAAGCTTTTTATCTTCATAAGGTCCCAGTAATTCACTTTTGCTTTTAATTCCCTTGCCTTTGGGGATGTGTCGAGTAAGAGATTGCTACGGCTGAGGTCAGAGAGGTCTTTTCCTGCTTTCTCCTCTAAGGTTCTGATGGTTTCCTGTCTCACATTTAGGTCCTTTATCCATTTTGAGTTTATTTTTGTAAATGGTGTGAGAAAGTGGTCTAGTTTCAACCTTCTGCATGTTGCTGTCCAGTTCTCCCAGCACCATTTGTTAAAGAGGCTGTCTTTTTTCCATTGGATGTTCTTTCCTGCTTTGTCAAAGATGAGTTGGCCATATGTTTGTGGGTCTAGTTCTGGGGTTTCTATTCTATTCCATTGGTCTGTGTGTCTGTTTTTGTGCCATAAAATATGCTGTTTTACAAACGCTCTTCAAGCATCTTGCTTTGATTGCTCTAGATAAAAGTCATTTTGGGTGCCTGCATGATATCCTGTATCATAAATTGCCAGTATCATTGTACTTCTTCTATGTGTTATAAGTCTGTCTTTGTGTTGATCTCCCAAGGACTGTGAACAACAATGAGGCAGGGCTAATCACATATCATCAGGTCCAAGCATACAGGCTTGGTGCAGAATAACCATGTGATCAAAGTTTGTTAAATGAGTGAATGATTGATGATAAAAACTAACTTTTATTGAATCCTTAGTATCACTAGCCACTTTACTTTCTATACATTAACTCCTTTAATTTAAGTTAATTACTACAAAAACTCTACTGGGCCTGTACTATTATGATTCCCATTTTACAGCTTGGTAAACAGAGGTTTGAGAGGTATGATTCCCATGTTACAGCTTGGTTTGAGAGAGGTTAAGTAACTTGCTAATGGTCATCCAGCAACTAGTAAGTGGTAGAGCCAAGATGTGAGTCCAGGACATATCCTGCATATTTAACCTGAGGCTCTACTGCCCCATCTAGTGAATGAGTAACATCCACACCAAGGGGTGTGATGAAAGGGAAGTGCTTTGACATCGTATCTGAGTCCCAACTCTGCCCTCAACCAGCCGAGATGCTTCAAGTAAGGCACTTAATAACTTCTCTGT
The DNA here is from genome assembly GCF_022079265.1 of Lynx rufus. Taxonomy (NCBI): domain Eukaryota; kingdom Metazoa; phylum Chordata; class Mammalia; order Carnivora; family Felidae; genus Lynx; species Lynx rufus. The sequence continues at coordinate 15,995,103 of NW_025814827.1, forward strand.
GTCTCAGTTTCTTCCTGTAAACCAGGTGATAATGTATGCTTCATAGGTTAGTTGTGAGGATCAAACTCTGTGATGGCTAGGACGTTTTGTAGTTCTAAACAACTCTCTAGAATTTTGCCAGTGACATTGTTGCTCTGGTTGTCACGAGGCTGACAACAGTCCCTGCTGGTGAGCTACAGGTCTCCTGTGTGTTTTGCTTAAGGCTGGCCCTCCAGAAGTTTCCCCAGCACTGCGTTGAGTCCAGCAGGGAGCCAGTGCCCCCCTGGACTTATCAATTAGCTGTGGAGGGGGTGTTGCTAATTATTCTTTAGCTCCAGGGTGAGCCAACACATTTCATCTTTATCTTCTCAAAAGAAAAAAAAAATCTCTTTTGACCTTTGGTGAAATAATCAGAATTCTTGACATTTTTTGCCTTTTGCAAGAAAAGTAGCTTAGCCATACCCCTTCTTCCAATTCCTCAACTACATTCTTTATTTATGTCTTTTTCTTTTCTTTGGTTGCTTACGGACAACATAGAGCAGAGGTGATATAACAATGTGAAAATCAGTTGTTCTGTAAACTTCCTTTTCAGTTTCCTCTGGACAGCAAGATTTTTCTGGCTTCTTGCCAGGTAAAAAGGTTAACCTTGTGAGCCGTGTGGTCAGATTTGCCTGGGTTCAAGTCCCAGCTCTACACCTTCACCATTGTGTAGAGCTTGATGAGCCACCTAGCTCCTCCAAGCCTCAGTTTCCACATCTGTGTAAAGGGGGTAGCAACCATAGCCATATCATGGGTTTCTTACAGAACCTAAATGAGCTCGTGCATGTAACACATTCAGAACCATGCCTGGTGAATCATAAATATCCAAAAAAGTTATTTAAAAGATACCTCATTGTTTCAAATTCTACCACATAGGTAAATCTAAGCTGCTGATCATGGTATTGAATACTTTGAAAGAATTTCGAAGGAGCAGGGACAGTAAAATTTCATTAGGCTACTTTTTCTTTTTTTTTAATGTTTATTTTTTTTTTTAAGAGAGAGAAGGTGGGAGGGGCAGAGAGAGAGGGAGAGAGAGGATCTGAAGCAGGCTCTGTGCTGACAGCAGTGAGCCGGACGCAGGGCTCATACTCACCAACCATGAGATCGTGACCTGAGCTGAAATTGGACCCTCATTGACTGAACCACCCAGGCACCACTAGGGTACTTTTTCGATGATGCCTCACCCTCTGGCTGAACAGAGAGAAGTTGACAGCTGTTTGCTTTTATACCTAAAATCCTAAGTCTTTGGGTATTTCAAAACAGTTGTGTAATTTCGTAAAAATGTTCACTTTATTTCAGGGTTATCTAGTGTGTACAGTCAGCTCTGGTGCTTTGGTGTGGGTGCCGCCTCAGTCACCCAGGTTCTTAAACCTAGGGTTACACCGCCCTGATGTGTTGTGGTCAGTTGTGAGGTAGGACCCAAAGAATTGATCATTATTGATATGGTACTTAAAGTTGTGAATATCTTTAAAAAATTATTAGCTTTACAAACTAGAGTAGATTCAAGGCTATGTCAGCAATAATACTACATTTCGAACTCTCTTGTATGCTAAGACGTGTCTTGAGTGGGTGAGGCAGGCCAGGTTATGGCTAGTTCCTTGAGACCTGTAGGTACTCTTAGCACATATAGAGCCTGGGAATTTTTGTGGTTTTACTGCCCCATGAAGTTTTTTGGGATATTTGAATCTACATATAGGTATAGGTTCAAGTTCTGTATGTTAATTATCACTTGCCCTGTGTTTCCCAGTGGAGAAAACTTGAGAATTGCTGGGTCAGTATGTAGTTTTTAGACTATTTTTACAGCAGTAGTTTTGAAACTGCATTCCTTGGAGCCCTGTGGTGTTGCCTGAGGATCCTTGGGGGTTAAAACAAGGTGAGTAAATGGAGGTCTAGGTTCTCCAGTTTTTACTTCAATCAGAGCAGTGCTGTTTTCATTTGTGTTATATTTTGGGATATCACATGAGGTTTTTTTTTTTTTTTTTTTTAACGTTTATTTATTTTTGGGACAGAGAGAGACAGAGCATGAATGGGGGAGGGGCAGAGAGAGAGGGAGACACAGAATCGGAAACAGGCTCCAGGCTCTGAGCCACCAGCCCAGAGCCTGACGCGGGGCTCGAACTCATGGACCACGAGATCGTGACCTGGCTGAAGTCGGACGCTTAACCGACTGCGCCACCCAGGCGCCCCTCACATGAGGTTTTGAGAAAAACACACTATATTTTTTCTTGAAAATTCTGTTAATAGCATCCGTGAAAGTCTTGCAACCTCTGTTTGAGTTCCTCTACCTTCTAAGTTGCCCTGTTCATTTCATTACATACACCTCTGCTGGGAAGTTCTCATGAGGGCCCTGAATCTGCTTCATTGTATTATTTAACCCCTGGTCCTAGTTTTGTCTCCTAGTTTGCTCCTTTTACTGTTGAGCAGTACATGACTGTAAACACTTTTAGAATTAATGCTTCCAGGAAGTGGCCCAACGGGCCACGAAGTTGTCATTTTTAGTTTTTGTGGGGCACAGAGTAGGGTCACTGTTGAAGGATGATGATGAGAGCCAATTGTCTGCTAGAAAGCCACCTATCATTCCATATCTTTATAATCCACATCTTGATCATTTCCCACTCATTATTATGCATTCAACAGTTCTCCCAAAACGATGAAGAAAAATATTACCATTTCCTCATGGAAAGTGGTCCTGAAAAACAAAATAATTATTATCGCTGTTGATGGAGGAGAAATTGCAATCATGTCTTATGAAGTGATGGTGTAGAGATATGGTTGGCCTGCTCCAGAGTTTTAAAACTCTGTATGCTTAATGTGATTGTGGGAATATTTGTGTTAACCTGGAATTATAGTTACAGCCAGACATCTTCTTTTAATGGTCAATAAGAGAGCAAGGAGAACTCATTATATTAGCTTTTCTGTTATTCAGAAAATGATCTAATTGTATTAATGATTTTCTGAATTTCCCTATAATCATATTAACGTTAGTTTTACTCCTTGAATTTAAAAAAGAGCCACTTCTAAAATGTTTAAACATTACTGTTCTAAATTAATGGCTTCTTGGTCTAATTAGTGAACATTATTGTTGTAATATATTTATACTCACACAGCACACCAGAGGCAGCACAGACCACTCCTATGTACAAGCAAGCATGAAGAGAACGAAAAGCACAGTTCCAGAACAGTTCAAGTCTTTTACATTAAAAAAAATCTCATGGCTAATTTCCTAATTTCCACTTGCTCGGCAGCTCTTGGTACTAAAACACCACAAGGAGAAGAGCTGTTGATGGGCTCCCCCCTCCCTCCTCCTTTAAAAGCCCTGTCACAAAACAGGATTGTGTTGTAGCCCATGTTTGAATATTGAGCAGGCTAACTTTGCTTTTGCTTCTGCCAGATCTCTTCAGGCGGGAGGACAGGCCACCTCCCGGCAGAAGACGGCACTCACTGCCCACTGCAGGTGTTATAACCTATTTGTGAAGCACATTTTAAAGAGAGATTCTGTATTTTAATGGTCAGTTAGTAGTTGGCTACCAACCGTCTGTGCTCTCTGCCTGGGGACAGGAATGCCAGGCTTATTAAATATTGAGAAGTTGTTCATTACTATGGGGATCTGTGACAACAGCCTATCTGCATATTGAGAAAACAGCAAATTTACATTCTTCAGAATAGCTGCTCCAGTTCTGGGGAAGGACTAATGTTTGTCTGGCTAAAGATGCATAAAAATGCAAACTCTATCTTGGAGATCTGCTTTGTTGCCTTTTTTTTTTTCCTTGAAAGTGAAAATTTCAAAAACCAAACTTGCTTATGGAGAGAGAATTAAAAACAAACAAACAAACCTTTTGAAAAATCTAGTTATCTCATACTGGCTTTTTGGGGGAGAAAATGCCAGGTGTTTGAAATTCTAACTTTCATGTTGGAACATTATAAGAAAATGCATTTAATTAAATTTGGATTCTAAGCAACTGAGAAATTTGGTAGCATGTAGGTAAGTTGTAGGGGATAAAGTAATGAGATACTAGCTCTTTCCCTGAAGTCTTAATAATTGGAAAACTGTAATCACCAAGGGTTTCAGTCAATGCCAGCTGCAAATTAGCAACCCAGGAACATGCAACCCATTTTGTCCTCAAACAGAGACTGTATATATGAATGTGGTTGCTAATTACCAGTTAAATACCAAGATCTCATGAAGACTATTACACAGAGTTAGACCAATGGTCCAACCTGCCCATTATTCAGTTTCTGACCATAATATGAATCATTATTGCCCAAAAAGAAATCCCTGAAAATGTCTGAGGTGTTACCCATGTGTGCACAACTTTCCTTCATGATGAAGTGTGGCTGTATCACTAATGCGTTTCTATAAACCTTTGCCAATTCTGTTTACAGTTTAAAACAGTGATTCATTGGTTCAGTATGAGAGAGAGGACCAATGCTGTCTTCTGTTGACTCTCTTCAGTCTGCATTGTGACCAGACACACCTACTTCACTGTTTACCATGGGTTTTTGTGTATGTGTGGTAAATATAATAAATAAATATATATGAGAACAGTGACATTATTGATGGCAGGGATAATCCCTGGTACATTGTGAACCATGTCCTTTGGTTTACTCCTTCATGCCCAATCCTCTGATTCTTTTCTTTTGGCTATTGCATGTTTGAGAGTCTTTGTCTTTTGGGCACCCTGAATCAGAAACCTGGCCTCCATAACATCATTCTTAGATATTAGTGGTGTCCTCTAATCTTCCCTAACCTTTGCTTGTTACAGCAGTCATTGAGAACAAAACTCTTTTTTTTCTGGAATTTGCATTTCATCTTTTTCAGTGGATGCATGGTATGTTCCCTATGCTTTTCCATCTATGACATTTGTCTAATTCCCTAGATAATAACTCTCAGTTTGTTACCCCATTGTGCTGCTTTTGAAGAATGTAGTGCTTCAGAGCTTGGTTTGACCATCTCAACGTGGATCTTTTCTCCATAATTTATTATTTATGGATACCTAGGCAAGTAAATCATTTTTCTGTGTCTCAGTTTTTCAGTTGTGTGTTGAAGACAATAATGATAGCAGTCTTCCGGGCTTGTTATGAGGATTAAATAAATGACATCAAGTGGTTGGTATCAATGCTTAGCACATGGTAAATACTTCATATATGTTAGCCATTATTACTATCAGTATGAATTCAACAACATCATCCAATGCTAATTGAACATCTTTTCTGGATAGGCAGTGAGGGAAAGAGATAGTAAAACATAGGCATTATCTTAGAATAAGCACAGACTCTAATGGCAGAAATAGACAAGGAAGCGAATGCAATGCAGTGTGATAAAGTACTTTTGTGATGGCATGTTTGTTGATTCTTATTTGGCTCTTAAAACGATTCTCTGAGATATTAACCCCATTCTCAGATGAGGAATCTGGAGCCCAGGGAGGTAAAATGAAGACTGTAGTCATGGGGCAGAGACAAATTTCTCTCCTAAGCCTCTCACTTCCAATCTCATCTCTTGCTTTGTACACCAGACCAGCCCACCTCATGGCCCTACATTCCTATATTGTTGCTGGTAATTGTGCATGCATACTCCTGTCTCCATTTGACTGTAACTTTCCATGCTTTGTAGTGTCCGTTGATTCCATTTGGGACTGTGGTACAGTAGAAAGAGCACTGGGCAAAGGGTCAAGGCTACTGTAGGCATATTCCAAGTCTTTTATATTGTGTAAGTACTTACCTGGTGTCCTCACCTCTCTGGACCCCAGTTCCCCCAGCTGTTTAATGACAGTTTTGATGAGCACAGTGGTTTTCAGAGGGCGTGTTCTGGCATGGTGCCTCATTGGCCATCTTGGGGGGTGAGATCCACCCCTTTGTTAAAAGGTTATGTCTTAACCTATGCAGTACATTGGTGTTTCATGAAAAATTATGTTTGAGAAAAAGATTCTGTTGCTAAAAACCGTTTGAAACCCTGTGGACAAAAAATTACTTTTAAGATCTTAGTCTGAAATTTATGGGTTTTAGTTGTTGAAATGTGGTGAGAAACACTAGGAGGAGAAAAAGTTTTTGACTACATCGTCACCCTCTCAGTTGCTTCCAAGAAAAGAAGACTACAAGTGATTTTTAATAGGTAAGTGGGGAATAATTAAGTTTCTTAAGATTTTATCTCTCAAGTAAACAGAAAATTAATAACTGTTCAGATCAATGTGGTATGGAGTAGAATGGTTTTGGGGTTGCAGGACGTGGGTTTAAGTTCTGGCTCCAGCATGTGCTCTGCATGACCTTACCCAAGTCACTTTACTGCTCTCAGCTTTGGTTTCTCTTGCTCAGCCTTGCTCCTCCAGCAACACAGGATTGTTAAGAGAGATAAGTGGAATAAATGTGGTTATAAGCCAGAGCAGCTATGAAAATGTAAATTCTCCTTTTATGGTTGTTTTTAACATACTGATAAAGTCCTTAATATTTGTGAGGTTTTCAAATCTTCATCTTCTCAGAGTTTCAGACATTTTTCTCCAGCACGCTCCCATGGCCGGGATGTCTCTAGAATTTGTTCTGACAGACAGGTCTTTAGTTAACAAAGAGAACAGGGTGTGTGCGTGTGTGTGTGTGTGTGTGTGTGTGTGCGCGCCTGCGTGTTTTGTTATTGTCATTGTTGTCCAGGCTGACAAATGGGTTTAGGTCCAGACTCCCCCCTGCATTATTAATGAAAAATTGCATATCACCTGAGGCTAACCTAGCTCCTTTCACAAGTCTTTGGCGACTAACAATCTTGCTGCCATCTGAAGAGAAGTCTGCCAAGCAAAGAATCTCCTTCCTCCTCTTTCCCTTAAGAAACACTTTAGCATGCCTAGCACAGGACTGTTTCAAATTAGGTTTGAATAAAATACTGTGATAAATAAGTAAGTGCCTCCCCACACAGATTGCCACTTGTTTAGGAATAAAGTATCGATTTTTGAATGTTGCTGAGATTTAGACATGGGTTAATTAAACATTTACATATATGTGCTGAACAATATATTGCATGGTACAATAATGTGCACTTTAATCAGAAACCGTGGGTGTTTGTGTTTGCTTTTTCCATGTTAATTGGCACCATGCTGGCTCAAGCTTAGGTATTTGGCTAGATGGAAGAAAATAGACATGGTGTTTTAAATATTTTAATTAGGACCAGCAGTTCTCAGCTCCCTCATTTCTCATTGGATTGTTTTTCATGCATGAATAAATTAGCTAGCATGGAAGTACTCTGTAGAAAGTGGTTGCCCTCTGGCCATAAAAAGAGTCCTGTTCATTAATACTTTAATGAAATTAGCTGTGAGCAAAATATTATTCCTTTTAACTGTGTTCTAATTTCTTAATTTTAATTAGGCACATAATTGTAGGGTGCTGAAATTATCTTCATGTTCAGCAACTAAAGTTCCATCATCAGGAGCCTGTGGCTGAAACACCACACACTCCCATCACGTTCCAGCAGGAAATTTTCCTTCCAACTTTTTCCCCATTTGCTTCACCAAAGATCCCCCTCACCCCTCCATTTGTGGCCATGGTGTGATATTTCAGAGCTCCTGTTCCTTACTTAAGGAACCATTGGTAATGAAGCCATTGGTAAAGAAGCTACTGACTGGCCTGTGGATCATTTTAGAAGTGAGGCAGTGTGGAGGTCTGCAAAGAATCAGGCCTGGTGGGGATTTTTTTCTTCCAGTTTTTGTCTTTTAAGGCCCCCACCTAAATATCTGTCCCCTGGTTTTATTAATATTAGAGTTCTCTTTGTCTCTCTTTATTACTTATTACTTTATTGGCTTGTTCATTTGGATCTATAAACTCTGTGAGGGCAGGGATTTTTCTTCTTTCAAACACCAAGTTGTGGCATATAATTCATACATTATACCAGTATAGTTGTTGAATATTTAGTGGAACTGTGGATTCCATAATACTGAAATTTTCTGATACAAGTTGTGGTATTTTACAATGCTTCAGGTAAATAAGATAGTCCACACATAAATACCGAAATGAAACTTCTGAATATGATATAGTGATACTCTGACTTTGCTGAGTTTTTACTTTAGAGGGAATAATATGAAATCTGGGTTGAAATGTAAGGGAGAGGGGCGCCTGGGTGGCTCAGTCGGTTAAGCGTCCGACTTCAGCTCAGGTCACGATCTCATGGTCTGTGAGTTCGAGCCCCGCGTCGGGCTCTGGGCTGATGGCTCAGAGCCTGGAGCCTGCTTCTGATTCTGTGTCTCCCTCTCTCTCTGCCCCTCCCCTGTTCATGCTCTATCTCTCTCTGTCTAAAAAGTAAATACATGTTTAAAAAAAAAAAGAAATGTAAGGGAGAAACTAAAAGCCTATACACATTACTTTGTATTATTCCCCACAATTCAAACTGAGATTTATCATGGCATGAATCGAGTGTATATGATATAGTAACTATTGAAAAAATGAAAATTCAGCCAATAAATGTTTGTATCATTCTTGCCTACCACCCTTACTAAACATAGTCTCCTACACCTGTACTGATGGTTTTTGAGTGAGAAAACTGCCTCACTTATTTAAATATTTCATAGGTATTAAATACAAGTAAATATTTTTATAGATTCATCAAGAAGTTACATATTTGATCTGATATGTAAAATAGGAATAATAATAATAATAATACCTCCCTTATAGGCTTATTTGGATTATTAAGAGAATAATACATATCAGACACATAGAAGAGTACCTGATATATAGTAAGCACTCAATAAATGTCAGATAATATTATTGACCTTATTAATACTTGCATATAGATTGTCATTTTGCAAACTAACATTTGACAGTATTTTATAGTGTGCAAGACTGTCTTATCTATTTTCTAATTTAACTGTATTTAATAAAAAGAGATAAAATATCCAGTTGTACAGAACGAGGCAAATTTTATCCCACCGAAACATTTTTTTAAATGTTTATTTATTTTGGAGAGAGAGGGAGGATGTGAGTGAGGGAGGGGCAGAGATGGGGTGGAGTGGGGGTGTTGGAGAGACAGGATCCTAGGTGGGCTCTACACTGACAGCAGCAAGCCTGATGTAGGATTCGAACCTACAAACCTGGGACGAAGTGGGACGCTCAACCAATTGAGCCACTCTGGTGCCCCACCACCTATTCTCTTAAAAGATAATACATTAATGAGACCATGTTTCAGATTTAGCTTAATGCTTACTCACACCGCAGTTCAAGGACTCCAGTTACTCAGTTTGTAAATGCTATGAACACAGAGGAAGCACTGTGCCCATCACCCAAATTACTCTTCTCATTCCTAAAGTAAACAAGATCCCAGAGTTTCTTTGTATTCTTCCCATGTGTGTTTTCAGTTTTTACTATACATAAATCATAAATAAATAATATGTAGGGATCAGGAGCAGATCCTATTTTTGCACACCAGAAACTTATAAAATTTTGATAGCCTTTGAAGTGATCATTTATTTATAATGAAAACCTCAGGAATATCACAAAAATCTAGAAAAATAATATTTTTGTTAATTAACTATTTGACACATTTCTCTTATACTTTTTGTATAATTTTTTGGTTACATTTTATTTCATATGAAAGATTTAATAACATTATATAGTTTTCTAAAGTAGCTTTTTCTAAACAGATTTCATCCCTAAACTTTTAGAGAAATATCATTTCCTAAATAATCTGAATACAAAGATAATTTTTTTCCTTTAGCATGGTTGATAAAAAAATTCTTTGTTCTTACTAGTTGAAATTCATAAAGCATGAAACTTTGTAGACGGAAATACTCATTTTTCATACTACTGATAGGGAGTTTTGCCTTATAAACATAGGAATTATGATAAATTCTCTTTTCTAAGATTTCTCCCCAAAGCAAAACAGTGTGTTGGTAATTGCATATGCTCCATTATTAGTCTATTCCCCACAAGAGAGAACTTTGTTTTTACTAAGCGTCAATGAAAACCAAATCTCCCATTTACAGTTTTATGTGTCTGACTGAAGAATTTTCCACTGACCAGCTTCTGCTTACATGTTTCAAACTTTTTTTTAATGTTTATTTGTTTATTTATTTTGAGAAAGAGAGTGTAAGCAGGGGAGGGGCAGAGAATCCCAAGCAGGCTCCTCACTGTCAGCCCAGAGCCTGACATGGGGCTGGATCTTAGCACCACAAGGTCACAACCTGAGCCAATATCAAAAGCAGAATTGAGCCACCCAAGCACTGCTAAACTTCGTTGTTGTTTTTAATCTCACCATACTCCTAGTCCCTGGCGCTATATGGCACATTTATGTCTTGATCTGATCTTGGACACGGCACCTTTGAGTTATGATGCCACACCTGAGGATCCGTATGGTAAGTTGCAAGAATATTCCTGGGGCACCTGAGTGGCTCAGTCGGTTAAGCATCCAACTTTGGCTCAGGTCATGATCTCATGGTTCGTGAGTTTGAGCCCTGCGTCAGGCCCTTGCTGACAGCTCAGAGCCTGGAACCGGTTCAGATTCCTTGTCTCCCTCTGTCTGCCCCTCTGCTGCTTGCTCTCTGTCTCTCAAATTTGTCTCAAAAATAAACATTAAAAAATTTTTTTTAAATAATAAAAAAAAGAATATTCCTGAGAGCAGTTACTGCAGTAGATGAGTAGTAAAGTGCATGAACACATCTCACAAACCCTAACTTAAATGTATCCCCAAAACAAGTTCCCCCCTGAATCAGATTCCCAAATGACCATGGTCACTGCAGTGCTACCTGATAGAAAGGGAAGGGAGATGGATGGTGAAGTTGGCATGGAAAATGACAGCTGTCTTAACCAAATGTGGTTAAAATATTATACAAATTTGATAAAATATATGATCACGTGAGGGCACCTGGGTGGCTCAGTCGGTTAAACACCTAACTCTTGACTTCTGCTCAGGTCATGAGCTTGCGGTTTTGTGGGTTTGAGCCCCATGTCAGGCTCTGTGCTACAGTACAGAGCCTGCTTGAGATTCTTTGTCTCCCTGTCTCTGCCCCTTCCCTGCTCACTATCTCTCTCAAAATAAATAAATAAACATTTAAAAAATGTATACATGAGATCATGTGAACACATTGCCAGAGCCTCTTTCAGGGCTTTGAAAGGGTCCCAGAAAAGTAAGGGGCCCTGAAACTTAAGTTTCATTAGCATTGGAGTAATTCTGCCTCTGATAGGGTAATTACATACGATGACAAATTCTAGGTCAATGTTATGATACTGTGTTTATCTTTCAGTAACTTACATCATCACTCAACATTACAGTTTTCAGATTTATCCTTATACATATAAGTCTAGTTTGTTCATTTTAACTTCTCTGTAATACTCCATTTGATGAAGATATCACATTTTATTTTTATTTTCCTCCTGGTGGCATTCAGGTTGTTTTCAACCTAAATGTGTTCATAAGATCTTCTGTTTTATAAGTTTTTTTCTTTTCTGGTCTTTTAAGTTTTATCATTTTACCCATAAAATTCTTGTACATAGCATTTTTTTTTGTGTTTTCCATCTTTGTGTGTGTGTGTGTGTGTGTGTGCGTGCGCACATGAATGTGGAGTTTTCCAGTTCCCAGTTCTCCCCTTTAGCTATGTCTATTCTGCCATTAAACTAATTCATTGTTTTATAAATTTCATTTATTATGTTTTTGGTTTTGTAATTTCTGTGTATTTTAAAACAATTCTTTGCAGTTCTCTGCTGAAATTCTGTCATCCCATCTACTTTCTTAAACATGTTAGTCTTTTAAAAGTTTTTCTCTGATAAACCAATGCCTGAATGTCTAGTGAGTCTGAAGCTAATATTGTTTTCCTCTTAGTTGTCAGGGTGTGTTTGTTATGTTTTTATTAAATATCAGATACTATGTATAAACATTTTAGAACTAATTTGAAACTCTGCATAATTTTATAGTCCTTGAGAGATGATTTATTTTTATTCTAGAAGGCATTAAGATAGAGGCTATATTATAGTCTATTGGTGAGTAACAAATTATCCCAGAACTCAGAGGCTTAATATATCAAACATTTATTGTCTTAGTATTTTTGTGTATCCAGAACCCAGTTGTGACTTTGTTGCGTACTTCTGTCTCTAAGTCTCTCACGAGTTTGAAATTCAGGTGTTGACAGAATCTGTGGTTCCATCTGAAGGCTCCCCTAGGGTTTGACATGTTTCCAAGCTCACACACATGGCTTTTGGCAGGCCTCAGGTCTTCACTAGTGATTTGCTGGAGTTATTGATTCCTTGCAATGTAGACCTCCTTTATTGGTCAGTTCACAACATGGTGTCTGGCTCTTCTCAGAGCTAGTGAGAAAAGCAGAGAGAAGGGGTAACAGAAGGACAGTCTCTTTCTAAACTAAACTTGGAAGTGATAACCCAACACATTTGCCGGTTCTGTTTGTTAGAATGCACTAGGTCAAGCCCATACGTAAGGGATTACCGAAGGGCATGAGTACTAGGAGGTGGATATCTTTGGCGGCCTTCTTAGAAGCTGCCTGCTCTAGGGACAGATCGCTTTGATCTAGTATGGGATTATGTCAATTAAAAACTCAACTTCAGTCCTTGTGAAGGCTGATCTATTTCTATTTCCAGTTCACCCTTATAACTAGGATGTATACTCTTTAGGAATCCCAGTTGAAAGCCTGGGGTATATCGCATGTTCACTCTTCTCAATGGACGCTAAATTCCAGTTCTTCTCCCTACAGTTCTATGAGGCTACTAAAGGTTCTGCTCATTTTCTAATCTCCTTAGCCATCACTTTAGAATTCGTATATGCCTATAGGGCAAAAGTGTAAGATTCAGCTTTCTTTTTTGTGTCTCTGAGCTCTTATTTCCCCAAGTCTTTATGCATTTTAGTGTTCTGCCTTCAAACAGATTTTTTTTTCCTTATTATCGATCTTTTCTAGGTGTTTTCAGTGAAAGGTTTCTTCTGACCTGAACTTGTCCATTATAGCCAGAAGAGGAAGAACTAAATGTGTTTGGAAGCAGCTTGAATCCAGTGTTTACTCCTGGCTCATTTAGTTGTGATCAAGAGTCTCAGGTTTCAAAGCCTAACCTTAACTTTGGGGCTGTGTTCTCTATCTCTCTTTATAGATAAGGACAATGTGAGCTAAAAGCTAAGCAGACACTCCTGAGAGTATCCATTACACAGATACAATTGACTTTTATTTCTAATTATCACAGAGAACAGATATTAGGCTAATGAGAAAGAACATAACATTAGGGAGAAAAATACCCTGTATTTATACATTAAAATTTGAGGAAACATTCACATTCTAAAATAAAGCATATATATATATATATTTTTTTTTTTTTTTAATTAGGATATTCCACTCAGAGTTTATGAGTTACCTCCTAAACTGGAGGATATATGAGGATGGGTTATGTTTCCTTATTTTGGAATCCCCAGTGCCTAGAATATAGTCTCTGGAATAAGTTAGATGTTCAATAAAAGTTTTCAAATTGACCTTAATTAATATTACAATAAAGTTACCTTTCCTGAGCACATTCTGAATAATTAGAGGCAGGGAATTAGAAGATGATTTGGTGGTGAGGCTGATATGTAAAAATTTTCCCATGTAACCAATATTCTTTTAAATAATTTAAAAACTCTAGGGGCACCTGGGACGCTCAGTTGAGCATGTGGCTCTTGATTTCAGCTCTGGTCATGATCACAGAGTCATGGGATCAAGCTCCACATAAGGCTCCACTCTGAGGGTGAGGGTGGAGCCTGCTTAAGATTTTCTCTCCCTCGGCTCCTCTTCCCCTCTAGCGTGCTCTCTCTCTCTCTCTCTAAAAATAGAAACCAAAAAAACAAATGACTATATCCGTTTCAACTGTAAACCCTCAGTGCAAAATGGCCACCTAGATGTGGCCAAAATAAAACCAGATGGACTAAATATGCTATTAGATATTTGCATTTTTAAACAGTCTCAACTGGTTATCAGAGTAGGAGTTGGTCAAAGAGTATCTGTTAAAGAGCAATTTGGTCCTAGGTTTTTACCACATGAGTTCCAAGTCACATCTGTTCTAGGTGTTAATTCTGCAGCTTCCCTCAGGCAGGTAGTACACATGATTGTAGTTCTTGATTATGCCTTCCCTCTGGGAACTGAATTCAGATTGGTTTGCAATTAAAAGCAAAACAAAACCAACCTTGATATAACCTGGGAGAAATTTTCTGCTTATCCACAGAGTGCTACTAGAAACAAGAAAGCTAGAAATTTGTCATTTCCACTGGCAATCTAGTTTACTGTACAAACAATTTAAAATATAATGTGCTATACGGTCTGGTAGCATGTGACATGACCATGGGGAGTGTTTACTTTTTACCTGTGGTCAGTCTTCCATCAGCCTGAATACTCCTAGGACTCAAGATGGAAAGACTGGAATCACATAACCTCTAAGTCATCATTCATCACTTGGCCAAACAATTGCTTCTGATTGAGCAAGCAAGAGTATTATTTATTGATAGAAGTAGTCGTGAAGAAACAATTTTGACATTGTCAAAGAAGCAGCCTAAGATTTAAATCATCCAGTACTCAAAATGCAGGGGGAAATGTCTGTCTGTCTCTGTCTCTATTTGTCATCTATCCATCTCTTTATCCTTCTGCCTATTTCCTTGTTCCAAAATGGATTTCAACGACTCATACAAATACAACTCAAGCACGTACACAAATTCTGTTCTATGGAAAAGGTTGAAAGATGATAGCTATGTAGATAGGCATAGAAATAAAATCGGAAGACTGTACCCCAAAATGTTACCTCTGCATGGTGGGATTATTACAGATTATTTTTATTCTTCTTGAGCTTTTCCATATTTCAAAATATTTCTTTAATGCCTATGTATCATATTGTAACACTATGATATAATAAGAAATATATATTTGGTTTTCATGCCTGTTTCTTGGCACAGAACTAAAACCCTTATAATTTCCAGAGTGGTAGGGGTAATAGGAGCATGTTCTATTATATTTGTTCTTACTACTTCATTCCTGACATAAGAGCTTTTTCTAACACCTTTGGAATCTCCAGAGTGATAAGACTGTCCTTTTTTATGCTAATGGAATGGCAGATGGCTGGGGACTCCTGGAGAGCTCCAGGATGGAGAGTGGTCACTGGAAAGACCAAGCATAACTGGAGGCTTGGAACTCTCAGACTCACTCCCACATCCTCTGGTGAGGAGGGAGGGACTGAAGAGTGAGTCAATAATTGATCATGCTTACAAGATGAAGCCTCCATTGAAATACCTAAACTATGTAGTTTGGGGAGCTTCTGGGTTGGTGGACACATCCATGTCCTGGGCAGATGGCATACCCCAACTCTGCTAGGACAGAACTTCCTGCACTTGGGATACGTCTGGACCTCACGCTATGTACCTCGTCATCTGGTTTTTCATTTGTATACTTTATAATATCCTTTTTAATAAACCACTAAATGTTGATGAAGTGTTTGACTGAGTTGTGTGAGCCATTATAGCAAATGATTGAACCAGAGGAGGGGAGAGGGTTTGAGAATTTGATTTGTAGTCAAGTTAGACAGGAATGTGAGTACCCTTGGCACCTAATACTTGTGACTAGAATCTGAAGTGGAGCAGTTTTGTGAGACTGAGCCTTTAACCTGTGAGGTCTGCACCAATTCTGGATAGTTAGTGTCAGAACTCAGCTAAGTTATAGAACACCCATTTGGTGTCCATAGAGAGTTGGGGGATTACTTGGTGTGGAAAACTCACATATTTGGTGACAGAAATTGTTGTGAAAAGAGAAAAAAATTTTCCTTTAATGTATTTGAAATAAGAAAATAAGTATTAAATAAGAACTCATTTTAAAAAATAATTTCTGACTGAATCTTGCTAAATAATAAATAGCAATGTGTTAAAAATTACATATCCCCACTCAAAGAAAAAAAATTTACAGAAGAAAACATGAATAGGAAAAGTAAGTTGAAAGAAAGACTGAGTTTAAACCACAAAGAGGCAGCTGGAAGTGTGGTATTTTTTTGGTAAAAGGGGGCCTCAAATTTGTGGTTGAGGTTTTCCTCCACCTAGGAAACAAAGGTACCATAATTGGTGGTAGTCTCATGTGCCTGGGGCTAAAATAAGTTCAGGAGAAGCAAGTGGAGTTTTGGCCCTTGTACTGAAGACTACTGTCTCTTAGAAGTCTACCTAAGGAGGAGCTTTTCCAGTGTCCATGTAGATGTTTTGGAGGGCAGTCCTCTCAGGACCCAGGTAGTGCCCAAGCATGGGGAGAGTAGGAATTAGCTGGCTCACACGTCAGCATGGAAGTTCTCTGGGATGCAGCTTTCTTCCTGGTACAGATCATCAGCACCTGTCAATTGGGTGAGCACCTGCCAATGAACTCATATCCCCAGTGCTCTCTGATCTCCTTCCAACTCATTCTGCACATGGTAACCATTGATCTTAAAAATTACACATCAGGGGTGCCTGGGAGGCTCAGTTGGTTAAGCATCCAACTGTATCATAATCTCATGGTTCATGAGTTCGAGTCCCATATTGGGCTCTGTGCTGACAGTTCAGAGCCTGGAGCCTGCTTTGGATTCCGTGTCTCCCTCTCTCTCTGTCTCTCTCAAAAATAAATAAATATTTAAAAAATTACACATCAACTCATATTGTTACTGGTCTTCCTCCTTCTGTTCTTTGACCTGCTTCCATACATTTCAGCGTGATAGAGTGATCTGAGAACTTAATTAGGTAATGAATGTCACTAGTCACAACCTTTCAGTGGCTTCAAATTCCTTTTCAAAGAGCAAAATCTTTACAGTGGTCTCCAAGGCCCTTGGTGATTTGATCCTGGCCTTCTACCTTTCAGCTTCATTTCTGTCTCTCTCCCCTTGACTCCTTCTTGACATAGTAGATGTGCTTTCCTGCACACCTTCCTGCTTGAAGCCCTTTGCACTCACCATTTCCTGTGTCAGGGAGGTGCCCTCCCTCATCTTTTTACACCTATTCATCTTTATTTTATTTATCATTCAGCTCAAAAATCCAGTCTGCCTCCCCTTTAGTAATTTCCTATAGGAGCACATACTTTTCCTTCCAAGCACTCACCAGTTTATAGATTTATGTTCATTTGTGTAATTATTTCATCTGTGTTGATCTTCCATCCCTAAACAGGTTTCATGAAGGTGGGGAATCTTTTGCTCACCATTGTATCCCCCTGTGGCCAGAGTGCTCAAGCTAGTGATAAGAACTCATAAATGGCTGTTGAATGAATAAATGAATGAATGAGTTTTAACTTTTTCACTGGAGGATCCTTCATCCACTCCTCTCATAATCATTATTTTGGAAGAAATACAGTAAGAAGGAAATTGGAAGCCTGCTCATTCCTTGCTCTGGAGTATCTCTCTGAACAGAGTGGGATTGGGGGTTTCTGGACAACTAAAGAAAGGTTCCAGAAGAGTACAGCTAGCAACATCTTCTAGTCAAAATTAGGGATTTGTGATTCAACACTGTGTTTTCTGTTGGTAGCTTTGGCTACTTTGGGGTTAGGAACAGTTTTGAAGGAAAAGAGGCATGAGTTCTTAAATTGTATCGAAGTCATATCCAGAATTCTTGCAGGGATAGGAAACGTGGATTAATTTGGTGGGATTTTGTGAGGGTGAGCAGTGGAGGTTGAAAAATGTATGTAAAAACATTCATCAGTTCTTGAAAAAACTTTCAGAGTACTGACATTTAATTTTAAGCATGGAATTTGGTGATACTCCACCATTTGCTTCTTCTGTTTCTTTTTATTTTAAACTATGACTGGAGAAATTTTTATATCAAGGATCAAAATCCAATTTTAAACCTCCAAATGTATCTCTGAATATTAGATGACAAGATGGTGTATCATATTTGTAAGAACTTCCTGTGGGAACATGACTTTTCAGCTGCAGTTAATGATCCTTGCAATTCTGTTCAAAACCACTTTTTCTTTTTTTTGTTTTTTTTGGACTGGCATTGTTTTCAGGCTTATAGTTGAGAATTCTTGGCTCATTCTATGTTTGCAAAATAGTTGGTATTAGTTTGGCCATTTGGTTTATTAAAGTCATCTTGAACCCATGGAGGTATTCTTAGGGTATCTTTAAAGGAGATCCTTCTAAAATGTGAAACAAATCTTTCACTGCATATATGCCAGGTAACAGGGACAGTTTTTTTTGTAATACTTAGAAGAAATAGACTAGAATTAATATCACCACCATAAGACATACTTTGTTATTATTAACCCTTAGTTTATTTCTCTAAATGGAAGAAAAGATGCAGATGTGCTGGAGGGAGAGTGGACAGGAGATACATGTAAGTCAGTAGAGAAAAAGAGGGAAGAATTAGGGCAATTACACAGTTTTGGGAAAGAAGGCCTTAAATACTGAGGTCTGGAACAGGAAATCTCTGCCCATTTATTCAGTAAATAGTTACTGATTATATAATTGATAGGCACCATGCTAATAAATTTAGAAGTAGGGAAAAAAAGATCAAGGTCCCCGTCTTCATGAAGTTTGCAGTGTAATAAGAGAAATGAGAGTTAAACAAACACAAATAAGTATGCAATTGCAAATTATGATTTTAAAAACCCAAGAGATTTAATAAGATTGTAAGATGTGAGGAGAGGCAAGGGAAAAATTTTCTATTACAGAACTTTTAACCTGAGAACTAAAAGATGACTCAGAGATGGCTATACGTACAGAGGAGAAAGCATTTAAGTGTAAGTACGCTTAAAAAGTGAAAGAGGGGCGCCTGGGTGGCTCAGTTGGTTAAGTGTCCAACTTCGGCTCAGGTCATGATCTCACGGTTTGTGGGTTCGAGCCCGCGTTGGGCTCTGTGCTGACAGCTCAGAGCCTGGAGCCTGCTTTGGATTCTGTGTCTCCCCCTCCCAGTACCCCTCCCCCTCTCACACTGTGTCTTTATGTCTCTCAAAAATAAACAAACATTGAAAAAATAAAAAAAAAACCCGAGAGAAACAAGCAAAGGGCATGCTGCCTTTAAGAAATTTAAAGAAGTTCACTGTGACTCGTGCAGATGACAAGGGGCAAACTCAGGGATCCTTGTTGGCCAAAGGGTTTGGAGTTTCTCTTTAATGTGATAGGAAGGTACCCAAGAGTTTAAAGTTGGGAGTGGCATTATCAGACTTGGTTTTTAAGATCACTCTGGCTTAATAATGGGGAATGGATTAGGAGGACAAGAGAGGTAATGGGAATATTTTTAAAATAAAAACTATGTGAGAGATACTAAAAGGCCACTTGCCCCAGTCTTCCATATCTGCCTATCACTGATGTCTAAAAACTTCCTTCAGGTTGAAATATAAAGACTCCTTAATGTATTATGGGATGGGGTGACAAACCCCATTATTCATCTTACCATGAAGAAATTGGTCCTCTTACAAGCTGCTAATGGCAAAGCATATGGGTACACCATTTTAAAGCACATTTTTGTGGCTTTAGCTCTATTAGAGTTAATTATCTTTTTTTTGTTTGTTTTTGAAGGAGAAAAATAAAATAGATTGGAATACTTGAGGGGCCTCAACTATATATCGGTAATGTTTTAATTCCTTAAGAAAAAAAAATCTGAAACAAATACGGCAAAATGTAAGCTTTGACAAAATGAGTGGGAAGTTACATTTGTGATTAAGTGATTCTCTATCCTTGTTTCCATCAAATATTTCATAACTAAAATAACCTTTGAGATTTCTTAGAAGGAAACTCAATAAGGGATGCTTTATATGACTCTAGCTATAGTGGAAGTGCCTACATGAATGTCTGCCAATGCCATGTAAAGCTCCCCAATTTTATAAAATATTGCAATATTTTAATATTTTTTTTTAGTCTGTTTTTATTTCTAATATGTGTTACCGTCAACCTAGATAAAATATATTATTGTTGGTAGACAGTAATATGGACAAGCTAAAAGGTGCACGCTTACCTAGTTCTTTGTAAGAAATCAGCAAGTTACTTCCATGTTTCCCTTTCCCTGGTTTAGAGAAAAGACATCCAAGCCCTTTCTTTGTCTTTTGCTGTTAATCCCTTTCAGATGCTTTAAGCTTCAGAAGTTATTCTTATTTCTTGAGCACAAAACAAATGGCAAATATGATTAAAATAAAGTACACTTAAAAAAAAGTATTTTTTTAGGTTAGCATATTTTCATAATCCTATACCAAAGAGACTTTAAATCCTTGATAGGAGAACTTATACATATACTCCATTTGGTCTTGAAGATTAGCAGATGAATCAGAGGTTTGTTCAGATTGCCCAAACTTGATGTTTATCCTAATATTAGTGGCTCTAGAAATAGAAATGCCAAACATGGAAGCTTCCAGAAGAGTTTCCAAAGAGCTTCTCACTTCTACAGCAGCCAGTCACCTCACTCCTCTTGCTTTTGGTTCTACTCGAAAAGTCCAAGTATTAGCTTTTTAAATAATGATACCAAGCTGCCTGCAGCTAACATCCCTTGTGGTCAGGGGAGATTGTGGCATTAAAGCAAACATCATCAATTTTTTAAGGAATGGAAATGAGTTACAGATGTGGAGAACTGTAAAGGTTCATGTGTGCTAGGCTTCAGTGTATCTGAAACTGGGGACATCTTAAATGAAAAATCAGTTCAAAAATAAAGTTCCTCTGGGGAAAGTAAAGCTTGACTGTTTGGAAACATGCTCCCCTTTCCTAACCTTTACTCTGCATATCCTGTGGATATGAAGACAGGATCAACTTCACCAATGACCTGATGAACAGTGACTTGTTAAAAGGAATCCAGAGTTGTCAGGTAAAAATTGCGTTTATCTGTTTAAAACCCACATTTAGTTCTGGTGGGATTCAGGACAAGGTACTCCCAACATATGACACCTTTGCACTTTGGAGGAGTTTGAGAAAACAGCAGAAGCAGGAAGACCACTCTGACCTTCTCCTTGGCCTTCTTACCTGAAATAGGTCATAAACTTTCATGTGAGAGGTGCCCTCCCTATACCTGGAGAAAAGGAGAATAAGGACGCGACTGCCCACTCTTCATCAAACCTACCATAAAAATCCTCAGGTCTGTTTCCTTGGGTCTTCATTTCCTTCTGAAGGCTCCAGAGTCACATAGAAACTTATGTTAAATAAACTTTTATGCTTGTCTTCTATTAATCTGTCTTTATCAGTTTAATTTTCACACCCAGAAAGAAACCTTAAGAAGGTTGAGGAAAATTTGGGGTACCTGGGTGGCTGAGTCGGTTGAGCGTCTGACTTCGGCTCAGGTCATAATCTCATGGTTTGTGAGTTCAAGACCCATGTCGGGCTCTGGGCTGTCAGTTCAGAGCCTGGAGCTTCAGATTCTTTGTCTCCCTCTCTCTCTGCTCCTCCCCCACTCATGCTCTGTCTCTCAAAAAATGAATAAATGTTACAAAAAAATTTTTTAAAAATAAATAAAAGGTTGAGCAAAACTTTTTCTTTCCCTGTACTCCTCTCTTACTATGAGAAGCTTTAGAAATTTAAAAAAATTGATTCATGGTAAATTGAATACTTACAATAAAGTATCTCCCTCCCCTTTTCCTTTCCTCAGCAATATTTAAATGAGGGTTCTGGAAGAAAAAATAAATAACCATAATTTTTCTTAAATTTTCATGTGACAGTTGACAGAATCCCTGTTTTACAATTTTACTTTTTTTTTTTTTTTAAAGGAACCATAACCTCCCTGTGCTCTATATAGCTGTGAATAACAAGTTTGGTGTTTCTTTTGTTATTAGAATTATTTATTAGTGGATTAAGAACTTATTGCCAATTGGCATATTGAGTCACTTTCCCAGTGTTATTTTAAACATGTCAGTATATCAAGCTGAATTGTTTTCTATCTAAATAGGATTTTGTAGTAGATAATTTTCTAACAGGAATAAAGTACTCATTTAAAGAGAAAGATCTAGATTTGTGTAACAAGTCCTCAGAAGCAGGCAGGATTGTGTTTTGATGCCATTAATTACTTTTGATTATTAAACTGCTGTATTCATGCTAATTGCTGAATCCCGAGGGATCTCACTAAGATGAGATACGGCCCAGAATAGACAATAAAACCCCAAATCAGCAGAGATGGTGATTTTAACATCTAGAAGGCCATATTTAAAGGTACGTTATAGTCATGATGTTAAGTTAGTAGAGGTAGGAACCAGTCATTAATGAATAACTGATCTGGGGAGCACCCTGCCATGATGAAGGAAGTTAACTTGTTTGTTTCCCCTTGAGGTACCTTCCAACCCCAGAATATCACACACTGCACTTCTAGATATCTCTGGGAAAAATTAAGCTGAAAACTGAGTATTTGCGATTTTAAATTTTACTTTCTTTCAATTTACCTACACAATGGACACAAAAACCACTTGTCTTCACTTGATCCCCATGCTTCTCAGCCTGCAGTGATGAAGGAAGACATTATCAGAGGAGGAGACTGAGAGAAAGACACAGAGGGAAGGATAGGAGAATAAAGAGAATCAAATGGAAGGCAAAGAGAAAGGGAAGGGGTGAGAAAGAGAAAGAGACAGCTTAAGAGAGAGAGAATGAAGAAGAGGGAGAAATGTGAGAATGGCCATGATCATTTTCCAAGTGGAACACACTATGTTTGAAAACCATCCAGAGCTCAACCTATGCTATTAAATAGTTACCCAAGTAAGCACTGGCCACTTAAGCCCCTGTTTTCTTTGAAAGAGAACAGTAGAAAGTGAGTTGGGGATTTGCAAGAACTGGCCAAATCTCCCAGTTGGGCCTCAGAGAAACTTGGCTCGTGGTCAGCAGAAGATCAGAATAAAGTCCTTGAAATCACCTGCAAAGACACCAAACAGAAATCCTGGTGCTGCTTCCTCTAGGACGTAGCCATCATAAGAACCTTTCCAGAGTGGCATAGTTTTAGAAAATGCATTAATGAAATTGGGCATGATTAAATGGAAGCAAGTCTCTTGTTTGGTTTTATTAAAATGCGTTTATCTCTCAAAACGGATCCATTTCACATTTCTCACCATCTTATAGAGGATGCCTTTGCAGTGGGAACCAAGTGCTCCCTTTCCAATTTAATGGGAAATCAAAAGTGCAGAGCCACCTTCACAGACAAAAACCAACAACTCTGAATGATGACCCTTCAGTGGAAATGCATTATGGGGCAGGCCATGTGTTTTCCTGGAACTCACATTTTAACCCCAGCATGGTTCCCTGTACTCTATCTTAGTATAAGATCCCAGCTTATGTTGAACCTTACATGGTGTCAGAGGTGGGCAAACAGTAGTTGTCAGAGCTCAGGTTTCTCTAAGACCTCATATTCTCAAAGTGGATATTATAGGTGTAAAGACCAGGAAGTTGATAATGAAATAGCAAGTATTCCTTTAGGATTTTGATGTCAGAGAAAGGAACTCATCGTCTCTGTTGCCAAGAAGCTGTCAAATATGCCTTAATTATGATTAATGACATACACATTCCTGAGAAGACTTTTTTCCTCTCTCGTGCTGACTGTCTTAAAATGCCTCTTTGCTAAATATTATCTCAGAGTCCAGTGCAGCTACAGCTTCATGGACAGAGTAGGATGGTGTCTCTGTGTGCTGTGGTGTTTATAAAATATTTGTGCTTGACTAAACAAAGCAGGCTCCATCATCTCTTCATGTCTGTTTCTCTTGTTTGCAGTTGCTAGTTTTACAATGAAAAAAGAGTGTTTTGGGTGAAGAATTGTAATCTTTTCATAAGTGAACTGATTTTAAGGCAAACCAGTAAATATTCTCTATCATTTGTTCTTGAAGGGGATAAAAATCATTATGCTTTAGAAGTGAGCAGTTTTATTGTTCTTAGAGGAGGGAAATGGGGAGTAATTATGATATCGATGTAGGAGTTGAGAAAGAAGTGCATATTAATTGTGAATTGTGGCTAAACGAGTGTAATAGAGCTGTCCTGATAGTTGTAGTGTAATAAACAACACAGGGCAATGATAATCACACACACACAAAAACCCCAGAAATATGGAAACCATTTGTGGTAGAGTCCGAAGTAATGATGCATGTTTAGTGTTATTTGGACAGAAAGTGAATTCAGAACGATATATGTAGAAAGAGGATTTTAGGAGTTGTGTATGAATTTTGTACAGGTTTTGACTTTTTCTTTAGTCGAGATGTATCTTTTGCTTATCCTTGTTAACATTCCTGGAGTGTTTTATATTTGCAAAGTGCTTTATTCTGGTTTTACTAGTTATTCCCAGTGCTAATACATACCTGACATCATTTTATTGTTTAGGTAAGTTAACAGGACTCAGAATTCAGCAAGTTGATGGCTCCATCGCTGGCTTAATTAGACAGTTTAAGCTCTAATTGGCTGGTGTTAAGTCAATCAATCAGTGAGAGAGTTGCACATTCACTCACTGGGAATTGTGGGAGCAGTTGATGTAGTTGGTGCCAGACCCTTCAGGAGAAATCGCTTATTCAGTTACTCAGAACGAAGCTGCACATTGTAAAGGGTCCACTTAGTGGGTGTCCATGAATGCCCGATCATGGGTGGCATGTATCTCAACCTTTTCTTGTGTGCAGAGTTTCAGGAGAAGCAGATCGTCCTGCGGCATCATGCTAGAGAAGGAAACACGTTAGAATTGTGTTTGCTTGCCAGGATGGAGACAGAGGTGATTGTCAGCTATAACAAAAGCTGCCTCAGAAAGGGGAGCAAAGGCAAGTCAGAATAACTAGATAAGTTGATGAGACAGCTGTGTGATCAAACATAGAAGAGTGTATATGGCAGAGCCAGCAGGACCCCTCAGATTCTTTTACTGGGTCGTGAGTTCCTTAAGAAAAGTACTGTGTGACTCAGGCATCTTTGTATCCCTCGCCGTGTCTGTTTCTGGGCTTCATGTACAGTATTTACTGAAAAATTACTGAATAAACACATGAAAACACTCCAATAGTGGATAATCTACTTCTCAAAACATACATTTACTTTCAAAGCTAGTTTTACCCAGTCAAAAAAAAGCTATTTCCTTTCTTAAATTATTTGTTTTCAATATGGAAACCCAATGTGTACTATTTAATGTTCACTATTTATTAACTGAATGGGCATCTATCTTATATCATCTTATTCTCCAGTCTTGGTTCTAAGCCATGTCCCAAATCAACCCTCCCCTGCCGAGACTATGTGCAAGAATGTGCTGCATCACTCCATTTGGGGATCAGAACTGACTCTCAGGGCAACCACTTTGAAGGAATTATGGATATTTGGTTGCATAAATACTGATATGAATGAAAAAGCCAGCCATGACACAGTGCTCATAAGTTTTGAAGATAGATAATGGCCTCATACGGCTTTATTGTGTATTTGTCTCCACTTCTGTAAATGTTTTAAAATTTTCCTATTAAGAAGAATCAGCCATATAACTCTGTTCTCACCTTGTACAATTTGATGCATAGACTTGTAGGCTGTCAGATACTCTACAGGCCATTTAGCCCCCACTCTTTTACTTTACTGAGGAGACTAAGGACATGATGATAAAGGACTTCCAAAGATCTCTTGTTAATAGAGCTGATACAATAAACCAATCACCATAAGGGACTTATTTTTCATTATTTTGGTGATTTCTGAGATGGTATTTTGGGCGTTACCTGGAATTGTGTGAGTGAATAGGTCGTTGAGAAATCATTCTAATCAACGTTGCAGTCCTGTGGTTGTACCACACAAATTGAGGCAGTATCATGATAAATAAATCCAGAAGTCACCATTAGCCTAAATATCCAGACAATTGAGGGAGATAGTTTTTCATGTAGTCTTCAGTTTTCTTCTACTTGATTTTGGGATTTTAGATTTTTCTTACACCAAAAAGTCCCTATATGAGATGGTCCTTGGCAACCCCTCTGAGCTCTTCTGACATTATCCTCCTCAGTCACTGCAGTGCAGCTCTCCTGGCTTTTCTAACCCTCCACTGTGCCATGATTATTCCCACCTGTAAGCCTTTGGACTTACTTCTTCTACCTGGAACTCTTCTTCCATAGCTTCACAAATCTGAATCCTTCTCATTATTATTATTAAGTAAATTTTATTTTTTGGAGAAGTTTTAGGTTCACAGTAAAACTGAGTGACAGGTACAGAGATTTTCCAGATACCTCCTACCTCACAAGCAGAGCATCTCCGTCATCAACATCCCCCACCAGAGTGGTACATTTGTTCCAGTTGATGAACTTACACTGACACATCATTATGATCCAAAATCCATACTTTACATCGTGTTGTATATTTTGTGGGTTTGCACAAATGTATAATGATATGAATAATATGAAACGCTACAATTGTATCCATTGTTAACAGTATCATACAGAGTAGCGACACTTCCTAAAAAACCCTCTGTATTCTGCCTACCTATCCCTCCTTTCCTGTCCCCAGCCTCTGCTCATTATTTTTTAAATCTCTGTTCATATATTAGCTTCTCAGAGAAGCCTTTCCTGAACATCTTAGCCAAAATAGCAACCTCTCCTTAAGCTAGTCATTTTCTACCACTTACTGTCTTCTGTTTTCTTTATAGCATTTACTAACATACATTTGGCCTTACGGTTTTTTTCCCTCCGACCTCTGTTTATTATAAGATCCCCAAATGGAATATATTGTTCACTCTTCTACCTCCCAGCTCCTAAAATAGCACCTGGCATGTGGTAGGTCCTCAGTAAATACTTGTCAGATATATGGATCTACTTCATTGTGTCAGGAACTATACTGGTGATACAAACATGCATCAGGAACAACCCCTCTTCTAAAGGAGCTTATAACTTAAGAGGGGAACACAATCACAATTATGATCTGGTAAGTGCCATGATTAGGCATCATGCTATGAGAATCAAGTGAAGCACTATGTACCTCAGACTGGGAGAATGAAAGAAGCTTCCCTAGAGAATATATACTTAGACTAAAACTTGAAGAATAAAGAGGACTTAGCCTGAGGAACGGATGCTGTCATTGTCCTACTCACATCCCTTTGGCATTCACCATTAGGATGCTCCCTGACCCTGATACTTCTGATTTGTCTGAGAGCTTTCTCTTGCTGGCAGAGCAAGCTCAGCCGGTGCAGGGAACAGGCTGGAAGTGCTGGGGAGTTAAGTGCCCTCTAGGAGAAGCCCACAATCAGTGGCTGATAGGAAAAGATGGTAAATACTCCACTTTCCTCGCCCTTTGGGGAGGTGGGCCATCTAAGGTGCATTCTGCACTGTCTCTTAGAAATCCTCAGGGGAATTGAGCCTCAGTTGCCCATAGTTTGCGCTCACTATTGGGTTCCTTCTCTTCCCTTGTCTCACATCCCCACTCTCCTACCTGTGCTTCCAGAGGTCACCGCCAAAATAAATTACTTTACCTCAAATGCTTGTTTCAGGTTCTGATTCTGGGAGCATCCAGCTTAGGACATCTGGCAAATAAAAAAGAACCAGAGTATTCTGGATAAAGACAATGGCTTGTATAAAAGCCCAGATTTGGAAAAGGGCTCTATATTATTAGAGAATAATGAGAAACTACTTTGGATTGATTGTGAAGTGAATGACAGGGAATATCAGAAGATGAGGCCAGAAAAATACTGGACTGGCTCATTTGTCTCTTGTCTGGATTTTTTAAGAATAGCGGCAGCTGATTTGTACTAATCTATAGATAATTAGTTCTCTCTATGTGAACAGGAACAAAATATTTATATGTATTGCGCATATGTATGTATATATACACAATATATATACATATTTGCGTGTTTTTTTTTAAGTCCTGAAATCTACAGTTTTGGAAAAGAGCAAAAGTACCTGGGTTATGCTGGGAATTATACCCAAAATCTTGTTCTCCTTCAGACTCATCTTCTCATCAAGTGCACTAATTAGATGTAGAGCAATGATACATGCCAATCCTAGTTTTGTATGTGAAGTGAAATGAGAACAAAAATCAGTCAATGTAAAATAATTTGTACCTTGATCTGGAGTTTTCAAATAAAGACCTGAACAATCTGTCAGGAATAAAATGGCTTGTGCCTGGGTCTTCCCCTGCTGCCCAGCAGATCTGATGGGAAGAAACTATCTGTGACTTCCAAAATGTTTTTGGTCCCCACGTCCCTGACCTCATGCATTTTTCGAAGGGGAATCTTCAGAGAAACCTATGCTACATTTAACTTTGGGATCTCTCTTGTGGGCTTGTGTCTAACCAGACACAGCCGATCTGAATATTTCCTGCATGCTAAGCAGACCATTGTCAGCCGCTTCCTCTAGGCTAGATTGTTATAAATGCTGTTTATGATCCTGCTATGACAACTGTGAAGGACATGGCAAAGAATTTATCACAGGATTATTCATCCACCAGCAGAATACCTAATAAGATTCTAAATGACCCAAGATGATAATAAGATCTAGCTTGTAGCAATAAGGTATTAATAAACTGCTTTTTTCAATAAGGGAGAGTCCTGGCATCATTACCCTGACATATTTGTTTTGCTTATATTTTGCGAACAAAGTAGGGCTGCTGGATTGAATAGTAAATTTATAAAAACCCCTGATGTATGAAAAATACAACCCACATGAAGTGGAACTCATAGGTTAAAGTCAAGAGCACAGTGTTTGCCTATGACATCCGAGAGTCAGACTCCCAAGCCATCGATTCTAATTGTTCCGTGCCATTTGCCTTTGTATTTAAAAATTATATAAGAATAATATATCGCCCGCTGTTGACCACAAGGCCATAATTCAAATGAAGAAATTTAGTAAAATCATAAACCAAGAAAATGCAGCGGAGATGAATAATGGATGAAACGAGAACGCTGAATTCAAAATGAAATGTGGAATTCTGCTGCATGTTCCTGTTTTGAAAATAAAACTAGTATTAAGTTAATAAAAAAAATTGACCCTGTTCATTGTCACTCAGCTATTCCTAGGGAAGAAAATGGCAGAGATTCAAGAACCTGTCATTAGGGAATTTTTGAATAGCAGAAGCTGGAAAAGTGAGATGTAACTCCACACTGGCCTGGTTTTTCCTTTCTGCCTTATAGCTTTTCTCTGTGACAACAGTTGTGCAAGAAAGGACAAGGCCCAAAAAGCTGGAAATACTTTGACTTCATTTCTAGGAAAGTAGCCTTGTGCCTTGGAAGGTGTTCTCTGGTGGATTAAGTTGAAATCAACAATGTTCTTTTTATATTGAATTATAATGTATACATCATAAAGTATGCAGTTCCTAAGAGTATATAGTTTGAAGAGTTTTGACAAATGAATTCCTTTGTGACTATTGCTCCTAACAAGTTATGTAACATTTTCATCTCCCCAGAAAGTTCCCCTGCATTTCAGTAGGCATCTTCCCTTTCTTCAGCCATGGCAACTATTTTTCTGCCTTCTCTCCCATGATTTGCTTATCATTGAACTTCATATAAATGGAAACATATAGTATATTTTTATGTCTTTTTCACTCAACATAGTGTTCTTCAGATTAATTTATGTCATGCATATCAATTATTCATTCCCTTTTGTTGCTGTATGGATATACCACATTGTATTTATCCATTCTCTTGTTAATGGACATTTGGTAGTTCCCAGTTTGGGGCCATTATGAATAAAACTGCTATTAGCATTTATGTACCAATATTTTCCTTAACTCAAGGTGGATCATGACCTATGAATGAAAACTAAAACTATACAATTTCTAGAAGAAAATAAAATCTTCACAACCCTAGAGATAAGCAAAATTTTCCTGGATTAGTTACTGAAAGCATGAACCTTAACCAATAAATTGGACTTCATAAAACTTCTGATCTTAATGTGAACATCTTTTTGTGGACCTCTGTTTATCTTAATTAAGTACCTAGAGGTGGACTTACTAGGTCATAGAGTAGATGTAGGTTTTGTTGTGTGAGAAGCTACCAAATGGTCTCCAACTTGTTCCATTTTGCGTTCCCACCAACAGTGTGGAACAAAGTTACAGATACTCTATGTCCTTGCAAAGACTTAGTATTATACATTTTATTTTAGCCATTCTGATGGGTGCCATTTGAAATAGCAGCTAACTTGTTTTCACTATCAGTAAACTTAAAAATGACCAAATAGGTCGACTAGCAGCTGATCGGATTTGTGTTTAGTTTGGAATTACAATTTGCCACATTCCCTTTTTGTGTGAAGTCCGCACTTTAAGTATTTAAAGCAGGACTTTTTAAAATTTCTCTTTTTCTAACGTTTATTCATTTTTTGAGAGAGAGAAAGAAAGAGAGAGAGCGAGCATGAGTGGGGGAGGGGCAGAGAGAGAGAAGGAGACACAAAATCCAAAGCAGGCCTGTCAGCACAGAGCCCGGTGAAGGGCTCAAACTCATGAACCATGAGATCATGATCTGAGCCAAAGTTGGACCCTTAAAAGACTGAGCCACCCAAGGAGCCCCTGAAAAAGCATTTCACCTGACTGGTCTGAAAGGCATACAACGAAAATGAGCTAAACCCTAGAGTGAATTACTCAGGTTACAAAGAGCATTATTTCATGTGTAGGACAAGATATGTAGGAACTCTAAAACTCCTTTTCTATTAAAGAATTAGATTGTTTAAAGTCTGCGCTGGGGCACTGGGTTTAGATGAAAGCCTAATGGAACCCATATAGTAGACCTTCTCAACAAATTTAATCCTGGACCCTCATTAAAATAAGAAATGGTAGAATTTCTGCCTCCTACCTATAATTTATGGCAATTACTCTAAGAGACTCTCTTGACAAATAAAATAGGGACTTTAACTCCTCTTAAAACATGAATTTATGCACTTTCAGCCCACCATGTGGGGCATACTTACAGGTGAGATGAGACCTGTTGAGTTGTAACCAAAATGTCTATCTTCTTTCTTTGTATTTTAATTTTTTAAAGTTTATTTATTTTGAGGGAGGAGGGGCAGAGAGAGAGAGAGAGAGAGAGAGAGAGAGAGAGAGAGAGAATCCCAAGCAGGCTCTGTGCTGTCAGCGTGGAGCCCAATGCAGGGCTTGAACCCTCAAACTGTGAGATCATGACCTGAGTTAAAACCAAGAGTCAGACGCTTAATTGACTGAGCCACCCAGGTACCCATTCTTTTTTTCTTTTTTTTTTTTTAAATTGAGGCCCACGTGATAATGTCATTCTGTTCCATTATAGGATACTTTAGTGTCCTTTAGCATAGAACTTCACATCACTAGGGGCACCTGGGTGGCTCAGTCGGTTGAGTGTCGGACTTTGGCTCAGGTCATGATCTCACAGTTTGTGGGTTCGAGCCTGCATCAGGCTCTGTGCTGACTGCTTGCTCAGAACCTGGGGCCTGCTTCAGATTCTGTGTCTCCTTCTTCCTCTGCCCCTCCCTCGCTCATGCTTTGTCTCTGTTTCTCAAAAATAAATAAATGTAAAAAAAAAAAAAAAAAGAACTTCATCTCACTGATCTTCAAAGAGCTGCTTTTTTTTGCCTTTTTTTTTTTTTTTATCATGTACTGGAAAGGTTAGTCTGATGGTTACATTGCCCCCTTCTGAGAAA
Source organism: Lynx rufus (assembly GCF_022079265.1). Taxonomy (NCBI): domain Eukaryota; kingdom Metazoa; phylum Chordata; class Mammalia; order Carnivora; family Felidae; genus Lynx; species Lynx rufus. The sequence continues at coordinate 16,026,506 of NW_025814827.1, forward strand.
AGTAGCCAAAGGCTATTCTCTGAGTATAAATTTTCTTCCCTATGTGATATGACCTTGCAGCTCTGGCCACAGCTGATGGCCTGGAAAATGCCACCTGTTACAAAGGCACTTAACTATAGGCATGATGAAAATGATGATGATAATGATGACATTATAACAACAGACATTAATGTAATCGAACACATATCACTATCAAGTCTGTGTTCTGTAGTTTAATATTTTTCTTAGGAAAATGACCCAGAAGATAGAAAACTTTTTGGGTTACTCTTCTCTGCCACTAGGGGGTAGCATCATTGTTATTGTCTCGTGTCCATTAAAGATGAACTCTGTTTACAGTTCTTTAATCTTTCCAAGTATGTTTTTCCCCATTTAGAATTGATACAAGTGATCCTCTGCTTAATACAGTAATTTTAGTAATTTTATAATTTAAGAACTGATCCTGGTGTCTTATAAATTCTGTAAAAGACATACAGTATGATAGAACAGTTTCTTTTCAGTCCATAATATTATGTCTTCATTAATTATTCTACTTACAATATTATCAGTAATAAATTATTAGCACACATGTTTGTGGGTTTTTTTGTTTTTTTTTTGTTTTTTTTGCTTTTAGCACTTAGCCTTCCACCCATTATACGAGAAAGGGTTATGCAGTTACTTTTGGGTGGAGAGGAAATGCATCTCATAAGCTGGAGAACATGGCAGAAGACATGCACTCTTAACCCAGGGACCTTGTGGATGCACCACAACTAGACTTACCAGAATTAAAACAGTGTTTTTTTAAAAATTTACCAGTTTTCTCTTGTAATTTGGTTAAATTTTTTCTTCAGAGGCCATATTGTTTGCTTCATTCAATCTCATAATTGGTAGATCTTCTGGAGAAATAATTGGTTTTTTATTTCTCATAAACTAATGACCACTTCTTAACTCCTAATAAGGTTTTTCCCCTCTTAAATTATTTTTTGTGATATTAGTACTTTTAAACTTTCTTTGAGTTAGTACTTGATAGCTTATCTTTTTCCTCATTTCTTATCTTTCAACTTTATGTGTCACTATATTTCATGCATGTTTCATACAGCATATAACAGAATTATTAAAAATTTAAGAATATCTTTAACTGGCCAATTTAATCTATTTAAATTTCACAATTTAAATCACTATTTCTTTGGGCTTTTTTCCGCAGTCTTGTTTGTTGTTTTGGTATACCCTGATTTTTCTTGACTTAATTTTTTCTCCTTTGCTGGCTTCCCTTAAATGGACTGAATTTTCTTTATTCCTTTTCCCATATCTACTGCTTTGAACTGTATATATTCTCTTTCTTATTTTTAGTGATTACCATCAAATTTTTAGCATGTGTACTTGAAGCCAAAATTTAAGATTTCTTCCTTTTTCCTAAATTATACAAGAACCTTTGTACCCAAAGATCCCTCCCCTCATCCACGATATTTTCCCCCTCAGGATTTTAATTCTTCCTTGGTTAAAAGTGAGTCATCTTTACTGTTGCTTTTTCAGGAAGTGTTTATTTAAATTTATCTCACATGTTTATTAATTTCTTGGTTCACTAACGCGTTTATTAATTTCTTGCTTCACTATTGCTCCTTACAGTGCCATTCCTTCATTATGGGCTCAGTTTTCTTGCTGCTGCAATATGTCCTTCAGTGGCTCTTTCAGCATGGTTGGTGAATAGTGAAGTCTTACAATCTTCATTTGTTTGAAGAATGTCCTTATTTTATCATGCTACTGGAGCAATAGTTTTGCTGACTTTTTCTCGTTAAAGATATTACTCCATCTTCTGGTCTCTCTTTTTTATAAAATTTTATTGAAATGTAATATGTAGAAAGGCATGTGTATTGTGAGTATACAGCTCAATTAGCCCATGTAATCAAAACCTAGATCAAGATATAGAACACAGCCAGCACCCCATGTGCCCCCCTGGTGTCCTCATCCAGCCTCTAGCCAGCCCCCCAACAGTTAAACACTATCTAGACTTCTACCAGCATCAATTAGTTTTGTTTTAGTTTCTGTTTTTGCTGATGAGAAATCTGCAATCAATCTAATCTTTATTTATTTATAGTTAACCTTTTTTCTCATGTCTTTTTAGATACTGTTTTTTATTATCTGAAGTTTCATTATGTGATACATATAGCTGTGGGTTTATTTCTGTTTGTGCTACTTTGCTCTTAGTGTGTTTCCTGGACCTGAGGAGGTATTTTTCATAAATTCTGGAAAAAAATCATCTATTATCTTATTGTATATTTCTTCTCCCTCATTTTTTTACTTCATCTTTCTAAAACACCTAAAAATATATAGTGAATCTTATCTTGTCCTTTATAACTTTCAACTTGTCTTGGTGTTTTTGAACTTTTAATTTTTCTATGTTGCATTCTGGATAATCTCCTGATTTGTCATTGCATTCTGGATAATTTCCTGATTTGTCTTTTTTTTTTTTCCATTGATTCTCTTGTGTTGTACCTGGTCTACTGCTAGATTTATTTGTTATGGGTTGAATTGTATCCTCCAAAAATGATACATTAAAGTCATAACTTCTAGTATTTTAAATATGACCTTATTTAGAAGTAGAGCATTTACAGAGGCAGTCAAGTTAAAATGAAGTCATTAGGGTGGACCCTAACTCTACCTCATCAGGTATCCATAAGAAGGTGACGGGGCTGAGAAGGGGAGTTGAATTTGGATACAGAGACAAGCCCAGAGAGAGGGCTGTGTGATAAGACATGAGGAGAACACTATGTGAAGATTGGAGTTATGCTGTTACAAGCCAAAGAACATTGGAGACAGCCTGAAGCCAGAAGAGGCAAGAGGAGCCTTTAGGTGTCTGAGGAGCATGGCCCTGCCAACACCTGAATTTTATACTTGTAGCCTCTAGAACTGTGAGACAATACATTTCTTGTGTTCTAAGCCACCCAGTGTGTGGCTGTTAAGGCAGTTCTGGAAAACTAATATACCATTTTTTAGTTTTAAATTTCAGTGATTTTTTTAAATTTACAACTTGACTTTTTCTAATCTTTTTTTTTTTTTTTTTTTTGCTATATGGTATCTCATTCCTGCATCATAGCTTCTAATCTTTTATGTCTTTGATAACTTTGAATATACTTATTTTTATTGCCTGTTTCAGATTGGTCTATTACCTTAATTCTTAAGAGTGTTAATCTTCCTGTCCTGTTTACTTACTCTCTTTTAGAGGATCATTTCCTCTTGTGATTTGTAATTTTTTTCTTTTAATTGTGAGCTTACTTTCACCAAAAGGTTTTCTTTGTCTGGGGGACATCCCATGCTCTTTGGGTTGTGAAAATGTTCCTACAGAGTAGCTTTGTATTTTCTTCGGATGGATATTTCAGTGGTTTTATTGGTCTGCAGCCAATTTTTATTTTAAATTTCTTCACTGAGGTTTCCTTATGGGTGGACAACTTGAATTCTGACTTTGTATCCTGCATGCTCAAAAAGGTTTGACTGTTTGATTTTCTATAATTGCCTTTTTTTTTAACATGTGGAGCTGGGAAAAGACAAAGTTCCTTGACTCCTCCCTGTGCCTTCTGCGCTCTTGACTTCATAGAGTTTTTTCAGTTCTAGTTCCACAGCTTGCATGAGCCCTGTTCCACCTCTCCTGCTGCTAAGTGGGCATTTAAACCCCAGCTTCTCACCATTTGCACTTATATCTAGATCCACACCATACTTTGGACCACCAAAGTATCAGTTCACAAATGGCAAAATGGCAGCTATGGCTATGTGTTCCTCTTTACCTGAGAATTTCTTTCTTCTCTACTCACTCTTACATTCTTTCAGGTTTGGTTCTATTTGAAAATAGTTTTTGCTGCATTTCTCCGAGCATTTCTATGCATTTTTAGAAGAAGGAGTTTGGGGGCTGTGTTAGTGCAGTCTACTATTTCACCAGAATGAGAAGCTGGGACCAATGTCTGACATTGAATGATTTTGAAGAACAAGCAGTACATACTAATATGAGTTTTAAGAGGAAGAGATTCAGTGAAGAGTGGAGACAAGAAATAACAAGTGTTGGCCAGGATGTGGAGAAAAAAGAGCACTGTACACTGTTGGTGGCAATGCAAATTGGTACAGCCACTGTGGAAAATGGAGGCTCCTCAAAAAATTGAAAATGGAATTACCGTATGATCCAGTAATTCCACTACTGGGTATTTATCCAAAGAAAACAAAAACACTAATTTGAAAAGATATATGCACCTTTGTTTATTGCAGCATTATTTACAATAGCCGAGATATGGAAGCAGCCCAAATGTCCATTAGTGGATGAATGGGTAAAGAAGATGTAGTGTGTGTGTGTGTGTGTGTGTGTGTGTGTGTGTGTGTATGCATATACATACATACAATGAAATATTACTCAGCCATAAAAAAAAGAATGAAATCTTGCCATTTGCAATGATGTGGATAGATCTAGAGAGTATAATGCTAAACGAAATAAGTTGGAGAAAGACAAATACCATATGATTTTACTCATATGTGGAATTTAAAAAACAAAACAAAGGAACAAAGAAAAAAAAGGTGACAAAAAAACCTTAGACTCTTCAGTATAGAAAACTGGTGGTTACCAGAGGGGAGGTGGATGGGGGGATGCGTAAAATAGATAAATGGGATGACGAGTACACTTATAAAATAGAAAGAGAGATAAAGAGTTTCATGACTACTAAACCAGCCCTGCAAGAAATTTTAAGGGGGACCCTTTAGGTGGAGAAAAGACAAAAGAAAAAAGACCAAAAGCAACAAAGACTAGAAGTGACCAGATAACAACACCAGAAACACCAACTCAGTAGTGCTAAATTCATATCTACAGTACTCACTGTAAATGTCAGTGGACTAAATGCTTCAATCAAAATACATAGGGTATCAGAATGGATAAGAAAACAAGACCTATCTATATGCTGCTCACAGGAGACTCATTATAGACCTGAAGACACCTACAGATTGAAAGGGGATGAAGAACAGTCTATCATGCTAATGGTCATCAAAAGAAAGCTGGAGTAGCCATAGTTTTATGAAACAAACTATATTTTAAAATAAAGACTGTAATAAGAGATGAAGAAGGGCATTGTATCATAATTAAGGGGTCTATCCACCAAGAAGATCTAACAATTGTAAATATTTATGCCCCAATGTGAAACACCCAAATATATAAATCAATCACAAACATAAAGAAACTCATTGATCATAATACCATAATAGTAAGAGACTTCAGCGCCCCACTTACAACAATGGACAGATCATGTGAGCAGAAAATCAACAAGGAAACAATGGTTTTGAATGACACACTGGGCCAGATGGACTTAACAGATATATTCAGAACATTTCATCCTGAAGCAGCAGAAGACACATTCTTCTCGGGTGCATATAGAGCATTGTCCAAAATAGGTCACATACTGGGACATAAATCAGCCCTCAGCAAGTACAAAATGATAGGGATCATATCTTGCATATTTTCAGACCGCAATGCTATGAAACTCGAAACCAACCACAAGAAAAAATTTGGAAAGACCGTGAATACTTGGAGATTAAAGAATATCTTACTAAAGAATGAATGGACTATGTCTCTCTTTGTCTTTCAAAAATGAGTAAATGTTAAATATATATGTATATATATACACACACACATATACATACATACATACGTACATACATACATATGTAGAAGGGGAGCGCCTAGGTGGCTCCGTTGGTTAAGCATCCGACTTCAGCTCAGGTCGTGATCTTGTGCTCTGTGAATTTGAGCCCTGCATTGGGCTCTTTGCTAACAGCTCAGAGCCTGAAGCCTGCTACTGATTCTGTGTCTCCCTCTCTCTCTGCAACCCCCCCGCCATGCTCTGTCTCTCAAACATGAATAAATGATATATACACATGAATGAATGTGTTAACCAATAAATTAAAGAGGAAATTAAAAAGTACACGGAAGCCAATGAAAATGAAAGTACGATAGCCAAAACCTCTTGGATGCAGCAAAGGTGGTCATAAGAGAGAAGTATGTAGCAATCCAGGCCTTTCTAAAGAAGGAAGAACGGTCTCAAGTACACAACCTAACCTTATACCTAAAGGAGCTGGAAAAAGAATAGCAAAGCCCAAAACCAGCACAAGAAGGAAAATAAAGATTAGAGCAGATATCAATGATATCAAAATTATAAAAAACAAAAAAACAAAAAAACAAAAAACAAAAAAAAGCAACAACAGTAGAACAGATCAATGAAACCAGGGGCTGGTTCTTTGAAAAAATTAACAAAATTGATAAACCCCTAGCCAGATTGATCAAAAGAAAAAGGAAAGGACCCAAATAAATAAAATCACAAATGAAAGAGATCACAACTAACACTGCAGAAATACAAAGAGTAAGAGAATATTTTAAGCAATCATATGCCAACACATTGGGCAATCTGGGAGAAATGGACAAATTCATACAAACATATGAACTACCAAAACTGAAACAGGGAGAAATAGAAAATTTGAATAGACCCATAACCAGTAAAGAAATTGAATTAGTAGTCAAAAATCTCCCAATAAACGAGTCCAGGGCCGGATGACTATCCAGGGGAATTCTATCAAACATTTAAAGAAGAGTTAACACCTATTCTTTTGGAGCTATTCCAGAAAATAGAAATGGAAGGAAAACTTCCAAACTCATTCTGCAAGGACAGCTTTTCCTGGATTCCAAAACCAGACAAGGTCCTCACTAAAAAGGAGAACTACAGACCAATTTCCCTGATGAACATGGATGAAAAAATTCTCAACAAGATACTAGCCAACCAGATCCAACAATACATTTAAATTATTCACCATGATCAAGTGGGGTTTATTCCTGGACTGCAGAACTGGTTCAGTATCCACAAATCAATCAATACTTCACAGTAATAAAAGAAAGGGTAAGAACCACATGATCCTCTCAATAGATGCAGAGAAAGCATTTGACAAAATATAGCATCCTTTCTTGATAAACACCATCAAGAAAGTAGGGATAGAAGGATCATTCCACAAGATCAAAAAGGCCATATACAAAAGACCCACCACTGATGTCATCCTCAATGGGGAAAAACTGAGAGCTTTCTCCCTAAGGTCAGGAACATGACAAGGATGTCCACTCTCACCACTCTTATTCAACATGTTGTTAAAAGTCTTAGCCTCAGCAAGCAGACCACACAAAGAAATAAAAGGCATCTAAATGAGCAAGGAGGAGGTCAAACTTTCACTTTCTGCAGATATGATACTTTATGTGGAAAACCCAAAAGACTCCACCAAAAAAGCTGCTAGAGCTGTTACATGAATTCAGCAGTCACACGTTATAAAATCAATGTACAGAAATCAGTTGCATTTCTGTACACCAATAATGGATCAGCAGAAAGAGAAATCAAGGAATTGATCCCAATTGCACTGAAAACTATAAAATACCCAGGACTAAACCTAAGCAAAGAAGTGAAAAATCTATACACTGAAAACTATAGAAAGCTTATGAAAGAAGGTGAAGAAGACACAAAAAAATGGACAAATATTCCATGGTCATGGACTGGAAGAATAAATACTGTTAAAATGTCAATACTACCCAAAGCAATCTATATATTTAATGCAATCCTATCAAAAGAACACCAGCATTCTTTACAGAGCTAAAACAACCACTCTTAAAATTTATATGGAACCAGAAAAGACCCCAAATAACCAATGCAATCCTGAAAAAGAAAACCAAAGTTGGAGACATCACAATTTCTGACTTCAAGATATATTGCAAAGCTGTCATCATCACGACAGTATGGTGCTGGCACAAAAACAGACACTGAGATCAGTGGAACAGAATAGAGAAACCAGAAATGGACCCACAAACTTATGACCAACTAATCTTTGACAAAACAGGAAAGAATATCCAGTGAAATAAAGACAGTCTCTTCAAATGGTGATGGGAAAACTGGACAGCAACATGCAGAAGAATGAACCTGGACCACTTTCTTACACCATACACAAAAATTAACTCAAAATGGATGAAAGACCTAAGTGTAAAACAGGAAGCCATCAAAATCCTCAAGTAGAAAGCAGGCAAAAATATCTTTGACCTTGGCTTCAGCAACTTCTTGCTCAACATGTCTCCAGAGGCAAGAGAAACAAAAGCAAAAATGAACTATTGGGACCACATTAAGGTAAAAAGCTTCTGCACAGCAAAGGCAACAATCAGCAAAGCTAAAAGGCAACTAATGGAATGGGAGAAGATACTTGCAAATGACAGATAAAGGGTTAGTATCCAAAATCTATAAAGAACTTAACCAAACTCAACAGCCAAAAAAATAATCCAGTGGAGAAATGGGCAAAAGACATGAAGAGACACTTTTCCAAAGAAGACATCCAGATGGCTAACAGACACATGAATAAATTCTCAACATCACTCACCATTAGGGAAATACACATCAGACCACAATGAGATACCACCTCACACCTGTCAGAATGGCTAACATTAACAACCTGGGCAACAACAGATGTTGGCAAGGATGTGAAGAAAGAGGAACCCTTTTGTACTGCTGGTGGGAATGCAAACTGGTGCAGCCATTCTGGAAAACAGTATGGAGGTTCCTCAAAAAGTTAAAAATAGAACTGTCCTACAACCCAGCAATTGCACTCCTAGGTATTTATCCAAGGGATACAGGTGTGCTGTTTCGAAGGGACACATGAACCCAATGTTTATAGCAGCACTATCAACAATAGCCAAAGTATGGAAAGAGCCCAAATATCCATTGACTAATGAATGGATAAAGAAGATGGGGTGTAAATATATACAATGGAATATTGCTTTACGATAAAAAAAAAGAATGAAATCTTGCCATTTGCAACAACGCGGATGGAACTAGATTGTAGATTGCATTATGGGAAGTGATATAAGTCAGAGAAAGACAAATATATTTCAGTCATATGTGGGATTTAAGATACAAAGCAGATGAACATAAGAGAAGGAGGCAAAAAAGAGGGAAACAAACCATAAGAGACTCTTAAATATAGAAAACAAACTGAGGGTTGCTGGTGGGGTGTTGTATGGAGGGAAGGGCTAAAAGGGTGAGGGGCAATGAGGAGGGCACTTGTTGGGATGAGCACTGGGTGTCATATGTAAGTGATGAATCACTAAATTCTATTCCTGAAACTATTATTACACTATAGGTTAACTGGGATTTAAATTTAAAAAAAAAAGAAAAGTACATTTATCGTGGTGAACATTGAGTATTGTATAAAATTGTTGAATTGTTGAATATTGGACACCTGAAATGAATATAACACTCTGTGTTAACCATACTTCAATTTAAAAAAATTTTTTCCCACAAAAAATAGAGTGGGAATAGCCAGCTGAGTGCTGAAGGATGCCAAATAGAGTTCAGATAAGGGAGGGTTAAATACTTTAAAAAGTGTTTTTACATGTCAATTAGAATTAGAGCTATATGTAAGGACAAAGATGTGCGTGTAATGTCTAGTGTGATCATATGCATTGTTATTTTCTACAGATTGACAACCTGACTCTTCTTCCCACTCTTCCCCATGCCTTTTCCTTTGTAGAAACAAAACTGCTCTGTGAACTGCAGGAAGCCAGGTTTTTGCAGGAAACACTACATGGCTTCAAAACCTTACCATGCTGACTTAGTTCTCAAGGCAGTGGATGGTCATGAAGAAAGGAATTAGAAATGTTCCTAGGGCGTTTCAATCTGTAGTTAACGAAGGAAGGAGGCTTAAGTCAGAGTTTTGGTTTTTAAATTTTAATTTCATAAACTATGACTTCATTGTCTGAAAAAGAGAGTAGAAAGCAGATCTTCTCCTCCACTTTGAAATACCCTTACCACCATTGAATTGGAGATATCTTCCAAATCTAACTACTGGAAGAAGTTACAAAAATTAAATGCAAAGGCAGAACTGAACATGCTTTAAAATAAAAACGTGTTATATGAGAGAAGCAGCATAACCTACTAGTTCAGTACATGACTCCAAAACCACACTGAGTTTGAAGCCCTAATTCTAACACTAGCTGTTTGGAAATGTTGCTTAAATTACCAGTGCCTCAGTTTCCCCATCTGTAAAATAGGGATGGTAACATATATACCATAGGGTTGCTGTGGGGGTTAAGTGAGATGTAGTAGTACCTGACCTACAGTAAGTTCTCAGGGAGTGTTACTTTACATCCTTGGATGTCATAATCTATGTAAGATCTAATCTTAGGTCCACGGGCCCATGCAGGTCTACAAATAAAATCAGAGTGTTTGAGAACCCTCTGGAATTATAGCCCAAATTGTGTGTTGTGTGTGTGTGTGTGTGTGTGTGTGTGTGTGTGTGTGTGTGTGTCTACGTATGCATTTGTAAGGGGTGGTGCATTTTTCTTGCAATCCAGTTCACATTTGCCATCAGACACTTAAGAAATGCAACCCACAAAAGGGGGTTAAGAACCACTTTTGTTTGAATCTAAGGACTGTAGAGCTAAATAGTCTTATGCATTCCATGTAGGCTTCGTGGCTCTTGTTTATTAGCTTGATAAACATTGATTGGGAACTGGCACTGGTCCTTGGCAGTCACTCAGACACACAGAGGCAACACCTTACTCAAATAACTCTGTATTTAGGGAGGACCTGAACGAGAACCCAGAAATTCACTCGGATGGTTTCTGCTGAAGTTTATTAATGTCACAACCTCCTTTATGGGAAATTTCAGTGCCATGCGAGTCAAACTTATTACAAAGATGTTCTGTGGAAGGACTGAAGATTCACTTAAAGCTTTTCTTAGAGAGCAGTGCAGGATTTCATCCTTTCCCTTGAAGGGCAATGAGAGCCTTCTGGTCATTTTCAGTGAAAGCCCAAGGTCATGAAATTGGGAGACTGTGGTGAAGCATCCTAAGATGCATGATAGAAGGCTCCCTAAACTCGAGAATTCTAAGATTATTAGACTGTTTTCTTCTATCCTTTGAACTTTCTCTTCCTTTGACTCAGCCCAGACATTTAAACAGATTTGGCAAGGCTTACAAAGGTATAATGTCAAACTTTATTTCTTTTTAATGGTGTGTGTCATCTAAATAGTGATGCCATCAATAGGGGATGTTGTTTCTGTTATTTTTTACCTTCTGCTCTCAGATGCCTTTTAACATATGTAAAAATATTTATATAGTGTTTCAAGTCTGTGGCATTCAGCACAGACATGCTCCTTTGAGTTATCCTTTTTGGTAATATATTTAACTCAAAAGAAGTCATGGGCATATTGGGGGCAGATAGTAGGTACAAATCTGACAAAAAGCTAATGAGCTCTCCTGTGATTATCAGGGAGGCCAGTGACTCATTAAATCTCATTTCCTGGGCAAGTCCACATAGGGAGAAGAAATGATCTGAACTAAAGGCCTGAGAACCTAATGTAGTCAGATTTATGGGCATTCATATAAGCAGCTACATGATAATCAGTGCACATAGTGAAATGTTTTAATGAGGCTCTCTGAAATATTTAATTGGTTACTTTATTAAATTTTTTAATAGTTTTGTTGTTTTCTGTTAGGAATTAGCACCACAGCAGGGAGGGTCCTGAAACCAAGTGGGGTTGTCTTTTGGTTGGTTTCAATCCAAGCTGTTGTTCCCCTATATATTATCTCTTTATGTGTATTAACATTGTCATTGATATTCAAGGCTCTACTGAAAAAAGGGTCAGGTTGGTTAGAATCCATAAAAACTTCTTTGGGTTCCAAAGTATATGACTATCTGCTTAGAATAAATCTTCCTCCAGCTTCATTAGAGCAAATCATTGTTGATTCTAAGGATTTTCCACTGCTAAGAAGAAATTTTTCCAAAACAAGTCAAGTCATAAACAAGGTGAAGAAGAGACTGTGATTTGTTTTTAATACCTTAACTTCCTTTTAAATGTCCATCTCCACCTTCTGGATGTTTTCTTTATATCTTGTTCCTTACCCTTGTGTCCTGGTAGCTTTCTGATCATAAGTTAGTTAAAAGACAAGGCTTAAGATACTGCTCTTCTCAGGGACACGTAAGTGCAAATAAATTTCTAGTAGTAGAATTTTAGATGTCATAACAGCTCGGGTGGGGTTCTGATATTTTGCATATCTCAAATTGTACCTTTTTAGCAAGACAGCCTTGTTGCTTGATCATCCCATGTGTATAGGCACTTAAAACTATTTTTGTTAGAGGAATAGCCAGTCGACTAGTGAAGGGAGACCATGAAGTGGTGTGTGGTGCCTGTTGCTATGTGACCAGTTACTACTGAGTCGCATCACCTCCTTTGGGAACCTCGTCCTGAAACAGGAGGGATCACTCTTAGTTTCATATTCTTCCCTACCCTTCGTATTTCTAGATTCTAGCTATATTGTCAACTTCTAGCCTTGTGACTAAGACCCATGCTTTTTGCCACAGCCATAGAGAGAAGGATCACCTATAGTTAGGATCACCTGATTTATTTTTAAAGGCCATGGGCAGGATTCCTAATGGAGCAATCATTCTAGACAGCTTTTCATAGCAAAGATGGGTTTGCCAGTGTAAAACGTCAAGATGATTTAGATTAATTCAAGTTCCAACTCATGTCTGCATTAAACATACAGTATTTGAAACTATCCATCTTTTGAGGTCATAGATATCTAAGATAACACATAGAGGTAGACCATGCCAAAAGAAAGGTCTGGGGTATGTGAGGTCTTGTTTCTCATCATGAAAGGTGAGTGAATGAAAGTACCATATTTTCCTGATTCACCTTAAGAAAACATTTTGGAGTGCCTGGGTGTCTCAGTTGGTTGAGCATCTAACTTCAGCTCAGGTCATGATCTCACAGCTCATGAGTTCGAGCTCCTCATCAGGCTTTATGCTGACAGCACGGAGCCTGGATCCTGCTTCGAGTTCTGTGTCTCCTTCTCTATGCTCCTCTCCAACTGACACTCGCTCTCTCTCTCTCTCAAAAATAAATAAACTTTAAAAAAATTAAAAGAAGAAAAACATTTCAATAATTTATTGTTCATAAAATCATCTTATAGTTCATAAATATACTTATAGTATTTTTCCCAAAAATATGTTATTAAATCTTATAACCAGTGTTTTCTTAGAATATAGGAAATACTGTTCATTCCCTCTAGGCTAGAAGGTCTTCTTCATAACATGTTGCCTGCATTTTGACTTATAAAAACACCATGACCAAGTCTTACATTGTTGAGTAGAGAAGGGCCAGGCAGCTCTTTAAAAACAAATAAGAGGTAAGGGGCATTAAGGAATCTACTCCTGAAATTTGGATGTAAATTAAAAAAATAAAATAAAAACAAATAAGAGGTGTTCAAGTTTCAGAAAACACAGTTTAAACATGATAAATGGCTGAACTGATTGAGAGTTGGAGCAGGCTTTCAAGGCCAAGCTGTCATGGGTGAGAACCCAACCCATGCATGCTCCTGTGGCAGACATGAAATTAAGGATGTATCTGACATTGGAGACTAGGATAGTAAAAGAGAATGGGCAGATTCAGAGTGACACAGATTTCAGAGGCAGAATCTATGGAGAATGCTGGAAGCACAAGCCTACAGTTAGTTATGTGTGCTGGTAGATGTGCTTAGAAAAAGTTTAGAAGGATATGCCCCAAATAATTAACATTGTTGGGGAGCAGGACAGTGCAGCGGGAAGAGACTTAAGCACTCTTTTCACATGTACAACATGTCTGTTGTGAAAATATCTTCCAACGAACATGTCACTTTTGTTATTTAAGACATCACAAAAATCACTAAAAAGAAGTATACCCCAGAAATAATAAGTTTGCAGCTGCTAAGATACAGGCCTGCCAAATCCAAAATTATTTATTTAGACCACTGTTGGCACCTGCTTTACTTCCTATGCTCCGTGCACACCCCTCTATGTCTCTGGCCCTGCCCCTGGCAATATAAGGTCCCAAACCATCTCCCATCCCAGCAGTGGGGCCAGGACTCCTTCTCCAGTGATTTCCCAGGCAACGTTTGAAGGAAGAAGCCTCATTCTAGGCTGTAGAGGCTACCCTGTCAAGAGCTACCTGGGGGCCAGTGGCTGAGGTTCCCCCTCTCTAAACATGGGAGCGTGTGTGGCTTGCTCCATGCTGATGGCAGAGGGGAAATTCAAATGCTCTGTTTTGTGAAAGGGAACATTAGGTTAGTTTCTCATGATTTAGGTCCTGTGGTCAGTACCCACCTAGAAAAGAGCCTTGCTTTCTCCCAAAGGCCAGGAGCTGGGAAAACTAAAATCACTAATGCCACTTTTTTTCTGATGCCAGGTCAAGGCAAGTCAAAGTTGGGGGAAAAATCTTTACCTTTCCTTCTCTTTCATGTTCATGGAACAAGAAAATAAAGGTGTGTGGTGGCCCATCTGTGACTGTGAGTGGAAAATGCCTTCTATAAATCTTCATTCATGATTTAAGTAAAAGGGGAAAGGGGAGGCCATTAAAACTACCAACATCATTTATTTCTTTTCCGGGAAGATGTTCACCCACAGGCTGTACCTTAAGTGCGCTTGAATTCTTGGTTTCCCAGGGTCACCTACATCTGTGTTATATTTTCCTTCTTGTATTGTCCGCTACTGCTTATTCCTAAGCATCCTTTCTACTGGAGATACTTCATCAACTTTGAAATCCAAGTCCTGGGAACCAGTGTGGCTGTCTGAGTGAAGTGGATGCTGTTTCTTAGTTGAAACTAAATCGGCAAAGAATGCACTGACTTAAACAAGGGCTAGTAATTTTGCTCGGGCCTTCATGGTAAAAATTCTTAAAAACATTATCCTTCTAAAAATAGCTAGAATGATTTGGTGGTGGTGCTTTTTATCTCGCCCACCTCCCTGCCTTACTGGGGAGTTGGATCCACATGGGCATGGGGTGAAGGGTGAACCCTAATGAAACATTACAAATCCCAGGCAGCAACAAGCAGAATCACAGAGTTGCTTTGCTGTCTGCTGCTGCTCACCTTGTGTGCCTATTTTTTCCCTTCAAACTTCAATGGTTTTTTCCAGTGTCCCCCTTTGAAAGAGATTGATGTGGCTGCCAATGGCGAGGGGATTAACGTGAATAACAAATTATTCTTACACGTTTGAAGTTATAGGCCTATTATACTTGCCCTTTAGGGAAACAGTGGGCTTTACTGAGCTATTGCTATTCTCAACAAATTTCAGTAATTATTAGTGCTAGAAGTTGGGTTGTTCAGTTTCAGCTGAGTTTATACAAATTGTCTGTGCCTTTTGGGAGGCTTCTCTGACTACCTGATACACAGTGAAGGAGGCTGCATGGAGTATGGCAATATTTCCCAACCTTAAATCTTGCAACTAAGTGCTGAATTATCTAAATATTTTTTATTTTGGGGCCTCAGGCATGACAGAGAGGAAAGAGTAAAGAGAACCCAGAGTGACTGTATTTGTTCAGTAGAGGCTGGAGGAGAGGGGTGGGCTCTAGATAGGAATAGTTTGCCCTGAATAGAAACTCCACAGAATGGTGGTTAGGAAATGGAGAAGAATTAGAAATAGCAGGTTCAAATCTGATCAGCCCTAAGTCAGTTGTGTGACTGTAACAACTATATGATTTCTTGAACCCATCCTTTGCTCATCTGTAATTTGGGTATGATAAAATACTGATTTCCGGCCATCGGGAGGAATAAATAAAATAAGGAAAATAACTTACTGTGTACATGCCTTTTATAACTATTAGTTACAGTTAGTAGTGCTACTACTAGCTTGCCAGTCTCTTGTATCTGAAGTTCTGATAGTAGTCTTGAAAAATAAGGTCCTTGAATGGGTATACTGCCTTGGGTAGTATCAATATTTTAACAATATTTGTTCTTCCAATACTTGAGCATGGAATGTTTTTCCATTTCTTTGTGTCCTCAGTTTTTTTCATGAGCTTTCTATAGTTTTCAGTGTACAGATCTTTTACACTCTCTGGTTAGGTTCATTCCTAGGTATTTTATGGTTCTTGGTGCAATTGTAAATGGGATTGATTCCTTGATATTTCTTTCTGTTGTTTCATTATTGGCGTATAGAAATGCAGCCATTTTTTGTACATTGATATTATATCCTGTGACTTTGCTGAATTCATGTGTCAGTTCTAGCAGTTTTTTGGTGGAGTCTTTCAGGTTCTCCATGCAGAGTATCATATCATCTGTGAAAAGTGAAAGTTCGACTTCTTCAATTTGGATGCCTTTGATTTCATTTTGTTGTCTGGTTGCTGAGGCTAGGACTTCCAACACTATGTTAAAAAACAGTGATGAGAGTGGATATCCCTGTCGTGTTCCAGGATACAGGAGTGCTGATTCATAGGGGCACATGTACCCCAATGTTTATAGCAGTGCTATCAACAATAGTCAAATTATGGACAGAGCCCAAATGTTCATCAACTGATGAATGGATAAAGAAGATGTGGTATAGCTATACAATGGAGTACTACTTGGTGATGAAAAAGAATGAAATCTTGCCATTTGCAACAATGTGGATGGAACTGGAGGGTATTATGCTAAGTGAGATAAGTCAGTCAGAGAAAGACAGGTATCATATGATTTCACTCATATGTGGAATTTGAGAAACTTAACAGAAGATCATAGGGGGAGGGAAGGAAAAATAAGTTACAAACAGAGAGGGAGGCAAACCATAAGAAATTCTTAAATACAGAGAAAACCTGAGGGTTGATGGGGGTGGGGTGTTGGGGGGGGTAGGTGAGGTGGGTGATGGATGCTGAGGGAGGAACTTCAACAAGTGAGGCATGAGCACTTGGTGTTGGATGTAAGTGATGAATTACGGGAATCTTCCTGAAGCCAAGACTACACTGTATGTTAACTAACTTGGCAATAAATTTTTTAAAATGATTCAAGAATATGTATCAACAATCAGAAAATATATAGCTCCTTTTTACCTAATAATCTCATTTCTGATAATATATCCTAAGGAAATAACACAAAAGAATAAAAAAGATATCTATAAGAAAAAAAAAAGAGCGTCCTCCAGTGGGCTGTGTAAAGCATCTACATGGAAAAATATGGGTCAAATCAATGTAATAAGTTATATTAAACACTTCTCTGTGCTGCCATATTCACATCCCACTACCACCAATTTGTGGCCCTGGGAAAATTGGCACCATTTCCATGCCTCTGTTTCTCTCTCTGTAAATGAACAGTACCTATTTCACAAGGTTGTCGTGAAAATTAAATAAGGTAATTATCTATAAAGTCCTTAGAAGAGTGCCCTGGAGCCATCTTAGCATAACAGGTCACCAAACCTTCTGGGTGGCTTCATACCTTCCATAGTGATAGAATGAAAACGTATTCATTTCATAACTTCTTAGGAAGTGCTGCTGTTTTATTCCCAGGGGGAGGTCCTTCTCCTCCTCACTAGTGGGTCTGCCTCCCCAGAGGTGCCATACTGTCATTTCCAGAGTGGATGTGTTGGCTTGTTTCTGGGCAGATGTTTATGTGGCATAGATAGCCATGAGCAGTGTATCTACCCTAGGCTGCTTTTCTTCCTTCAGGATAGTGACCATCATGGCATCATGTGTAAGTGCCTGAATTATAACAACATTACAGATTTTGCTATTAGCAAGAAATTCAAAATCCCTAAATCCCAGGCAGAACCATCCTATTTAGGTGAAATATCTGATGGAATGGAAGTAAGTGGAGGAATGAAAACATGGTAGAATTAAGATTAGATGTTAAGATTAGTCAGGCAGGGGACCAAATGAAATAACACACAAAAATCCTTTACATTAGGCGCTTAGTACTACACAACATCCTGACTGAGATTAACGTGGAAGGCAGCAAGTGATGTAAGACAGTTACTGTAATTTTGTTCCAAGAGATAACAGGTCCATCTTGTACAACCTTGGTGCGAAATCCTGGATTTACAAAAGAGAATATTGTTAAAGACAAACTGAGGCACATTAAAACTTTTAAAAGTTTACTTAAGCAAAAATCTATTAAAATCAGGCACCATCCAGTCTAGCAGATAGAAAGAAGCTCTGAGCAACTGTACAAAATGGAAGACTTTTATAGGCAGAAGGGAGCTAGAACAAGGAAATAATAGTAGGCACAAAAGTGGGTTGGTTATTGCAAAATTACTTCCGTTAGGGGATGGCACAGTCTATCAGGCAGATTTCCTCACTAGTGCTATCACATGATTCCTGATTGGCTGGTGTAAGATTCCATTTCTGGAGAGCTGAAATTGTAGTTAAGTCTCAGTGTAGTGATGTGGGCTTAGCATAAATGGCTTCATCTTGAGCCTGTTGTCTTCTTTTTAACGCTACTAATAACTAATAGCTTAAACACAACATTTTACGGTTTTTAAAGTCTTTTACATCTAATAGATCATTTTCATTTTACAGACAAGGAAATAGAATTCACTACACATAGTCTGCTTGTCTATCTAATATCTCCCAGGATGTTTAAAATATGACTATGCTTACCAAAATCCTCCTTTCTCCTACTTTTTCAGAAATTCACTTATGATATAAAACAAGATAGAGAAAGGAAATGAAAAATTGTGGTATATATTGTGTTTACATTTGATGAGTTAATAGTTAATGATGCAAAGTTATGTAATCAACACAGTTGTATGATTTATGAGACAAATGAGAGATTACTTTCAAAATATTAGTTCATAGAGCACCAGAGGGAGTGTGGACCACTAATGGGGCCCAATTTAAAGTTCATAGTTGAACATCTTCTTTTGATCCTGTAAGTGTGCCTCAGTGATGATATTCATGTATCACTTCTTTTAAGGCTGAACCAAAAGTCCAGAGTTTGAGGCTTTAATGGATGAGAAGCTCAGGCTACATGGCCCTCAATTCTACCTGTGATAGGCGTGTGCTTGACACAGTATACCCTCAAATTGGCAAAAAAGATACATATCCCAATTCACTCTGACCTCCCAGACCTCCCCCTTCTCAAACCCTCTCAGCAACATTTTGGGGTAGTGGCATCCCCCTTTGTGTGACTCCCTACCCCTCCACTACTGTATCAAAAAGCAAACTATAGCTCGTCCAGCTGGCAGTGTAAGGCAGAGCAGTGCTCCTAACATGTGGTCTGCAAACTGTTACTAGTCTGAGATGAGGTAAGCATACACGTAGAGGGTAAGCCTTTAGAAACTGTTGTATAAATTTGGGAGGGTTGCAACATCCAAGCACAGCTATTGGGATATAATTTTATGTCTTTTGCATTTAAATTTTTAAAAATTGGGCTTGCCTTCTGTATGTTTTTGTTTTATATTGCACCTTCCTAGCAATTATTTTTTTTTCCCCAGCAATTATTTTCTATTGTTTTTCTCGACAAATACATGGTTTATAACTGATAGGAAAGAAAGAAAGTGGGCTCTTCATCACAAATGATTATAGGCATACCTCATTTTATTGCACTTTGCTGTATTGTGCTTTGCAAGGTGTGTTTTTTACCACGTGAAGGTTTGTGGAAACCCTACATCAAGCAAGTCTGTTGGCACCATTTTCCAACAGCATTTGTACATTTTGCAATATTTCATGCTTTTTGATGATCATATTTGTTATCATGATCTATGAACAGTAATCTTTGATGTTAATATTGTAATTGTTCTGAGGCACCGTGAACTGCACTCATATGGGATGGCAAACAGTTGATAAATGTTGTATGTGTTCTGACTGTTCCACTGACCAGCCCATCCGCCACCTTTCTCCTTCTCAGACCTCCCTATTCCCCAAGACACAACAGCATTGAAATTAAGCCAGTTAATAACCCTACAGTAGCCTCTGAATGTTGAAGTGAAAGGAGTTGCACATCTCTCACTTTAAATCAAAAGCTAGAAATGATTAAGCTTAGTGAGGAAGGCATGTCAGAAGCTAAGATAGGCTAAAAGCTAGGCTTCTTGTGCCAGAGATTTAGCCAAGTTGTGAAGGCAAAGGAAAAGTTCTTGAAGGAAATTAAAAGTGCTAACCCCAGTAAACACATGAATGATAGAAAGTGAAGTTTCAGTAGTTTGAACAGAGGATCACACCAGTCACAACATTATCTTAAGACAAAGCCTAATCCACAGCAAGGCCCTGACTCTCTTCATTTATGTGAAGGGTGAGATGTAAGGAAGCTGCAGAAGAAAAGTGTGTAGCTATCAGAGATTGGTGTATGAGGTTTAGGGAAGGAAGTTGTCTCTATAACATAGAAGTGCAAGGTGAAGCAGCCAAGTGCTGATGTAGAAGATGTAGCAAGTTATCCAGAAGATCTAGCCAAGATAATTAATGAAGGGAGATACACTAAACAATAGATTATCAGTGTAGATGAAACAGCCTTCTATTGGAAGAATATGCCATTTAGGACTTTTGTAGCTGGAGAAGAAAAGTCAACACCTGGCTTCAAGCCTTCAAGGGACAGGCTGACTTTATTGTTAGGGCCTAATGCAGCTTGTGTCTTTCAGTTGAAGCCACTGCTCATTTACCATTATGAAAATCCTAAGGTGCTTAAGAATCATGCTTAATATACTCTACCTGGGTTCCATCAGTGGAACAACAAAGCCTCAAGGACAGCACATTTGTTTACAACATGGTTTACTGAATATTTTAAGCCCACTGTTGAGATCCAGTGCTCAGGAAAAAAAAAAGTCTCTTCAAAATATTACTGCTCATTGGCAGTGTGTCTGGCCATCCAAGAGCTCTGATGGAGATGTACGATCAGATTAATGTTGTTTTCATGCCTACTTGCAAAGCATCCATTCTGCAGCCCATGGATCAAGGAGTACTTTTGACTTTCCAGTGTTAATACTGAAGAAACACATTTTGTAAAGCTGTAGCTGCCACAGATAATGATTTCTCTGATGGATCTTGGCAAAGTCAACTGAAAACCCTCTGGAAATGATTCACTATTCTAGATGCCATTAATAACATTTGTGATTGGTGGGAAGAGGTCAAAATACCAACATGAGCAGGAGTTTGGAGGAAGTTGACTGTAACCCTCATGGATGACTTTGAGGGATTCAAGACTTCGGTGGAGGAAGTAACTGCAGATGTGGTGGAAATAGCAAGAGAATTTGAATTAGAACTGGAGCCTGGAGGCTCCTTGGTGGCCTCGTCAGTTGAGCATCTCACCTTGGCCGGGGTCATGATCTCACGGTTGTTAGTTCGAGCCCCACATCAGGCTGGCTGCTGTCAGTGAGGAGCCTGCTTCAGATCCTCTGTCCTCCTCTCTCTGCCCCTCCCCCTCTTGCTTGCTCTCTCTCTCTCAAAATTAAATAAACATTAAAAAAAAAAAAAACCACAACAAAGTGGAGCCTGAAGATGGGACTGAATTGCTGCAATCTCATGGTAAAACTTTAACAGATGAGGAGTTTGAGGTTTGTTGACTTCTCCTCTCCAGCTACAAAAGTCCTAAATGGCATATTCTTCCAATAGAAGGCTGTTTCATCTACACTGATAATCTGTTGTTTAGTGTGGCTCCCTTCATTAATTATCTTGGCTAGATCTTCTGGGTAACTTGCTACATCTTCTACATCAGCACTTGCTGCTTCACCTTGCACTGCTATGTTATAGAGATGGCTTCCTTCCTTAAACCTCATACGAACTCTTCATCTTATGAGTGAGCAAAAAAAGTGATTTTTTGAATGGAATCTACTCCTGGTGAAGATTCTGTGAAGTTTGTTGACATGACAACAAAGGACTTAAAATATTAGAGTATTTAGGTGATAAACCAGTGGGAAGGTTTGAGAGAATTGACTCCAAATTTTAAGGAAGTTCTTGGGTAAAATGTTATCAAACAGTGTCACAGGCTTCAGAGAAATTGCTTATGAAAGTAAGAGTCCATTGATGTGGCAAACTTCTCATGGTCTTATTTTAAGAAACTACCACAGCCACCCCAGTCAGTCAGCAGCCAGCCACACTGAGGCAAGACCCACCACCACTGAAAAGATTACAACTTGCTGAAAGCTCATGATGGTTAGCATTTTTTTAGCAATGAAGTATTTTTAGTTAAATTATGTACATTATATTTTTAGACATAATGTTATTGCATACTTAATAGGCTACAGTATAGTGTAAACATAACTTTCATATGCACTTGGAAACCCCAAAATTCATTTGATTTTCTTTGTTGTGATGTTCTCTTTATTGTGATAGTCTGAAACTAAACCCACAGTATCTCCAAGGTATGTCTGTAAATAATTTGGGGAGTGTCAGCATAGAGCGTGAATGTGTGGACTCTGGAGTAATAGTACCTAAATATGTGACCTAGTTATCTGGATGACTGTGAGTGTATTATCTGCATGACTTTGAGGAACTTGCTTTCTTCTGCCTTGATTTCCCTATCTGTAAAAAGGGGGTGGTAATAATTGTACCTACTACATAGAGTTGTAAGGAATAAAGAATACTTGCTCTTAGAAAAGTGCCTTGCACAGAGTAAGAGCTCAGTACATTTTAGCTATTGTTGCTCACATTTCTAGGCCTTATTGCTCACCTGTATCTTTGCATAGGCCAGTGCTTATGACTTAGGCATTATGGGTTTTGAGTGCTGTAGGCACTTTCACCTTATGAGCCTCTTCTTCCATTAAAAATTTTCAATTTTAGAGGTGCTTGGGTTGGCTCAGTTGGTTAAGCATCCGACTTTGGCTCAGGTCATGATCTCACAGTACGTGAATTTGAGCCCCGCATCGGGCTCTGTGCTGACAGCTCAGAACCTGGAGCCTGCTGTGGATTCTGTGTCTCCCTCTCTCTCTGACCCTCCCCCCTCTCAAAAATAAATGAACATTAAAAATTTTTTAATTTTGTATTTTATGATTGCATTGGTATAAAGATGAGTATAAGTAGATGAGATTCACTATTCTGTGTTCATTATTGCTGTATTTATTTTTCCTCTTATTTAAAGACAAATTAGAGCTAAAGCATTTCTGTGGTCCTCTCAAAGTATCTTGGACCCTGGACCTCATGCCCACCGTGGCTGGCTTAGACAAGTTGGAGCCTGTTGACTAAGTCGGCTGTTGGTGTACTTCTTTCCCTTGCTGGAATACTGTTTTTTCAAGCGTATCTTCTTGAGCATTATTCCTTCTCCTCTTGAGCATCTCCTCTTCATCATTTGAAACTCTACCCAAGTTTCCTTCTCAGTCCATCCTGTGGATACTGTAGTATTATAATTGTCTGTTTACCAGTCTGTTTCCCAGGATAGTCTGTCTAAGTTCTTTAAGCTCAAGAAACAACTCTGTCTTCCCATTGCTAAGCACATTATATAGTTAGTTAATTACTTAATGAGGTTGGGTAAAGTGTGCCATGGTGTATAAGAAGCAGCATGGATTGAAGACCCAGGTAGTCTTACAAGATGTATTCAGGAAATAGGGAGAAGTTTAAAGATAGTCTTTATATTGCTGTTTCCAGCTGGCACCTAAACACTGGTGGATTCCAAAACACAGAAAGAAAATATGTTGAGCATCAAGTAGCAAGAGCTTTATAAGACAGTTGCCTGAGCACTGGGAACTCCCCACTGATTAACATTAACAGGAGCTCCATTCATATATCACACTGAGAACAGATCCCTAAAAGCTGATCTGCTGCCTCATTAGAACCCAATCAAATGCTTTCACTGTTGAGTAATAGGTTTGGCTGGGCTGGCTCCAGGGGCAGAACTAATTTCAGATGTTGTTGGCAAGGCTGGTACAGAGAGGAGCCCCGGCAAGACTGTGCTGTAGTTGAACCACCAGGCAAAAACATCTACGAGAAGATCGTCCAATCTGATGACATATTCTCCTACAGTATCTTTCTCACAAGGCAGAAACGTGCTTTCATTTCGCAGCATTTCCCAGTCTCACCAGCCACTGACTGTTGCGTTGGTGTGTTACGTTAAGGTGCATACAAAGCACCTCAGAGTCTTGTTGAACATGCAGGCCCTGGGCTCACTCCCAAAGTTTCTGAGTCAGTGGAACTGGGACTAAGCCTGGAATTCACGGGTTTAACAAGTAGCCCAGGTAAAAAATGTTGCCGATGGATTAGATCAGACTTTAAGAACATGGACCCTGCCAGATAGATAAGTTTTAAACAAGTAAGAATCCTATGTTCTGGCCCCTGTGCTCTATGTCAATAGCTTCTTAGCTCTTGTTTCTTGGATGCCTGGAACGTAGAATAACCCTTAAGCATAGAAGGAAGTCAGAGATATTCTCTCTGTGTCCCAAACCATCTCCCTTGCAGATCCTGCAGCCCCCATTTGTCATGATCTTCTGGCTTTAGGGGTTGGCATGTGGGCATCTGCAAGATAGAGTCATGTGTCCTTTTTTCCACCTCAGAACTGAGTCTTGTGAAACCAGCTTGCTGGAACTCTGCACTAGGGTTCCATTTACTATTAAGGGCTCTAATGAGGAGGGACAGGCAATTATTATTATTTATTTCACTAATTAGCCAGATAATCACTCATTTTGAAACTGTTCAGGGTTGGGAATCTGTTCGTTTTGTGCCCTTTGTGTAACGCGGATTCATTTTATTTTTCCTCTTTCCTTGAGAAAAACGGCTGCTTTGTTAAATGAGGGGCAAAGGTAGGGGGTAAGAAGGGGGGGTTAAAAAAAGAGGGAGATCATTTCTGAGCTGGGAAGATAATGCAACAAGGAGCCAGAGTCCATAAAAACATCACCTTTCAGTCTCTGAAGACATAATGCTTGATGATAACCATAAAACATGTTAGTGCAAAATAAATTGCTGTTCTATTCAGATCCTTAAACGTACTACTGTGGATGTCACTGGAGATATGCAACTCTTTTTTCTGATCCCGAGGTGTATTTTATCATAATTTGTGGGGTGGGTGACAGCCTTGTACACATGATTGCCTTTTCCTGCTCAGTTAGCTTGTCAAGGTCAGAGTCCTTTGGCCTTTTATGAATGTAGGACTATTAAGAAATGAGCAGGATAACTGAACAGCATGGAGAGGAAACTTTATTTTTCTCTAGTAATCAGTACATTACATTTGTATGATGTTTGCTTATAATAAGCTATCATTCTGCTCTCAGGTGTTTTTAGGTGTGGGCGGAGGGGAGGATGTTTTGAGGCTCTGCATCTTATTTTTATTGTGAGATGGAAAGAACTTCTAGGAGGTTGAGATTCATCTTCAATGTCACAAAATACAGTGTTAAAGAGCACTTCCATTTTCAGATAGATTTTTTTTTTTCTTAAGGTAGATGATTACAGTGGGAAGTTGGTGCTTTTCTAGGTTGGTGCTCTATAGGGTGGAGATGCTGGATGACTCTTCGTAGACCAAGTGTCCTTGGTTACACCAGCCTGGTAGATCTGGCTGAGAGTCTGCTTTGTTTTTGTTTTTGCTTCTGTTTCTTTATGACTTCCATTTTGAAAATTCAAACCAGTTGTGAGGGTAATAGAAGTTGTAGCCAGGGATCTCATTCCAAGGAACGTGAAACGGTGGTCATTTCTCATAGAAATGGAAACCCTTGGTAAGTACTAGGGTGGGAGAAGTGACTCTAGCAAAAGATAGAGGAGGCTTCACCTCCCTAAAGGATGGCTTTGCTAGCACCCATAACTTACCAATACACTCTTGGCCTTTGCATACTCCTCAGTAGGTTAAAGAATTCAATATAGGGAACTTCTAGCCTGAATGACTATTTCCCCGTAGTGGGCTCCTTTGTTGTCAGTACACTGGAAATTGTACAGAATTCTTCATAAAAAGCAGTCATAATGTCATAAACAAGACCTTGTGCAGGAAGTTTAAGGAATTATTGTTCCCAGGTCTTCAACTGCTCCTACTAAATCTTCACAAACTCTGTTGGATAGAAGGTTTTTTGGCCTGGTATTGTGGAAGTATCAGGGTCAATTCTGGTAAAAGGAGCCACAGAAAAAGTGTCTTATCTCTCTTCTACCCACCACAACAATGATAAAATATTTACTGAAAAGACTAAAAAGAGCTTTAAGAAGCCCTTTATAGCATTGAGTATATAGATTCTAACATGTTAATTTACTGGAATTGATCTTTATATGGAAGAAAGTAAAGTAAGTGAAAGAAATGTTTACACTACTTAAGAGATGCAATTACTGAATCCAAGAACCACTTTAATATGGTGCTGGCATTTTGAAAATGAATTTGATTATTTTAAATAATTCTGTTCTATTCTTGAAAGCACTTTCAAGAGCTCTAGGGGAAGAAAATATGAAGGTACTGAAAAACTAGTCAAACTTCCTTTTTAAAGGTTTTAAATAAACTGGACTTCTCCTGAAGGTCATCTTACCAAGTTACATATACTGCATGATGACTAAGAAATAGAGATAATGGACAAATGCCAGAGTTCAAGTTGTATATTAGCCACCAAAAGGAACAGAATTTTGTATCAATCACTTAATATGGCAAAGGATATAAATTAAAAGCTAAGAAAGAAAAATGGCTAACATAGAAAGCAAAGATGGGGTTGGGTGAGGTAAGCTGGGAGCTTTCCTCCCATTGTAAGGTCCTACATCTAGTACAACATGCAGGTGGCTATGGGAGCATTACCTTGTAGTGTTGTTGCAGTTGGGTAAAGGCAGTGGCAGCAGCTGGGAGAGTGTTTACTTCCCTTAAGAATGGGCTTCTAGGGGCGCCTGGGTGGCTTAGTCAATTGAGCATCTATTTTCAGCTGAGGTCATGATCTCGCGGTTTATGAGTTTGACCTCCACGTCGGGCTCTGTGTTGACAGTTCAAAGCCTGGAGCCTGCTTCAAATTCTGTGTCTCCCTCTCTGCCCCTCTCCAGCTCATGCTTGCTCGCTCACTCGCTCTCTCTCTGTCCCCAAAATAAATAAAAACACTTAAAAAGTTAAAAAATAAGAATAGGCTTCTAACATGGCACTTTCTCAGACCTTGGGAAACCTACAGGTGGCTGTCAATGTAAACTTGGTAAGCAGCGGTTGCAGTTGGGCTGTCGATGAGAGCCGGAGGTCTATGTGAGACCAATGTTTCCAGATAAACTGGCTTATGAAAATCAAAGTGTGTTTTCCTGTTCAGATCAGTAATGGTCTTCCTGTGACATGTCAAGCACTCAGCTTGCATCAGGGATTTGTACTTGGTATTTTGTCCTCTTAGAAGGTTCTTCCCCCCAGATATCCTTGTGGCTTGCTCCCTAACTTCATTTAAGGTTTCTGCTCAACTGTCATTCATCAGGCCTGCCTTCTTTCTTCAGTCACCCAGTAACAGCTTCCTGTCACTCTCTAATCCCACTTCCCTTATTTTTCTTCTATCACACTTATCATCTGACACCAGATGATGAAACGTATTGTTTCCCCCAGTGGAAGGTAAGTTTATTGAGGGTAGGGTCTGTGTGATATGGAACCTCCCCAACAAGCTGAGAGTTGTTCATTGCTGTATGCTCAGTGCCTCAAACAGTGCCTGCCATGTCATAGGAACCCAGTGAGTTTTTGTTGAATGAATGAGTGAACAGTAACAATAATAGCTTTCTTACGCATTTTCCACCCTCCACACCAAGTTCCCCACACACTTTCGTGCAGGCCATGACACTGTACTCTAAGCTAGTTCACCATTATTTGGCACCCCATTTTACAGACAAGAAAACACTTCCACTGGCCCTACATGCAAGAGTCTTCTCTAAGGAATATAGTGCTGCCCCAAAGCTATTAGCACTCTGCACCTTGATTCTCATAAAGAGTTGGCTATGACACACATTAACTTAAAAGGAAAATGAAACTGAGAAAATACCAACATTACAGAAAATATAGTAGGAAAGCAGAATATGACTTAGAAGGATTTTAATTTTGACAGGCTTTCTGGAAGGAACCTATTGCTAGGGTTATTTTTAATATTTTTATAAAATGAGTGGGTTGGGGATACAGGATGCCCAGTTAAATTTGACTTTCACATAAGCAATAAATGATTTTTTTTTTTTGCGTGAGCATGTTCTGTATATCATATGGGACATATGCTAAAAAATTAGACATTGTTTTTCTGAAATTCAAATTTAATTGGGCATTCTATACTATATCTGGCAACTCCACCTTTGCTATACTTTTGGTTTCCATTTCTAACAAGATACATCAGGAAAATAATAATAAAAAGAATAATAAAACTACAAAGTAAAAAAATAATAGTAATAAAACCATTACAGTTACTGCTTCTGTTCCCCAGGAACTGTGTGCACTTTGCATACATCATCTCCAGTCCTCACAAAAACTGCCTAATAGATATTATTTCCCATTGTACAGATAAGGAAACTGAAACTCAGAGAGGATAAGTAATCTGCCTAAAGTTACACAGCCAGAAAGCCCATATTCCTTTCATAATACTCATCATCATCTGGTGTAAATATATTTTAATTTTTTTGTTTGTCTCCTCCACCAGAAAATAAGTTCTATGAGGATGGGGTCTATGCCCCCAAAGAATGTCCTGGTGTCCAGGTCTATTTACTAGTTTTTCCATTTCCTGCAACCCTGCCTGTTCTTAGAGGCACTAGGTTAGAGCCATTCCTAGCTGAACCACAGAAGGAGCTGCCAGGGATCTGAACTCTCATCTTTGCCTCTTTAGTTCCCACATCCCAAAAAGTGACTAAGTGACCTGGGCCAAGTCTGGTCAATTTCCTGTGGGATCATTGAGACACAGGACTTCCTTGTTAATATTTTTTTTTTTTTTTGCTTCACTTGAAAATAACTAAGGATAAACAGAAAAAACAACAATGTGTGCTGTTTCTGTTTCAGAGTCACATGCATTTTATTCTAAATGACAATATTTAACAACAAAATTGCTTCATTTCAACCTCACTGCATTCCTTCAAGTGGGAGTACTATAATTTAAAAATAATAAATGCAACAGAGTGAATATATTGCTTTCATTAATCCCCAATACTGCTTATTTTCAGCACTTTTAAATTATTTGGGTGTGCTCAATAGATTTAGTTGAAGTGGAAAAAAATCATTCAAATTTCAGACCATTTGCAATTATCAATTTATCTGCTGTTTTCCAGCCAAGTAACTGAACTTCAGAGTCGCATTTAGTTTGAATGATTTCCTCCCCACCCCCTGCCTAGTATGAAACAGTGAATTAGTCAAGTAAAAATGTCTGTGGAATTGAAGATGCTATAAACAAGGGCATCATATACTCTGAATTATCAGCCGGCACAGGTGATGTTGATTGCATGTCATGGTGTCCCAAGGACATCCAGAGTGACAGTGGAAACTTTCTGTCTCTGTGCCCAAAATGAAGTGAAGAATTAAGGCAATAATCTGAACATTTCACTTCTAACCTGCCCTTTTCTGGATTCTCAAATATTTAAAGCGAAATATGAAATTTTTAAGGTCTGTAAGTATCAGAACTTAAGCACTTAATAGATAAAATACAGGATGCACCATTAAATTTGAATTTCAGATAAACAATGAATGCTTTTTTAGTGTAAGTATGTCCCAAATATTGTGTCTTGTATTTTTATCTGCTGCATCTGGCAACCCTTTTGAGGATCAAACTCCTGTATCTTACTAATTTGCCTGGTGTTGTTTTTGTAAAATTTTGGCATGGCATGACTAATGGTAGTGGTTGGAATTTATTGAGTGATTACTATGTGCTAAGCATTATCCTACATGCCTTACATTTATTATAATCATCCAGTCCTCGCAACAATTCTGTCATTTAGGTGTGTCATTATCCCATTTTACAAATACAAGAAAATGAGGCTTGGGTGAAGATACTTGCCTAAGATCCCCTTAAGTGTGTAGTGGTGAAGTGTGGTAGCTGGAGTCAGTACAAAGACCTCTGTGATTTCGCTACACCATTATGCTTTCTAATTAAATGAAAACAAATGACCAGTTGCAGATAACATCATGTGTCTCTCTAGCTTTTCTTTAAGGATACAAATACAGTCCTAAATTCATGTGGACATATTCAAGGTTGAGTCTTGCAGTGTATATATTAAGGCATACATGCAGAACTCATCTTACTGGCAAATGGACTGGCCCATCCCCTTATTATGAAAAGGAACCTTACATGGCAAAATATAAATTGAAGGTATGAAACGCAATGGCAGTAATTGGCCAGAACTTTAGATGAGTGAAAGCAGCTTCCAACAATTAGTTGTCTTGAACTCAGTAGAATTCCTGTTATTTCACCTAATTTTAAACTCATTATAGGTTGCCCTGAGGTATTTAAATTCAATTTGGGGGTTTTTGAATTGTGGATTTGCTTAAATGTTGACTTCATCTCCTAATTGGTTAATGAGCAAGTGCATTTGCGAATGGGCCAGGTTCCACACTGAGGGCCTCGTCATAGCATTTCTTCTTAAATATCCATCGCATATGATTATTGAAAAGATGATGAAAAAACATTTTGAAAAAATTCAAAAGAAAACAGCACCCACGACAGAGCACAATCATTTTCACTTTTGCATATTCCTTTCCTGTTACTGATTTCTGAAGTGGCCAGAACTGATAGAGATTCCACGGTGCTTGTTAGAAATGAATTCATGGTTTCTGTCAAGAAGAAACTGCCTACATAGAAAAGGCAGATGAGGAAAGAAAATCCATCTTGCAATTCAAAGCCATTCTATTTTTGTTGTTGTTGTTGTTGTTGTTGTTGTTTTTAATTCCATAAACAGGACATGCAATAAGTGTTAAGCACTTTCTTCCTTTCTCCCCATAATTATTGCCTTTATTTTAGAGGGACTGGAGGTAAGAATTGATTTCTGGATTCTGAGATTAAGAGGTCCAAGTACCTGCCGTAGAATTAACTGAAAGAGACTGACACTCAGGTGGGACTCCTCTGTCCTTCCAGGGCTCCTTGATTGAGCACCCACCAGGTACGCGGCACTAGGTTAAATACTAGAAATGAACACACATAAACACTGAACTAGAATTTGCCATGTGGTGACAGAAGTCTGAATTATTGTGGACCGATAGCAGCGTTGTGCTGATGGACTAACATGACTGATGTGACAAGATCATAGGATCATGATTCTTCCGAGAGAGGCTGCCTCCACCTAGGAGTGTTAACACGTGCCGGGAAGGACCCTGGATCCCTGGGTCACCTCATTTGCCCTCTACAGCTTCCCAGTACTCCCTGACATGAGAAGACTGGTAAAAACATCTGAAGGAAGCAATGATTTGCCAGAAAAGTAAAGGAATTCAACGGCAACCCCAATAGAACAGCCTTGTTATGTAATGCACATTGCTCCACTGTGGGATGGATGCAGGGGCCACGAGGAGCTAGCTACACTGGCAAAAAGTGAAATGATTCACATTTGGAAGCCACAGCTGGCATGAAAATAAACATTGAATCAGTTCCTTCCTCTAAGTCCATGTTCCATTAGAATAACTACGGTAGGTGACATTTTTCACATTTTAATTGGTGTTTTGCTGATTTTATCAGAATTTCTGCTGATCAAAGCAAATTAGCTATTTATTTATTTTGCAATGAAGCTAACTGTTCACTGCAAGTTTAATGTACTGTAATGAATTTTAAATATCCTCCTAGTCAGATTACAAAGTGTTTGAATCAAGATGTCCTTGTTACACTTAAATTATTAATTACTCAAATGGACAAAAGGCAACTTTCAGATATAATGTCACATCTTAAATGGATCTGCATTGGATAAAAATGTTGGGCCTACATTAAAAGATGTCAGAAGAATAAAAACGTTTCCCCCCGAAGTCTGCTTAACCCACTCATACCTGCTTGGTTTTCAGACATATGATAAATACTTTCATTATTAGTTTATTTTCAGTAGCTTACAGAACAATAAGTTTTTATGTTATTTACACTCCAGTGACTTTGGTTTAATTGGCTTCCTTTATGTTATTTATATAAATATAAATCATGCTGGGTTTTAAAGTATTAATGATGCATTTTATGTTATAATGCTGTTTTCATCCATACTAGTGCTCCATAAATTCATACCATCCATGGATAACAGCTAAAGATCCTTAAAATCCTTACAAAGTCTACTTCAAAAGTTGAAGCAAATGGACTTAAACCACAACAGAATTCACGTTTGGGAGAGAAAGATCCACTAAATTACACTTCATTTGCATTTAAGTCAGCGAATTAATTTTTTCAAATATTTCTGGAGGGTAATTCTCAGGTCTGTATGCTTGGGAAGCTACATAGATTTGTTTGTTAAGGCACCAAAACAAAGCAAAGCAAAAAATCCATTTAAATAAAACTGAGTTTGGGACGCCTGGGTGGCGCAGTCGGTTAAGCGTCCGACTTCAGCCAGGTCACGATCTCGCGGTCCGTGAGTTCGAGCCCCGCGTCGGGCTCTGGGCTGATGACTCAGAGTCTGGAGCCTGTTTCCGATTCTGTGTCTCCTTCTCTCTCTGCCCCTCCCCCGTTCATGCTCTGTCTCTCTCTGTCCCCAAAATAAATAAATGTTGAAAAAAAAATTAAAAAAAAATAAATAAAACTGAGTTTTATGTATTGCTTCTACCAGTTGAAGGAGCTCAGGTGAGCCTACTCCAAAAGTCCTCAGAGATGACATCTGTCAAGTAAAGAGGTTGGTTGAAAGGTCTTTTAGCTCTATTTAAATGTTTGCAATTGTAGGTTTTTCAACCTCATTTGGTGGTTTTTCACTCATTTGGTGATATTTGGACATTTTCCCTCAAATTGGAAGATGATGTTATGAGTAAATGGAATTCTCTTTATATAGCTTACATTTTTTAATGAACTTTAAGATTTTATTTTATTTTTTTTTTCTATTTTTTTTTTTAATTTTTTTTTTCAACGTTTATTTATTTTTGGGACAGAGAGAGACAGAGCATGAACGGGGGAGGAGCAGAGAGAGAGGGAGACACAGAATCGGAAACAGGCTCCAGGCTCTGAGCCATCAGCCCAGAGCCTGACGCGGGGCTCGAACTCCCGGACCGCGAGATCGTGACCTGGCTGAAGTCGGACGCTTAACCGACTGCGCCACCCAGGCGCCCCAACTTTAAGATTTTATAGACATTTAGGCTTTTCCAAGTGATTCTACACCTCTTGCAGTGATGAAAGGCATATGAAAAAAAAAGAAAAAAAAAACAATACAAGATGCTTTTGAATAGACCAGTGATGATGTCATTTCAATTGTTGGTTAAAAATGATGTGCCCTACAGCATAGGAAACAACCAACAAAACTAAAAGGCAACCAAAGGAGTGGGAAAAGATGTTTGCAAATGACATATCGGACAAAGGGTTAATATCCAAAATCTATGAAGAGCTCACCAAACTCCACACCCGAAAAACAAATAATCCAGTGAAGAAATGGGCGGAAAACATGAATAGACACTTCTCTAAAGAAGATATCCAGATGGCCAACAGGCACATGAAAAGATGCTCGAAGTCGCTCCTCATCAGGGAAATACAAATCAAAACCACACTCAGATATCACCTCACGCCAGTCAGAGTGGCCAAAATGAACAAATCAGGAGACTATAGATGCTGGCGAGGATGTGGAGAAACGGGAACCCTCTTGCACTGTTGGTGGGAATGCAAATTGGTGCAGCCACTCTGGAAAACAGTGTGGAGGTTCCTCAAAAAACTAAAAATAGACCTACCCTATGACCCAGCAATAGCACTGCTAGGAATTTACCCAAGGGATACAGGAGTACTGATGCATAGGGGCACTTGTACCCCAATGTTTATAGCAGCACTCTCAACAATAGCCAAATTATGGAAAGAGCCTAAATGTCCATCAACTGATGAATGGTTAAAAAAATTGTGGTTTATATACACAATGGAGTACTACATGGCAATGAGAAAGAATGAAATATGGCCCTTTGTAGCAAAATGGATGGAACTGGAGAGTGTTATGCTAAGTGAAATAAGCCATACAGAGAAAGACAGATACCATATGGTTTCACTCTTATGTGGATCCTGAGAAACTTAACAGAAACCCATGGGGGAGGGAAAGGAAAAAAAAAAAAAGAGGTTAGATTGGAAGAGAGCCAAAGCATAAGAGACTGTTAAAAACTGAGAACAAACTGAGGGTTGATGGGGGGTGGGAGGGAGGGGCGGGTGGGTGATGGGTATTGAGGAGGGCACCTTTTGTGATGAGCACTGGGTGTTGTATGGAAACCAATTTGACAATAAACTTCATATATTGAAAAAAAAAATGTGCCCTAGAGTTAAGGGTGGGGAACAAATAAACCAGTGTGGCAATTTAAACAAAACAACAATAACTGTGTAAGGTGTTTAGAGTAGTAATTTGACTTTGGTCTTAGGGAAAGTTAGGTGCCGTTCTGGAGCATAGATGTGAGCTTTGTGGTGACAAAGATTGTAGAGAATAATGAAATGCTTCTTGAGCACTTGTTTTTAAAAAGTCACTCAAATATCACTCAAAGACAGGTTTTCTTTTTGAGAGGCATGTGAGATGAGCTGGTTCATTTGTCCCTGTCCTTATCTTAGTGTGTTCAGTTTTCAAAGTGACCAAAGAGTTCCAGGCAAGATGGTTTTGTCCTACACTGTGGGTCTATTGAAAGAAGTCTTGGAATCAGAGAGATCTCTCTAGTTGGAAAGCTTTGGTAAGGTTACTTAGACTCTCAGCTTTGTTTTTATTATTTATAAAATAGGGGGAGTCACTATACTTGCTTCATGGGGTTGTTTGGAGGGATGAATGAAAGTATGTGGAGCCTTAGCACAGTACCTTGTTCCTAATAGTTTCTCAATAAATCGTTATTTTTGTAATGTGTCTCTCTATATGAAGTTTGGAAGGATGTCAACAAGTAGGTCATGTTGCTAACTATGGCGTATTTCCAACTCAGATGGAAACCACTGGGGGAATAACATTTATTTGGTGAGAATGATGTTAGTAAAGAAGAAAGAGATGTCTGGTATCTAAAGAAGTATTACAGAAGACACTAGAAAAATACCTAGACTCTGACAGCTGTTCTCAGTATGAATTCAATGCTAAAAAGTGGGCAGGATGATCGGTTGGTGGAAAGGCACGGAAAGAGACAGTTTATTAGATTTACACTGCACCTGATGAGGGGAAAGTCACAATCAAGTTGGTGAGTATGATATGGGTTGCTACCTTGCCTTAAATAGCTTTTTCAGTTTACAAAGGACTTACACATTTTCTCAACTTGTCTTCACACCAACCCAGTGATGCAAATGGTTCAGATATAATTTTCCCATTCACAGATGAAGTCATTGTGTCTTAGGAGGAGTTTGACAAAGGCAGAACTTGAGCCAGATCTTCCTTGTTTAACTTCATGAAAATAGCTGATGTTATTAAATCAATCCATTTAATTCTTATAACCATCCTGTGAATAGGTATACTACTATTAACCTCATTTTACAGGTGAAGAAACTGAGGCACAGAAAGGTGAAGTAATTTGTGCAGTGCATGTAGTTAGTGACTGGGTGACCTAGAGTTTGAAGTCAGAAAGTCTGGCTCCAGAATTCACATTCTTTCACACTATACTACCTCTGATGAACCAAAATTGAGAATAATCTATGATTCTCAAACTTCAGCAAATAGCAAATTACCTGGAAGATTTGTTAAAACACAAAATTCTGGTACTCACCCTCAGAGTTTCTGATTCATCAGGACTGGAATGAAGCTTGAGAATTTGCATTTCTAACAAGTTCCCAGATGATTCTGGTGCTGATGGTGTGAAAACCACACTTTGAGAACCATTGGTCTAGACTAGAGACACAGAATCTTGATGGTGCATACACTCTGTACGCCTCAGAATCCTTTGGCCGATGAAAGAGTGTTGATAAATATTTGACTTGTGGGGAGGGGACTCTCTGTACCTGGGGCTCCAACATAGGGTCATTCTTCATGGCTTCTCCAGCATCTACACCATCCCAAAGTAAAGTCACTTGTGCAAGGAAAATCACACAGATCCACTTCCAATTACTATATATGTGCAGTCAGTTAAAGTATTATGGGAAGTCTGGAAATTGATAAGAAAAGAGTAAATGGAAAGGAAAGTAGTAACGTCATCCCTTTGCCTTCATAACAGGAGTTGGGAACAGTTAAAGGAAGATTAGATGCATTATGATGTCCAGAACTATGACTGGAATTGTTAGCAATATTATTATTTTAATGCCAAGGTAGAAGTTTGGTTATATCTGCTTAAAAATGCCTAATGCCAGTAAACTTGTTTACTCATTTACTGATGTATTACAGTGAAAATAACACAATAATAAAGAATATGATAAAGACTTTGTGCTATTCTACTCTGCTATTTATATATATATATATTTTTTTTTTCAACGTTTATTTATTTTTGGGACAGAGAGAGACAGAGCATGAACGGGGGAGGGGCAGAGAGAGAGGGAGACACAGAATCGGAAACAGGCTCCAGGCTCTGAGCAGTCAGCACAGAGCCCGACGCAGGGCTCGAACTCACGGACCGCGAGATCGTGACCTGGCTGAAGTCGGACGCTTAACCGACTGCGCCACCCAGGCGCCCCACTACTCTGCTATTTAATATTTAATGTAGTTATCCTTGTTTTATGCATTTATTAAACTTCATATAAAAACACACTAATGGCTGTGATTGATTAATTTGTTCATTTGAAAAAAGAAGTTAAATAAAAAAGTGTTGTGCTGTGACTCTTCATAGAAATCTGGTGCTTTGCTACCCACCCAACTAGAGTCCAGGCAATCTCTGCCCACAGGTACCATCAGAATTACTTGCCACAGGGAGCCTTATATCCAGTCACTTGTCTTTGTCAGGTTCCACAACGCTCTGTGGAGGACTTCTGTTCTATGCCAGCTTGGCTGAGTATTCAAGGCAGGGAAATTAACAGAAGAAAGAAATACTTGGTAGGGAATAAAACTTTGAACCCAGGGCCATCTGTTGCTTATCGGGATCTCAGGAGGAAACACATTTATGGAGAATTTTCTGAAGGAGAGGACATTCATCCCCTCATCCAACAGGGTACTCTCCATTGCTGGGGCCGGCCAGACCACCAAAGAGTTTTATTTATTTTTTTTTTCCAAAGAGTTTTATTTTGACCATTTCCCCACCTTATCAAGTTGCTTACACTGAATTGGCATTTATTTCAACTATTTACCGTTGGTTTTCATCAAGCAGTATTAAAAAGAAAAGGTTGTAAGATCTTGTGCTGATGTATTTCTTTGAGGTTGTTGAAATACATTGCTCATTATATTTCACATGTAAACTTTAAATCTTTTTTTTTTTTTAATTTTTTTTTTCAACGTTTATTTATTTTTGGGACAGAGAGAGACAGAGCATGAACAGGGGAGGGGCAGAGAGAGAGGGAGACACAGAATCGGAAACAGGCTCCAGGCTCTGGGCCATCAGCCCAGAGCCCGACGCGGGGCTCGAACTCACGGACTGCGAGATCGTGACCTGGCTGAAGTCGGACGCTTAACCGACTGCGCCACCCAGGCGCCCCTAAATCTTTTTTCTTATGAGCTATTTCAAACCTACAAAAAAAAAACAGACCCAAAGTATCACGAAAAGTTTACTTTTTGCCTTATCTGTCTCATTTTTGGAAAAGAAATAGAATGTTATAAATATAGTTTAACACTCTCCCCACCCAACCTTAGAAGTAACCACTATCCTAGAGTTTGTATGTGTTTTTCCTTTCCCCATTTTGTATGCTGTTAGTACATGTTCAGGTCCCTACAAACAATATATAGTAGTGTTTTAAAGATTTTCAAAGTTTCCATAAGTGACATATAACACATCTCCATTTGCACACAGTGAGCTTTTTATGAAGACATATGTGAGAAACTTTTATTATGCTAAGCTTCTGTTTCTTCTCATGGACAGTATGGAATTTATGAATGGTGTATCCCTCTGTGCAGTGGTGGTTGGGAAATCTCAACTCGTAATTTGTTGTCCACTTTTATTTTTTCTGTTTACTTCATTTAAATACTTCCTTACATTATGTTTCCTCTGACTACATGTTTTTGTTTAATTTATTGAAGGTTTTTGCATTTATATTCTTGTAACAAGATCTTTTATTCCTTCTATTTTGAGCTCCACCCCTTCCTCTTCTATTCAGTACTTCCTCCAGTTACATTTAGCTGCCAACAGGCACCATTTGCCACTACCACGCCACCCCCCCCCCCATCCCCAGCCCTGAACCCATGACCACTGGCTGGATTTACTTACTATATGCTAAATATGACATTATATTTAGCAAAATAGATTTCATTAGTCTAAAATCCAGATGTGTTACCTGTCAGTAGTCAAGGAAACAGGTACAAACATGCAATGAATTTCCCATGTCAAAATACTTCCTGCCCGGAAGTGGACCCCTGTAGTTTAATCCTGAGTCCAAAAGTAGTAGGAAGAATTCTGTGTCTCCCTCTCTCTCTGCCCCTCCCCCGTTCATGCTCTGTCTCTCTCTGTCCCAAAAATAAATAAACGTTGAAAAATAAAAAAAAAAAAAGACAAAAGTAGTAGGAAGAGATTTAGGATTATAGGCTGATGAGCACACATTGCAATATGTTCATAATTTGGAGCCAAAATACACTGCAAAGGAGCAGATGCCGGAGGAAGGTATTAACAATTTAAGAATGAACCATTTCCAGTTAGTACAAGAATGTTAATTCTACTGCCAAAGAGAAGCATAGAAATGACATGTGTTATGACTCTTAGAAACATGTTTTGTATAGTAGAATATTAAAATGTCAGAGTTTGGAGTTTTATCCTTTGAGCCTTTGCTCAATTTCCCTCCACCTTGTAATTAAGCACAACTCTGGGACTTT
Organism: Lynx rufus; assembly: GCF_022079265.1. NCBI lineage: Eukaryota > Metazoa > Chordata > Mammalia > Carnivora > Felidae > Lynx > Lynx rufus. The sequence continues at coordinate 16,065,062 of NW_025814827.1, forward strand.
TCCTAAAGGCAGTCATTCTTAAGTTTGTTTGTTTGTTTATTTTTGAGAGAGCTAGAGCTGGGGAGGGGCAGGGAGAGAGGGAGAAAGAGAGGATCCCAAACAGGCTCTGCACTGTCAGCCTGGAGCCCAATGCAGGGCTTGAACTCACAGACCATGAGATCATGACCTGAGCCAAAACCAAGAGTCTGACCCTTAACCGACTGAGCCACCCAGGTGCCCCCTAAAGGCAGTCATTCTAAATGCACCTGAATTCATCTTCAGGTTATAATGGCCGCCTCGAATGGTTGTGTTAACCTCAAATATAACCAGGTGATCCCACAACTTTAGACAGCAAACAAGAGTAGTTATTTAGTAATTTTAGCATAAGAGAACATTTGCAAACAAGTATTTGCTCAAATAGGGGTAAATGTTTCTATAAGACATACATAGAAATGAGTGCCTACAATGTGTTATTTAAAATAAATAATATAAATTTTAATATTGATATTCATCCAGGTGTTCAATTAAAGTTACCTTTTTTATGCTTACCATGTTATGGCTCTAGTATCTGCACAAATTATCGTTCTGATAATGATATAGCTTTAGTAATACAATAGTTGTAGTGGTGTCATATATAACCTTATTCATCCTTTCATATGTGCATGCACTTATTTACAAGAAGTTTACTGAGCTTTATTGTATTGTGGACACTGTTGGGTGCCAAAAATAGATGATGAAGATCTGTACCATGCTTTCAAGAAACTAACAAGTTCATGTGGATGATACAGTTATAAACAAACTGTAGTAAACTGTGATAACTGATATAGTTGTTAAATATAAAAAGTGTTAGGGAAGAATTGATAAAGAACTAAATCCTGAATGAAAGCAACAAAGAAAGTAAGAAAAAAGGTTACATTTGAGTAAGAGTAGCTTAAGGAAACATTTCCTGACTCCCTAGGGCAGATTTGATCTTCGTTCACCTCTCTCCCCAGAATAATATATACTTATCTTGATTATGTATTTATTATCATATTTTATTATAATTAGTGATTCCCATATCCTTCTACTCTCCTAAGATAGAACTCCTTGAGGAAGAATGTTTTATTCAACTTTGCATCCTTAGTATCTAGTACAGGGTAGAAGCTCAATAAAATGTACACGAGTCAGAAATCTCAAGAGAAACTTAAAAATATTTTGCACTAATAGAAAATGAAAAACATCAAAATTTGTGCAGTGTAGTGAAGAGCAATGATGAGAGAAAATTTTATAGTATTAAATGCATGTATTAGAAGAAAGATCTGAAATTAATCATCTCAACTTTCACCTTTGAAAACTAGAAAAAGAAGAGCAAATTAAATCCAAAGTAAGAAGAAAATAAATAATAAGAATTAGAAGGAATCAGTGAAATTGAAAACAGGAAATTAATAGAATTAATGAACCAAAAAGCTGGCTCTGTGAGACGACTAGTAAAAATAAACCTCTAGCTAAGCTGGCTAAAAAAAAAAAAAAAAAAAAAAAAAAAAAAAAAAAAAAAAGATGATGCAAATTACTAATATCAGAAATAGATGGGACATTGCTACAGATCCTATGGGCATTAAAATGATAATAAAGGAATCCTGTGAACAACTCTGTGTTCACAAATTTGATAACCTAAATGAAATGAACAAATTCTTTGAAAGGCACAATTTGCCAAAGGTCATACAAGAAGAAATAGACAATCTGAAGAGGTCCATCTACAATGTCTTTTAGAAGATGGAAGCAGAGGGAATCCTTCCTAACTTGTTCTACGAGGACAGCATTACCCTAACATCAACACGATAGAAAAACATTACAATAAAAGAAAACTGCAGGCAAATATTTTTTATAAACTTGGATGCAAAAATTCTCAAAAAGTGTTAACAAATCCAAAACTGTATGAAAATAACTTCACTCCATGATTAAGTGGAATTTATTCCAGGTAGGCAATGCTGGTTCAGTATTTGAAAATTGATTAATCAGGGCACCTGGGTGGCTCAGTTGGTTGAGCATCTGATGTTTGGTTTCAGCTCCAGTCATGATCTCATAGTTCGTGTATTTGAGCCCTGCATCAACCTCTGTACTGACAGAATGGAGCCTGCTTGGGATTCCCTCTCTTCCTCTCTCTCTGCCCCTCCCCTACTTGCTTCCTATCTCTGTCTCAAAATAAATTTTTAAAAATTTGTAGAAAAATTATTATGAAAATCAGTGTAGTCCATCACATCAGCAAGTTAAAAAAGAAAAATCACATGATCATGTCAATAAATGCAGAAAAAGCATTTGACACTGCCCAACACTCATTCATGGTAAAAGCTCAGCCAACTAGAAATACAGGGGAACTTTCTCAACTTAAAGACTATCTACAAAACAACTGCAGTGACATAATACTTAATGGTGAGAAACTCAAAACTTTCCCTCTAAGATCAGATACAAAATACAGATACCTCCCCTCACCATTCATTTTCAACATCACACTGGAAGTTCTAGCTAATATAGTAAGGCAGGGCAAGGATATAAAAGGTATACAGATTAAAAAGGAAGAAGTAGACTCATCTTTGTTCTCAGATGACCTGATTGTCTATGGAGAAAAACCAAAATAATTGACAGAAAAACTGGAATAAGCAATTACAGCAAGTTAGCAAGTTAGACGGTTAATATAAAAAAGTCAATAATTTTATTATATCCTAGCAATGAACACATGGGATTTGAAATTGAAAACACAATACCATTTACATTACCACCCCAAAGTGAAATACCTAAGTATAAATCTAACAAAATATGTACAAGATCTATATGAGGAAAACTATAAAAACTCTGATGAATGAAATGAAAAAGACAAAGTAAATGGAGACATATTCCATCGTCATAGATAGGAAGATTCGATATTGTCAAGTTGTCAGTTTTTCCCAACTCAATCAATAGGTTTAATGCAATCCCAATCAAAATACCAGCAAGTTAGGTTGTAGATACTGACAGTCTGATTCTAAAGTTTACGTAGAGAGGCAAAAGGCCCAGAACAGCCAACACAACATTAAAGGAGAACAGTAAAGTTGGAAGACTGATACTCTTGACTTCAAGAATTACTATAAATCTACAGTAACCAAGACAAGATGGTACTGATGAAAGAACAAATAGATTAATGGAACAAAACAGAGTCCAGAAATAGACCCCTGTAAACATAGCTGATCTTTGACAAAGGAGCAAAGGCAATAAAATGGAGCAAAGATAGTTTCTTCAATAAATGGTGCTAGATCAGCTGTATGTCCACATGCAAAAAAACAAAAATGAATCTAGACACAGACCTTATGCACTTTACAAAAATTGACTCAAACTGGATTGTAGATCTAGATGATGATAGGTCTAGATCTATCCTAGAAGATAATATAGGAAAAAACCTAGATGACTTTGGGTATGATAGTGACTTTTTATATGTTATACTGAAAGCACCACCCATGCAAAAAAAAACTGATAAGCCAAACTTCATTAAAATTAAAAATTGCTGCTCTGTGAATCAAAGTGTCAAGAGAATTAAAACAGAGGCCTCAAACTGGAAGAATACATTTGCAAAAGACATATTTGATAAAGGACTGTTGCCTGGAATAACAACAATAAGCAAGTAACTTGATTAAAAACCAGGCCACGGACCTTAACAGACACCTCACCAAAGAGGATATACAGATTGCAAATAAGTATATGAAAAGATACTCCATATCATATGTCGTCAGAGAAATAATAGAATAATGTAACTAAATATGTTAATGTTACTAGAAACTCAGATTTTTTTTTATTTTTTTTTATTGTTTTTTTAATATTTTTTTTCAACGTTTTTTTATTTATTTTTGGGACAGAGAGAGACAGAGCATGAATGGGGGAGGGGCAGAGAGAGAGGGAGACACAGAATCGGAAACAGGCTCCAGGCTCCGAGCCATCAGCCCAGAGCCCGACGCGGGGCTCGAACTCACAGACCGCGAGATCGTGACCTGGCTGAAGTCGGACGCTTAACCGACTGCGCCACCCAGGCGCCCCTAGAAACTCAGATTTTTGATATAAGAGAAAAGAAATAAAACATCAAAGAAGTTACATATCTTTTTTTCTCAGTTTGAGATATAATTGAGAAATAATTGACAGATAACAATGTATTAGTTTAAGGTATACAAAATGATTATATATATATATTTGTCACAATAAGGTTAATTAGCATCCATCACCTCACATAGTTACAATTTTTTTCTTATGTTGAGAACTTTTAAGATCTCTCTTAGCATCTTTCAAATATACAATACAGTATTTTTAACTATAGTCACAATGCTGTGTATTACATCTACAGAACTTATTTATCTTATAAGTGGAAATTTTTACCTTATGACCACTCTTACCCCTTTTCCACCCCACACTTCTGGCAACCACCATGTTGTTCTCTGTACATATGAGTTCAGGTTTTTTAGATTTCACATACAAGACAGCACTTGTTTTCTCTGACTTATTTAATTTAGTAAAAGACCCTCAAAGTCCATCCTATTGTTTAAAAATAGCATTATATTCTTCTCCTTTATGGTTGAATAATATTCCACTGTATATACATACCACATTTCCTTTATCCATTCATCTGTCAATGGACATTTAGGTTGCTTCCATGTCTTAGCCATTGTAAATAATGCTGTAGTGAAGAAGGGGATGCATATATCTCTTTGAGACATTGATTTCCTTTCCTTTGGATATATATGCAGAAGCAGAATTGTTGGGTCATTTGGTAGTTCTGTTTTAACTTGTTTGGTAGTTCTTTTTTTTAAGTGTTTTTCATTTGTGGCTGCACCGATATACATTCCCATCAGTAGTGCAGAAGTCTTCCCTTTTTTCCACGTCCTCGCCAACACTTGTTAATTTCTTGTCTTTTTGATGATAGCCATACATAAAATCTTGTATCATTACATTTGAAATATCAGTATAGACTCATTATTTTGTTTTCTTTTTTGAAAATCAAATTTTCCTAGCTTTGTTTAGTGAAAAAGTATGAAAAAGCTATGAAGCTCAATCACAACATCTTGTTCTCAAATTGTGGCTTTTAAATACCATAAGGAATCAGGACTCCTTGGAGGAATGATTGATTCCAGGTGTGGGATAAGAAATTTATAACATGTCTCTCGAACATCTTGTGCCTGAATACAAGGGTGTTATAAAAGACTAATGGGTCATGTCAAAGGGAACAGGAACAAACATGAAGAAGCTTCCTTGGCTAAGGATGGGAAGATTTTGACATCAAAAATAGTGCTCTCTATTGAATGGAAAACATTGATTACATAGATTCCATAATGATACCCAACCAAAAAAAAAAAAAAAAAAGAGAGAAAACCAACAAAAACAACTCAGTAGGCATTACTGAAAGTTATTAGGACAATAGCTTCTTACTCTATAAGGTGTCAATCATAAGGAAAGATTAAACATTTATCTTGTCTTTTATGTATGAACAGTGTATTAGGGTAATCAAATAGTCTTAGGGGATGAGTAAAGGGTTTTTGTTATAGAAAAACTCCACATAATGAAAGTATAAGAAATAATAGAATTAGAAACTCACCATTTTTAACTTCTAATGAGTAATAGATTTGGGCAATAATCATCAATGGATAAAATCATTGGGTGAAATTTTGTTGGAAACTTCACGGTGAAGGAAGCAGATGATCATGTCCCAACCCCACTGATCAATCTTAGCATCAGGCTGTGCATGCCTCTTGATATGATATAATTATGAAGTACAGGTTATGACTATAAAGTATTCTTGCCAAAGAATTTAACCTGAATCTAATCAAACCTTTAAAGTTAACTTCCAAATGGAGGGAACATGGGGGATGAATTGAACAATCAGTTGACACTACAGGGAAGTAGACAAATCCCAAATGTTGAATCTTCTGTAGGACAAATGCACTTGGTTTCTTCACAAGTCAGTTACCTGAAAATAATAAAGGGGAAGCCAGAGAGACAATTCTACACTGAGACTTTAGATAACTAAATATAATGTGTGGACCTTGTTTGGATCCCATAAAACCAAAAGCAAAAACATTTTTTTAATATTTATTTTATTTTTTGAGAGCAAGAAAGAGACAGTATGAGCTGAGGAGGGGCAGAGAGAGGGAGACACAGAATCTAAAACAGGCTCCAGGCTCTGAGTTGTTAGCACAGAGCTGATGTGGGGCTCAAACCCATAAATTGTGAGATCATGACCTAAGCTGAAGTTGGATGCTTAACCGACTGAGCCACCCAGGTGCTCCCACAAATGTATTTTAAAACTAGAGAAATCTGAACATGCTTGAGTCTTCGGTAATATCATGAAAATTTTACATTTACTCACGTGTATAAAAATGGTAATATGGCTATGTAAGAGAATGCCGTATTTTCTGGAGATGTGTACTCAAGTATGTAGAGCTGAAATGACATGAGGTCTGGGATTTGTTTCAAAATAATTTACCAAGAGCAAGGGAGAGAGAGAGAGAATGGAGGAAGGAGGAAGGAAAAGAGGAGGAGGAGCAATAATCACAACAGAGATGATGAAAACAGAGTGAGTAAAAAGGGAGAATTAATCATAGCTATAATAAAATTACTCTAAACTGAAGAAAGACTCAAGTGCTCACATCTTCAGGAATCAACCTATCATGTAGATTCAAAAAGGTGTACTTTTTTCAAGTAATTAACAAACTTAAGTATGAATATATGTATTATTTTTTTAGCCAACAAATAGAATCTGTTCTTTTCAAATAACTCCTAAACTTTTACTATATTTTGCTATAATTGGCAGTTGGTCTCAAAGAATATATTGACTTTAGTGGTAGTGTTCTGGAAGTTTGATTTTTAAATTTATCTTAAATTGTATTTTGATACATTCTTTCTTTCTCCCTCTCTCTCTCTCTCTCTCTCTCTCCCTCTCCCTCCCTCCCTCCCTCCCTTTTTCCCTCTTTGTCTCCTTGGGAGCTCCAGTTCAACAACATGCTTATTCTGCTGGCACTGGGCAAAGTGTGGTGATAGTAGAGTTAAAACAAATCCACTCATCAAAATTGGGGGTGTCTTAACTGTGTCTTCTTTCTCCTCCCGAAATATACTTGGCTGTTTCTTACGATTCCTGTTCTAGAGTAACTTTACATCCAGTTTGTCAAGGTGTATAAACTATTCACTGCCATTTGTTTGGGAAACATTGATTTTTGTAAAGATAATTATTGAGATAATTGATAGGCTTAATACATTGTATTTTCTCATTTAAGAATAAGGTATATATCTCTACTATTCCGGTCTTTTATAACTGTCAGTACATTTTATAGATTTTTTTTTCATATTGTCCTTGCGTTCTTCTATTACTGTGAATGGGCTTTTTAAAAATTAGGTTTTGATTAGTTATTAGTAATATATGAAAAAGCTCTTGATTTTCATATATTGTTCTTGTATATGACCATCTGGGAAATTTGTTATAATTCTTTATTTTTATCCATTTATATTTGTTATAGTTGTTTAAAAACTCATCAGAATGAATTTAAATCTTTGTCAATAGGGGAATGATTAAATTAATCAGGATAAATCTAGTTTATGGAACATTATGCAACTCTTTAGAAATTACATGTATAGAAAAATGTATATGTATAGAAAAATGTATATGTGTAGAAATTGTATGTGTTTAATATATGGTGAGAGAAAAAGAGAACCATCTCCAAGATAAAGTGAAAGAAGGAAGTAAGCAAAAAAATTGCATAATAATAATATAGTATAGTCCAAGTATGTAAAACTACTACATGTGGATATATGCATGTACAGTGTAAATTTGAATAAGGTCTGGAAAAATGCATTCTAATGTTAATAGTAATTACCTTTGGGTAGAGGAGTAAAACAGGTTTTTCACTTCACTATAATATTTTTTATTAGTTGAATTTTTTTCTAAAGCATGAATTTATACAATGCTTTTGTAATTAAAAATTAAAAGAAAAATGTAAAAGTAAGATGCTGGGAAATAGACAAGTTGATAAAGATTGACATGGAGGAAGCTCCAGGGAGAGTAGATATAAGTCCATAGAAAACTCTCATGGGTCATTAATTTCTACAATATCTTTAAAGTCAGTTCCATTTGGCTTTGGAAAATCTGTGGCTCTACACAACCTGTCAAGAAGTATTACCAGCATCTACTGGAGCAGAAAATGAAGATAAAATGTAACACAACTGTCCAATGAAATCAGTGGAGACATCCCTCCCTGATGTTTATCTACCTCATGTGATTTCTCCCATGCAAGGGCCATGGACTAGTGAAAGACCTAAATAAATTAGCTGGCTAAATGAATTGGATAATTTTCCTTCTAGCCTTTTCTCATTGCCAGCTGGAAACCAGATGAGACCAACCTTTATTTCCTAGGTCTTCCTAGTGTCTAGATTTTCTCTATGGGAAACTTTTCCAACCTGAATTTAGAAATGGGAGCCTTCTTGGTCTACCTCTACCAGGTAGGTTGAAGCATCCTTGTTTACCTTGAAGTGAGGCTCATTTTTGGCTTGCATTTGAGATTTTACAAAAGACCCTTGCTTACTTCATATCACTGTAAATACTTATGCCGTGCTCCTAGCAGTGCGTTAGAGTTAGATCTTAAGTTGTAACATAAGCAAGTTTTGGCAGCTGTATGACCTGGACTTTTATTTTTATAACACATTAAGTGGAGATCACTGGTAGAAGTCGATCACCTAACATGGTGTCTAGCGGTGTTTCTCAAACTTTAATGTAGAAATCACCTTGGGATGCTGATTCAGTAGGCCTGGGGTAGACCCTTGAACCTGCATTTCTAAGAATCTCCCAAGCTATGTGGATGTGACTTGTCCAGGAACCAAACTTAAAGTAGTAAGAGAGTACAGCACGTACTTGTTATTCAATAAATATTTGTTGAATGAGTCCTCTTCTGTCCTCACACCTAGAAATGTGAAATTTCCTATTGAGACACACCCTCTTTTTTTTTCTTTTTAATGTTTATTTATTTATTTAGAGAGAGAGGCAGAGTGCAACCCAGGAGGGGAAGAGAGAGAGGTAGAGAGAGAGTCCCAAGCAGGCTCACAAACTGTGAGATCATGATTTGAGCCAAAATCAAGAATTGGATGCTTAACTGACTGAGCCACCCAGGCGCCCCAAGACACACTCTGTACTCTGTTAGATGGTGAGGAAAATTTACTTTCTTGAAAGCTAACTCTATCAAGCTGTTGTGATTTACATACTTTAGTCTGGTGTAATTAACAGTCTGCCCAGCATGCCCCACTGGGGCTGTAGGTCAACATAATAGGCAAGGCTAAGAAGGAAACTTAACGCCCTTTCTGTAAGATCACATTACCCCAGAGCCACAGCCACTCTACTCTGTGGTAGTGAGTTGCTTGCGCAATAAATTGGTTCACAAACTGTTTAACAAACCAAAAAATAAAAATCAAGATGCATGAGAACTCCAACACAGAGAGGTACCTTAAACTGAACAAAAATTAAAAGTTAACCTGACTCACCGCAGACACTCAGGACTCCAAGATGCCATCAGTCATACCAGCGAAGGAGAAGCAGCTCATGGTTGTCAAACTAGGAGAGCTGCCAAGCTGGATACTGAGGTGGGATATCACTCCTAAATGCATTGCTGGAGTGTTTCAAAAAGGTTACTACCTGTGTTAAAACAGTTACGTCAATGTGAAAAAAGAGAGCGTCATGGGGATTTCTATGGTGCTGGAAGTTCACATGCTTTTCAACTACTGCCTTTCTTACAAGGAGCTGAAACGTGAGCCGCTGTGCAGGTACCACTGAAGAGGGCCCAGTGTGAAGGACACACTCTGCATTCCTCACCATGACCTTTGCCTGACACCCTTGAATCCTTTTATATTGTCATTGAGAATTAACACCCAATAAAAGATGACTGGTACATAGAAAAAAAAAATTAACCAGACTAGTGTCTTGAGACATGTACTGCATGGTTTTTCTCCCTTTCACCAGAGAACGTGTTTGCCTGTTGAGCTACAGCAAAAATACCTCCTAAATTAAAATCTGAAGCTTGGTCCTTCAGGGGTATTTTCCTTAGAGTAGGATCAAAAGCCAGGTTGGAAAATGGTTGAAATATGTATATTGAAAATTCTTTTGGAATGAACTAGGCATGTTTTGGATAGATGGCAATGTTAGTTTTATTGTGTGGAACCACATTTAGTATTTTAGGAATTGTTTTGTTCAAGATCACTGGATTGTGTAGACAGAATAATTCTGTTGTCTTATGATCAATTTAACACTTACTCTTGATTGAACAGTTATTCTCGCTTATTGGCTACTCAGCTGGGGACTCCAGGGGTACAATGTTAGCAGAATTCACTTGGGGATTCTAGCATGTGCACATTAGCTGAATACATTGGGCTGTGATTTGTAGCGAGAGCCTGGTTTTACAGGAAGCATTTTCCACCCACCCACAGCTTCATGGTGATGTTGAAATCTGTCTAGTCGGTGGAGGATCAGTAGCTTAAGGAGCTAATGAATATTCATTTCTTTTCCCTGGGTACAAAGTAAAATAACCAGTAATTAGTATAATATTTAATACTTCTATTCAAAATAAATAAATCTTTTGTAAAAAAAAAAACCCTAATTATTATAATGTAGCAAATTCCGCATATGTAACTGGAATTGGATGTGGTGTTTTGAAAATGCTTCTAAGCCCTCATTTACATGTTTTGAGATTAGTTAATTATTCCCCTTGTATGCATAAAGCAGAACTGTAAATTTTTACCTGCATTTATTATTCATTTTACTGTCTCCTACTTTAGCTGATTCTAATATTTAAATTTTACATTTTCTTGATACTGAAGATATTTGTATTTTGAAGTAATGTTTTGCATTTGGATTTGTTCTCATTCTTCCTTTTTCTTATTACACAGATACAAGATGAAGATGGCTTACAAAAATTCCCAAGTGGTGTTTTGTATCTGATCCTAGGTTTATGTGGCAAGGTTTAGCTGTTCCAATTTTTTAAAATATACATCTTTGAGCATGTAATATATGATAGACACTATGTAGGGTGCTTTCACAATTGTCATCATTGTTTTTTATTCGACAACAGTCGTGTGGGATTTGTTTTTCTACCACTGTTCTGTAGATAAGGAAACCAAGCTCAAAGGGTTTAGTTAACTCCCTTCATGTGAAGTGTAGAATTCTAACTTACCCATCTATCTGAGTCCAAATCCAGTTTATACCACAACTATGAGATTCTGATGTTTGTTCTTCCCATATGCTAAGAGGAGAAATGTTTGGAGGAGGTGATGATATGCTTGTGTGCAAATAAAATTTGCCCGGGTGTCATCATGGGCTTGGGAACCTGTGAGTGCTAACGTCTGACTGGGCATAAGGACAGTCCAGGATTAGTAGCCTTGTGGGCAAATACTTTTTCAGCCTGTGACAAATAAGGAAACTTCTCATCTGCAGCCTGGGGGTTTCTCAGTGATACTGCTAGTGCCTGCCAGAGAGAATTTACTTTCTTGCCCAGATGTGAATGGATTGGTCTCTGTCAGATGCAGTCCCAATCCATAAAGACCTAGGTAATTCATTGTGCTGCCCTTCCTCCATTCTATGGAGAAATGCAAACGCGGACTTGCAGGGAGTTTATATGACTCCCTGGGGGTGGGGACAAATGGAAGGCCTTTTTTTGATTCTTTTGCGAGATTCCCAGGACAACTAGAATAAAATTCAGAACTTGTGGCCCCATGTGGCCAGGCTGCTGACTGCCTCTCCCAGCTCCTGGTGTGTTTCCCTTCCCCTCTGAGCTCAGCACACACCAGGCACACTAGTCTCCTTCTTTCCTTTCCCCTAATTTGCAAGTTTGTTCCTGCCTCCAAACCTTTGCATTTATTGTTCTTTCTGCTTGGAGTGCTCTTCCCTGCTGTTTCCACATGGCTGATTCTTTCTCATCTTCAGGCCTTAGTTCAGATACCCCCTTCACACAGAGGCTTCCTTGACACCCCCCCCCCCATCTAAAGGAGCCTTTCCCCATGTCCCTCCACCCACCCTAGCCTCTCAGGAACTCATTATCATGTGAGCCCGTTCATCATGACCTGAGCCGAAGTCAGATGCCCCACCAACTGAGCCACCCAGGCGCCCCTGTTTATTTTCTTTCTTGTTGATTGTTTTATCACTTTGGCACCCAGAGCAGCTCTGGCACATGGTAGGTTCTCAATAAATATGCATTTAATAATGGATATGAATGGATTGATAAATGAGTGAAAGACCTATAGAATTACAAATTCTAGAATTTAAGGGCACTGGCTAGCTAATCTGTCCCATCGTTATACCCAGTAATGTTTATTTGATTATTTCCAGTGAGAGGAAGCTCATTACTTTACAAAACAGTGTCTCCAGTATTAATATTGAGAGACAGTGTGGAACTCTGGAAATCAAGTCAAATTCCTCTTAATTCCAATCCAAATCTCTTACAAGCCAGCTATGGAGCTATGGGCCATGGTTAGGTTAATTAACTTTGCTGTGTCCTGTTTTCTCATTTCAGAAGGGAGTGACAATGCCTACCTGGCCAAACTGCTGCCAGAAATAAACAAAGCCATGTATACAAGTCATATTATATATATGTGGTATACAGGAGGTTAGCATGTCAAGAGGGCCAGATGAATGTTAATTTCTTCTTTTTCTGTTCTCTCTGCCAGTTTGTGCTATACTGTGCATCTCACACATATTCACATCTAATCCTATGTTTGAGTTAGGTACACTGTGTCAGTCCTGTTTTACAGATGAGGAAACCGAGGGTAGTGCTGTTAAGTGGTCTGCCCAAAGTTCTCCTTCAAATAAATGGTCCAATCATTGTGTGGCCATTTCTCTTTCCATCTCAACAAACTACCTCTTTGTCCCCAAAACCAAGCAGCAGGCTGGTTGATGAAATGGAAGGAAGCAAATCCATTGGCCCATTTAACTCTCAGAATGTCAGGGGCCATCTGCTTTACCCCAAAGGGCAGCACAGTCTACTAGCACTTGAGGGCCTGGTCCTAGGAGATGCAGAAATGGGCAAAGGAGGATGCCTCAGCCTGTCATGCCACCTTTGGGGACTCTGGCCCCCCACCTTTAGTGACCAAGGCCCGCTGTTAGTTAATTTGGGATCTGGCTCTGAAATGAATGAAGTTATTATTATCACTTATTACTTGCAAGTTGTTTCTAGGTACTGTGATGCTCCAGCTGTAGTTGCAGGATATTGTGTGGACTGACTAGGAAGTGGTCATTTCAAAGGCAACAGACTGATGACTAACATGGGTTTAGAGCTAGACTTGAGTTCAAATTCTTATTCCATAATGTATCAACTGTGTGACTTTGCTCAACTTATTTTCTGCATTTTCTCTTTGTTCTTTCTGTATAACAGGAATAATCCACCTACCTCACAAGGCTTATTTAGAGAGTGAAAATTGTCCAGCATGTGTCACCTTGTAATAAATGATAGCAACTACAACCATCCCCTTTTCCTGCAAATAACATGTTAAGGGGCATGGCTGGAAATATTGAAGGGCTCCTACCATGACCTGTTGTAACAGGGCCACAGCATGGAAGTTGTCCTTGTTTTCAACTTGTGTTTTCTGAGTGTGATAAGTGAATTCTAGGGGGAATTAGACAGTTTACTTCTGAACACTTAGGGTGGAAGTAATGTGAGTAATCAATTATCCTCTCCTCCCCAAGATCTTCCTGGTCATTATTCTCTAATCTAATTAGAATGCCAGATGCAGATCCATCCATCTTCATCAAGAAGCAATGGTAAACTGGAGGAAATGCTTACTGAAAAGGAAAGATGGATTTTCCATGGTGTAGCCAAGACTGAAACTTAGAAACTTGAGCTAATATCCAGAATCAGATGTGAGACCTGTGTTGTGCTTTCTTCTCAAATATGCATGTCTACATACTTGCTTTCCTCTTAATAGTCAATCAAATGTCAATGATAGAAATGTTTGTAAGGTTTCTAGAGTATATTCTTGCCTATGTCATTTTCCTCCTTCACCATGACAGGAAAGCATCCAAACTTTTTGGGGTTTCTTCTCCCCACAACCCTCAAAGTGTCCAGGGCCTAGAATCCAGCTATAAGAGTCGTTTGTGGTCATTCATGGCATCTTTGTCTTTCTGGGGCATTTGCGCAGCTAATACATTTAGATGATGTGGCAGTCAAAATATCTACCAAATGGACCCAGATGTTGCTAGGAGAAAACACATAGATGAGAGAATTTTATCTCTGCTGAACCTCCAAAGGAAAATAAATAAAACCTAATGGTCTATATGCTTTGCTCCATGATGATTGGAGCAGTGGTGATTTGAGAACTTTGTAGAGACTTCCCAGCTCAAAATCTTTCTTTCCTAACCCTAATATTCATCAAAAAAATTTTTTTTAAAAATGGATGGATGGACATTTACCATGTGCCTATTATGTTTCTGGTTCTTCAGTCCTTAGGATTAAAATTGTGTTTTCTAGGGGCATCTGAGTGGCTCAGTGGGTTGGGCATCCAACTTCGGCTCAGGTCATGACCTCGCAATTTGTGGGTTCAAGCCCTGCGTTGGTCTCTGTGCTGACAGATCAGAGCCTGGAGCCTGCTTTGGATTCTGTGTCTGCCTCTCTCTGTCTGCCCTTCCCCTGCTCATGCTCTGTCTCTCAAAATTAAATATTAAAAAAATTTTTTAATGAATAAAATTGTGTTTTCTATACTCAGATATTTTTGTACTGCTCTCCCAATATTTGCTAGATCAGTGACTTACCTTTTCCTTCTATTTATTTGACATTTTCCTTTAAATTGACTTTCCTTTATGCTTAGCATTCTCCAAAGCAATAATATCTATGAAATTGTGGACTTGGTGTCTATTTATAATTTTTTTTCTAATTCACATTAGATTTGTAACTGCTAAAAGATTCTTACATCACCTACAATCATCTCAAGGGCCTCTACTAAAATGCAAAATTTATCTGAAATAAGTTTAAACAGTGTTGATCACATTCACTGGCTATGAACCTCTAAATAAAGGGGGGAACAGAAGTTCTTTAGAGGAAAGGCTTCAGAGTGGGGGCTGGTGCTCGTGGGAACAAAAGACCTGTGCATCCCAGAAGGTCAGTGGGTACTGTGAGAAGCACAGTTTTGTTTCTAGATCTTTGTGAACTTGGTTGGGCAAATCATTTGCTGAGTCTCTTGTCCCTTAAATCTAGTATGAAAGCAACAACCACAACCACCCCACCTTAAGGTTTGAAAAGCACTGAAAAATGTGAAGAACCATTTATATCCAATAATAACTAGCAGGTGCACAACACGTATACATTTTTTTTTTGAGAGAGAGAGAGAGCGAGAGCAGGGAAGGGGAAGTGGGAGAAAAAGAGAGAGAGAGAGAGAGAGAGAGAGAGAGAGAGAGAGAATCTTAAGCAGGCTCCATGCCCAGCGTGGAGCCCAATGCAGGGCTTGATCCCACAATCCTGGGATCATGACCGGAGCCAAAACCAAGAGTTGGAAGCTCAACCAACTGGGCCACTCAGGCGCCCCTCATAATACATATTTTTAATCTATGTTATCATGAGGTTGGTAAGCAATTAATATGAAGTTGAATGCCAGAAAGCAGAAAGTGGTTACAGAAAAGAGCTGGAAAAATATTTTGTTCATTTATTTACTCATTCATTTATTCATTCAGTTCAATAAATATGTGACTGTGTTGTAGCCACAGAGCTAGGTGCTGAGGGTATTGCAGCTAAAGACATAGTCTCTCGCCTGGTAGTCTAGTGGGAGAGACAGAGTTACACGAACAATTGTGTTTATTAATTATTTGATTATAGCAGAGATGAGTGCCATAATGATAAGAACAAAGTGCAGTGGCAGGATACAGTGGGGGGACTAACTAATCTGAGGAATCAGAGAGGTCATTCTTACAGAAGTGACATTTCAGCCAGGGCCTAAAACATCAGTGGAATGTAAGCAAATACATAAAAGGAGCATTGAAAACTTACATTCCAGGGGCGCCTGGCTGTCTCAGTTGGTACAGCATGTGACTCTCCATCTTGGGGTTGTGAGTTTGAGCCCCACGTTGGGCATAGAGATTACTTAAATAAAGTAGGGGCGCCTGGGTGGCTCAGTCAAACATCTGATTCGATATTGGCTCAGGTCATGATCTCAGGGTTTGTGAGATAGGGCCCTAGGAATGCTTGGGATCCTCTCTCTGCCTCTCCCCCACTTGTGCATCCACACACTCTCTCAAAATAAATAAATAAGCATTAAAAAATAAAAGAAAGGGGCACCTGCTGGCTCAGTCAGCAGAGCATGCAACTCTTGATCTCAGGGTTATGAGTTCAAGCCCCACATTGGGGTTAAAGATTACTTTTAAAAATAAATAAAAATAAATGGTAGTTTAAAAAAAACAAAAAAGAAAACCCATTCCTAATTTTTATGAGACTAGGTGCTCCCCCACTTTCCTTATTGCTTACTCTCTTTTTCACCAACCAACTAGAGCTTGAGCTTGACATTCTGGTGGGTATTTCTTCTCACTCCTTTGCCAGTTGGTGGAGCACATTGGCTGCCACTGCCTTAAAAAAGAATCTGAAAGTGTGGCTCCAGGAAAGATCGCAGAACTCAGAGAATTTCACATAGCAAAGCACTAATGAGAATATGTCTCTATTCCTAATTATAAAGAATTAACTGTTAAAAATTTAGTGTTTCTACTTCTTGTGGGAATTCTCTTTGTCAAAGAAAAGAGCAAATGTGGTAGACATAGATTCAGAGTTTGTAAATGTAGGAGAGTTAGAGTATGAAATCTATAATATGGCATTCATGTTTAGTGTAACATATAAATATCACTACTGAACACATTGGACCCCTGAGTCCTTATAGGGTTTTCCTTGACAGGCCAACTAAGAGAAGGGGACATGAGCAGACCATCAATGAAAACAACAGTTATTCTCTCATGGTAGCGCAGCTTCCAACCAGTTATGACCCCCAGAATGCTTCATGTTGTTTCTTTTTCTTTAGTTAATTTGGTTCCTAAAAAAAAACAAAAACAAAACAGGGAATACTATACATATTTATTCTAGACAGAAATAGCAGATATGGATTGGAAAAAGAAAGTGAAATAAAAAATAACCATGATTTCACTACCCAGGAAATACTAACAACTGTGTTTTATGGTATATCTATAGATCTATCTATAGATATAGATAATTAACTTGAGATCATACTGATACCACACTGTTGAGTATCAGTCTTTTACAATTGTTTCTTTTTTTCTAACATTCAGCAATGAGTTATTTTTCTTTTTTTTAATTTTTTTTAATGTTTGTTTATTTTTGAGAGAGAAAGAGAGCACAAGTGGGGAAGGGGCAGAGAGAGAGAGGGAGACAGAATCTGAAGCAGGCTCCAGGCTCTGAGCTGTCAGCACAGAGCCCGACACAGGGCTTGAACTCACAAACTGTGAGATCATGACCTGAGCCAAAGTCAGACACTTAACTGACTCAGCCACCCAGGCACCCCGACAATGAGTTACTTTTCAAATAAACTTTAGACCTTCTATGAAGCCAGGTCTCCTAAAAAAGCATTTGAGAAGATTATTCATCCTAATAATACACAGTTCACAGTCCCTCTAAGGGGAGTTTGTTAACTTTAGGGATTAGCAACAAGTCCCCAGTGCAGTGCCATGCAAGTAGCTTGGGATTGCTGGGGTTGAAGAGCCTTTTGCAAGGTTTCACAGGGAGTGTCTCTTAGGCTTTTCCCCTTCCTTTCTCTTTAGTTTTCAAAAGCAGAGAAATTGCAACACCCTCAAGCACAAAACCAACTTCAACTGTAGTTGATAGGAGAGCAGTATTTTGGAGGATGGCAAGAAAATAATACATCCTGCATGAATTTAGAGATTAATAAAGATGAATTCCAACTCTTAGGGACACGGTGACTGTGTGCCAGAGTTAAATCATGGGGCTAAACTCTGTGAGCTGCAGTTGGGGTGTGTCTCCTGTTTCGTGTTTTTAAGGTAGTTCAGAACACTACCAGCATGTAGACTGCTCAGATGGCTGTGCTTTCTTGTTCAAACACCAAGTGCTTCCAAAGTCCTCAATATCTCCCCTAGCCTGCACCCCCTCCCCAGCGTTCTGGGATCATTATGCTCCAAACTTCTAGACATGGACCCATCAGAGGGGAGAGCTACTGCTCATGCGGGTGAAGGATGAGTTTGTTATGGACAGGATGTGGTCAGTATACCTGTTGGGAAAGGAGGTGATTGCTACATGTTTTCCCACAGTGCCCATGCTGGCTGATTAAAGCAGAAAGGGAATGCCACACTAATAAGCAACTCCAGTATGGCATACCAGGGAGAGAACAGAATCACAGCCCTGCTGAGGTGCCTAACTCTGGTTGAACTTAGTTTGAGGTCCCATTAAGGTTTAAAAAAAAATTTATATCAGGAAATTTGCTGCTTTCTTTTAATCTTTGTTGAAAACTTCTGTTGGAACTTCAATTTCTTTTTTTTTTTTTCAACGTTTATTTTATTTTTGGGACAGAGAGAGACAGAGCATGAATGGGGGAGGGGCAGAGAGAGAGGGAGACACAGAATCGGAAACAGGCTCCAGGCTCTGAGCCATCAGCCCAGAGCCCGACGCGGGGCTCGAACCCACGGACCGCGAGATCGTGACCTGGCTGAAGTCGGACGCTTAACCGACTGCGCCACCCAGGCGCCCCGGAACTTCAATTTCTAAACCATCCATGAAAGGGAATTACAATATCCTGTCTCCAAAACAAAACAAACAAACAAACAAAGCAGTCCAAGCACATAATACATTTATCTGTCTAGCTGTAACTGTGCTAACTAATGTTTTTCTGACACTGTGCCAAGCATTCTCTTCTTTATTATCTCACTTAATTCTAACAACAAAAATTTGAAATAGGCGTTATAGTTGGCTTGGTATTTGAGAACAGGAGATTGAGTCAAGAGAAAGGTGCCACCAGGTTGGTTTTGACTCTGAAGTCCATGTTCTCAACCCTGACCTCTAGTGCGTGACCCAACTTCCTTGGTATTGCACTTGTGATCTTCCTGCAAGGCCAGCTGCTTTCTTGGGACACTAGCAAGGTGAACCTGCTTCTTAGCAAATGGCAGAAGCTTCATGGAGCATGCTGGTAATGGGCCTATTCTTGGGGCTCATTTCTCTGGGCTCCTGCTGCCAGGATAGAATGAGAGATTCCCTCAGATAATCAGCGCAGAGTGGAAACAGTGCGTAAAAAGGTGTGGTGTTTGGAGATGCCGAAAACATGATTGAACAGAGGTTGTGGTTTCGCTTTTCTCTTGAGTTGGAGGCATCTTGAAAGAGAGGAAAGACACAAGGGCTCAGCTTGTTCAGCTTGGCTCTCTGGCATGGCTCAAGCTCTTGACTTCTCTGAGGCTGGATTTCTTCATATGTTAAAAAAAAGGCTTGAGCCCCATAATCCCCAGTGTGTCTCAGCTCTGAGTGTGAGTTTGATCTTTCTCTGGGGTGGCTGGGAAGTTGCAGAAAGAGGGCGGCCTCTGCTTATTCCCTTTTTTCCTCCTTTTCCGCTAACAACTCATCTTAGGGAACAACCTTTTTTTTTTTTTTTTTTTTTTTGAGAGTCAGGTTATAGGCAGACAGATTTGTCCTTTAGTCTAGAGTGAAGTATCACAAACTCAGTGGCTATAGAGTTCAGATAGGTGTATGTATAATGTATATATACATATATATCTCTCTATATAAAAATACTCAAAAACCAAAACAGAGGTTGAAGCCTAATGTATGCTCAGTACCATTTTTCCTGAAAATATCTATTGCTCCTAATCCTCCACTTTTGATTAAGACAGTGGTATAGAGAAATGTTGCCCTATTATAAGAAAACCAACTGAACAGGTACATTTTGCAAGTTATGCAGAGCACAGTGGTGAGTTGGACTGGCCATGGGCTGCCAGTTTGATTTCTCTGCTCTTGAGGTTGTACATCTTAGATCAACAAGTTGATGCAATGCCAATTTTAATATCTTGAGCAAACTGCTGTATTGTTTTTACGCTGATCATGTGTATTCACCCAGGAGTTTCCTTATGGTTTAGCAGAGATCTGGCCTTCTCTAAAGTATCTGTGGTCATTCTCAATTACTTGTGCAAAAGGAGGGGAAGGGGGTTGTGGAATCTGGCAAAGATCATTCATGAGTAACATACCACTTTCGGAGGTCTATCAGCATTTGGAAGCAGACAGGTCTTCCCAGTGTGATTTCTGGGACATGTTGGGCACTCAAAACATACTTGTAGAATAAGAGGGTGGTGGATAGATAGATAGATAGATAGATAGATATTTAATAGATGAGGTAAGGCAAAGTCTTGTGTTGGTGACAGGTAGCCAGTTGGAGGCTAAACTGGGACTGAAGCCCAGGTCTGCCACTTCTAAACACAGTGTTCACTCTCCAATCTTCCTGTTCTGTTTTGTTCTGCTCACGTACACTTTAGTGCCTTAAAATCATGCAGCTGTGAACCAATAATTTCCTGTATGCTTTCTCATGCTCAAAAGTGTGATCTCTTCTCACAGTTTAGGGAGATTCCCTAGCACTAAGCAGGAGGGGTGTAGTTGCTGCAGCCACACAGACGCTTCTCCTCCTGAGGTACGTAGGGAAGTGTGCACAGGGTACATGAGGTAGGAAGGAAAGAAAGGCTCTCTGTCCACTCCCAACCCATCAAGTTGTCAAAGGGCTGAATTATTTGGGGCCAACAAAGTATTAAGCAGAAGCCAAGTTGCTAGCCCTGTCTGTGGCACTCTCTTGGAATTGGTATTAAAATGTGATACAAAATACTTCGGGGACAGGATGCTTCTCAGATCTACCATCACCAGCAGCCTCATGGCTGCTCTGGTCCAAGATTCCCAAAACTCACGTGTCGTTGGCATTCTCCCCCTGTGGTATTTCTTAATGGGATATTATGAGAAATAATATTTCCTGCACACTGTTTGAGAAACACATCCTAAATGTTTCAGGACACTTAAGTGGTTTCTAAGCTATTTATTCAACACAACGGGCTATGCATATGCATGTGACTTAAAGATTTTAAGAGTGTTACTGAGAATTAAGTCAGTATTAATGTTAAGGTTCTTAAAAAAATAGCTGTTTGAGAAAATTTTCTTTTATGTTAGACTCACCTCATTGAGAACATTGAGAAATGAAAGAATTGCAGGTTTTTGGTGGCTAGTTCTCTATCTCTCTGTCTAATTGCTCTGCCTTTTCTTTTTTCCTTTCCTTTCCTTTCCTTTCCTTTCCTTTCCTTTCCTTTCCTTTCCTTTCCTTTCCTTTCCTTTCCTTTCCTTCTCTGTTTCTTACTATCTAGTTATCTATCTTATTATGAACATTAATTTTTTTTTTATTTTATAGAGAGAGTGTGTGAACAGGGTAGAGGGACAGAGAGAGAGAGAGAGAGAGAGAGAGAGAGAGACAGTGAGAAAGAGAAAGAATCTTAAGCAGGCTCCATGCTCATTGTGGAGCCCAGTGCAGGGCGTGATCCCAGAGCCTTGGGATCATAACCTGAGCCAAAATCAAGAGTTGGACACTCAACCAACTGAGTCACCCAAGTGTCCCTGAACATTTTTTAAACAAAGAAAGAATAGCCTAATAAATACACATGTACCCGTTTCCCAGATTTAATAGTTATCAACATGTTACTGTAAGTCGTCCACCAAATTCTTTGTGCTGGAGTATTTTTTTAAATTTAAAAATTTTTTTCCGTAATGTCTCTACCCGATGCACAGCTCAAAGACACAGCCTCGTGATAAACAGTTGCACATTCTTACCAACTGAGCCAGCTAGGTGCCCTTATGCTAGAGTATTTTAAAGAAAATTACCAATGTCATGACTTTTACTCCTAAAATTTTTAGTTCTCTAGAAAATAAGGATAGACCACTTCCCGTGTTACCACAATACTGTTATCTCACCTGACAGAATTGTGAGAGATGCCTCATTGTCATCTAGTAGCCAGTCCTTGTTTAGTTTCCCAGTTGTCCTCAAAATGTTTTTTATAGCTGCTTTGTTCAAACCAGGATCCAACCAAGGAGCCACACATTACACTTGGCTGTTATGTCTCTTAAAGCTTCTTAGAACTAAATTACACAGGAGAAAACGAAACTGGAGACTTCTGAAACAAGCACCAGGTTAGGAACCAATAGATCACATTTTAGTCCCAGCTTTGCCACCGAACAGCTGCCTGCCATTGAGCACCGCACTTAGCCCTCTGAGCTTCTTTGATCCCATCTATTCATTCACTTACTATCCATTGTTTCATTTAACAAATGTGTATGGCCTAGGTCTTGCCTGGGGCACTGTTCTAGAAAGAAACTCAGCTTCCAGAAAATAAGAGAATTCCATAGCTTAATTCTTATAACTTATCTCTGTTTCTTCTCCATTTTCATGACATTGATTTATTGAGGATATAAGACCAGTTATATACTGTAGAATGTATCACATTCTTGAATTGCCTGATTCTTTTTTCCTCTTGTGATGACATTTATCTCGTTTTTCTACCTCCTCTATTTCCTATAACTTGGAAGTAGTATCTAAAGGCTTGAGTAGATTTGGATGAGATATTTCTGATGGGAGTATTTTATAGGTGATGCTATGTGCTCTATATGAATCTCATCAAGAGGTATGTAACGTCTGACTTTCCTACTTTTGTAGTGCTAACACTGACCTTGGGTTTATGTCACATAGCCTGATGTCCCACATGGTTTCCCCTTGTGACTGGTGATAAATCTGTTTGGGGCAAGGTAGTACTTTGACACCAAGTAAATCTAATTCCCTATCAAGCTCTCCCCTAATATCCATAGATGATTTTGCTTAAAACTGTTATTTTATAATGAATTCCAAAATGGTGATTTTCTAATTTTACCATTTCTTCTATATTTATTACCCAGTATTCATCCATAAAGAAGACCTTATCTCACAAGCTGGGGCTTAATGGTTATCCTAAAACAGTTACTTACCAATTTGCAGAGTAAGAAGTTGGTATAATGGCCAACTCCAATGATAACAAATGAGGATTTGTTTGCTTGTGTGCTTGCTCTCTCTTTTTGGAGTATCTTCATGGACTCATGGGTATTTAGATAGTCAGTGTGCTTCATTCCATTACAGTCAGCTGTTCTTTTCCATGCATAAGTTGTCCCAGCTTTGTGGGTGTCCCTTCAAGTCAGGTCAATATTTGAAGATGAATAATGGAAAGAGATCCTCTGCAGAAAACACTTCTAGGAACTTGCCTGTGTCTGGTTTGGGCTAGATGCTGGGCAAAGGGTGTAACATTCACAGACTTGGGTTCTTCCATGAACACTTCATAGATAAGTCCTGAAAGTCTCAGTGAATAATCAAGAGCAAACTGCAGAGTGAGCTGGTTTACCTTTGAATGTGTCCTCCTTCACCAGGCAGATGGGGCAGATTGAGTCAGCCGTGGCCCCCTGAGATGCAGTCAGGTAGCTAGTTCAGCAGATGGTAGCCACTGACTCAAATGTACAAAAAGGTAAATCAGAACCGAGATGTGGGGTAGGTTTCAGTTTTTCTGTGTTTGTTCTGTTTCAGCTGTTCTCCTAACTGCAGTTACAAAAGCCAGATCAAAATGATCTCAGCATTTGAGGCATAGTAGTTTGGGTGGGGTGGAGGGCAAGAGGAGTTTAGAAAAACAGGTATTGGGGAAAGGCTGCCATATTCTTCCTTTAGTACTTATTAAGCTGTATGGCAATACAGCTTCTAGAGAACAGAAGAACTGGAGGTGGTGTTTTAGCCACAAGATGACTAAAACAGATTTCTCCATGATTGAGGCCCTGGAGTCATCTCTGTAATGGATATCAAGAGGGACTTTACCTGCCTAGAAAAGCAGAGCCGATGCTTTCAGTCATTTGCTATAATTTGGAAGACCCCAATGCATATTTCAGTTGGCCTGGTCCACCCATCACAAAGAACATCTCACTTGGGCAGTATAGTCCAGTGGTTACATGCACAGGCTCTCCACAGAAGGTTTGGGGTTGAATGGGGCTCGGTAGCTTGACTCGTATTTTATGTTAGAAGACCTCGTCTCGGGTAGTTGTTAAGTGTGTGAACTTGAGGGCAAGGCTGCCTGAGTCTTCAAGCTACATACACAAAGCTTGGTGCACGGTAATCACTCAATAAAGGCCAGCTCTTGTTTCTGAGATGAATGGCATTTTTAGCTCCAAAGTGGGTTATGAAGAGAATCTTTGGGCTCTTCTCTGGTGATTAAGACAAAAAAACACTAGTTCAGAGATTCTCAAAGAGGGTTCTAATACCACCTGCTGGGTGCAACCTACTTCAGGCAGGATGCGGGATATTCGTAACAATGCAGAGGAATTCCCCTCCCTCAGCCCCGCATATGTGTTACACCTGTGTCCTGGGACAAGCTGTGTTAATCCGCCCTCCCCCTGCCAAACAGCCAGTGTCTTTGAAGCACCACTTCCTGTGGATCCTTCCTGCTGTGTCGCTCATTGACTTGAAAAGAGCTTTGAGTCCCACTGATCTAGCTTGAATCCCATTTTCCCCACAGAGTCTGCTGTGTGACTTAGGGCCACTTACCCAGCTTTTCTGAGCTCCATCTTCCCAAATGTAAAAGAGACCATTCCTGTCTCATGGGTCATTGTGAGCACTGAAAGCTAATACAAACAAACAAAAACTAATATAAAACATTTATATTGCCTGGACCTCTGGAAGCTCTCTCTTCGGACTATAACCACCTGCCAAGAGCATTGACTGCCTCTGGGAGACAACCTGGGAAGAAGGGAGATATCTTCAGTGCTATTTTTAGCAAGCAGATTGAGATCTTAAAATAGTGATATTTTTAATTTACATTTTTCAACTGCTAAGTGTTCCCCCCATCCAATACCTTAAACAGAAATAAGGTAATGTGAGAATTACTGATTACTGAACGAGATGATTCCAATAAAGGCATAGCTTCTTCTTTTTTGTTTTTAAGACATTTTATTTTCAAGCAGTCTCTATACCCAATGTGGGGCTCAAACTTACAACCTCACATGTTCTATCTACTGAGCCAGCCAGGTACCCCAGGCATAGCTTATTCTTAAAGAATGGTATGTTCATCCTTTTAATCTTAAAATATGTAAGGCCAGGGTTTTTTTTTTTGTTTTGTTTTAAAGGCTAAAACTAGAGTAATCAAATTCATAGAGATAAAGTAGAAAGGTAGCTGTCAAGGGCTGGGGAGAAGGGGTTAAGGAGTTACTGTTTAATGGATATGGAGTTTTCACTTTTACAAGATGAAAAGAGTTCTGTGGACAGATGGTGGTGATAGCTACACGACAATGTGAATGTACGTAATGCCACTGAGCTAGACACTTGAGTTAAAATGGTAAATTTTATCTGTATTTTGCCACAATAAAAAAAAGTAAAATATTAATATTCAAATCATGAGTAAACACAGTCTTTGTTCTCTTAAGCCTCCGAGTCCTGACAAGGAGGCTAGAAGGAGTCACATCTGGCACCGTGTTCTAGATTCGAAAAGTGAGAGTCACAGCCCCTTTTCAGAAGTAGCAGCTTTGTGTGTGGTCCTCAGTGGCTGGCTGTGGCCAGTCTTGGGGCCTTCCTAGGATCTGGATGCTTTTTTTTTTTCCCATTTCTAAACCTGAGCCCCCTGAAAGGAAGGAACCTATTTGTTGAAGACTGTGCTAAAATCAGGTTGGGGAGAATTTTCAGGGAAATAGCTCCATAAATTGTATGTAGATGCAAAACTAACAGGCACATGAAAGATTTGTATTTTGAAAACAAAACCCCAGTGGGATCCTCTCAGCAGAAAATGAAAAGGTCTTCTTAACATTCAGTTGAACTATTAGAGCCATTTTTGCTGTTGCAAGCACTAATGCAGGTAGGACACTGCCACAGCCCCAGATTGCAGTGCAGCAAATTAGCAAGGTTTTAACTTGGCTGCAAATATCAAGCTGGCTGCTCGTCATTATGCAAAAAGGGACAGGGGTGGGAGGGGGACCGGCACCTAGCGGCAAAGCACATTATAATTGTTTAAGCAGGCCCCACAAGTCATGCATTTCAATTATTTGTTCAAAGCAGTCTGCAATTAGGAGTTGCAAACAAGGCTTTTGAATGCAAAGTCAGACAATTAAAATGTTTCATGAGTGCATTAGAGAAAGAAGTTCTGAATTAGCACTTTGAATACACAAGACCTCTTTTTCTAATCTCTAGTCCCTTTCACTCTTTGAAAAAAAAAAAAGAGTGAAAAGAGAAAGAGATGTTTGGGCTCTGGTAGAGGTGATTTTGGTGTTTACTTATTTATATCAAATGCCTGACTAATCCAGGGAAGATTGAACCATCCTAATCGGCCCCTGGTACATTTCAATGTCTCTTGTTACTTGCCAGATCCTTGTTGGAGCACAATGGCCCAGGTGCCAAAACCCCTCTCCTAGGGGGGTCGTAAATCACTTTAAGCATCTCTGCGCCCTGTTCCCTCGCCACTCCCCACTCTGTCCTTTGAAGAAGCGCGTCTATTTGAACCAGTGATTTGTGGCTTTCCAGTATTTAGGGCACAACCCCGGGCTGGTTGCGATGACATACGACATACGGAATAGGAGAACACTGGACAGGGTTGGGATCAGGAAGGAAAGAGTTTGTGTCTTCTGGGGTTGCTGGTGAGCAGAAGCTGGTGGCTCTGGGGAAGCATGAAAACACACTAACCTGCTTGTATTTCTTCAAAGAAGACCAGCGGCTAAACTCCTTCCCCTCCCCCCTGCACATTCCCCACACACATTCCCTCTCCAACCCGCAAATACCCTACTGATATTTAAATTTTACTTTATGATTTAGTGTACTTCAGGAACCTTTAATTTTTTTCTTTTTGTCAAAGAGCACACTTTTAAGAGAGGAGGATAGATCCAACATTGGGAAAAAAGTAAATGTTCTTCCTTCAACATTTTTCCCTATAAATAGACTTTCTAAAAAGTATTATGTGTGCAAGGAATCAGCCATTAATACAAAGTAAGAGATTGCCCTTTATATTATTATTCAACATGTAGGATTAACCAAGAAAATCTAGACAATTTAAGGTGAGAATTGCCAGCATATCAGTTACATGTCTGTATGTGCGTGTGTGCATGCCTAATTTGAGAATCTGGCAGGTAGTAGCCTTAATTTATCATTTCCTGGATACCTGACTTAAGAAACATCATTTAAATAATCTTATTTATCCGTCTTTATAAAGAAAACACTTTTTTAAAAGTTCGGGTTGATGGAAGTTCTTTTAAAAAAAAAAAAGCAACCCACTTTCTACATGGATATTTTTAATATTATTAGGCAATTCTCTTTTAATTACTTCGCCTCCAAGCAATCATCAAGGACTCAGAGCACTGTTAAATGCCAGGTGATAGGTTTGATGAGCCTTTATATGATCAATACATTCTGTTCGTTGGAAAATTTTGGTTTTCCATGGGAAGTACTTCATTATGTAGGTCTGTGTAAAACTGGCTTTTTTTTTTTCTTTCACAGCTCTGACATTTTACCTTATCTTTTGAAATGCCCAAAGTGATCCACTGAATCAGTTTAGATTGATTGGATTTTTGTCACTCTGTTTTTTAAGGTAGGAAGTGCTGTTAAAAAATTTTTTTAATGACTTTAAAACCAAAATAGTTACAGATTCTTTACTGTAAGCTTGTCTCAGGTAGTTTACAATAGAAAAGATGGAGGTGAGGGGACTGTGGGGAAGTTCTGCATAAAATCACACTTAGGTGCAGTATGAATCTCCTCCCAAAATGCCCTTACAACATCTGCCCGAATGGGAAACTTGAATCTGAAGGTGAAACCCACTAAAATAAACAATAGCCAGATCATGTGTTAAAACTTTTGGAAATGACAATAAATTATATGAGATCTGATGATTTCTATATTGATTAGCAACTTTTGGGTCTGCTCATTTATTTACTTATTAGGTTTATGAGTGTTAGTTCTATAGCTGGCTCTTTATATATGAAGAGGTAATTGAGAGTGTGCCTATAAGTTGTACCAATACAGCCAGATTTAAAGTTTTTATAGCCTGAAAACCAGCTTTCAATTCTCCTTAATTTGACTCAGGGAAGGAAAACAAAGAAGAACTAATAATCCCAAAATGTTTTCCCTCAAGTTACTGTCACAAATAGATATTCTTTCTGAGAGTGACTAAAAGAGAAAAGCAGTTGCCACTATAAATAAAAGAGGGGTGGGGAGACACCTTCCAAGCCCTGCTTTTCTACAGTGTGGTTGAACCTTGGGTCTGATAGGTAAGCTAGAAATACAGCTAAAACTTTTTCAGGAGGAAGCAACTCAGGTCTCCCTGTATTACTCCCATTTACATGTAACATTTTATTCCAACCCATTTCACGATCAACAAGTAGTGGGAATCTTGCCACTAAAATGCCACCATCTCTGGAACCCAGGGCTTGAAGCCAACCAGCCCTTTGGATATCTCAGTAGGAGGCAGAGAGAAGTTTCTGCTGAAGGACACCAGTACAAATGCCTTTTATGTAGGGGGACATGGGAATACTTCAAATTATCTACCTTCAAAAGCTGAGTGTTTGAGTCGCTACCCGAGAATGGATTCCTGAGTCTGTGAAATGGAAAAACAAAGGTGTTTAGGCTGGGTAACGGGACGAAGGCTTTTCCCAGCTGTAGAATTCAAGGATGATGAAAGGGAGATGTAACAGAATATAAAACAAATTGTGCACTGGAGGGTGGAAAATACAGATTTGAAAGTTAAGTGTCTGGAACAAGAGAGATATGAGTCACTGGAATTTACAAGTTACTATATAGGAAACAAAGATAAAGAGATCATGAGAGTAGTAAGGCTGGTAGCAAAATGGCATTTTGTTAACTGCAAAACTAGATGCTGGCAGAAACTGTTCATCAACTCAGGAGAGGGGTAGTGATTATGGAGGACAACAGCAGATAATAACATTTACAGAGTGACCTACAGGAACAAAATTGGGTGTTTGGCAATTACGTCAAATGGGAGTACAGATTTTTCTTCCCCTTCAAAATGGTAAATCAGAGAAAATTAGGTCTGCAGGGTGTTCTCTTTCTTGTAGGGGAGGCAGTGAAGCTTGGTTGGCTAGAGGGCAATGGTGTTCCAGCCACAGGGAAACTGCTTTTGTCTGTACCAAATAGAGTGTTTCTCTTATGTTAAGGTAGAAAACACACCTGGCTTTTTGAACTTTTGTGTGTGGATGTAAAATGTGCTACATGTGAGGAAAAGTGCATGACCGCCTGTATAACCACGACTCATGTTAAGAAATCGAGCATTTCCAGCCCCTCAGTATATCCTTCCCAACCATAATTCCCTCCTTCCCTCAGAGGTTCCACTTTTATTGTAACAATCCTCTTGCTTTTCTGTTTAATTTTGTTAGCTAGGTACACCACCTAAACAACATGGTTTAGATTTGTCTACTTTTGAACTGTGTGTGTGTGTATATATATATATATATATATATGAAATGTATATATATATATATATATATATATGGATATATATATCCATATATATGATATATATACTGTATATATACATATATAGATATATATATACTTTATATATATGATATATATCCATATATAAACTATATATATATGAAATGTATATATATATGGATATATATATATATCCATATATATATCCATATATATATATGGATAAAGATAGAAATGAAACCACTTTATAAGTATCTATTGGGTCTGTATTCTTGTGTTCCCCATTATTTTTGTTAGACTCATTTACATTGCTGTGTGTAGGTGTAGTTTGTTTACTTACATTGCCAGAGCACATCCCACTGAATGAATGGATCACAATTTATCTATTTTATTGTGTTTGGATGTTTTATTTGTAGAGGTTAATAGCAAATCACCACCTCTGTTTTTTCCTGGGTTCCTCTTCCTTCTGGGGACAT
The DNA here is from genome assembly GCF_022079265.1 of Lynx rufus. Taxonomy (NCBI): domain Eukaryota; kingdom Metazoa; phylum Chordata; class Mammalia; order Carnivora; family Felidae; genus Lynx; species Lynx rufus. The sequence goes on from NW_025814827.1 coordinate 16,094,962, forward strand.
CTGGACTACACTTCCCAGCCTCCTTTCCAGTAAGGTATGGACATGGGTTCCAGCCTGGCCCATAAGAATCTCCCATGTATGATCCTCCATGATCTTTTCTCTTCATCTAGACTGGAGATGACCTCTGGATGACGTTGAAAGCCATGTATGCAAGCCACAAATTAGAGAATCCCTAGGTTCCTCAATCACCATTAGAATGAGAGCATCCCAGGAGAGCCCCCTGTTTAGGAGCATCCACCACTGGGCTAGTATGGGAGTAAGAAATAAACTTTTTTTGTTTCAAGCCCCTGAGATTTCGTGGGATATTGCAACAATAGCCAGTTTCCCCTTAACTAATACAGTTTCCAGTTTTGGCAATTATGAACAGTTTTGAACACTACCTTACTATATATAATCTGCATTTCTGCCGGGTGTATACCTGGGAGTGGAGCTGTTAGGCCAAAGACTATCTCCAACTCTATGAGATAATGCCATATCTCCAACTCTATGAGATAATGCCAAACGACTTCCAAAGTGGTTGACCTGTTTACATGTTACCCGCAGTATATGAGAGTTCCTATGCTCCATATCCTTGCCATCACTTGGTATGATGAGAATTTTTACCTCCTGCCAAATGGAAGGGAGTATAGTGGTTTCTCACTGTGGTATGCAACATTCATTACCTTAACTGAGATCGCCCATATTGTCATGTGTTTATTGGCCATTTGGATTTCCTCTTATCGGAGGTCCCTATCCAAATTTTTCTCTTCGGTTATCTTTTTTCTGTGGTGTGTAGGACTTCTTTATATATTCTGGTTACAAGGTCTTCATTAATTTTATGTGTTGGCAATTATCTTTACTCATTTAATGATAGAAACTGTCTTTTCAGTTTTTTATACTGTCTGTGGTAAATATAGTTTTAATGTAGTGGAATTTATGATCTTGCCCTTTATGGTTAGTATTTTTTAAGTGTCTTGATTAAGAAATCCTCTATCCTGAGGTCATAAATATATTCTCCTATGTTATCTTATAAAATCTTTGTAGCTTTGTCTTTTACATTTAATTGTTTAATCCATCCATAATTATTATTTGCATATTGTATGAGATATGGGTTCAATTTCACTTTTCCCCTTATGGGTAGCCAATTGTTCCAGTATCAGCAATTGAAAAATGTGTCCTTTTTCACTGTTCTGCTTTGCCACCTCTGTCATATATTGTGTCCATATATGTTTTAAGATTTTATTTTTTTTAAGTAATCTCTGCACCCAATGGGGGCTCAAACTTACAACCCCAAGATCAAGAGTCGCATGATCTACCAACCAACTGAGCCAGCCAGGCACCCCTTTAACGGTTTATTTTGGGGCTTTCTAATTTGTTGTCTAGGACCTCCAGTATAAGGTCCTAGGTTTAATGGTAGTGATCATAGCAAGCATCTTCATCTAGTTCTCAAACTCAAAGGGAAACTCTTAATATTTTACCATTAAATGTGCTATTTGCTCTAGGATTTTTATAGGTATACTTTATCAGATAAAGGAGTTTCTTCCTATCTCTGGCTTGTTAAGAATTACTTTGATCGGGCACCTGGGTGGCTCAGTCGGTTGAGCATCTGACTTCGGCTCAGGTCGTGATCTCACAGCTCATGAGTTCGAGTCCCACATCAGGCTCTGTGCAGACAGCTCAGAGCCTGGAGCCTGGTTCATATTCTGTATCTCCCTTTCTCTCTCTCTGCCATTCCCCCACTCACGTTCAGTCTCTAGGTCTCTCAAAAATAAGTAAAACATCAAAAAAAAAAAAAAGAATTATTTTGATCAAATGTTGAGCTTGCATACTGATATAAATCAAATATTGTTGGGTTTTGCTTACAAATAATTTAAGAATTTTTGTGTTGGTGTTCATGAGTGTTATTGGCCTATGATTTTGCTTTTCTCATCTATGGTCCTTGTGAAGTTTTGAAATCAAAGTTATACTAGTTTTATGTGAGCTGGGAATGTGCCTCTTTTTCTATTCTCTGAAGGCTTGTATAAAAGTGTGATTATATCTGAATTTTATGTCTGGTGGAACTTGCTACAGAAGCCAGCAGGGCATAGCATTTTCTTTATTGGAATATTTTTTACACTATTAATTCAATTGATGGTTTTGCAACTATTCGGGTTTTCTCTTTCTTCTTGAGTCAGACTTTTCCAGGAATGTGTCTGTTTAATATAAATCATCAAATATATAGACAAAGTAGTTCATAATATCCTCATCTTCTGTTAATTATCTGAAGAATATGTAGTGGTGTCTCCATTTCCATTCCTCATATTGCATATTTGTGCCTTTTCACTTCTTCCTTGATCAATATCAGCTGTGATGTGTCAATTTTATTAACTTTTTCAGACAACCAACTCTTGTTTGTTGACCTTTTCTATGGTGTATTTCTTTTCTATTTCATAACTTGTCTCTTATCTTTATTAGTTCCTTCTTGTTTCTTTGAATTTATTTTGCTATTCCCTTACATTTGTTTTAATGGCTATTATTCATCTAATTTAATGCTTACTTGGTGAAAGGAAATAATAGTGACATCATGTGCTATCTCATGGGATTGAAGAGAAACGATACCTTGCCTAGCACCAACTCTTGAGTACAAGTTGTACAAATGAACAGTCATGAGCTCCAACATTGAAGATGCTCATCCAGATACTTGTTTTAGGGACAGGTAAGAATCAATTCAGATGTCATTTATTTTAAGGCTTAGAAAGGAACACAGAAGTCCCTCTTACAGCTTAGGGGTTTAATTCCTGATGATTACTATTGTAAGAAAACTGAAATTAAGAAAATTGGGACTCAAGGGGAAAAATAAGACTGGGGAGCCAAGAGAGAAAGCAGATATATAAAAGCCCACTAAATAGTAACGTATTTACTAAGCTAAAACATGGAGACTACACCTTCAATTAAAGGCAATCTCAGTGATGTTTCACACACTTTGTTCAACTAGTAATAATGAAGTTGTATCATTGGTTTCCAGTGACTATCTCTTGTTCTATAGAAAATTGTTTCATTGCAGTGTCAGTAGAAGCCTTGTAAATTCATTCTGTGAATGTGTGCATGTTTGTATGTGTGTGTGTGTACAGATATGCATACTATGCAGTCTTTTTGCTTGGGTCTTGTATTTCTCTTAATGTGTGATGCTTTTCTGAATATATTGTTCAGGAGCTCAATAATATACAACAACAATTGTTTTTATGTTTACCACTCCACAGACACTATTAGAACACATTTATAAGCCCTTGGTTGGTTCGTGCCTTCGTTCCTCTTTTCCTTCCTCTTCATTTCTTCCCATAAACACCTACTGAGTGCTTACTATTTACTGTCCAGGCATTGTTCATTGGGCTGAGAGTACACCCATGAACAAAACAGAAAAATTCCAGCTCTTATGCAGCTTACAAATTTAGAGGAGTAGGCAAACAATTGTAAGATAGATAAATAAAATATAAATTTCTGACAGTGTTGAGTGCTGCAGAGAAACATAAATCAGTAAATGGACCAGGGGATGTGAAGAAGTGGTAAAGGGGGCTGAGGTGAGTTTACAATTCAGCTGGTGTAACTGGGGAACACCTCACTGGGAAGGTGACACTCAAGTAAAAGCTTAAGGAGGATAAGGGAGGAACATGTGAATATGGAGAATCTGGGGCAGAGAACATTCCAGGCAGAGGGAACAAGTGTAGATGCCACGTCATGGATCCTTATAGACCATGGTAAGGCTTTTAATCTGAGGAAAACGGGAAACTATGGGAAAGTTATGAGATAAGTGACAGGCTATGACTTATGCTCTACAAGTATTTCTCTAGTGTTGTATTAAGAGTAGGCCAAAGAAGGGCATGGATGGAAACAGGGAGACCAATGAAGAGGCTGTGGGGATAGAGTCAGATTCTAGATATATGTTTTGAAAAGAGAAGACAGGATTTATTTGACATATCAGATGAGGAATGTGAAGTCAAGGATTGCTTCACAATGTTTTGGGTCGAACAATTAGAAAAATAAAGTTGACATTGATAGGGGCAGGGGCAGCTACAGGAGTAGGTTTGGAAGAGTAAATCAGGAACTCCATCTTGGATCTAATAAATAAGTGTATAAACAGCCAAGTGAGGCAACTGGATATTTGGGTCCAAATAGAGGTATAAGGTAAGCTGTCACTATAAACTTGAGAATTATAGGCATATAGGTATTTTGTACAGCTTTTTTATAAAAGTATTTTTTTCTGGGCACATGGCTGGCTTAGTTGGTAGAGCGTGTGATGCTTGATCTCAGGGTCGTGAGTTCAAGCCCTACATTGGGTATAGACACTACTAAGATAGATAGATAGATAGATAGATAGATAGATAGATAGATACATACATACATACATACATACATACATACATACATCTATCGATCTATTGATCTATCTTTTCCTTCTCCATAAATGATTTTATCTCACAATTTTCCCCCCAGATTCCCACCTTCTCTTTTTTTTCTTAAATTAATTTTTATTGAGGTATAGTTGACATGCAATATTACATTAGTTTTAGACATACAACATAGTGATTAAACAACCCTATACATTGTGCAGTGCTCACCACAAGTGTAACTACTGTCCATCACCAGCCAATGCTATTATGATACCATTGACTATATTCCCTATGCTTTACCTTCCTTTTTTTTTTTAAGTAGGCTTCACACCCAGTGCGAGGCTTAACTCAGGGCTTAAACTCACGACCCTGAGATCAAAACCTGACCTGAGATCAAGAGTCAGATGCTTAACTGACTGAGCCACCCAGGTCCCCCTCCTCCATGCTGTACCTTTTATCCCTGTGACTTATTTATTTTATAACTGGAAGCCCATGCCTTCTCTTTTTTTTTTCCCAATTACTCTAAACAAGAATGATTTAGTTCTCCTGGAAATGAAATTCTTTTAGTTTGGCTAATAGATGAGAAATACTTTAAGTGTTCACACTAAAATATGAATTTCCTAGAAAACTTGTGTGAATTCTCCATCAAAATAGAAATATAAATTTAAAAAGTAAAACATAGCAAGATAGATATGTAATTTTTATCTACAATTCCATTACAAACTAGACTCTTAGGCTCACTTGGTATCATATCTCTGATTTCAGCTTAGTATCTGCTCCTGCTAATCTAAATTTTGGTTGTCCATTTTGTTTCAAGAAGTGTGTTTACATTCTCTCATCTGTGTTATTCATGATTTTTGTACCTGTTTTTCTTTCCAATGGCTTCCAGTGGCCAACGCTATCTGATTCAACATGTGGAGCCAAAAAAATCTTTGGTTCTTGTTTTGTTCAAGGCAAATACTCCGAGATTGAGATTGTCTTTGCCAATAATTTATTTAATACTGGCTCACTGCAGGAATTATCATTTGAAATAATATTTCACAAGCCAACAGTATACAGGATAATGTCCCTTACTAAGTCATTAGAAAAATAACCTACTCCAAACCAATGATAGATTAATTACACCATTGTTCCAGGCAAAGAGAAAATGAAAGAAAGACAGTCGAAATTTAACTGAGGTATAACTTTCTACAGGTTGGTTGCTAGTTGTCAGCCCTTCCAAGTACAAGCTGGGTATCACCTAGTGTAGGTCCCTCACTAGTGGGGGAGTAGCTAGCTGGAGACGGTACTGGGGTTGGTAGGCAAGGTGGGCTGCTCTGAAGGTTATTATTCCAGGGATCATTATACTGCTTGTGACACAAGCTAGAAGGAGCAGCCTCACTGAGGCAGGAACACATGTTCCTTAAGGACCCTCTTCTTAAGGAAAATGATGCACAATTTAACACCACTGCTGGCCATGCCTCAGTTGGAGCAAGTGTCTCAAGATTTTTGGAGAGCTATTTTGATCAACAAACAGCAGCCTAAAGTTTAAATGCCCATTATGTCATAGCTGCTCTTTCATATGTTCTTGTGGAGAAGTCCCCAATGGTACCTGTTAACAGTTGAGCTATTGAGTGCTTATCAACAACAGATGTCAGTGATAACATCCTGACACAGCTTCCTCAGTGTAAACAAATTCACCTTTAGATCAAAACTACTTCACTTAGTCATAAACAAGTGGGTTTGAAATTATAACATACCAATACCCAACATCTTCCCACTGCTTGCAACGTAAAAAATGTTTATCATGTCTAACTCTTACTCTTAGCTCTTACTAAATAAAACACATTTGGATAAAACCTCTTGCCATTCTCTAACCGTCTTTCCTGATGTTGGCTAAATCTGAAGTCAGAGAAAAGATCACTTGCCATTCTCCTCATCTGCCTAATGATGTAGCACCGATAGTCTTCCAATCAGGAGACATATTTGAAATATTCCAATATGATGTCTTTATGTTCTTTATTCTCTATCTAGATATTCCTTTTGCCTTTCTCTCTCTCTGTCCTTCCAGTTATCTATCCACCTATCCACCCGTCCACCTGCCTACCCATCTATTTAACAACAACGCAAGGTTCTTTACAGTTTCCAAACCGTTTTTATTGTAGTCTTCTCACAGCAGTGTACTGGATGAAGGAAGAAGTATCCTGTATTTATGCAGCCTAGGCCAAATGAGTATAACAACAAAATGATTACGTACTTTCCTTATCCTCCACTTCACTCCTACTTTCTCCTTTCAGATGCCCCCAATCCCTAGCATACCCAATTCCTGCTCCCTTTTCCTCATTTACGTGGTTACGTTCTAGCCCTCTAGCCATGACCATAGCTTCTTAAAATTTATCTGCTTTATCTCTTTGTTTAAAGTTACACTCAAACATTCTGCAAAATGGACTTCTAGGGGCTTGAAAATTTACAGCCACTGAAGTCTGTCATACAATCTTCAGTAAATAAATTAAGGAAAACTGAAATTTTGTTTAATACTGGGGTTTCCAGTTCCTTCTGATCTCAAATCCTTTCCATGGGAATTCTCCCCTTTCCTCCTTTTGTCTATTGATGATAGATTTCATTCACCATGCCAAAGCTAATCCCTCCCCCTGCCTTAAAAAAATTTTTTTTCATGTTTGTTTATTTTTGAAGGAGAGAGAGACAGAGCATGAGTGGGGGGAAGAGCAGCGAGAGAGGGAGACACAGAATCCGAAGCAGGCTCCAGGCTCTGAGCTGTCAGCACGGAGCCTGATGTGGGCCTCCCCCTGCCTTTGAGCCCACACCCACCCACCTCTAAACTGCATCTTGAATCTGCCATCTGCTAGCTCCTTTCTTCTGCTGTACAACACGTTCGGGTGTCTCTAGCCCTAACAAATAACTTCTCTGTTAGCTCCCGCTAATATTGCTGTTGTTGCCACACACATTACCTGCTAATCCAACTTGCCCACCACCTTCTCACTCCTTAGCCCTTTGCAATCTGGCTCACACTCTCACTGAGCTCCTGACTGCTTCTCTCCAGATTATCAGAGATCCAGTGCAGTGGCCTTTTGATAAGACTTACTATCCTCAACTCTTCTCTGTAACATGTGATGCCAGGTGAAGTTTAACAGAAGGAGCTAATGAGGTTAAAGAAGAGTTTTTGGTAGTGAAAAGCTGCTCATTGGCAAAGAGTTGGTTTACTTATGGTGATCTGGTTCTCAGTCTTATACCAGAAACTGGACTTTTTCTATGAGATGAAAATGCCCTTGGGAACAGGTTGACACTCATAAAACTCCCAGGTGGTGTGGAAGGCCAAATTATTAACAATAATAAGGAAAACTTATTCCTTTCCTGGTGTTTAACACCAGCAAAGTTTGATTATTGTCACAGTGTGCCGTCTAAGTATCCGCTGCAGTGTGCCCTAGTGGAATGGAAACGCTATGAAATTAAATTAACCTAGGTTTGAATCTGACCCCATCTCATTGGCTTGTGTGTAATTTTGGAGACTTGTTCAATTTCTCTGGACCACAGTTTCTGTATCTGTAAAAATAAGCATATGACATGTTTTGGAGCAGTGTTATAAAATTTATCTGTAATTTACTAACACTACACAGTAGTATCACATACAAGGTGCCTAAGGTCTTCACCATCCTCACCAAAAAACATGTGAACATTCAGTCATGCCAGGCACAGTAGCTGACTAGGTTATAAACTGTGACTAGTGTACTGACCCTGTGCTCAAGAAGTCTCCATTGTAGTGCAGATGGCAGAGATACCCAGTCCAAAGCAAAGTAGCAACTTGCATGGGAGAAGGTCAAAGTCATTACACATGCACAGAAGTACTGCTGATCTACTTGGGGTAGTTTCTCATCTTTGCTGGACTAACTCATGCCATTCTGTACATCTCAGGTTAAACATCACACTTTCCTTCCTGTGATTTGTTACCCTGTGCTCTTGCACTTACTGGTTTATAGTATTCATCTTGCTACCTGTTATTTATTTAATGTCTGTTTTAGACTCTTAGCTCTATTATAAATTTTTTTTTTCAACGTTTATTTATTTTTGGGACAGAGAGAGACAGAGCATGAACGGGGGAGGGGCAGAGAGAGAGGGAGACACAGAATCGGAAACAGGCTCCAGGCTCCCAGCCATCAGCCCAGAGCCTGACGCGGGGCTCGAACTCACAGACCGCGAGATCGTGACCTGGCTGAAGTCGGCCGCTTAACCGACTGCGCCACCCAGGCGCCCCTCTTAGCTCTATTAGACCAAGGGCTAGCTCTTTCTTGTTCATTGCTGTGTCTCTATGGCCAACACAGTGCCTGGCACATAGTTGGAGCTCAAGAAACTTTTAGTTGAATTGGGAACTATAAGGGATTTGGTGGAGTTGTATGAGGGAGTGATTGGAGATAAGTGCAAAGATTGTAGAGACAAGATAATGAGCCTTTTCTGCCATAAGGGGTTTGGACCTTATATAGCAGAGAATCATGAACCATTCAAAGATTTTGAGTAAGGGATATGATCAATTCGGAGTCTACAAAAGGTCATCGAGGTACCATTTAGTGTATTGGGTATATATGTATGTGAGTGTGGGGGAAAGCAGGCATCCAAGTGTTGAGTTAGGAAAACTTTGCTGAAGACCAGGTAAGGAATTTAGGTTAAGACCCAAACCAAGGTAATAGCAGTGGGGATAGAGCAAGATGTTTGAGAGGTGGAATTAATGGGGTTAAGTGAACAAGTAGATGTGAGAAGGAAGAAGAAAAAATGTATGTTGACTTCTAAGTTTCTATCTTGTATGGTGGATGTTGGGGGAAAAATTCATTGTAATCAAAAGATAAGCTTTGGTACCAGACAGCTAGGATGTGACAAGAGACATTAGCCTTAGTATTCCCATCTATAAAATAAAAATTTTAATATCTACCTTTTGGGGTTGGTAGGATATTGATTGATTGATTGATTGATTGATGATATTTGTTTCCACCACCCACCCCACCCCACCATAATCAGACTCTGGCTAAAAGAGTAAAAGTAGATTTAGCGAGAGAAGACATCCTTTAACTTTTTTGCACGCTTTTTGCACACTTTAACTTTTAGGCATCTTAGTTACACTTTGAATACATGATAAAAGGTCTTAAAACTGAAACTACGTCCTACAACATTGTAAGCTTCTACAGCTGTATGAGAGGTTTTGCTTAGAGAAGTCATACATTTTTCCCCCTTTATAGACTTTTGCAACCTGTTTTGAACAGACCAAGTTGAAACAGGTTTGTCCTGTGGAGTATTAAGAAAGCCTAGACTTCAGGGTAAGACCCGAGAGAGGGAGAATGTCTGATTCTGACTCAGATTCCTCACTAAGAGTAGAACTGATGGTTGTTATCCCTCACAATGCGCAAGGACGAAATACCTTGCAGTTCCGTACCCACAGGACGCAGAACTCCAGAGTCATTCAATAAATGTTGATTTCTTTCCTTCATAATCATAAATCACAACACAAATACTTCATATGTTTTACAAACCATTTAACCTCCCACACGCTGATCTGCGGTCAGTACACACTCTTGCAGCCAAAATTCCATTTCCTGCAACTCTACTACATAACAGAGATTGTTTATGATAATGTGTTGACCAAAGACAAGGTAACTGATGGAATCAAAGGCCAACTCACTAACATTTTGGGCAAATTAGAACACTAAAATACAAATGAATGTTAGAAATTCAATAGGAAGAGTTAAAATGGAAAGTAATTCAATTATCTCTCAATTACCCAGAAAAAATCGTTTGTCACAGTGCCTCAGGACTCCCGAGCATTTTGCATAGTTGAAATTAGAGGGCAAATTTACTTTGCTGCTAGTTTTATTTGGTGACATTATTTGTAGCATCATTCTTAGCACAAGGGTGCATTGCTTTGCAGAAGAAACATGTTCCCAGCAGGAAGAGAAAAATAAATATCTTTTTTAAACTTCAAATCTGGGGTGCCTAGGTGGCTCAGTCAGTTAAGTGGCCGACTCTTGATTTCAGCTCAGGTCATGATCTCATGGTTCATGGGTTCGAGCCCCACGTCGAGCTCTGTACTGACAGCACAGAGCCTGCTTGGGATTATCTGTCTCCCTCTTTCTCTGTCATTCCCTGCTCATAGTCTCTCTCTTTCTCTCTCAAAAACAAGTAAATAAACATTAAAAAAAATAAATGAACTTCAAATCTTCTAATTTACAAAGTTATGAACAGTTACCAATTATTACTCTTCAGTTGCCAGCTCCTGTTTTAATCCATAGTAACAAAGAAGTCAACTGTATGTGAATTTTTTACAAGCTTAAATTCCTAGGATAAAAGTCAAATTGAACAACAGATGCTGCCCAACAATGCCATTATATTTTCAAAAACAAAGATAAAGGATATTTGATGGAACTCTTTTCACTGGAATCTTATATAAACAAGCATTTTGGAGCATATAACCAGTAATTTATGTTGTGGTGAGAATTATAAGTCTGTTTTTTTAGAGGAGGAATTTCAGTCAGAATTAGGCATTCCCTCTGTCAAGTTAGTCTGATTCCTGAGCTTCTGCTCTTTCTAATATATCACAGGTTAAATCTACTTGAACATGTTCTCTTCCAAAAATGTTTCAGAAGTGTGTGTGTGTGTGTGTGTGTGTGTGTGTGTGTGTGTGTAATGGTGTGGCAGGCCAAGGTATTACAAACAGTCATTTTTATGAACAGATTAAAGGAAAATGGATAATGTTTTTCAAAAGATTAAATTAAGTTTGTAAAAGTAAGTCTAAGGCCATAATTTCTGTGAAAAGATATTTTTGTTTGAAATGGGATAAATGGCCTAATTTTCCCACTCTTGTTAGTAACCTGTTAGTAGTTGCCATTTTCTGAACTGACATGATCCTGATATAGGAGAGTAGATGGGAATTGGTTAAAGATTCTCTAAAACAGAAGGCTGATAACATTACGATGGCACTTTTAGAAGAGGTATCAGAAATGGCCAATAAAATTTGACATTGTAATATTAACCAGTTGAATGACTTGAGTTGTAAGCAGAAAAGTCACTATGTAATGACACCACTGTGACCTCACTTCTTACATATCACTATCATCTACTTTCTTTGTAATTAGGGTGGCCTACTGTCCTGGTTGGCTTAGGACTTTCCTGGTTTTAGCACTGAAAGTTTACCTGAGTCCCAGGCAAGCAGGAATGATTAGTTACTCTGATTATAATCCTAGATATAATAATAGTAAATTCCTTAAAAATTTTTTTTAAATTGTTTTAATGTTTATCTATTTTTGAGAGAGAGAGAGAGAGGGAGACAGAGTGTGAGCAGGGGAGGGGCAGAGAGAGAGGGAGACACAGAATTGGAAGCAGGTTCCAGGCTCTGAGCTATCAGCACAGAGCCTGACGTGGGGCTCGAACCCATGAACTATGAGATCATGACCTGAGCCGAAGTCACCCAGGCACCCCAGTCATTGCCTTTTAAAAAGCATTTAAAATATTATCCAAAATCTCTTTTTTGAAAAATATAGGATGGTATGCAGTGATTTTTTCTTTGGTGTGAGGGGAGGGGCAGGGTTATTAAAGAATTTATCATTTGAATTTGGCACTTTGTCTCAAAATAGATGACATAATATTTTCTTTTCAATCCTAAATATTCCTGATTTTGAACCCGGGGGAATCACTAGGTTATCTGCTCCTACCACTCTCCCTCCCTCACTATTCCTGTTTGTTCTTACCATCTCATTTTCCCATGAAGGGTAGCTCAGGATATAAACTTATTAAGCAACGGAGATGGGCAGATTCTTGAACTGCTCTGTTCATGGAATAAGAAAACCAACATTGTAGGCAGCTAGTCTTTAATTCTCTGCAAAACTTGCTGCCCCTGATCCAGCCTAAGACCCCTAAAAGCCACAGGCCTAACCTGGGCACTGAAGAGACCTCCTCCGTTTGGCAACAAAGTGGTCAAATCACCTTTGCTGGTGAGTTCCAACCACTCCCATTAACTGCTCCTATCCACATTTGCTCTGAGTTCTAGCTGCATTTCTCTCCCTCACTGGGGATCCTGGGGATCACTTTGCTCCAGAGCAGAGTCCCTGGTAGGCACTCTGCTGTTCAAAGCCACCGCCAGCTGGGAGTTACAGAGCTTTATGGTCCAGCATCACTGGCTCGCCCTGTTCTTCCCAGCTGTTGATGCAGCACTAAGGGCAAAAGGTGACTAGGTCACTTCTACTCCACCTGCTTCTGTTGTTGTTTCTTTTAAATCCTCTTAAATGGACTTTTAAGTGTGAACCTTGCAACCACATCCTGGCCAGAGAACAGCCTTTGAGGCAGCTGCAGCCTGTTCAAAGAGATGGGCTGGGTGGGAACCCCAGACTCTCCCGATTTCTGTTCATGAGCTCTCACTAATCTGGCAGCCAGGTGATTAGTACCAACGTTAACCGTATGGACTTGAGAAGGTGTTCCTTTGCCCAAAGGCTGCAAGAGGTTGACAGCTGGAACCACTGAAGTCTGAATTCCTCCTATCCAGGGACAAATGGGGAAGTCAGAAATTTCTCATTGGTTGTACTTAAAATGCTAAAGCTGGGATGGGCTCTAGAAATCGGCTAGCCAAAATCGCAGAAGTTGCCTTTAAGACCAGACGGGTTGCTGTGTCACAAATTACTCCTTTTATAGTGAAAGCTGAGATGGTGTAGTGACTGTAAGCAAGGACAGGGGAGATAGTCTGCCGGGTTTAATTCCTGGCTCCCCCACATATTTGCTCTGTGACCTGGGATTAACTTCTCTCTGTTCTTCTATCTATAACATAGGATATAATAATAGTATCTAGGTCACAGGGTTATTTCCAAAAACCAAATGAGTCAATATCTGTATAGCACTTAGAATAGTGCTTGACATAAAGAACTACATAATCTTTAGCTGATATTTGTATTATTAGTTAAAATCCCAGCAGCCCATCAAATAACCTGATGTGGACTTCAGTTCTTGGGATAACATTTATAAGGTTTGCTGTTATTGATCATCGTTACTACAATGGACTCAGTGTTTGTGGCCCCTCAAAATTTATATGTTGAAATCCTAACCCCCACTGTGATGGTTTTAGGATGGGAGGCCTTTGGGAAGTGATTAGGTCATGAGGGTAGAGCCCTCTTCAATGGGAATAGTGCCCTTGTAAAAGGAACTCTAGAGAATTCTCTTTCCGTCATGTCAGGACACAGTGAGCCATCTGCAACCTGGCTCCTACCAGAGCCTAACCATTTTGGCACCCTGATCTTTCACTTCGAGCCTCCAGAACTGTAAGTAATCAATTTCTGTTGTTAATAAGCCACCGTGTTTTTGCTACTTTGTTGTAGCAGCCTGAACAGACTAAGACAGTTACCAGTATTTTTGATCTGCTAATGATGGGCCTGGTTCTACATAAATATTTTGCAGATACTATCTCATTTAAACTTTATACATCTCGATGAAATTGGTGCTATCATTATCTCCATTGTACGTGCGAGGAAACTGAGGCTCAGGCAAGTTAAATATGAAGCCAAGTTCACCAGGTAGTAAATGACAGAGCTGGGACACACACCCAGATGTGATTTTGGAGATGAGTTGATACCATAATGGGTGGAGACTTTAGAGGATAGTAAGATGGGGGTGTATTTATTTTGTACATGAGATAAATGTGAATCCTTGAGAGCTGTTACAGATTAAACAGTCCCTCAAAGCTATTGGGTCCCAATCTGTGATCGTTAGCACATAAGGTAAAAAGGACAACACAGGCATGATTAAATTAAGGATCTTGAGATTTTTTTCCCGAATTTCCCATGTAGATTTTAAATACAATCCTATATATCCGTATAAGAGGCAGAGGGAGATTTTCACACAGAAAAAGAAGAGAAGGCAATGTGATCACAGAGGTAGAGCTTGAAAGGATGTGATCATGAGGAAGTCAAGAATGAAGTTGGAAGGGGCAAGGACCAGATTCTCCTCCTGAGACTCTCGAGAGAGTGTGGCCCTGCTGTCACCTTGATTTTCACCCAGTGTTACTGATTTCAGACTTTCGACACGTGAGAACAAATTTCTGTTGTTTTAAGACACCAAATTTGTGATATTTGTTGCAGCAGCCTCAGGACAGTAATACAGCTGACCCTTGAATAACAGGGATTTGAACTGTGCGGGTCCACTATATGCAGTTTTTTCAATAAATACACGTACAGTACTGTAGATGTATTTTCTCTTTGTATTTTAACTTTTTGGCTCTAGCTTACTTTTTTTTGTAAGAATACATTATACAGTGCATATAACATACAATGTACATGTTAATCGACTATGTTATCAGTTAGGCTTCTAGCCAACAGTAGGCTATTAGTAAAGTTTTGGGGGAGTCAAAAGTTATACTAGGATTTTTGACCGCATGGGGGAAGGGGAGTGTTGACGCCCCCACCCTCCAGTTGTTCAAGGGTCAGCTATACAAATGATAATTAACATTTGGATCGCTGCCTTTTAAAATATAATTCCAAGGATGTGGATGTTGAATAAAGCTTCCTATGGCCTGTACAGTTGTGCTTAAAGGAGGGCCAGATCTTTTACACTAAGAGCAGTGGTTCCCAAGCTTAGCTTGACACAGGAATCACCTGGGGAGATTTAAATTCCTGAATATCCAGCCACAACCCAGACCCAATTACGGCGGAATCTCTGGGACTGAGACGCAGGCGTAAGTTCTTTTTAAAGTTCCCAGGTGATTCCAAAGTGCAACCATATTTGGGAACCCCTTAGTTAGACAGAAGGCAGAAACATCTCTGTGCTTGGACCTCTGCCTGTGAATTCTGGGTCAGAATTTCCAAATGCCTTGCTAAGTGTCCTCATCCAGTTACCAGGGACCTGACACTAAATCTGTCAGAAACAGAACTCATTCCATTCTCTCTGCAAAGTTGTTCCTTGTCCTGTGCACCCAGTGTGGGTACTGGTACCACCAGCTTCTCTGTCATCTTGGCACCATGTGATTCCTCACTCTCTTCTTCCCACCTCACTCCCTTACCCCAGGACACATACCTCTCCCATCTGAGGACTTGAGGGGACTTTGAGGTAGG
Organism: Lynx rufus; assembly: GCF_022079265.1. Classification (NCBI taxonomy): domain Eukaryota; kingdom Metazoa; phylum Chordata; class Mammalia; order Carnivora; family Felidae; genus Lynx; species Lynx rufus. Next base: position 16,110,374 of record NW_025814827.1, read on the forward strand.
TTAGAGGGGGCACGTGGACTCCAAGTTGAAACCTTGCCCACTGTCATATAGAGCGACTGCTTTTTAAAAATATCTGATTGGGGCACCTGGGTGCTTAGTCGGTTAAGCATCTGACTTCGGCTCAGGTCATGATTTCATGGTTTGTGGGTTCGAGCCCTCCTGAGAGCATGGAGCCTGCTTCAGATTCTGTGTCTCCCTCTCTCTCTCTCTGCCCCTCCCCAACTCACACTCTGTTTCTCTCTCTCAAAAATAAATAAACATTTAAATCTTTTCTAAAAAATATCTGATTAACACGGTGTGTGGGTTTGAACCCTGGGAATCTCTCTCTCCCTCTCTGCCCCTCCCCCACTTGAGTGCACGCTCTCTCTCTTGCCCTCTCTCTCTCTCTACCCCTTTCGCACTTGCTCTGTCTCTCTCTCTCTCTCAAAATAAACTTTAAAAAAATCTGATTTAACGAATTAAATGCAAGATAGCATTGAAAAAATGGGTTCTGCTTAAAAAATGGAAAAGTAAATGAAAACATTATAGCTGCATTACACATCCTGTGTCTTAAACACAAGTCCTACATTTTCATGGGAACTGGAATATGAGGAGCTGCCTGGAATGGTAAACCTGATAGCTTACTATGTCTGGGAAAACTGTAGCAGGGAAGCTATAGGTGGAGGCCCAGACACAGAAAAGAGACCTGTCTGAAGGGAAAGGCAGGGCATATCTTCAAAGCCAGAAGTGACTCCTTACTACAAAACTAGGAGACATTCGTTCCTTTTCACATTTGAGTAAGCCAAAGTTCAGAAGGGTTCAGACACTTGCTCAAGGACACACAGCCAATCAATTATGCTTCTAGATTTGAATCTGGATCTTGCTCATCCCAAAGCCCCAGGCTTGACATCCTTCTTTATCTATTTTCATCCCCCCAGTGTTTCTTAAACTTTAGTATGTGTAAGAAAGACCTGGACTATTAAAGATTCCAATTCCTAGGCTCAGCCGCTCGAAGTTGATACAAGAGTCCAGAGTGGGGCCCAGACACCTATGTTTTTTTAAACAAGCTTCCGAGTGATTCTCATACAAGCAGGATACAGACCACACTCTGAAAAACTTGGCATATGTTTTATGCAGGATTTGTGCATGGGCAGCATGCCCTTGACTTCACCCCTATGTTTATTGCAGCATTATTTATAATAGCCAAGTTAGGAAGCAACCCAAGTGTCCATGTATAGATGAATGGATAAAGATGTGTTATATGTGTACACAAGGGAATATTGCTCAGTCATAAAAAGAGTGAAATTTTGCCATTTGCAATAGCCTGGATGGACCTAGAGGGTATCCTTAGAGGGACCTAAGTCAGAGAAAGACAAATATCTTATGATTTCATTTATATGTGGAATTTAAGAAACAAAACAAAGGAACCAAGAAAAAGACAAAAACAAAAAACAAAAACAGACTCTTAAATGCAGAGAATAAACTGGTGTTTGTCAGAGGGGAGGTGGGTAGGGGATAGGTGAGATAGGCGAAGGGCATTAAGAGTGCACTTATCTTGATGAGTAAAATAGATGGGATGAATCACTATTTTCTATACCTGAAATTAATATAACATTGTAAGTTAACTATAGTTCAATGAAAAAAATGCCTTTGACTTCAAGAACGTGTTGAAACAGTTGGAGACAATGAGAAGCTTATGCCCCTGCTTTCCAGAAAGTGACTTTTTGAATTTAGGCTGGCTGTGGGGTTGGAGGACTGGGCTTGTGTCAGCATTCCAGCAAGATCTTACCAAGGGCAGGAGAGCTGCCTGTCCCATGGGGAGCACCTGGTTCCTTCTCAACCTCCTAAATCCTACAGATCTCACATTGCTTAGAGTGGGTGAAATGGTTTTTAACATTGTCAGGAGGACCCAATTTGAGGGTCAGGTTTTGCAGAAATAGCCAAATGCTGCCACAGTGGCTGTCAGCTTTGCCCCCTCTGCAGCCTGCCTGAAAGAGCTCATTTAAAAACTCACTTATCTGTTGATCTGGCTCTCAGCTACAGGATGCCTTCTGCTACCAAGGCTCATAATGGCAGCTTTGAAGTCCAGTGCAAGTGTGAATTTATTGTTTTGTAAAGACTAGATTCCTGAACAGGTCATAAATTACCTTGTTAGACAAAGGCTTCTGGGGAAATGTAATGTGTTGAAATCCTTCAGTGGGTGATTATCCTAACACATTGCTGGCAGAGCAAATAACTGGCATTCAAACACCAAACCCCAACAGCTGCCAAACTCTAGAGAAGCTGCAGCTAAGCTAGGCTTTGAAATCCTAGTTACCCTTTTTCCTAGGTGAGAAAGAAGAGAAAAAAGAGAGTAGCAATTAAAAAAAAGAAAGAAAGAAAAGGCTTTACATTCCCGATCTTGTTTAGGAAAAGCCTGTTTTGGGAATCCAATGAAATATAGCTAATTATTGTTAAATGGATTTTGGTGGCATTATTCTCCTGGATTTCAAGAAGATTCCTTTTCATTTTTGGTGGGTTGTCTTTTCTGCACTCATACCTTTCCCATCTGTCTAGGTGACCTTCCCAGAGTTATAACTGGCATAATTAGCTCTTTGACACAGGTCACTGATTGGTCATTATCTGGTGATTCTTAGGGCCACCTCTCTTCTCACCAGGCCTGGTATGATATATCAGTACCTGTTAGGAACCTCATCATCCTCTCTTATCTCCTATAATAGGGTTTTTGCAATTTCTAGCTAGATGGAAGGCCTTGAATAGTCTCAAAATGCAAACTGAAAATCAAATCAAAATTTAGATTGTGAACTTAATTTTAGAGGAATATTTTTAAATGTGCATTGCAGGGAATTTAGGTAACACTGAACAAACACAGAAGGAAAATAAGAACTACCCCAAAACCCATCAACCTGAAGAGCCACTATTACATTTTGGCTTACAAATGGGCTTACACTAAACATTGTTTTGTAACCTGCTTTTGCACACAGCTAGATATCACAGACATTTGCTTATGTCATTGGCACTTTATGTAAAACCTCTTTTCCAATAACTACAAAGTAGGCCTACCCCTAAGTTTGCTGGTTAGAAAGTAGTGCTAGTATTCTTCAACTACTTACCTGGTTAAGGGATATGGAAGATAGGTGCCTTCTTCTCTGTGGGTCAAGAACATCATTCATGTGTTCAGCCAGTATTTATTGAGTACCCACTATGTTTCAGACTGTTCAAGATGCTAGTGATACAGCCTGAATAGGATGGACAAAAATCCCTGCCCTCCTGAAGCTCCACGGCAGTGTAAAAGAGTACACTTTTTATTTATTGAAGTTCATTTATTTTGAGAGAGAGAGAGAGAAGGTATAAGTGGGGCAAGGGCAGAGAGAGAGGGAGAGAGAATCCCCAGCAGGCTCCACTCTGCCAGCTCAGAGCCTGATGCCGGGCTCAATCTCACAAGCCATGAGATCATGACCTGAGCTGAAACAAAGAGGCACCCAGTGGACTGAGCCACCCTGGTGCCCTGAGAGTATACTGTTTAAAAAATCGCTGGGGCGCCTGAATGGCTCAGTCAGTTGAGCCTCCGATGGTTCAGGTCACGATCTCGCGGTTCACAGGTTTCAAGCCCCATGTCCAGCTCTGTGCTAACAGCTCGAGAACCTGGAACCTGCTTCAGATCCTGTGTCTCCCTCTCTCCGCCCCTCCCCCACTCACACTCTGCACTCTCTCACTCTCTCCAAAATAAATAAACATTAAATTTTTTTTTATATTGCTGACCTACCTTTTAAATCTGAGGATTTGGGATGTATACACCAAACACTCATCAGACAAAGGCCACTGATACTTATATAAGATCTTGAGAAATTAATGTTCGGGACCATAGAATATCATAGTTTTTATTTATACTGCGGCTAGCACAGGACCTGGTACACAGTAAGTGCTCAATAACTATATAGTTGAATGAATTTATGAGTAGGTGTGTTCCACATAATTGAAATTGGTTTCCTTATCAAAAGTTAGGACTTCTTCCTGGAATTCGGGAAGGGAAATAAAAGCTAAATGCTATGGTAGCTCTTGTCTTCTTCAACATTTGTCCACAAAGGAGAGGACAAATTAAATCAGATAGCCTTGTCAAGAGTTGCCTCCAAGCCTGAGTTTTCTCCTCAGAAAACTGAGTTTGTCCTATGCTGAAGTTCAAGAGACCTTCATATCAGGGCACTGCGACATGCCTGCTGGCAACGAGGGGGCTGGGTCAGCTCTACATTGTTCAGACATTCTCAGACAAGGAAAGAGAATTGGCTTATTAATCTGAGCAGCAAAGGTAACAGTTCTTTGCAGAGAATTGTGGGCTTTGGGGAATGCATTAAAGTATGTGCTGTCCCAGAGCAAGACACAGGCTTGATGTATGTGGTATTCAGAGACTCAGAAACTGGAAAAAACAGAGATTAGATCAAGTTCTTTTCACCTATTTGATTTGTGTCTGATGCCTACATTTTGACAGATAATTAGCGGGTCATATAGAGCACCTGGAAGGCACTGAAATATTACAACTTATGGGTAGCTAGCTCCAGATGGTAGACTATATGTTAAGAGTCATCCTGAAGTTGGATTGCCAGATCTCTGACACTTGCGAAAAATGATCATAGAAGATGTTTGAATTTGCTTTAAGGCAGGACCTAATAAATACGTGTGCATTGTGGGAACTGAAGCAGTAAATCTGTTATTTTTGCTAAGGACCAGCAAACTCTTAGAACAGAATTGGGTGAGAGGAAGGGTTTGCTGAATTAGAGAGGGTGGAATAAAATATGTAAATGTCACTGAAAGAAATGTTAATGAGGGGAAGCTGGTTTCTGTTGGTGAAGGGCTTTTGGCCCCAGAAGGGATGTAGAAATGATGGCTAATGGTTTGATGGTCAAGGTTTCCTTTGTAGAAGAGGAAGACCCACTGAGAGTTTGCTTCAGGTCTGTTTTATGTCCAATCTCCCTTGACTTTTGTACAATGTTGGGCAATAATAATCAACTTCTCTGTAGAAAAGGGGAGGAAGGATTGTAGTGACTGAGTCCCACAGTTGGAATTCAGACATGGGGCTTGTGCTCCAAACCCTTTATTCTGCACCCAGCCGTTGGAGGGGCAGACCCTGGTCCCACAGGCCTGGGTTTAACCTGGGCGCTTTGCCACTTAATTGCACAGTTACTTGGGCAGGTTTCTCACCTCTCAGTTTGACAAGGAAAGCTTCAAGGGAAATGTTCTCTTCTGAGTAGAAATCCACAGATAATGATTAGGAAAGTAGACTTTCTTCAGATGAAATGAATTTCAGAAATTCTATTCCTGTTTAAACTTGTGGGAATGTGTGTTGTCTCTTACTACCCATGTGGCTATTTCACAGACATCTCAAATTCACCGTGTTGACAACCTTCCCCATGCACGTCATAAATGCACCTGGGACCATGAGTGGCATCCACTGCCACCCACACATGCTGTTGGACTGCAATCTCCAGGACAGTCATGGTATTGACTTCATTCATCACCATGCTCCCAGTGCCTGGCATATTGCAGGCATTAAGTGCTTGTTTTGCGAATGAAGGATTGTCTCCCCATTCTATCTTTAGGTCCTCCTTTTTCTAGGACCTCCACATACTATCACAGAACTGAAATATCAATCCCATTTATTTAGCTACTTAAATGTCTTAGATGGCACCCCATTGCAGGATAGAAAATGTCGGGAGACCATCCTGATAGGAACTTCGCTTACCTTCCTGATCTCATCTGCTGCTCCCCTTGGCCCTTCCCTGGGCTCCAGCTGAATAGAAACAGCCCAGTCTTCCCAGGCATGCCATGCCTATACACCCTGTGCTTTCCTGTGTTTCTCCTTCAGGCTAGACACCAATCTGTGAGGAACAAGATGATGCTTATCCACACCTCTTAAAAAAAAAAAAAAAGAAAAAACCCATTGAGAGTTTCTCAGTGATGGTTAGCATCACAATCATGTTACCCACTATATTTTTCAAACGAGATGGTCATGCAGATGCATTGTTGGGAAATGCATTTGCATTTGTCAAGAGGGAAATATTCATTTATTTGAGTAGACTGGTCAAGGTTACCTTTAAAGATAAATGAAACTTTTACTGTTAGGGGAAAAAATCCTTACAGACAATCATGCTGTAAATCCACACATGTAGGAAGCTCATATTCTGTCTTGAGTCCTCTCTGGGGACAGAAACAGTTTTGGAACTAGTTATAGTTCTGTTCCTCAAAGAGGGGTATATGTTGAGGTGACTTGAAGATGGGACTCGTGTGGTTAAGAGTGGCTGGGAGAGACTTTCCAGGAAACTGCTGGTAGAGAGTTGGAGAAGAAGCGTGGATGGGGATGAGAACCCTAAGCTCTACTCAGATCTTAGTCTTCTGGGCTGTGATCTACCTCAAGATGTGAGCTCAAGTTTATGGACATTCTTTGGGAACACCCAGGGCTGCAGAATTTGTTTTTTATGGCACAGATTGTGTACCTTTCAATTTCTGGTCAGCCATCTCCCATTAGAGAAGAAGAAAAACAAAACACCACCTTCCCTCCCCACCCCAGCCCCAACCTGTTTTCTTCCTTCTTTCCTCCTCCTTGCTCTACTCAAAAACTTTTTTCTACTTCACCAAGCCCATTAGCTGAGCCAACACTGTAAAAACTTGGTGTTGTCCCTCTCTCAACTTAGAGGTCCTGCTCCTAAAATTCTAAGAAGAGGACTTTTGTGGGTATATAGGGGAAATGTCATCTTTCTAAAGTGAAGTTATTAGCCAATAGGGTGAGTGACCAAATTCTTGGGGAATTTTTCGTTTCCTTTATCATCACAAAGAGTGTATTTTTCTCAGCTTCTAAGTGAATTGGTCCTGTCTGTATGTTCTTACCTTGCAAGTTAATTTTGCATTTTCTGGTTTCTTGGTACAGTTCCTAACTCCTCCTAAGACTGGCCCTTCATTTCTCTTGCTCTCCCTTGGGCCTCTGGATGTCAGTGAGAAAAGTCTAACGATGACTCCTCTTTTGAGAATGTGAGTCCCCGTGGGTATCTAGCAGGTAAAGAGGAGGTCATGGAAGCAGCAGCATCGCCGTTTAGTCAATATTTCCTTTTGAAGGCATGGAAGGCCTGGCTCACCAGCCTGCCTTTGCTTGACAAATGATGAAGAGAATGAACGAAGGTGCAGAGCGGAACGGCCAAGGCAGTCTGGGCACGTCTCTCGTCACCACCTGTTTGGTGAGCTTGTGTTTATCCCCCTGCCTTTGAAGGGCTGGCAGGCTGTGTGGCCTGGGCCTGCGAACACCCAAATCCTGGAGCAAAGAGAGGCTGGAAGACAGATGAAGGGAATGCTTTCAAACAATATTGCTTTCTCTAATTAGTGCAGGCAGAGAGCCCCCCGAGGAGCTTCAGGTGACCTCAGCCTTGCAAGGCTCAGGTATTTCTCAGAACCGACAGGGGCTGGAAACCTTTTCACTTTGCACAGACTGGTCTGGGAATCTTGAAAGAATCCGTTTTCTTTCGACCCACAGTGCTCCTGGGTGTGCATGTGGTGGGGTGGGGGTGGAGTGACAGAGTCTCTAAGACATTTATTCTCATTGTTCTTTCGGTTGTGATAAATTCCATGCACAGAAAAGTCTGCATTCCTAGGTCCTTCTGTTCAAGGTTCTGTTTGAGACTTGACTAGGAAGCCCCAGGCTGCCCTGTGCACGACCTCTTCTGATCATGCCCTGAAAGTTTATGCTTCTCCTTCTTTACCTTTGCCTACTGTGGAGGAGAAATTATACTAATGCTCACTGTGAGCCAAGGCCTTTATTATCATCAGGGCTTTGGAAGACAGTAACTATCATCACTACAGAGGAGAAAACTCAGTTTCACAGAGGCCAGCAACTTTCCAAAGCCCCATAACAGGTATCTCATTGGGTCAGGATTTGCACCCAGGCCTTTCTAGCTCTAAGCTACCACACCATCCCGCCTCCCTTGAGAAAGGGATGGTTGATACGGGATGCCTCGGTGCAAAGCAGCCTCCTGAAATCAGCTTTGCATAAAAGAGCAGCAGGGACCAAACAGTGCATGTTTTGTGGTGGCTCTCTGAAACCTCAGGACTGGCAGATTGGCTGTACTACATTAGGAGTCCTGTATGTCAGATCCTTAGTTGGACTATACTGTACTATCCCGGACCATAAGAGCTCGAGAAAATCACCTGAACTTTCTGTTCTGATTTCCTCATCCAGAAAATAATACCTGTCCTTTCCCCTTTGTAAGATGGTTTTAAAGGAGCTTTGTGGACTAACAAGGACTTTATGAACATAAGGGTCTCCTGGACGAGGCATTTTCAAAAAAAGAGCGGTGAGTACAGGAATATTTTAGGCATATCTTATTTTTTCATGATAGGTCACTGATGCGTTTTTAGATATATTAAACTTTCATAGTCTCGCCTTCAAAATCACAGTCCAGTAAGATCCTACGCTTCTTTGTCTGAATTACAACAAATAAAAGAACCCCAATCCTCTGTACTTATTAGGAAATGCAACTTTCTTCAAAGTCCTGTCTTGGTGGGTATTCTGGCGCAACCCAGTCTGGTTTGATTAAAAAAATTTCAGGTGCATCTGGGTGGCTTAGTCGGTTAAGCGTCTCACTTCAGCTCAGGTCATGATCTTGCGATTTGTGAGTTCGAGCCCCACACTGGGCTCTCCGCGGATAGCTCAGAGCCTGGAGCCTGCTTCGGATTCTGTGTTCCCCCTGTCTCTGCTCCTCCCATGCTCATGTTCTGTCTCTGTCTCTCTCAATAATAAATAAATGTTAAAAAATTTAAAAAAAATTTTTTTAATATGACCTTCTTCTGTGTTGTTTATTGGCCAACATGTTTCATGCGTCATTTGCCCTCAAATTCATATTTTTATTCATCGGAGTATTTGTTCTACCTCTGTGCGTGCGTATGTGCTCTCACTACACAGTCACTAAAAACCTTTGCTCTTTAAACACTGGCCAGATGATAGGATATTTATTTTGTATTTTGCCAAGTTACATGATTTGTACACATTATTTTAAAACTAAAAGAGCAAAGGAAAAAAAATAAAGAATTTTGCCTCAGATGAGTGGCCTCTGACATGCCTAAGATGGTGAGGGTCAGTTTCTACTCCATGAATGCCTTTTAATTACATGCAGCCTAAATTGGGGTGGCTGTCTGTGACCTAGAGCCTCAGACCTGTTATCATGTGCTCTGATGGGTACCATCCACCAGGGTCCATCCTTCATGTGAGTCCATAATTCTGTCTTGCCCTCCCAGCAGGCAAGGGGGCTGGAGCCAGGCTGGTTTTCTTGCAATTACTGAACAGCAAGAGCCCATAATTATGAACTTCCTAAGGAGGATCCACCCCCTTTTAGCAAGTGGAGAGTTCATCTTCTCTCCCTCTTCTTGCCAATTTCATACCTACAGTCACATCTCCTTGGGTTGGGGAATTTTGTCATTTTTATTGGCAATCCCTTGCATAGACTTTATTTTTAAACTGCCATAAACCTTTAAAAAATGTTAACCTTAAGAGATTATTAAGGTAATCACAGTTCTCTTATTTATTCTTTTATTCCCCATTCTGATGCTCTAGCATGCCTTCACAGGTAACCATTTCAATGTGTTTATACCATGTGTGTGTTTGTATGTGTGTATGAGATTATGCTTTTGTAAATGGCCATGGGCTTTCATCGTTTTTTTTTTTTTTTTTTCCTCTGCACACAACTATCTCAGGAGCTTTTGGTTCACCATGGATGTGTTTCTGGTTTTTTGGCAAGTAAATAATATGTGTATACACACACACACACACACACACACACACACACACACACGTATATGTCTGCCATTTTCACCTGGAAATGTGATCAGAGTTCTTAGAAATTCTGTCTCAGTGAATCTTTGTTTTACTCACATTTTTTGAGAAGTCACCTACCTGATAGGATCTTAACCTTTGAAAGGTGCTTCCTGTGATTATCTCTTCATTGAGGAGGAGGGGATTGATGCCAAGATGTAATGGAACCAAGAGGCAGAGGGAACCAAGTGATGACAGATGGGTGGTAGACGAGACACCTAGGTCTGACACTGGGTTAGTCACTAAGGATGAGTGCTTGAGAGATTTATTTAAACCACCAAAGTCTCAGGTTTATTGTTTGAAAAATGAACTTGACACCTGTGTTATAGTGTTGAATTACAGTTAAATGAAATATTGAGAAGCACCAAACTCAATGCTTGGCATACACAAAGCATCTAATATGTGTTGGTTGAATCAGAACATCTTTCTTGAATAATTTGAAGTTTCCTGATGAATTCAGGTAGTGGGGAAGAACCCCTTACCTGAGAGGACGGGAAAATAAATGTGTGAATTGCTGTAAGGGGCCCATTATATTTGCCTAAAGAGGAAGGCACAGGTGCAGGGACCAGCCAGTTCACAGAGGTGGGCTATGCAAGAAAGTAGAAACAACATTAAGAGATCTATATCTATATATATATATTTTTTTTTATTTTTATTTTATATATGAAATTTATTGTCAAATTGGTTTCCATACAACACCCAGTGCTCATCCCAAAAGGTGCCCTCTTCAATACCCATCACCCACCCTCCCCTCCCTCCCACCCCCCATCAACCCTCAGTTTGTTCTCAGTTTTTAACAGTCTCTTATGCTTTGGCTCTCTCCCACTCTAACCTCTTTTTTTTTTTGTTCCTACCCCTCCCCCATGGGTTCCTGTTAAGTTTCTCAGGATCCACATAAGAGTGAAACCATATGGTATCTGTCTTTAAGAGATCTATATATTTTTAACTTAATTGATTAATTGATTGAGAGAGAGAGCACAAGCTGGGGAGAGGGGCAGAAGGAGGGGTGGAGAGAGAGAGGGAGAGAGAGAGAGAGAGAGAGAGAGAGAGAGAGAGAGAGAGAATTTTAAGCAGGCTCCATGCTCAGCACCAGGCTGGACGTGAGGCTCAGTCCCACGACCCTGGAATCAGGACCTGAGCCAAAATCAAAAGTCAGACCCTCAACTGACAGAGCCACCCAGGTGCCCCAAGATCTCTATATATTTTTGATATGTTGCTCTCTATTTCTCAACTGTGAACACAGTGGCTATCTCTGAACTGGAAATTGGAAGCTTGATTTGTAAGACTCAGCTCTGGGCCTTAATTTCTCCACCAGTCAGAAAGTGGAGAGGTCAGCATTTCTCAGGGCAATTCTTCACTGTGTGTGACAGACCCCAGACTGTGGAACAATAGCACCCCCAGTCATTTTTTGCCAGTCTCTCTCACCATTCAACATGCTCCTTGGGGGAAGTGCCCAGATCTCCAAGGTCCCTTCTGGAGCTGGCTTTTGGTGAGTCCATGTTATTGTCCCAGAGTGGGTAAGAAAGCCTTGTTGTGTTGGTAGGAATAAATGGTCATTACATTTATTCATTTCATGAGAAAGAACAGACTGAAAGAAGATACAGGCTGGTATAACAGTGACCAGAGCAGACTGCATTCTGTCTGTGAGCCCAGCTTCTTCCTCTGCATTTGAGATAAAACCACCCACTGCACACCATTCTTGTAGGACTGAGGTGTGATAACATTCACTAAGACAAAAACATAGTGCCTGACCTCATACGTTTGATATATTTTTTTTATAAGGAGATTGTTTCAGTGGTTATCAGGGGCCCGATATGACCACTTTTTTGGATAATAGCAAACTATATCTACATGCATCATAGAGAATGCTGGCTTCTCTTAATGACCTAGAAAATGGTCACAGTCTCCCCCAGCCTCTTACTATGGCCTTGTACACCTCGGTATTGAAGATCATTCAGGCTCAATGATATCCCCAGACTTCTTAGGATGGGTGAGAAATTGCTTGTGTATCCTCTACAACCAGAAGGGGGAATGTAATGTGGTTGGGAGAGCATATGGGGGAGGCTGTTTTAGAGCTTTGGTTTGCCACTTCCTTCCAGAAACCTTTTTGTATTTCTTTGCTAGATCAAATGCAAAATAAAGTTGTTAAATGGAACAGGAAAAGGTCTTCATCATTTTTGCACTGAAGTCCATGATATTTACCTTCAGATTTGGAGAAATGAAAAGCCATCTCCTCGGCTGTTAATTGGGGTAGTGCTGGAGGGTCAGCAAGCAGTAGCCTTTGACATTTAGAGAACTAGCCCAGATTCTTTTATCACATTAAAATCAGATTTTTGGTTTGTAATTATGTATGTAAATATCCTTTTTTCCTTCTAATTTTATTCTTTGTATTTGTATATTTGCATTGTGTTCTGAGCACCATCACTATGATTAGCAATATTTATTTAAAATTAGGAAATATTTATTTTGCTGTGATTTCATCTCTCCCGTTTTCAGATAAAGTCAAATGCCTTAATGATAAAGGCAGCGTAAGAAGGAGATTTAACCCAGTAGCTCACTCATTTGAGTAAGACTGTACTTTTTCTATTACTGCCTCAGAAGGGAAACTTCTCACTTACCAGGGTTTGTATCTCTTCCCGCCCATTCCTTCACCTGGGTTAAAGAGGACAGCTGTCACTAAAACCTTGAAATCTTCAGAAATCCCATCATGGAAGGAGTGGGTCTTCTCCCTCTAATCCACCCATTCTGATAAAGAATTCCAAGGAAGTTCTTTCTCCAACAGTGGGAACATCTTGGCTTCCTGGGGGCCTTCCCAGGGTCAGATGATGATGCACATTAGGTCTTATCTTGGTGACAGGTTGGGTTGAAATATTCACTGGACAGCTCTTGGATGGCCTTCTAATCGCTTACGGCTCTCCATATTGGAAAATTAAAAAATAAAAGGAATTTCTTTTCAGGTTGAACGTTTATATACTTGCCAAAGTATATTTCTGCTTCTTTCTTCCATTACCAGCAGGCTTCACTGTAAAATGTCCACAGAGTACCTGGAGCATGAACGCAGCCTGCCTCCTGTGACTGGGGCTTCCCCAGGGCCCTTTGTGGCCTCTTGGAGACCTGGGTACAGGGTTTTCTTTGGGCTTCTTTCCTTTGGGGGAATGATTAGGTATCTCGTTTAATCAATTTGTGTTGCTAGCCTAGGGTTGTTAAAAAGCAGATGTTGATCATGGGAGTAATTATTAAGAGCTACATACCCCCATTTACAATCTGAGATCTGAAGCCAAATAATCGCTCTCACAAGTCAGGTCTCCTTCTTCCCCACTCCCATCCCAAATGTGCTGCCTATAATGCATGCACCTTTGAGCACCTCACCTGCCAAGAGATGCTGTCCTGCCGACAGCACTGTGAGGTATCTCTAGAGATCTATAGGTATGGCAGGCCCCATGCACTAAATCCACACAAAGGGCCATCCCCACCCTTCCCCAGCTCACATTTTATAGTGCTCAGTCTGAAATGACCTTTAAAAAGCCAGATAATATTTTATTTACCTTTTTTCTCCCATTTACTGTTAAATGTTAATGAAGGTAAGAGATTCAAATTCCTGCTAATAAAACACTTTAATTGACTCCAGTGTAACCATAACTGTAAATTGGCTACTTTGTATGAACGACCTTAGAGCTTCCCTGCCCCCGACTCTGCCGCCTGTGCAAGTTTGGAAGTTGGCAGCAAACATTTTCTTTGTTCTTCTTGAGCTTCTCGTGCAGCTGAAGGGCCCTCTACTCTAAGACTGCAACCAGGAGTGATTTCAGACCTCTCCTCTCAACAGAATTCACTGCCCTGCACTCCTCCCACAGCTCCTCTTGACATCCTTCAGATACAGGGCCTATTTTAGGCACTGCCTCCTCCAGGAAGCCATATAGGATCCCTGCTTCCCTCTCATCTACCTCCAAATGGCCACGGTATTTTGGGACTCACCCTGTGACACTTCTCACCTTGCCTTTTGTTTTGGTAACTTCTGTAACTGCATTCTCTTCTGACTCAGAAACCCCGTGCATGGTTGGCGTTCAGTAAGTGTCTGTTCAATTAACTGGGCTAGTGAGAAGAAGAAAAAAACAGATTTCACTGGCTTACACCATACCCATTCTCGGGGGGCATTCCTAAACATTTGCTAAATGCTCTTTGTCTGGATTTCTTAGGCAAGACCACTCACTATTTAAACCTTTATAATAACTTGCTGCTGTAGAGGGAGAGTTTCAAAAGAGAAGGAAAGTGGCATTACCTATACCACTATAATTAAAAAAAAGCAAAAGGAGCTTCTATAAGATTTTGTGCAAGATGAGCTGGGATGGGCAGAGAAAGTGACAGGTCAGGGTTCTCTTGCTGTAACCACAGCTCCAGTGGCAGAGGCTGCAGACTTAGCTACTTCTGTGCTCAGTGGAGCTCTGATGAACCACGGGCCTCCTAGCTTGTCATCTGAACTGTGGTTGGGTGGGTCTACGATCTTTTTCCAACTCCAGAGAACTGCTGGTTTTAGATGGTAGGTAGGCCACCTTCCAGGCAATAGCATCTACCGCCAATGAGTTCCAAGCTGCGGGTGGAAGAGGTGGCTTCAGCCAGTGACAGTGTCTGCAAGAGGCAGAAGAGCGGAGAGGTTAAGGCAATGATCATTTAGTTGCCGTGTGCTCTTGAGTGCATTATTGTACCTTTCTGTAAAATGGGGGTAATAGCACACTACCCACTTCACAGAGATATTCTGACAATTAAGTGGTTTCAGTGCAAAGCTTTTAAAACAATGTCTGGCACACAACAAATAGGAAATGTTAGCTTTTGTCCCTTTTCCTAGTCTGGAAACAGAAGAGAAGAATGGTAAAAAGAAAAAAAGGGGAAATACTTTCTCCTTTTCATGAAAAGAGCCCTGACCTTTGGAAAAGGGATTCCCTGCTTGTACTTGACCAGAGACTTCACCCCACCCACAGTTGCCTCCTAGGAATCTTTCTACTCCAGGCCCATTTCAAGAGCTACCTCTTCCGGGAAGCCTTTCCTGATGCTCCACCTCCTCATCTTCTACATTTCTGCAGTGTTTTGAATCTCTCACGGGAAAGCCCTTCTTCTAAATATGCCTGTACCTGCCTTCCAGTTTGTGGGGGTCTCTTTCCAATCACATATGTCAGTGGGGCTCAGCTAGGAATATGTCAATTCTGGAGCTAAGCAAAGATGTCTGCTGCTTAGATTGAATAGTGTACTTTGTTTCTTTGTTCACAGAATGTGAACGGAGGGAATGTTAACCCCTGTACTTAACTGGGGAATATCAACACTATCATGGCTTGGGCTCTACCCCTGACCTGTTAAAATAAATTCTGCCTGACCACCTGTAGATTTTTTAAAGTTTCTAATGTACAGCCTGGGTTGAAAACCATAGACCTAAAATGATCTTGTCTGAGAGAAAGCAGGTTAAAAAAGCAAGGATATATTCAGTATATTAGTGGGAAATTTTGGAAATAGGTAACCTGGCTTAGTTTTAGTTTAATAAATTAATATGTCCCCAGGGCTCACATTTACGTAGAAAACATTGAACAGTCCTATTTTGGGCGTGTTTCATGGCAGTTTGCGGGGGGGGGGGGCTTATGTCTTTTCATGGTGAGCTCTGGTGTTTTACCTGCTGAAATTGCTGAACTTAATTAAGCACATGTTTCTGCCAGTTGACGCTCAGGCTGGCAAAGCTTTTGAAGTCATAGACTCCTGTGAGTGTGGCCTGGTGACTTTGATTCTGTGGTGGTAGCTGTGGATGTCTTTGCTTTCACACCCTGGTTATCAATGTACTCTATTGGCCACCAGAGGGACAAGGAGAAAGAGTGTGACTGGCTCAGCACTAACACTTCCCCACTACTGGGGGAAAGTAGAAAACAGCTCTTCCTCCAAGGTGGGGGAACAGCCGCATGTTTATACAGCATAAACAAACTACGGGAACTAGGATTTTTGTCACAAATGATTGTACAGACAACCGTTTTTAACCCACAGAGAAATGTGGATGTCTGTCTAGGCTAGGCCCCAAGTTTGAGCATTATCCAAATTATAAGATCCCTGCAAAAATAGTCTACAATGCTCAGCTATTGTACTAGGGTTCGACACAACTGAAGCATTGTCGTTGATTCCCGTGTGATGGTTTGGGTAAGTTCAGGAGAGATATGAAAAGCAATTTGCTTATTGGAATAAATTTAAAGAGTAAGGCCATAACTAATTTTATTAGGAACTTCAGCAACACTTTATGGCCCATTCATACTTTTTCATATTTGTAGAGAAACTGTGATCATTTTCGATTAACAACTTCAACTAATACCCGAGCATGTCATGCCTTTCAATAAATATTTGTGGCCCCACAGCTAGTTCTTATAAGTGAAATTCCTTCTGGCCAGCACTCAGCCTTCACCTGTTCTTGCTGCAATGATGAGAAAGAGATTCAGTCATGAGTTAGGCCTGATCATTAATCCAAAAATATCTATGGCCTGTACTTAACTCTCTTGTAATATGCCCACTCACATTACTAACCCAGGGCTCAAAGTCCTCCTGTCTTTTAAAACTATGGAAAAGTTTGCATGGCTTTATTGCAGAATCACTGGTGTAGGGAGTCACCTAGAGTAGGAGGATGGTGGCAGGTGGTCTCAATGCAATTATTGCCGTAACTTGTTTGCTTTTCTCTGTGCTGTTTCTTCATTACCTCACAACGCTTTAATGCCTCTGTGAGAGAGAACCACCCTCCGTGAGGCAAGGAAACAAGGCATGGGAATGCTATTGTGTGGTTTTTATCTGCCTTCAATCTCCCCCTTACTACCTGTAGCTTAAACATGACAGGGACAACCCTATAAAATTAGCTTTGTGGATAAGACAGGAAGAAAAATGTCAAGAAGCCAGCCCCTCCCCCACCCGTTCTCAATCTGTGTTAATATACTCCTGCTTTTGGAGTTTTTAGCCCATTAGACAAAATGCTCTGTGGCTCTTATTGGTTTAATAAACAGACCAAACTCTTGAGGACAAAAGAGGACAAACCTGCCCACTGAAAATTATGTGACTTGGGCTCTTAAAAAGCTTGTGTTCCACTAGGTGAATAGAGAGTCCTGAACTGAATAAATTGATTGTGTCCCTCACCAACCTCTCATCTACATGACTCTCCGGGCCTGTGCAAGCAAGGGTTTGTTGTCAGCAGCAACCCAGGGCATGCATGCAGGACCCACCAGTGTCTAGCTAGGAAAACATTTTACAGGTTTGGTGACTTTGAGGCGCAATATATCTGAAGTTAACGCTTCCTGGATTTTAGGGACATGAGGTTTTTGTCTTTTTGTGTTTTTTTTTTCAAAAGGGTTTTGCCTCCAAATATGGAAAACAGGCCCTTTGTGATGAGTGTGCTTTTCCTGGTACAAAGACTGAATTTGTAAACATCTGTTTATGAAAAAGTTGCATTTCTCGGCATCATGACATGATCTTCTAAACCAATACGTAAATGGATCTTTAGTGCACATGGAAATCTTTTGCATTTGAATATAAAAATCCATCAAGGGGAGGGAGAAGGGAGAGAAAGAAATGGGTAAATAAATACAAAAACTCTTAAGAGCTTCTGGGCTGGTTTCAAGAATGCCCCACAAAATAGGTTTTCATGGTTGTATGGGGTGATGTGATCCTATTCAAGTTTCTTTCCTTTCTTTAGAATTTCTGAAGAAACTGTTGCAAATAGCTTTGGGGGCTGTTCCTAAAATAGATTTTAGAGATGAAAAAATAAGAGAATGCATAGACAATCTGAGACAAATGATCAGCTCTGATACTGATGCTGAGATTGTAAAATGACTGCTGTGCCTTGCAAGAAATGAATATTCAGGATGCCCCTGCTGGGTGCCTTTTCCTATTTGAACCAACTACTCTTTGGGCCACGATTCACTTGTTACCAAATTAAACACTCTTTGCACACAGCAGAGCAACTTTACGAAGTCGGATTTTGAAGTGCAAACATCTTTTCTGCTCTGGCCACGGAACCTGTCACAATCTTCATCGGGCACTGAATTAAGTTTAAAATATCATCAGAGGGTGTTGATCTCTCTTGGGCCTGGAGCTGTCCTCTGTACATCCGGCATTTTTCTGTTGACACTGCGTATCACTTAGCAACGCGCCTGAAAAGCCCTATATGCATTGATTGCACACCATTGTCTTTAAGGGGTGGAAGTGTTAACTGAATAAACCCCCCGGGTGACCAGACGGTCATTCCACTCATGTTGATAATCTGTTTACATCAAAATATTGTTTATTCCATTCTCTGGTCTCCTGATTTTTTCCATGTCTGGTGGAAGGAATACTGTTAATTCCTTACATGGTGGAGAATCCAAATCTACTTTCCTGACATGGAGTGATGAGAGTAATTTTGTTCCTACTTCTCCTGATAAAGCATTAAATGCATTGGACAGCTAACTTCAGATGATAATGCCAACTTTATTCCATGGTGTTCAGAGGATGAAGAAGTTACAAGCCTGCAATTGCCCCCATAAAGAGAAAGTATTCCCTTTGGTCTGTGAATAGTTTTGAAATAAACGGCAGGATATGATATATGGCTGCTGAAGATGTTAAGGCTTTAAAATGGATGGCAGGCTCTGACATCATCTGAATGCAGAGGAAATATGGCCTACCCGAGGGGTGTTTTCAGAATGAATGAAATTTCAAAGTGGAAATTCTTCCTTGAGAGGCAAGGGGTAGAACACATTTCTGCATCAATAGCCATGGCTGAAGCAATAGCCCAGACTGGTGGGTCAAACCGGCATTTTACCTCAGACCTTTCCCTCTTACAATGACCAATTTCAGAGACCTTCCACCCAGGCAGCTTTTTCACAAATGTCTCAGACAATGAGGTCATTTCAGCCAAGGAATTTTATATGTAGGCAAAGCCCATCGGTGGGTTTGGTGGAGGAGACAAAGTAGAAATTCCATGGCTCCTTGGTCTACGACTCCTAGTTTCAAGAAATCTGTTTTGCTCCTTTGTGAGTTTATATCAAACTGCATCCAGCTCAAATAGGAGCCTAGTCAGTCAGTGTGTCATGAGAAATATGCCAAGAAGGCAAGCAATTTCAGAGTCAGCTTCTGAATTATATTGCCTTGGTGTTACTTTCCATCTCGTACCACAGAGCTGTGATATAAAATGATAGTGCCAAAAGTTTCTTTGGTAAATTTTAAAGTTTGTTCTCCCCACAGGTCTCTTGATAAAGATCTCAGGCCTTCATACCTTAGTAGAAAAGAAAGTACAACCTATGCAAGTGCAAGAGCAAGGCTATGTTGAGTCTTAGACATAGGTATACATGAGTGGGACATGAGAACTCCAGAAGAAAAAGATGGGGACTGTCACAGGTATTCACGTTTAACTGAGAAGAGATGACACAATACTCTCATGATTAGAAGGAAAAATATTTTAAACTAATATATGGGTTTTTAAGTGACACTTCTATCCTCCAGGACCCCTTTCCCCCACAGAACCTTTCAGTATTCTCTGTGCATGTTAATCCTGCCGCTAGCCATCTTGGCCTCATTCAACTGCTAAGCGAATGCTGCTTCTATAAACATTTCCCTGCTACAAGTTGGATTTTTCACAGCATTAACTTTAACTACATGGGTGTTTGTAATGGAATAAAACTTCAAATTGATGTTTTGCCGTATTGGTAGTTAAAGAAGTGGGCCTCAAATGGAGATGGATGTGCGCCTCATTTCATGGGAAAATTGTGATCTCATGGGCCAAGTTTAAGTTGTAGACGGCTGAAGCTTCACTGAGAAAATGTTAAAGAAAAAGCACACCAACAAAACCCCTACTTTTCATGTGAAATTCCTCAGCAAATTTCCAACCTTATTTCATTTAAAATTGATTTTAAATATGCACTGAGCTTAAATCAATTGAGTAGAAAGTAGCAGGTTTTAACACCAACATCTGCATAGACCTCACTGTGGCAAAGGTACTGTGTATGGAACCTAGGAAGTACGGTGGAAGAATTTGCTCACTGTGCAAAGACTTACAAGATGTTTGCCCCTTCCCTTTACATTGAAATGAATTTAAGGATAAAGTTCCTAGCTACTGCCCAGGAATCCAAGGCTCCTTAGAAGAGGCAGATTATTTAATTGTGGTTTAGATTACCCCACAAATGGCACAAGCACTTTGAACTCAGTTGAGTGGAGGGGGTGGGGGCAGTGGCTTGTAAAATTCATCATTGTCTCACCTGACTCCTAAATTTCAAAATTTAGGGCTGGGAGCAAAACTCGAATGAATGGCAGAGTCCCTTCCTAAGGAATCCATGCCTCCACATAAAACCTCTTCCTTTTTCTCAAAAATCTAGGTCTAACAATGTTGATATTAAAATAATAATAGAGAGAAAGCTGGAAGATGGGGCCCCTCTTTATAGTTACACGTTATCTGCTTAGACTAATATTGCGGTTGCCACCCACTGACATAATTTGTTTCACAGCCACAGCTTGGCAGCATGAATCAAATGTTGACATTCTAATTTCATGCACACATGGGCGTTTGGCTGAGCAGGCCTACAGCCTCCCAACCATTCTCTCTCTACCTGTGTAAATCAGGCAGACAAGGCGTACTCTCCACAGCCTGCCAGCGAAGCCGCTCTCTTCTGTTGAGGGAGCTGAGCCTTGCTTCCTCTCCTCACTGTGTTTTTTTGTTTGTTTGTTTGTTTTTTTGGCCTCCTGCTTTTGCAGAATGTCCCACAAACACCCTTTTACTCCTGTTGGCAATGTGATTTTCTTTGCATCCCCTCCCACCCCCGTTTGATCACAATTTGCAGAACTTCCCTTAAGATCTCAATTAACAGGTGATTTTCCTCATTGGTTTCTAAATTAGTCACAATTGTCTCTTTGAGAAAACACCAAGCTGAGTAAGTGGTATTTAGAGGAGACACAGTGATGACTGGAGAGAAGAGAAGCTGGTTTTCCTCTGTTACAGAATGGATTATGTGTCTCCAAATTCAGATGTTGAAGCTCACCCTCCAGCAGGACTATATTGGAGATAGGACTCTTAAAGAGGTGATTAAAGTTAAATGAGGTCATCAGGGTAGGGCCCTAATCCAATAGGACTGGTGTCCTTATGAGAAGAGGGAGAGGCACCAACGACTCACACACATAGAGAAAATGCCATTCAGGGACACAAGGAGAAGGTGACCATCTGCAGGCCAAGAAGAGAGGCCTCAGGAGAAAGCAAACCTGCCGACCCCTTCATCTTGTACTTCCAGCCTCAAGAACTGTGAGAAAATGATACACCAGTCTGTGCTCTCTTGTTATGGCAGCTGAGCAAACTAATACACATACCCATTTAAGGGCCAAACTTTTTGTGAGTGCTCTGTCACTGACCAGGTGGCTTCTAGAACCACCTGAGCCCATGGCTCCTCCAATAGACATTGTCAGTGTAAAGAGAGTTTAAGGACTCAGGAAATGGAATGAAACCAGCAGAGCCTTGCAGGGCAGCCCCTGTTTGACCTTCCACTCATGAAGGATTAACGGCCAGTCCTTTGTGTTAGGAGAGGATGCTCTGACCAGTTAGCCTGACATGAGGGAGTGCTGTTTTCCAGTCCCAGGGACAAGTTGGCCTAAGCCAGTCCCATGCTCACATTTGATTCTTCTAGGTCATGAGTTGGTAGGGAATGGGCTGGGGGTTAGGGGTAAGGGTGTTTCTGTTGGCTAAGGCACAGAGTAGAGCAAATGATTTGTATAAGAATGGACCAAATCTATGTCTATGGCCCAATCATCTTGCCCTTTTTCCAGCTCTGATTCCATTGCGTCTTTCAGGGTCAGTGTTTCCTACTAATGAGATTTTTTTCCAATTGAGCCCAAGTTCATCCCCATTGAGAAAATTCTTCCCAGAAATTGTCACTTAATCATTCTGCCATCAAAGACTTTTCATCATCCTACTTGCTAGCCATGAGTTTTGTATGGAAGCACAAAAATACTTTTGTTCCCCCTTAAAGAGTTGATAATCTGGAGTCTGTCCCACATAGAAATGTTGAAAATTGTAATATTTTTCACCCAAGAGAAAATTGTGTAATCTGGAGAAGAAGGTTTGGGACCTACCTTGAGTGCTATCTTTGGGATTCATCATTTACCTTCTATGGACTTTAGTGTCTTTACTTGTAGAACAAGGTTTAATCTCTCTGGTTGGTTCCAGTTTAATGGTCCGATGATTCTTTTATTTTATTCATTTATTTTTTTTAATATGAAATTTATTGTCAAATTGGTTTCCATACAACACCCAATGCTCATCCCAACAGGTGCCCTCCTCAATGCCCATCACCCACTTTCCCCTCCCTCCCACCCCTCATGAACCGTCAGTTTTTTCTGTTTTTAAGAGTCTCTTATGGTTTGCCTCTCTCCCTCTCTTTTTTCCTTCCCCTCCCCCATGGTCTTCTGTTAAGTCTCTGGGGATCCACATAAGAGTGAAAACATATGGTATCTTTCTCTGTATGACTTATTTCACTTAGCATAACACTCTCCAGTTCCATCCACATTGCTACAAAAGGCCATATTTCATTCTTTCTCATTGCCAAGTAGTATTCCATTGTATATATAAACCACAACTTCTTTATCCATTCATCAGTTGATGGACATTTAGGCTCTTTCCATAATTTGGCTATTGTTGAGAGTGCTGCTATAAACATTGGGGTACAAGTGCCCCAGTGCATCAGTATTCCTGTATCCCTTAGGTAAATTCCTAGCACTGCTATTGCTGGGTCATAGGGTAGATCTATTTTTAATTTTTTGAGGAACCTCTACACTGTTTTCCAGAGCGGCCGCACCAGTTTGCATTCCCACCAACAGTGCAAGAGGGTTCCCGTTTCTCCACATTCTTGCCAGCATCTATAGTCTCCTGATTTGTTCATTGTAGCCACTCTGACTGGCGTGAGGTGATATCTGAGTGTGGTTTTGATTTGTATTTCCCTGATGAGGAGTGACGTTGAGCATGTCTTCATGTGTCTGTTGGCCAACTGGATGTCTTCTTTAGAGAAGTGTCTATTCATTCAGAAGTGTCTTCTGTCCATTTCTTCACTGGGTTATTTGTTTTTCGGGTGTGGAGTTTGGTGAGTTCTTTATAGATTTTTGGATGCTAACCATATGTCGTTTGCAAATATCTTTTCCCATTCCGTCAGTTGTCTTTTAGTTTTGTTGATTGTTTCCTTTGCAGTGCGAAAGCTTTTTATCTTCATGAGGTCCCAATAGTTCATTTTTGCTTTTAATTCCCTTGCCTTTGGAGATGTGTCAAGTAAGAAATTGCTGCGACTGAGGTCAGAGAGGTTTTTTCCTGCTTTCTCCTCTAGGGTTTTGATGGTTTCCTGTCTCACATTCAGATTCTTCATCCATTTTGAGTTTATTTTTGTGAATGGTTTAAGAAAGTGGTCTAGTTTCATCCTTTTGCATGTTACTGTCCAGTTCTCCCAGGACCATTTGTTAGAGACTGTCTTTTTTCCATTGGATATTCTTTCCTGCTTTGTCAAAGAATAGTTGGCCATATTTTTGTGGGTTTAATTCTGGAGTCTCTATTCTATTCCATTGGTCTATGTGTCTGTTTTTGTGCCATGATTCTTTTATTTAAAAAAAAAATGTCACAGAAGTCTCCAGGAGCAAGGAAATGAAAATCAGTGATTTAAATTCAGCTTCTCTCAACAAAAACATACGGAGTGCCTGCTATGTGCCAGCCATGATGCTAAGTGCTGAATGCACAGAAATGAGTAAAGATGTAATCCTCAACCACAGAAAAGTGAGATCAAACTTCAGGGGAGGAAGAAACTCCTGACAACAGAATCATTGTGTAGTGGCTTGTACATCTGTTTAAGGGCAACTGTTATTTACAAAATGAACTCAGTTTATAGAAGAACCTGAAGCAATTGTTACCCTGGCCCCAGGGAATAAAACCTAATGGCTACTAATTAGCTGTGTGATCTTGGAGGAACACATGACCTTACTGGGTCAAGGTCATTTTCTCTTAAATAAGGGGATTGGACTATGCTTTCTAAGTTTTCTATGCTTTCCAGTACTAACATTTTATAATTATGGGAATGTGAACTAGGTAAATAAATAATATTCTCAAGAATCCCCAAAGGTAGAAAAAATTTACTAATTGCCTGGGAAGCATGTTTTCCCTCACATTTCTATCATAATGAGGTATGATACTATCTTCATGTTACCAAAACTTATGAATCAGTAAAAAAATATCCAAAAGAATGATCTATGTGAGTGGCAATAACCAAAGTTCTGTGAAAGATTTTGTTATTGATGGATTCTGCCCTTGCAACCACTGAAACTGTTTTCCTTTGTCTCTTAGTTATTTAAAACTGTATTCTGGGGGCACCGGGCTGGCCCAGTCCATAGCACATGTGACTCTTGATCTTGGGGTTGTAAGTTTGAGCACCATGTTGGGCGGAGAGATTACTTTAAAAAAAACAAACAAAAAAACCCTGTTTTCCAAATTTCCTGTTGGTGTGGTACTGCCACAGTCATCCTCTTAAAGTATGCCTGCGTGCTCCCTCGGGAGTGGACACAGGCTTACCAGATTGAACCCAAGTGTCCCAAGCTGTGATTCAAGGCAACAAGCCTTGTGTTCTCCCTTTCTGATTTAGGATCATTTGTCCCAACTAAGAATCTGACCTAGTCAGACCTGGGCCTCCCCGTATCCATACACTGTCATTCAAAACCTTTCTCAGCTTCGGTTCCCTCCCTCCTCCATACACTGCTCAAGAGGCCCAGGTTTAAGATTCTATCTCCTTCTTGAATACTTGTCCCATACCTAATTCCACACAAGTTTTTCCTCTTTTTTACTCAATCCAACATTCTTTTATATAGTTAAGCTGCCTTCAAATGCTTCTCTTCTCTGTGAACCATCTGAATTTTTTCTGTCAGCTATAATAGAAAGTCTTCCAACAGAAACACCATGCCTTCCATGGTTTTTGTATCTCCCATCATGTGTGGCGAAGTGCTCAATAAAGGTTTATAAAATTCAATTGAGAAAATCTGAAAGTAGTGTTTTATTTGTCTACCTGAATTTCAACAGTGTTTTCTCATTTCTGTAGCAATGGTGGAGGCATGGGGACCAGCAAGAACATGGGATTTTGAGTCTGATAGATCCGTGTCCAGATCTGAGATCTGCTGATTTACTCTGCTAATCATGAAACATTCATTGAGCAACTACTGTGTGGGAGATATAGGGCTGGATGACAGATAAATAGATAAATAGAATATAGTCCTTGCACTTGAGAAGTTCAGTGTCTAAGGGTGCTTGGGTGGCCCAGTCAGGTAAGTAGCCAACTCTTGATCTAGGCTCTGGTCTTGATCTCAGGTCGTGAGTTCAAGCCCCACATTGGGCTCTGTGCTCTTCTGGGATGAAGCCTACTTAAGTAAAAAAAAAAAAAAAAAAAAAAAAGCTCAGTGTCTAGAAACTGTATTACTTAATTTCTCTGAGCTTTTATTTCTTCACCTGAAAAAAAAAGTGAGAGTGGTAACTATTTCACTGAATTGTGAGTACTCCAATAGTTAGTTTTCTCTTCTTCCATTTTCCTTATTTCTTAAGGGCCTTAAACTAAGAAATTAATTCCTTAATGGTTTTATTTTTTGTTCCTTAAATGATGCTGTTTTGTGTTCATTTTATTCTAAAATTAACCATTAATTTGAATTCATTTACATTATTTTTAATTTTAGATCATATATGACCATATAAATAAAAGAATCCAGGCACTGATTCTGAGACTGGCATTAATCTCACCTGTTAGTGATTAGATTACATCTTTGTACACTATCTTTTACCTTTTCACACAATTGCATTGGAGGCACAGCCTCAAGAAGATAACCCTTAAAATTCAAGGAAACAAAAAGTATGCCTCAAATATGAGTGATTCCCCCTTGGCATGGCATGGTTTAAACTCAGAATCAGATGGGTGAGCTATAGGAATGCAGGTGACTGCCAGTAAAAGCTGAGACGAAGACGGGACATAACCTAGGAATCAAGCGTAGCTTAAATAGGTGACCAGTGAGATCACCATCAGTAATCAGAACAATTGGCCTCCTCTCTAAATTCTTTGACCCCAACATATATTTCTCCCTTGGAAGAGAGGTGTTGGGATTATATTTGAGAAGAACTGCTTCCCCTTGTCATGCAAATACTGGGCCTAATTATCCCAGAGAAGGAGCTACAGAGCCAGACACTTTGCTTTGGAGCCTTCTGTTCATGTCACCAAGTAGCACAGCCAGGTTCCTCCAAGGTGGTGATTTGGTGAAGAGGAGTTTTACTTGTCTCATAAACCAACCATATCATTAAATTTTACCTTAAATTATCTGCTGAAAGTGATCTTGGAACTTTGATCCATGTACAATGAGAAGTCAAACTTGGACAAACTGGGAGAAAGGCTTGACTTAATGATGAGCCTAAATTGTAATGTATTTAAAAAGTGAGGCAGAGATTTTTTATTTCCTGAAGTGTAAGATGAAAGAGGTTGGAACAATTCTTCTAGTACTAATCCTCAGTGGTACTGAGAATATAACATAAATGAATGAATGTTGTTTCAAAGTGCATTAAAGGAGGCCACTTGTTGGGATGAGCACTGGGTGATATATGATGAATATAATTGATGAATCACTAAATTCTATTCCTGAAATCGTTGTTACACTGTATGTTAACTTGGATTTAAATTAAAAAATAAACTTAAAGGGGTGTCTGGGTGGCTCACTCAGTTAAGTGGCCAACTTTGGCTCAGGTCATGATATCATGGTCTGTGAGTTTGAGCCCCACATCAGGCTTTGTGCTGTCTCCCTCTTTCTCTGCCCCTCCCCCACTCGCATTCTGTCTGTCTCTCTCTGTCAAAAATGAACAAACATTAAAAATTTTTTTTAAATAAATAAATAAATTTTTTAAAAAGTACCTACAAGAGTGGAAGAAATTGATAAATGTCTGAAAGGTTGTTTTCCTCATATTTGTGACATTGTGTATATCCTTACTTATAATGCCACTGACACATTTGTAGAAATACAGAAATTCAGGTCCTTAGTCATTGCTAATTACTATGATTCTCAGCCAGGTACCATACCCTTTGGTGCTACCAGTTTCTCTCTTTCAAAGAGAGATCCAAAGGCTACCCCTCATCAGTCCCATATTCGAAGCTCAAATATGTGTTAAATTTTGAGTGAGGATTAAGTACGACAATACATGTAGAACTTTTCGTGGTCTGTAGTGCTATCTAATTATATTGTATTATCATCAGTCTTCTCTTCATTTCAACACAGTTCAGTCATCACTTCCTCAGGGAGGCCTTCCCTGATTGCCCACCTTATAGCAAATCTTCAATTATGTACGCAGGTAGCAATATATATCTCTTACTTGTAGAATGTAATAGCATTGTACTTTTCCAGTTTGGTTTGTGAGATTATTTGATTATTGTCTCTCATCCAACTAGGCTCTAAGCTCCATTAGGCAAGGCTCACCTTGTATTTTGCTAACTCCTAGTAGGCAGCACAGTGCCTGGCACTTTGTGGGCACTCGAGGCATACTATATTTACTGAAGAAAGCAGAGAGAAGAATAAAGAGAGGAATAAAAATGCAAATGTTTCCAATAACTTGAACTAGAGTGGCAAAATATTGCCAAGCAGAATTCAGATGGTTTGCCTGGATGAATCAATAAAAACAATTATGTGACCATCATGGCACTTCTGTACATGTCAGTGACATCTGAGAAGGGATACAGAGTTGCCTATTAAAATTTAGGTTGAATTTCTAGCCCTGGATTCTTCTAAAATTATTTCTAGCCTTTACCAGTCTTATTGTTCTTCCTTGTAAGAATAATATCAAAACAGAGATTATCTAAAGGAGACATACACAGCAGTTTTCTCCCTGGCACCTAGGACAATGGTATTAAACAGTTGGATACTGATTTGGGCTGTGTTCCTGGACAGCTTGGGCTAAAGGGAAAATGCATATTTTTACAGTTTTCTCTTTCTGACCAAAGAACATTCTGATTCATCAGCAGACATATATTGTCATGGCACAGACTCAAGCAGAAATTTCTGAGCAGTGGCTCACAGTGTCTTCTATCTAAGAAAGGTCTGCCCAGCAGGGGCTAGGATGCCATTACATTCAAGCAAAGGTCTTCCACATTTTGAATTTTGTTTACAGGCAGTCCTTTCTAAAGAATACCAAACCAATGTCACCGCAAGAGGATGAAACTCTTTCACTTTGGTTTAATGCCTTGAGTTTCCTTCTCCAGAGCTCTCAAAGCCCTCAGAACTGCCTCCAGTCTTCTGTGCCATGAAAACCTGAGGCTGAGTGAAAATGCCTCCCTCTAGGCCTTCCTTCCATGCACTGTTAATACTTGACTGCTGTTGACATTTGAATATTTCCTGTGACAACATCAGATACTGTCAGTATTTTATTAAGCAAAAGCAAGTATGTTTTTCCTCTTTGCTCTGTTATTTATTTATCTACCATCTGGCTGGATCAGAAGATGAAGTCTGGAAGGAAATTTTTTCTTTTTCTTTTGGTTAATGAGATTCTGGCAGAGGGGTGGAATAAGCCAGAGGCCGGATGAAGATCTCTAGATCAGGTGGAAGGAAATCAGCCCTTCCCTGATGTGGCAGGTGAGCCACCCAAAGGCAACTTGCATAGTTAACAGGCAGTTACGAAGGTCTACACCTGGGATAATGGGGAGCCTGATGTGTTCAGGCTCTCTGCTGTGCTGCTGACTGGTTTGTTGCGAGTGGTATCTCAGAGACTCTTCCACAGTGGCACAGATGGGGCTTCTCAGGCATCTGGGCTGTGGGTATCAGGAGTGAAGAACAGGCATGACATTAGGGGATGTGAGGATTCCAAATTAAATCCAGTTAAATTCACTTCCCCCCTTTAAATCATTTTTATCTCAATTGGGTCAAATATACAGTAAGTACATTATGAAATGTTATAAATAAGGCCCACCTACTAGGTCAACAGAAACCAAAAGGCTTAATGCTACATTTAAATAACATAGTGCCATTTTTTTTTTCTAATTTGCTACGAATCTTTCCTGTTCTTGCAAGTAGAAAAAAGGGAGAAAACAATCTAAGCAGATAAGGAAGAAATCCATATTACAAGAAAAGGGAAATTTAGTAAGTCTTGTGGCCTCTTTTCAGTTATTTTCTGTTGTTTAGGAAGAAAACTGATCTTTGGTCATTCTAACATTCTTTTAACTTCTTTTGCTCAAAGCCGTGTCCGGTGGCCACCCTGGAAGATTCTGACTAGGCAAAAGCCATTTCCTGCACCCTGGGAAAGGCAGAAGTTCTTTTTACTTAAGGTTATTTTATCTCCCTTAATTCATCATGTTGAAATGTACTTTTTTCAAACGAAGCCTCAGCTTATAAGAAAAAATGAGCAAAGGCTTGTAGCCACATAACATGTGGCTAATTGAGAGGAACCCATCGGAATGAACCCACCTTGCCTAAGCAGAATCCTACCCCCTGGCTATTTAAAATCAGCCACTACCCATGGAACATGATGGCACCAACCTGAAAAACACACATCCTGGGGAAATCCCATCAAGGTGTTCTAGACTCCTCAGCTAGCTCATTGGCATGTTTTCCAGCTTAAGGATGACCCCCACACCTTGATGCCATGTGAAAGATGTAATACATGCATGGTAAAGCCCTTAAGAATGAAATGTATCTTTAAGAGAGAAGACTATCTGGGTGGTGCCTGGGAGGCTCTGTTGGTTAAGCTTCTGACTTTGGCTCAGGTCATGACCTCACTGTTCATGGGTTTGAGCCTTGCACTGGGCTCTGTGCTAACAGCTCAGAGCCTGGAGCCTGCTTCGGATTCTGTGTCTCCCTCTCTGTGTTCCTCCCCCGCTTGCATTCTGTCTGTCTCTCTCTCAAAAATAAATAAAGATTAAAAAAAAATTTTTTTTAAGAGAGAAGACTGTCCTATCAAGACAGAATTTTTCAGCTAGAGACAATTTTTCCACCTTCTGGGAAACATCTGGCAATATTTGAAGACATGGTTTGTTGTCACAACTAGGAAGAGAGTCCAGGGATGCTGCTAAACATCCTGTAATGCTTAGAACAGTCCTTACAATGGAGAACTATCCAACCTACCCCCCAGTGTGTGGGAACATAAGATCCTTCTGCACCCATAAAGAGACCATTCCAACCCTAAAAAAGATTTCAGTGATGTCGTCAGGACCAATTCTCCCTCTTCTCTGAAGGTTCTAGTGCTCTGTGGGGACTTTAGGTAGTAAATGCAGATTTCAGATGATTGATTTAAAAAAAGAGAAGGCTTCCAAACCATTAGTCTTGCCCTTGTCCTTAATCTTGATTTGCCCTGTAGGTTACTCTTATCATAAAGACAGTGTGAATGACTGTCTCAGCGTCTTTCCTCATTAATGCTGCTAGAAATTGATGAGTAGCTCTCTGGAACTGTGGATTTTTTGGCAAGAATTATAGCCCCTATTTATTTTGGAGGACCTGTGCAGCTTTCTAAGTAAATATATGTAGAAAATTTTCCCCAAAATAAACACTACAAGTAATTGCCTGATGTATGAAGTTGACATTTTGGCTTTGTGATTTGCTCTGATATGTAAAAATCTAATTTTCTCCATGGAATGATGCCACTGCAAAATTGTGAATAAATTAGAATCAGTGGTTTACTTAGAATGTGAGTAATAGCTTCTGTTATGATGTATCAATATTTATTTACAGTTTCTTAAATTGACCCAAATCCACTTGGCAAATGTTAAATACATGAGTAAATATGGCAGCAGAGTGATGGAAGCTTGAGTTCTCTTTTGATCTCATGTGACAGAAATCTCTTTGAGAACGTATTTGATGATTGAAGTTTTGAGATCTTGTGTGTGCTTTCTCTGAATTGATAGAAAATAAGTTCACCATTTTATAATAAATTCAAAGTTTATCTAAATCAAAAGCTCTCACTTTTTACCATCTGATGAGTGAGACAAGGAGTTGATAATAGCCCTAAGGACTGCTTCTTTGAACACTGATCTCTCTATCTGGATATTCTCAATCAGTGTATAAGGAATTAGAATGTCATAGCAAACAGCCAAACCACTGGAAAAATCTCTCTCTCAGATGTATATTTGTGATAATAAAAAAACTTTCAAAGTAGATGTAATGATTTCTCCAAATAAATAGTTAACAAAAAGTTGTTCATTAATTGTCACCCTTAAACAGAAAACAAGAGCGTTTGCATGTTTGGGTTAGTCTGCCTTAAGCTCTTGTTAACATTCCAAAATTAATTTGAAACCTCTCACAGAAGCTCATGTTTGGGGAAAAAAAAGACTTTGAGCTTTTGTAAAATGGTAATTATAAAGGCCAAGTGTCGAGGAATTATGTGCAATCCTTTTAATGGTCTGATATACAAGTAGAATAAATTATCTTGGATATCAGTGTTTCCTTCTTTTAAATTTATTTCAGAAGTAGTATGTGAATAAATGTATGGGGATGCTCATCACAGTATTCATTATGTGATAAAAGGTTAGAAGTAAATGTTCATAATTACAGAATTAACTTTCAGTGTGTCCACACAATAGACTATTATGCAGCCACTAAAAATGATGACATAAAACATTCTGACATGGGACAATGATAATGAACTAATTAGTGAAAAACTCTGTTACCGACAGCATGCATAGTATTGTATAATTTTTTTTAATTTTCTTAAATTTATTTTATTTCAGAGAGAGGGTGTGTGTGTGCAAACGGGAAAGAGGTAGGGGGGAGAGAGAGAGAGAGAGAGAGAGAGAGAGAGAGAGAGAGAGAGAGTCTTAAGCAGACTCCATACTCAGCATGGAGCCCAATGTGTGGCTCGATCCCATGACCCTGGGATGTCGACCTGATCTGAAATCAAGAGTCAGATGCTCAACCAACTGAGCTACCCAGGTACCCCCACAATATGCTATAATTTTTGATAAACAGTTGACCTTTGAACAACAAGGATTTGAATTGCACGGATCCACTTATATGTGGATTTTTCTTAATAAAGTATAGTACTGTAAATTTATGTTTTCTTCCTTATGATTTTCTAACATTTTTAGCTTTATTGTAAGAATATAGTATATGATATGTATACAAAATATATTTTAGTCAACTGTTTATGTTATCAATAAAGTTTCTGGCCAATAATAGGCTATTGGTAGTTAAGTTTTTAGAGAGCCAAAAGTTATACATGGATTTGTGACTACGCAGGGGTCAGCACCCCTAGCCCCCATGTTGCCTAAGAATCAACTATATGTTTGTGATAGGCAGCTTCTAAGATGGCCCCCAGTGATCCTCACCTCCTGGTATTCACTCTTGTGTAGTCCCTCCCACCTCCACACTGGATATGGCTGACCAGTGTAACCAACAGGACATGCAGAATTGGTGCAGTGTGACTTCTGAGTCAAATTATACAACATTTTGGGATCACTTTCTGGGGGAAGGCACCTGCCATGTCATTAAAGACACTCAAGCAGCCATGTGAGAGGTTCACAAAGTAAAGGACTGAGGCCTCCTGCCAACAACCAGCACCGAGCCAGTACTGTGAATGCATCATCTTAGAAGCAGATCCTTCAGCTCTAGTCAAGGCTTCCGATGAGTGTCTGTCAAGTTTACCTCATGAGAAACCCTCCAAGAACCTCATAAAACCTCAAGAAATCACCCTTGTTTCTCTGACTCTGCCTCCATTAGGGGCAGGATTCACTCCCATGTTTTTCTGTTGAATCGAAAAGGCAAAGTACCAGCTGGAATTGTTTGGGTTGCAAAGATTGCCATGACACATGAGGGGTCACAAGAACACTGCCTGATGAAGACCACTACCCCTACCCCCCCACTGCTAACTTCCCACTGTTTGAGGCATCAGATCTCTAGCAAGCCCCAGTGAAGGGTGCAATATCATCCTCTAGAAAGAGGAATAGTAAGCCCTTCAACATCTGTTGCCATATCAGTGTAGAATCATTTATCAAAAGATTCAGGGAGCTTCCCAGAGCCATGGTTTGGGAGGTGCATTTTGAGGGAACAGAAGCAATGCTGTATCATTTTTTGTGACCAAACTTCTCACAGCTCTGTGACTGAAGGAGTGTAAAATGTAACGGAAGGCTCCCACTGCCGTGAACCAAGATGATAGACACGTTGTAAATGCTACACTTAATGCAGTGAGACATGGACCACTTCTTTTTTTGGACTTGACTGAATGTGGAACGTGGTCTGAGTTAAAACCACTTATTGTGGGGGAAAATAATCGTGGTTAACCTCTTTCATGTGCTTTGGCCTATTTTGCTTTTTAAGCTGCACACAGCCAAATTCTAATTTTGAAGAACGGTTTCTACATATAAGCGAAATTCTCAGTTTCTGTGGCATTTTTGTGACAGCCTTGACTTTTAAAGTGGAACCACATTTCATTTGGAAAATGGGTCAGCCAACCATGTCTCTGTTAACAAATTGAGCTTAGGTGCTTTTGGTCTGTCACTCTTACATCTGAATTTTCAGTACTTTCAGATGGACAGAGGCCTTGGTATCTAAGGCTAACATGGAGTTGAAGTGTGAGAGAATAGGGATGGGACATCTAAGGGACAAAAAGTGGATTGTCACACAGATCATACTGTATAAGTGAACCAGGAGACCCTGATGTGTAAATACAGGATGCCAAGTTTGGGCAGGAGGGTGGAATAGAGATGAGGAGAAATGTGTTGAATAATATAAGTGAAAGGAGCTCTGAACATTGGCTGCTTTGTTAATTAGCTGGTCGGGAAGGAGTCTTATCTCCATAAGAATTGTGGATAGAGGCTGAGAAGTCCAAAATAAGCCTTCCAGTGGCATTACCCCTAACCTGCCATGGTGTTTGCTAACTGCCATGTAAGTAGCTGGTCAACCCAGTGTTGGACTCTGATAAGACACTTAGATCTTGCCATCTGCTTGGGAAGAGAGCTAGTCTATTTTTGTTTTTGTTTTTTTGGAAAAACTAGTGGATAATGCACATGTTTCTTCCCAATTGTAAATAGTTCTGTGTTTTTGTTTTAAAGGTGGGAAAGAGGAGGGGCTCACTCTCCCCCTCTCTCTCTCTTCTCATAAACACTTCTCTCTCGCTCTCTCGCTCTCTCTCTCCCGCTCTCTCTCTCTTCCTCTCTAGTCAGTAGAGTATGCAACTCTTGATCTCGGGGATGTGAGTTCAAGCCCCATGCTGGGCATAATGCTTACACTAGAAGAAGGAGAAGGAGAAGGAGAAGGAGAAAGAGGAGAAGAAGGAGAAGGAGAAGGAGAAGGAGAAGGAGAAGGAGAAGGAGAAGGAGAAGGAGAAGGAGAAGGAGAGGAGGAAGAGGAGGAGGAGGAGGAGGAGGAGGAGGAGGAGGAGGAGGAGAAAGAAGAAATACTAAAAACATAAAGTTGGGATAGAGGAAAAGTAGGAAATATAAACTTGTTGCATGAAGAAATGACTTAAATACAGGCATGCATCCATCCTTCCAGTTGATAGGACATTTTGTTAAAGATGAGCACTTGGTAGCTAAACTCCTTTAAATAGCTATAGATTTTAGTTTTATTGACTGAATTACTTTAAAGTTTTGGGTTTATTTTTATAAAGCTGAAATAAGAATTAGAATGTAGAAATTTGATTGCTCTTTGGAATAAGGTAAATTATAAATAAATATGCAAAGGCTTAACAATAACAGTAAAAACAACCAGAGTCAGAAAGCAAATAGAAAGGTGTTGGATTAAAGAGAATGAATTAAACATGTATATTTAATGTGCTCCTTCCAAAAACCCATTTAAAGTGATACTAAAGTGTATATCTTAAAGTATAAACTATAAGGAGATGATTGCAACAAAATTTCAGAGGCTGGAAAGCAGAAGGACAGTGACGAATGCATCAAATGTCTTCTGAACCCCACTTCAAATCCTGGGCAGGGCACGAGAGCAGAAGGATATCTATCCGAGGCACCTACCCTGGGCCTTTCTGAGTGTACTGCAGTGACCCTTCAATGCCAGGGGAAAATAGGAGAGAGAACTGTGCAGCAACCCAAAAGGTTGTCAGTCTGGCTTTAGGCAGAGATAAGTCTCCTATAGCTAAGACATGAGTGGTGGAATGGTGAAGCATAAAGATATCTTCAAAGTGCTCAGATCCCAGAAGAGAAGTCCTATCCCTCCCTCAAAACATTTGGGGCCAAGGTGAGTGAATGTGGCTACAGCTGCAACAAAGTCCAGCTACAGATTAAATTGATTCACCCTCCACCCCAGTGTATGATTGGACACAAGAATAGGTGTACCTTTTATTGGAGGTAAATATCAGTATGTTCTCAATTATTCTTAACACATAATTACTAGCATACAATCAAACTTGAAGAGATATGTGCAAAAGCAAGAAACTATGAACTATGTTTAAGAGCAATCAATAGAAACAGACCCAGAGATGTTCCAGATGTTGGAATTATCAGACAGGGGCTTTAAAACAAGCAGGAAAAAATGTTAAAGGATCTAGTGGGGAAAGTGGACAACATCTCCATGAATAGATTATTCAGCAGAAGACTGGAAACCATAAAAAAGAACCAAATAGAAATCTTACAAATGAAAAAAAAAATACTAGAAATGAAGTATTTATTCAATGTGTTTAACAGCACACTGGACACAGTAAACATAAGACAGGTCAATAGAAGTAATCTAAAATCAAATATAAAGAAAATAAAGGGTGAAAGGACATAAGATCTATGGGGCCATATCAAGTTGTCTATCAGACATGTATTTGTATCCCAGAAGAAAAAAGAGAATGAGGCAGAAGAAACAGGAAATTTTAGTGATTGTTCCAAAATTTATGGAAGTCCATAACCTATATATTCAAGAAAAAGCTCAAACAGGATAAATACAACAAAATCTAAACCTAGGGATATCTAAGTCAAATTCTCGTGAAAACTGAGATAGAGAAAAAAAAAATCTTAAAAGCAGCCAAAAAAAAAAAAAAAAAGATGCATTATATACAGGAAACTAACTCTGCAAATTACAAGTGACTTTGTGGGAATACAGGGGCCAGAAGACAATGGAACGCCATCTTTATTTTTTTATTATTATTTAAAAAATTTTTTTAAAATGTTTATTAATTTTTAGAGAGACACTGGTAGCACAAGTGGGGGAGGGGCAGAGACAGAGGAAGACACAGAATCAGAAGCAAGCTCCAGGCTCTGAGCTGTCAGCACAGAACCCCATGCAGTATTGGAACCCATGAATCGTGAGATGGTGACCTGAGCCAAAGTCAATGCTTAACCGACTGAACCACCCAAGCACCTCTTTATTATTATGTTTTTGAAGTGCACGAGTGGGGGAGGGTCAGTGAGAAGGGGAGAGAGAGAATCCCAAGCAGGCTCTGCACTGTGAGAGCACAGCCCAACACAAGGCTTTATCCCATCACGCTGGGCATAGCTCCATCTCACTAACTGTGAGATCATGATCCGAGTGGAGATCAAGAATTGGACGCTTAACCAGTTGAGCCACCCAGGCGCCCCTGGAAAGTCATCTTTAAAGTATTGAAGGAAAAATAATCAGAATTATTTTTCAAAAATCTGGAATTATATACCAGTGAAAATATCCTTTAATTAATTAATTCATTCATTCATTCATTTGTTCATTCATTCATTTTTTAGATAGAGTGAAAGAGAGAGCACATGCAGAGTGGGGAGAGGGGCAAAGGAGAGAGAGAGAATCCTAAGCAGCCTCCACACTCAGTGTAGAGCCTGACACAAGTCTTGATCCCACAACCCTGGGATCATGACCTGAGCCAAAATCAGGGGTCGGTTTCTCAACCGACTGGGTCACCCAGGTGCCCCTTCTTTTAAAGTGAAAGCAAAATAAAAACATTTTAGACAAAGGAGGAGAGAATTCATCTCCAGCAGACCTTCACTAAAAGAAATACCAAAAGCAAGTATTGAAGAGAGACAATATCAGATGGAAGCCCAATTTTGCAGGAAGAAGTGAAGAGCATCAAAAAGAATATGTGGGTAAATGTAAAATAGGTTTATTATATATAAATGCAATATTTTTAATAGCAATGTCAAGAAGGTTTATAATATATGTAGCAGTGAAAAACTGCTGAAGTTAAAGTTAAAAAGTTAAAGCTACATATTGTAATTTGTAGAGCAGTCACCAAAACAACAACAAAAAAATACCCAAACAAAACCTGAAAGAAGTATATTATAAAGGCAGGAGAAGAGATAAAATTAAATACTAAAATATTCACAATTCACCCAATAGAAAGCTGGAAGAGAGAGAGGAAAAAGAATAAAAATGGAGGCAAATGGAAAATGAATATTAACATAGGTAGACTTATTCCCGTCAGAGCAACAGTTACATGGCATTAAAATGGAATAAACTCTGTAATTAAAAGGCAAGATAATGATTTAAAAAATGGACTTAGAAAAAAGAAGAGACCTAACCACATTTGATTTGTAAGAAAAAAAAACTATTAAGTATGAAGATACAAGCAGGTGAAAGTATAAGGGTTGAAAAAGGTATTCGGTGCAAATATTGATCATAAGATACATCTATACAGATCCTGCAGACATCGAAGTGATAAAAGTTGTTTTATCAACTTAAAAAACCAACACATTTAACAACTTAGATGAAATGGAAAAATTTCTTGAAAATAAGGTTTACTAAATTGATAGAATAGAAAAGTACAAATAATCCCTATATCAATTTAATAATTGAATTCATAATCAAAATGTCTCCCACAAAGAAAATTCCAGGCCCAGATCACTGAGAGACTTTGGGTAGAGGAAATAAACCCTAAGTGTGGCATAGTATTTGTACCTAGGATTACCACTGCCTAATTTAAATCTAATTCAAGCCACATATGTAATTTAATTTTTTTGTAGGCCACTTTAAAATAAGTAAAAGGGAAATGATAAAATATTAATTTTAATAGTGTGTTTTGTTTAATCCAATATATTCCAACTATGATGAACATATGATATAAAAATTGTTGTGGTTTTTAAAAATTTTCTATTTATTTTTATTTTTAGAGAGAGAGAGAGAGCGTGCACAAGCAGGGGAGAGGCAGAGAGGGAGAGAGGGAGAGAATCTTAAGCAGGCTCCACGCTCAGTGCAGAGCCTGACATGGGGCTCCATCTTATAACTGACCATGCAATCATGACCTGAGCCAAAATCAAGAATCAGATACTTAAGCAACTGAGCCACACAGGTGCCCCAATGAGATGTTTTCATTTTTTTTTCAGTCTTTGAAATCCAGTGTATTTTACATTAGACACATCTCAAATCAGATACTAACTTTGCATAAGAAATATATGATCAGTGTTTACAGTTCCTAAAATTTACAGTTAAAAAAATAGATTCACATATACAAGTTGTCCCAGACAGACTTAAAAGTTTTCCAATAACTGACTTGAGTACCAAAAAATTACTTTCCTTTTATGTTCACATTTATATTTATGAAATGGTTCATCTTTTTGCTTCAAAGAATTGATTTGACTTTGAAGCAAAACCTTATCAATTTTAAAGCCCCATCTAAGTTAAGTAAATTCACTAACTCTTACACCAAGTCAGTACTAACATTCAATTCAAAGGGATATTGCATAAATTGAAAGGCAATTCTAAATTTATCAATATTGACAAAGTGATATTTGCTTTTTTTATAGTTTTTGCAGCCAATTTACCTAACACGGTGATTATAATTAAAACAGCCATCCTGATTCATTTTTTGAAAAATGTACAAAAACATTAATTTGCTTTATGAAAAGTTTCAACCAATTCTTTTTGCTTTCCTTAGAACTGAAGCTTAGCTCATTCATATGCAATATGATACAGTTGAGAATACATAAATCACAGTGCTGGTTTTTTTTCTTTAATTATTGAATGTGGGAAGTGTTCTTTTTGATTTAAAAAAAAATCTTGAACTGGAGTTATCCGTACTGTAACTCTTTTCAAAACCCACCCACAACTTGGGGCACCTGGGTGGCTCAAGTGGTTAAGCAGTCGACTCTTGATTTCGGCTCAGGTCAATATCCCACCGTTTGTTAGATCTAGCATCACTTTGGGCTCTGCACTGACGGTGAGGAGCCTGCTTGGGATCCTTTCTCTCTCCCTCTCTCTCTGCTCCTCCCCCAGCCTGCTTTGCGCTCTCATGTGCACTTGCTCTCTCTCAAAATAAATAAAAATGGGAGGAAAAAACCCATCTACAACTCAAGTAAGGAGTGTTGGTAAAGACACACAATCATCTACTTCAGTCTTCTACTTCAACAGTTCCATGAACTAGTAACTTAAAGCACATATATATTGAATGGTTTAACAACTGTACTCCTGACACTTTTCATAAGAAAACTCCACACAAATATTTTCAATATATATCACACAATGTAATGAAGCAAAAGGGAAATATCAGTCCCTTGTTTTAAAATTACAATAAATGTAAATTTTTGACCTGACACAGCTGTCTTGGTAGAAACTAATTTCTTCATATCTAGCTAAACCTTTTCTTTGACATTTGTAAAGTATCCAAAATTACCTACACACTACATTTGAATTTTTTTAAGTCATGAATAGACAGCATTCTAAGTAAATTTGAAAGTTCTGTTAGACAAAAGGATATGCAAAGTATTAACTGAGTAGTGTCTCTTACATCATGTAATTTATCTAAAGATGAAAAAAAAAATAAGTGCATGTAATTTTTCAAAATTGGAATCAAATTGTGGACGTTGTTGGAAAGGTCTTACAATCTGTAGGTACTTCTTTAGTGGTTTAATTGAAATTTTTCACTTTTGTAAAATTTCATTTAGTCTTTTCCTCATAATTTTCTAACAGAATTTCCATAACTGAAATAATGTATTTTACAATCTCTTGATCTAAAAATGATTTTGGGGTTCATCTCTCCATCTACCATGCCTGTGTGGCTCCATAAGTTAAGCATCAGACTTTTGATCTCAGCTCAGGTCTTGATCTCAGGGTTGTGAGTTCAAGCCCCATGTTGGGCTCTCCACTGGGCATGAAGGCTTCTTTAAAAAAAAAAAAAAAAAGAGTTTTATGTGCAGGTAAAAGAATTCAAGCCATTTTATAGTTGGCCAAAATAACAAGCTCAGATCCTGTTAAAAATTGTTTGAGAAAAATTTTTTGACATTTAATTCTAATTTCACGCAACTAATTTCTTTCATTCTTTTTTAGCTGTTAACAGGAAACTTAACATCTTCACTGTGTTTGCTTTAAATGACTCCTAGTATTGTTCACTTTATTTTTGTTCTGCTCTGTACCAGCCAACTGTAATTGCCATATGTGAAAATTGTGAAATTTGGTATCTTCTTCTAGACTCTTCTATGCTTTATTGTTCTAGTTACAATACTAGCTTCTGCATTTCCAACTCAATTCCACATCAAGAGTATGCCTTTGGGGCACCTGGGTGGCTCAGTTAGTTAAGCCTCTCACTTTGGCTCAGGTCATGATCTCGCGGTTTGTGGGTTCGAGCCCCACATTAGGCTGTGTGCTGACAGCTCACAACCCCAAGGTCAAGTGTCACATGTTCGGCTGTAAGGGCCAGCCAGGCACCTGTACATTTAAATATAGTTAAATTTTTCTTTCTTCGTTGTAGTAGTTGTATTTAAAGTGCTCAGTGGCCACATGTGTCCAATGGCTGTTCTATTGGGCAGCATAACTATGGACAGTAAGAATGAGGACCTGTTAGGGTGCCAGACATTTTGTTAGGGGCTTCCAAATACAGGATCTCAGCAGACAACCTCTCTTCTGCTGTCCTGCCTGTTGCTCCCTCGCAGTGTATTCAATAAACTTCTATTTCCTTAAAACAAACAAACAACAAAAAAAGCCAAAGACAGTCTATCAATTATTCTTCAGAATGGTCCCATGTGGTTTTATCTACTTGTCACATAAAGAAAAAGGCTCACTGAGATTCAGAGACTTGTGGCAAGTCAGACAGTTTATCAGTGAAGGGGCTGGAAGGACCACTGTTAGTCTGAACACAAAGCCCACATGTGTGTGACATGACCTGGCCGTTGCTCAGGTGAAATGATACATATTATTGAGCATGAAAAACTGAGTGCTTTTTTCCTTATCCCCCTATCCTCTTTTAAGTTTATAAGTCTTTAATTGTTTCAACAATTTTGTATGAGTGAATTTATTCACATGAGTGAATTTATGAGAGAAATATTTGTCTCTTGTGGGCCAGGCACTATTCTAGTGAGCAAAAACAGAGTCCCTGCCTTCGTGGAGTTTACAATCTCGTGTGAAAGGAACAGAAGATTATAAAACAAAAACATTTTTGGTGAGATAGTCTTCTCAAAATTAAACTTCTTGAACTTACTTAGAGTGAAGTTCCCAAGGTGATCCTGCTTTTCATGATTTTTAGAATGGGGATAAGGACCCTCTTACTATGGTAATTCTAAGGGTGACTATGCAAATAGTTGCTTAGTGGGAGCTTTTGTTACTGGCTGTGAAGTAATTGCCTCCAGTTCTGGGTAATTACATTCATTTCTGTTTGTGCCTTGTTACCTTTCACATGGTCCAGTCTCTCCAAAGTAAGGAGCAGGGCCAAAGGGCACATGGTGAAACTAGAAGGGCATTATATTCCTAGATTCAAGAACATCAGACTGACGAGGGAACTTTTTTGTTCCTTCTAGGGGAGCACAGTGGGATCACCCTATACCAAAGGTACTGCTTTGAACAGTGACAGTAAAATCATGATCTTACAATGTATTATACCTATGGAGTATTTTCACACTATTGCAAAAGCTACAAGAAGTGGAGTTTCCTTTGAGTGGGACAGTAAGCTCTCAAGTCCTATGAGCCACTTGTGGGCTAGGGTGCAGCTGAGGAGTATTGGGGGCTGGGGCTTCAGGAGCAGAGATGTATGCAAATGAAAGAATTTTCCTTAAATACAGCCTCAGGGGAGTTAGCTCTTTCAGAGTATTTTAGAATTCAACCAGATCATTGCATAAATAAGAAAACCTAAAATTCAGACGGGTTAAGTGATTAATCCACAGTCATACAGCACATTCATTCAGTGAGACTAGGACCTTAGGTTTTCTTTCCAGTTGAGGAGTTGTGGGTGAGGAGAGGAAGAAGGGAGTAGGTGGCAGGGCAAATCAGAGGAAACTAAAGATTGCGTGTACAGCCCTGTAAGGCTTAGGGTTTAAAAGCTGCTCTTATCCTTTCTATTGTGACATGAAGCAGGTTTCTAACTCCACTGAGCTGCAGACTCTCAGCTGTGACACGGGGATGACACAGACCCCCTAGGGTTGCGGCGAACATTTGATGACATGATGCATCTGAAATTGCCTCCAACCTCTTAAAGATAAGACTTTTTCTTTACTCATGACCTCAAAGTACCACTTCCTTTTAGTGACTTTCAAACCATCCATTTCAAACTTAAAACTCCCCAAGCCCAGGTCTTAAGTTTTTTGGATTAGTGGATCAAGCTCGGCAGCCCTGCACCTGCTGGACCCCTACCTCCCCTGGGACTTTTTGTCTCCCAATACTTCCCCACTTCTCTCCCAGAGCCCCGTGCCTGTGATCACACCCAATGCCAGCCTCTCCCTTATCCCCTCTCAGCATCTGGCCCATCCTAGTTGGAGTTCCACCTAACAATAGGAAGCCTTTACAAGTATTTGGATAGTGTGACAGCCTTCAAAGTGTTTCACAAACATTCTCCCCTTTGATCCTCACAACAGCCCTGCAGGGGACACAGGGCAGCTGTTATCATCCAAGTTTTACCACCACAGAACCCAAAGTGCATAGAGGCTAAGTGATTCGCCCAAGGCCATGAGCTGAAGAATCACTTGGTGTGC
The DNA here is from genome assembly GCF_022079265.1 of Lynx rufus. Classification (NCBI taxonomy): domain Eukaryota; kingdom Metazoa; phylum Chordata; class Mammalia; order Carnivora; family Felidae; genus Lynx; species Lynx rufus. The sequence continues at coordinate 16,152,995 of NW_025814827.1, forward strand.
AAGAAGGAATGTAGGCTTTTGGGTCAGGAAGTCTTAGATTCAAGTCTCAGTTTTCCCACTTGCTAGCAGCGTGGCTTCAGGTAAGTTAACAGAGCTTTCCTGAGCCTCAGGTTCCCCATCTATAAAATGGGGATATTTGTCGTGTGTTCTGCAAAATCGCATGTTTTGTACGTGCAGTACTTAGCAGACAGCGAGTGTTTGGCAAACCTGACCAGAATCTAGTGTGCCGCACCATCTCTCTACGCTGTTCCTCAACACCACTCCAACTGGAAATAAGTTGTTCCATGTGTGAATTGCAGAACCATTCGTTGTCTTGGGTTCCATGCCTCAGAAATGAACTCTGGCTGAGGCAAATAGGTTTTTGCCAAGACGCTGTTAAGATCACAAAACGGAAGAGTTGAAAAATTACTTTCTGGAAAGGACCCACAGCAGCCGCATGGATCTCTGCATCCCCTTGGGGATGGTCATTGGATGGCTCAGTGCCAACTCTCTTTCCTCCCCCTCTGTCTCTCTCTAATCAAAATCCAAATTTACAGAAGAGACAATCTGATTGACCTAGCTTGGGCCCTGTGCTCACCATGTGGGCAGGTGGGCAGGGATGGTTGGCAGCCCACTGGAATGATACGGAATGGAGGAAAGGCAGTTCCACAAAAGGAGAAATGCTCTCAAAGAAAGGAAGTCAATGATTTAGTCCTCATGTAATTCTAAAACCAACTGTCATGCGTGGCCGGCTGTGGCTAGTTATATTCACTTATGCTTCTGTGTTAACATCTGACTAGACCATTAGTCCTAGGGTTACTGGGGTGGGCGTAGGGAGGAGGACACCTCAGTTTTATGCTTAGATTCAATATGGAGGCCCAGAGACTGGCCCAGTGCTTTGCACATAATTGGTGCTCAATTAATATCAGAAGACTGATACATTTTTGTTGCTTTTATTCCAGTCTTTGATTTTTCCAGTCCAAAAAACAAATTAACTTAGATCTTTCCTACTTATACCAATTCCTAAACCTCAGAACACCTACCTACATGCAGCCACCAATAAAGCAATCAGTCAATACCAATTCACCTAATTAGTTTCCTCACATGAACAAATAGATTCCTTAGGCCTGGCCATTTCCCACCACAACCCCTGGCCGAGGAGCCTGTTGTCTTGCCAAAGGACTTGATTAATAAGTCATTGTAATTGGGGCACCTGGCTGGTTCAGTCGGTAGAATGTGCCTCTCTTGATCTCAGGGTTGTCAGTTCAAGCCCCACGGTGGGTGTACAGATTACTTAAAAATAAAAGAAATCTTTAAAAAAGTCAGTTATTGTAATTGAAGCTGAATGCAATTAGTTGCATATTCTTGAACTCCTCAAGTTTAATTCCACAAAATTATATCACAGAATTGGGGCATGATCAAGTATTTCTAACGAAAGGAATAAACAGAACCAGCCTAAGTACAGGTTCATATTTGTGAGTATGCATATGACAAGCATAGACTCTTGCTATTCCTGCCAATAAAAAGTAGCAAAGCTTAAATACATGTAGGAGTTCCTAAACACATGGCCCATTGTTGAAAACGACTGGATACCCTTGTCCTAGTCAGGCCCAACATTTTGATGTTAGCAATACCCTCTTTAAATCTGTCCCAATTTTATTCTTTCTGTAGGCACAGATGTTAGATCAGGTCTACCTTTTTTTTTTTTTTTTTTTTTGGTCTTATTTTCTCTCTCTTTGCAGTTCCCTTAAATTTGTTCTTTCAAATGGTTATTAATTTCCTAGAGGACATGTCAGAAAATAGCCGATGAATAAAAATAGTGCTGTCCACCTTTGACGAAACTTTTACTCAATTGAGCAGGCAGGATTTTCATGAAGAAAATCTGAGAATTAATTAATTAACTGTAACTGAATTTCACCTCTTTAACCTTAACTCGTGAGCAAACCTGAGCTAAATAAACATCTGACCATTCAATCTCTTCCACTTAAGGTTAACTTGAGTTTATTATTCAAGCTACTGCCCTTGTGTATTAGGCAACGCATAAATTACGCATACTAATTACCCTGGATGGGGCACCACTTTAATGAATTCTTTTAATTAAACTGCAACACAGTGGTTTTGCACAGGATGGTCTATATTTCATCCTTAAACTACGTTAACCTTCATCTTTGTCTGGGCAGCTCACACATCCAACCAGGGAAGGTCTGAGTTTAATTCATCTAAGTATATACATTCAACAAACCCACCCCCCTTGACTATCATAGGAAAATTTGAAAAATGTTTCTCTTCTGCTTAGAGGTTAAGAAATTAGATGCCTTTGTGAAAAGTTATGATTCTTCTGGGGATACTAGGATGGAGAAAAAAGGCAAAACAAAGCAAAAAATGGTAATGACAGAATCAACCAACATAGCACTCCAGTCCTTAAAGCATAAATAACAGGAGTCATATTAACAATATCTTAGTAGTATATGCTCCCAAGCAAAGTAGTAGCTTACTACTGATATACAGATCACTAATACAAAGATTACCTGTAAGGAATGACTCTTTACTTCATGATCTTTATATTACAGTGTTTACAGTAAATAATCTGTATCATGAGTCTCATTTTCAAAGATACAGTTCTCTATGATCTGGAACCATCAGTGGATGGAGCAATAGAGAAAATTGAAACTCATGTGTATTTTAGCCAGGAATATTAATCTTCTCTTGTCTTTACCGAGCTTTTGCTTCTACATAGTAAAATTGACTGCTTTGGCTTTTACCTCTCTAATACCTAAGTGGGGGAAGTGGCAGGGGAAGAAAGGGGAGAATCCAAACAGGCAAAGGCAATTTGGATACCAGGAACCTTGATAATCCCCAATTGGTCAACACACATTTCATATCTGCTGTCTTCCTAGCATGATGCCTGGTGCCAGCATATCTTGGTGATTGCGAAATGTTCTATTTGAATTTTTCAAAAAAGAAAAATAAACCTTTGCATTTATATGTTTGTACTTATATGAACAAATTCAGGAAGATACACAAAAACTGTTGGGAAAGTTTGCTTCTGGGAAGTCTGGGATCTGAGTTGGGAGGGAAAGTTACTCTATATTGTTTCCTCCTCTTCCATCTGCTCCTCTTGCTAGTACTCTTCCTTTCCTCTTTCTCCTTCCTCTTCTATCATAAGCATGTGATCCCTTTTAATTAAAAAATTAAAAAAAAAAAACAGGGGCACCTAGGTGACTCAGCTAAGTGTCTGACTCTTGATTTCAGCTCAGGTCATTATCTCACAGTTTGTGAGTTCAAGCCCTGCATCGGGCTCTGCACTAAGGGTGTGGAGCCTGCTTGGGATTATCTCTCTCTTCCTCTCTCTCTGCCCCTCCCCTACTCTCTCTTTTTCTATCTCTCTCTCTCAGTAAACTTACAAAAATTTTAAAAATTAAAAAATGAAAAACACTAAAAATATCTAGAGAGTGCCTAGTCCACCAGGAGAAACAAATGTATCACAGTCATGTGGTAAGTGCTTTGATAGGGGAACATGTAGACTATTCTAGAAACATAAAAGAGGGATCATGTAACTCTGGAGAAGTCAAGGAAGGCTCCTCAGGGGAGGAGGCATTTGAGTTGGGTCTTGAATAATGAGTGTGACAGTTTTTCAGGCTGAGTACCCACTCTTGTGTAATGAGAAGCATGAGATTATTCCATTCGTTCTAAAACTGTTCTGCTATGCTCCTGCAGGACTTTCCTAATGATATAATGATATATGCAAACAGTGTTTAAGTCATACTAATTTCTGACAACAAAATGTTTGAGAGTGGTACTTTGGAGGTGCCTGGTGGCTCAGTCAGTTAAGCATCTGACTCTTGATTTTGGCTCACGTCATGATCCCAGGCTTATGGGATCAAGCCCCACATCAGGCTCTGTGCTGGATGTAAAGCCTGCTTGGGATTCTCTCTCTTCCTCTCTCTCTATCCCTCCCCCACTCATAAACATGCTCCCCTTTCTCTCTTTTTTAGAGAGAGAGAGAGAGTGATACTTTTAAGTGATCCCAAAGAAAAATTACTCATTCTGGAAAACAGTTGGATATGCCTGAAATTCTAACTTCATAATTACTCCCAACAGTCCCTTTAAATTCTGCACCAAGCCCTAACTTAAGCCAAAATTTGTACAGAAGCCAGTGACCTGTGGCATACAACCAATCTTCATTTTGATAGGAAAGAACAAGCATGTAGAGTATTTTCATAAACAAAGCCTCTTTTTTCACCCAGTGAGTCAAACCATTGTTTACTAAAACTAATAGAAAGTTACAAAAGGGGACACTCCTCCTACCACCACACTTAAGTAGTTTGTAGTCTTGAATATTTCAGCCGATTTATTCCATTTCAAAGGACAAATTGCCTTGCAGATTTTATAATATCATTTTTTCCCATTGTAATCACTGAAGAAGGCCTTCAGATTTTCAAATCAGGTAGGACTACAGAGGTCTTCCAGTTGGGCTGTGAGTACAATGCAGACTTCACCTTCAAGTCTTGGATAGGTCTTTCTGTACCATATGTAGACTGCCTATTTGTAGAAACTTATGCAGCCAACCTACTGGACATTTCCTGGGGGAGTTTGTCTCACTGCTGGCTATGTTTAAATGTGGGTCAAAAGAAATAATACAAAGCTATCTGAAATGTAAAAGGTTGAGATAAACATAAATGTATTACCTGTTACTTTTAATTTTTCTCTATGTTTAAGAACATTTTAGTATCTTGAGAATACTTTAAATATTAGCTCTCTTATCAAGCATCACAGCCATTTGGCTTGCTCTGGGCTCCCCAGATTTAATAAGCATGGAGTATGAAGGACTGAGCTCTGGGTTGAACACCATTAAGGACTTCTTTGAGGACCTACTCTTCAACCCTGGCAGAGCATCCAACTAAGCCATGTCTTTTTCCTCTACCAAGTTTCAGAGATTACTTATTATAATTTTCTCCCACAGGATTAACAAGGTTTATTTTGCTCACCACCTAGTACAAATGTTCTACAAACATGTTAAATTAAAGAAGAGGAGTTTGTCGAATTCTTTATCTGCAGAATTTTGCTCATCCACCAACCCAACAATACTTTTTAAAACTTTTTAGAAGTAAAAAAAAAATGAAGTTACTTCAATAAGACATATTCCTAGTGAACCCACAAAAACTAGTAATCATCATGCTCTTTTCTAAATGCTTCCTAATCAGCACTTTAATAATATTTAATAATTCTGCTAGACATTAACATCATATCTATTGTTCTGTAATTCGTAGAGTTCATTCCTTTTTGAACAATTAAGGAACTGCTTGCCTGTATGTCTTACTCTGGATACCTCCCTTCATGACCCAGCAAGGCCTAGCTCTTACTATCACATCAGTACATTTAGAAATGAAATTCCCACTCTTTTCCTGACCTCCACAGCATAGCTACAATAGAGGAAGGATGGGGAAAGTGAAGACCATAAGGGTCTCAAATTCCATATTTTCCTATTGATGGAGTTATTTGGGGCACTAAATTCCCTTATTTTGAGATCATTATGGAGCCCTGGTAAAAGGGATTCTGCCTCCCAACCAAAGCAACAAATCCTAGAAAGAGACTGGGATCTGTCCGCCTCTTAGAGACTTCATTTGAATATGCAGTAACAGGGGAAGAGCCTACAGATTGATCTCATCACTACCCTGACACTAGTATGATGAGTACCTTTCAATTATTTACTGAGGCACAGCTATGAGCCAGATGTAGGGGATACAAAGATGAATGTCACATAGTTTCTGCTCTCCAAGAGCTCACACGGAAAAGAGTGGCAGACAAACCACTGTAATGAAGTGGAATGTGCTCTTCTAGCTGGATGAGCCAAGTACAAAGCAGGAAACCAGGACTCTTCCCAGTAGAGCTGGGCGGGCTTCACACAGATCCTGAATGGGAGATATTTTGAAATGCTTGACTCCTGTTTTACATTTTATACCAAAGAGGCAGAAGAAAGAGAAGATGGTTTATATGCATGGGTAGAATATAATTTAAAGGCAGAGAATTCTATAACTGGCGGATGACTAAACCTAAAGGGAGATTTTTCTTTCCACTGACCCTCTCAGCAAATTTAGAAAGCCCCACAGCTTATTAAACGATGACAAAAAGTAGGCTCCAGAGTGATTTTTTTTATGATGACAGTGATGGCTCTGGAGTCAGACAACCAACTTCCCCTTTCAATGTGCTGTGTGACCTTGAACAGGTCACTTAGCCTCTCTAACTCTCAGCTTCCTCATTGTTAAGACTTGCATAATAATAGAACCTACATCACAAGATTGTTGATGGTGATAAAATGAGATAATGCATGTAAAGTAGTTAGCAAAGTGATGGGTCCCCAGTAAGTAATTATATTATATTATATATTATATTGTATTATATTATATCATATCATATCATATTATGTTATATTATTATAATTAGTGTGAGTATTATTATAATTAGTATGAGTAAGGTACGTGCATCTTGGACTTCTAAGTAAGAGGATTTTATTGCCAAATTTTCAAAATGAATCTAGGAGTCTTCCAAAGCTCATAGAATATAAGAATGTGAGTTATAAATCATAATCACATGGGCATACGAAGCTGCAAAATATACACGTACACACATGTATTCATTTCCATTTAGAAACCAAATTACTGTTACAGATGACCCACTCAAAAGCCCTGGAATGAATTGTTTTTAAAAAAAAAATTTTTTTTTTAACGTTTATTCATTTTTGGGAGACAGAGAGAGAGCATGCGTGGGGGAGGGGCAGTGAGAGAGGGAGACACAGAATCTGAAGCAAGCTCCAGGCTCTCAGCTGTCAGCATAGAGCCCGACAAGGGGCTTGAACCCAGGAACCGTGAGATCATGACCTGAGCCGAAGACAGACGCTCAATGAATTGAGCCACCCAGGCGCCCCTGGAATGAATTCTTAATCACTCAAATGCTATTTTTATTGACTTACTGAAAGTGTCAGTCCTTTGTGATGCTGTGCATTTCTTAGAAATGACTTGTCCGACACAGAGGGTAAGAGCATGCTTGCTTTCCAGTGTGCCCCCGAGAAGAAGGTTTATCCCAGACAGCCGAGAGCACCGGCTCTGGAGAAGAGGCCCCAGCCCCCAGGAACACACTCTCAGGCTAGGGGTGACCAGGAGGCAGCCACCTGGGGCTGCCCACTCCCCTGGAGTAACTCCACAAACTCCTGCTTTGATCCCTTTGTGTTGCTTATGGCTTCCCGGTGGCGTTTTCTGCCCCGGGCTCTCCACATGCAGAGTGTCTCCGCGCTGTCCTTGTAGGGAACATATGTTGTGACATACCATCTGGTCTTTATGTATCTCCCCAGCGGCCATGGTATAAAAACCTGCCTGTTTGGCAGCTACAAGTGCCCACAGTCCCTTTAGTCTCTTTCTTGGTCTGAGTGTTTTTCAACATCAATGGACGTAATTAGGAAGAACGAAACCAAGCATATGGATTCAGGACTACATTATGACCATGAAGGGAGCTTTATCTTGGAAGAGGAGCTACTCAGGGTGGGCCCAGCCTGAGGCTCCCAGGCAAATGGGAGTGTAAGAGCCAGTAGAACTGGCTCACCAGTTTACAGCTGGGCATGGTGTCACGCAGGCTTAAAGCTCCAGGTCCACACTGGTCATGCTCACTGCCATCCAGAGCTTGGCTGAGGGGAAAGGAGGCCGCTTGCTGATGAGGGCACATGCGGTATGTGATGGAAAAAATACCAGAACTATTCAAATCCTGCAGTCAGCATTGTTTGTGTTGCCTCTCTTTGAACAGAGGAAGAATTCAGCTAGTTGCTGAATAGTAGTTTTTCCAGAATATATGGAAGGAGAAGCCAAAACCAAGCTCTAGAGAGTTGAAAATAGGAGATAAAATTTGAAAGTGTAATTTATACTATAGATACATACAATGGAATACTAAGCAGCTAAGATGGGGAATTTTTTTTAAAGTTTACTTATTTATTTTTGAGAGAAAAAGAAAAGGAGGCAGAGATACAGGGAGAGAAAATCTCAAGCAGGCTCCACACTGTCAGCATGGAACCTGATGCAGGGCTCAAACTCATGAACCATGAGATCATGACCTGAGCTGAAATCAAGAGTCAGATGCTTAACTGACTAAGTCACTCAGGCACCCCTGGAATTTTTAAAATTTTTTTTAAATGTTTATTTACTTTTGAGAGAGAGAGAGAGAGAGAGAGAGAAAATGTGAGTGGGGGAGGGGCAGAGAGGGAGGGAAACACAGAACCTGAAGCAGGCTCCAGGCTCTGAGCTGTCATTACAGAACCCAATGAGGGGCTTGAACCCATGAACTGCAGGATCATGACCCGAGCCAAAGTCAGACACAACTGACTGAGCCACCCAGGCACCCTGTTAGTTAGCTTTCTTGGAGCAGCAAGAAGAACCTGAGCTGATGGGGGTTGACATGGGAAGAAATTTTACTATATACTTTTATTTATTTTAATCTACTTTTTCAATGTTTTATTCCCCTCAAAAAATTAAATGCATTTAGAAGTTTTGAAAGTACCATTATAAAACCTATTGATAGGCCATTGGAGATTGCATACTAGTAGATTTATGAATACATTTTTATTAGTTTGTCTTTATGCCCATCTTTCTACATGAATAAAGGTATTTGCTTTTCAACAATATCTTCCATAACTGATTATCATAGGATGGGATAACTTAAGTATTGCATATTTTGCACTGAGAATTTTCCATCAAGAAAAAAAAAGCAAAATAAATATAAGCTGTATTAATTAACAGGTTTGAATATGGTTATGTATAATAACTAGAAGCATTAATCCTTTATTTTTTCCCCTGTGACTCAACTAATATTTGTTGAACAAGTATAGTGCACTATTGACAACTTGCTATATAGTCCACAGTTTTCACTGCATGAAACTGACTTTGTATAGTATAATTCACGCTATATTCAGACGGGAATAGTTTTGGTTCAAGAACCTTTCTGAAAGATTCTTCACTTAGCTGTTTCTCCCAGAAAGAATATCAGCTGGTTCCTGCAGATTCAAGGTTGTTTTTATTTTCTGATAATGCCTCTGGGACTGACCAGAGATGACCAAGATGCTGCTTAGAATAAACTAAATATTATTTACAAACTAGTAGAGCCAAGAATGTTTATGTTCATCAGTGTCTCTCCCTTTCCCCAAAAAATACATACCTAACCAGAGCATGTCTTGTAATAATCCACTTCCATTCTTTTAAAAATTATAGAAACCCAGGAGCACCTGGGGTGGCTCAGTCAGTTAAACATCCAACTCTTGCTTTTGGCTCAGGTCACAATCTCACAGTTTTGTGAGTTCACGCCCCATGTCGGGCTCTACACTGGCAGCGTGGAGCCTGCTTGGGATTCTCTTTCTCTCCTCTTTGCTCCTTCCCCGTGCTTTCTCTGTGTCTCCCAAAATAAACAAATAAACTTTAATTAAAAAAAATTAAAAAACAGAAGAAAAAAGAAAAGAAAAGAAAGAAAGGAAAAGAAAAGAAGTGGAAGCTTGTTCCTCTCCTGGTTAACCCTTCCTATCTTCAGGAAAGGTAGCTTTAGTTATCACTCAGTTTCCTCATCAAAGGAAGCTAATTTATATTAAAAATTTTTTCATTATGGAAATCCTTACTGTAGTGGTTTTGCACTGTATAAATTTAGCTAAACTGGAGCCAATTTTCCCAGATCTCTTTTCCTATAATGTTCCAGGTTAGGAGTAGCCACCATGGAAATTTGCGTGAGATTTGGAAGGCAGAAGTGAATGAAGTAGGATCAGTTTTTAGGCTTACGGTTGCTTTAGGTCACCGGTCCTGTGGTGACTCGATAGGTTGTCACTGATCTGCTAGCCTACCTTGTGGGTGTGGGTTGTACCTGGGCCCATGGCTCCTATGGCTCCCATTAGATTTCCTCCCCTTGCTTTTTCAAGTCTTGGACCAGGTATGTGTGCACCGGCGTAGCAAAACATACTAGCTTTTTCCTGTAAGTCATCCAAATCATTGAGGACGGAGGCCTGGAGAGATGGACACCTCTCAGTTCCAGTACATCTGCATGGGTTCTCCCTTATCCTTGTTCTCCTCCCCTTTGCTGTCAAGTCTTTCCCAGTTGCCAGTTGAACATGCCAAATTAAACCCAACCCCAGACACAGAGGCCACAGCCTTACACAGACTTCTGTACTTGCTTCTACAATTGCATAATTAATATTTTATCCTATATCTCTTATAGTGGTTTTGCTTTTCTGACCAAACTCTGACCGATGCACTACCCAAAAATGTCCAGAGATGTTTCAGCGTTGTCCTTGCATACAGCCCAGCAAACCTAAGCATCAGTGTCTCCATTTTGCAAGACAGCTGATCCTAGAAAGAAAAGTAAGCCACAAAGTTGAGAATCCAACTCTATTTAACTCCCAAACTAATATCTTTCCACAATACTCTATTGCCTTTGCTTCCAAAGCGAGAGAGGAACATGGTGTAAAAGAACGTTGTCATAATAACTTAAAAAAAAAAAAAGCAGCCTTCAGAATGGAGTGAGGAGACTATGCCCAGCTCCTAACGCAGAGCAGTGGGGCCTGAAATGCCACTTGCACTGTGATACAAGGCAAGTGTCTAGAACAAAAGTGCTTTGGGCATCTGGAGTTGAGGAGATGGGTGACCTTAGCTTCACAACTTTCTTAGCTATTTTGAATGAGTGCAGGGATGATAGTAAACCATGGGGTGCTCAAGAGAACAAAGTGAGGAATTTGTATTTCCTCTAGAGAGTGCCAAAAAGTCTCCTATCACAATATCCATAAATATCTCCAAAGACTGAGAGTATTAAGTAATGTTTGGAAATGTGGATCTTTGAATGCTTTTTGCTGGTTCTAGCTCTCTTTAGAAGCACATATATACCACAGGAATGCCTACACTTTCCCCTGGATTATTCTAAAATTTTCCATTTTAAAATTACTAGACAATGTGATTTTCAAATCTGAACTAATGTTGGCTATGGAAAATGAAAGTAATTGCCAACTAGAAAATACAGAGGAAAAAGAGAAATTCCCAATTTTATGTGTTAGTTGAAATGTAGCAGGGGAAGTTAAGAGAGGGCAGGTCAGTTTGGGGATGAGAGATTTCTGGAAAGCCCTGGCCTAATTCATATCTTAGGACAGAGGAGGTTCTGAATCAGTATGGCAGAGAATTTAAGATTAGGCCTATTTACAACCAAGTGCACTATGCTGCTGGGAAAATTATCTTAGTCGGCTCAGGCTGCTATGACAAATACCACAGACAAGGTGGCTTAAACAACAGACGTTTATTTTCTTACAGTTCCGGAAGCTAAAGGTCCATGATCCAGGTGACAGTGGATTCAGTTTCTGGGGAGATCTCTCTCTTCCTACTCCATAGACAGCTATTGAGTGCTTCCAGTGTGCTCACTGGTCTTTCTTCAGGGCATGTGTGTGTATAGAAAGAGCAATCTCTTTGGTGTCTCTTTCTCTCTGTCTCTCTGTCTCTCTCTCTAAGGTTTATTTATTTTGAGAGAGAGAAGGGGCAGAGAGAAAGTGAGAGAGAGAGAGAGAGAAAGAGAAAGCAGGTAGGGGAAGGGCAGAAAGAGAGAAGAAGGGGTGGAGAGAGAGAATCCTAAGCAGGCTCTGTGCAGTGAGCCCAGAGCCTGACCCAGGACTTGAACTAATGAACTGTGAGATCATGATCTGAGTTGAAGTCAAGAGCTGGTAGCTTAACCAACTGAGCCACCCAGGCGCCCCCCTTTTTTTATGTTTATTTATTTATTTTTGAGAGAGAGTGAGCGAGGGAGGGACAGAGAGAGAGGGGGAGGGGGGAGAGAGAGAACCCCAAGCAGGCACCAATCAGCATGGAGCCCAACCCAGGCTCAGTCTCACAAACGGGAGATCACAACCTGTGCCAATATGAAGAGTTGGCCTCTTAACTGACTAAGCCACCCAGGTGCCCCTGGTGTCTCTTCTTAAGAGAATACTGATTCTATCATATCAGGTCTCTACCGAGGGTCTCATTGAACCTTAATTACTTCCTTAGAGGCTCCATCTCTAAATACAGAATACTTTGAGGGTTAAGGCTTCAACCTAAGAATTTGGTGGGTGGTGACTCACTCAGTTCACAACAAAAGGAAATGTCTGTTTCAGAGAGTGATCCAAACCACAGCCTAACATTCTGTATTTCCCTTGTAGAGCCTGTCTAGGTAAAAGATTCTATCTTAATTAAAGATCATGAGTAAACAAGTAAATGAGAAAACCTTGGGATTTCAGCTTTGTGTTTGAACTTCATCCATTTTGTCTTTCACATCAGCATCTGAAATCTCCCCAACATGTTCAGGTTGTAACCTCTCTGATTAAGGAAATAAGGCTCGCCTTACCTTAACAGGCAATTAGTTTTTACAATTAAATAGAGGGAGTCATGATTAATGACCTTGCTAATTGTTCTTCCCTGGTGTGCACATTAATACAAGCAGAATGCTCAAAAATTCTGAGGAACATTTATTCTTTGAGCTTGCTATGTTCCATCATTGTGGATCCAAAGCTGACAGAGATTCAAGCCCTGCCCTCCTGGAGATCAGAATATAGTGCAAAAGACATGTGAACAGATATGTTACAGCAACAAGGGAGATATCTTGTCAGTTTTCCTGATGATAGTCGTATATGCCCGTTTTCCTGCCACAGCATTGACATAATGTGTACCTTACCCAATTAATTGCCAATAATGCCAGCAGGCCAACAAGTAAGAAAACAGCACTATGGACATACAGGAGAGATTCTGAGTCATTGGTGGTATGTCAGTTTTCTAGAATGTCTTCAAAGCAGGGGCATATGTTCAAACTGTACAAGCTAAATGGAAGTTACAATTTTACTCTAAAGAGAAGCTAGAACAGTATTTCCAATTGTCCAGTTGATTGTTACCTGTTTTTTAAGAGGTCCGTTCCTCTCTTAAGCCTCTTTCAATTCTGACAGTTGGAAGTAATGATTCCCTCTCAGAATGCCCCAGAACTCTGTTTCACTCAACTGCCATTTGTCATCCAGCGCCTTCTTATATAATTCTGTTACCATTTATGGGGAGTTTTGCATCCTAAAAACCAAATGTCAGAACTGTAGAATGTTACACCGGAAAATTCTCAGACTGTTTGATTCAATTTCCTCCATTTACAGATGAGGACGCTAAGGCCCGTTCAAAGAATATTAATTAAGAGATTAAGCCTCTTTAAAATAATGACATTTAGTCACAGACTTAAAGAAGGTGAAGGGGGCACCTGGGTGGCTCAGTCGGTTAAGCATCTGACTTTGGCTCGGGTCATGATCTCACTGATTGTGGGTTCGAGCCTCATGTCAGGCTCTGTGCTGTCGGCTCAGAGCCTGGAGCCTGCTTCAGATTCTGTGTCTCCCTCGCTCTGCCCTTCCCCTGCTCACTCTCTCTTTCTCTCTGTCCGTCTCAAACATAAAATTAAAATTAAAAAAAAAAAAAGAAGAAGGTGGAGGGAGTTAGTGCAATGCCTTAGAGAAGGCACATGCCTGGCATGTCCACAGAGGCTTCCTGGCTGGGAGGCTGTTGTAACTGGAGCAGAGAGAGCAAGAGGGAGAGTGGGAGGGGATGAGGTCTGAAGGGGGTGGGGGGAGAACAGATCATGGAGGTTGGTTAATAGTTGTTTATTCTGAGGGAAATAGTCATTGCAAGGATTTTTTTTTTGTCAGTTTTAGTGAGATATAATTTATACAGAGTAAAAATCACCAATTTTAGTCGTACAGTTTGATGACTTGGCAGATGTATGCATGCAGCTGAGTAAACACCACCACAATCAAGATATAGAACAGCTCTATTACCACTAGAAAGTTCCCTCACATCCCTCTGGAGTCATCCCTGTCCCTCCTCCGAGCCCTTGGCAACCACAGATCTGATTTCTGTTCCTATAATTTTGCATTTTCCAAAAATTTATGTCAGTGGAATGGTATAACATGTAGTCTTTGTATCTGGCTTCTTTTACTTAGAACAGTGCTTTTGAGACTCCTCCAAGTTGTTGCATGTGTAAGTAGTTCATTCTTTTTTATTGCTGAGGAATATTCATTGTATGGATGGATGCACCTGTTTGCTTATCTATCTACCAGATGAAGAATATTTGCATTGTTTCCAGTTTGGGGCCATTGTAAATAAAGCTGTTATAAATCCTTGTGTATAGGATTTTGCCCAGAGCTTTTATTTTCTTAGGTAAATCCCTAGGAGTGGAATTGCTAGGTCGTATGGCAAGAGTACACTCAACTTTGTAAGAAATTACCAAACTATTTTCCTGAGTGACTGTCCATTTTGTATTCTCATCAACAATGTATGAGGGTTCCAGGAACCCTGTATTCTCATCAACACGTGGTATTACTGGGTTTTAAATTTTAGTCATTCTAATAGGTAGTTTTTAGTTTGTGTTTTCCTAATGAGTAATGTCTTGAGTGCATATCTTTTCAAGGCCTTATTATTTGCTATTCATATCTTTTCTTTGGTGAATTGTCTGTTTAAATCTTTGCCCGTTATTTTTATCTTATTGAGTTGTAAAAATTCTTTATGTATGCTTGATACAAGTCCTTTGTCAGATATGTGTATTGTGTCTTGTCTTTTTTTCTTAATTCCAAAGTGTCAGTTTTTTTCTTTTATGATTTGAGCTCTTTTGTCCTCTTTAAGAAATCCTAGACTAACCCAAGGTCACAAAGATTTTCTCCTATATTTTATTTTAAAAATTTTATACTTTTAGGCCTTCCATATAGGTCTATGATCCAATTTGAGTCAAGTTTTATGAATGTTATAAGACAAAGTTTGAGATTTTTTTCATATAAGTATTTATTTTTTCTAGCATCATTTGTGGAAAAGAGTATTCTTTACCCATTGAATTATTTGGGCACTTGTGTTGAAAATCAGTTGACCATGTATGTGTAGGTCTATTTCTGGTGTATGTCTCTCTTTATGCCAGTACCACAAAGTCTTAATTATTGTTGCTTAATATTAAGTCTTGAAATCAGGTAGTATAAGTCTTCCAACTCAGTTATGCTTTTTAAAAATTGTTTTGTCCACTCTAGGTCTTTTCCGTTTCCATATAAATTTTATAACCATATTCTAATACCAACAAAAGCCCTTTTGAATAAAAGAGTGACATGATCTGGCTTAGCTTTTAAAAGGATCATTCTGGTGGCTGTGACTTGCTTAGTATCAAACTATCCATTTTACAAGGATATCTCAAATCCACTGGACAAAGTGGAAACAAACAAGCATCACCCTATCAATAAGCATTCTAAAGTAAATCTCAGTGTGTTGCATCACCCAAAGAAACTTTATTACTAGAAAAGGTAATAGTATTAGAATGTTTAATGTATTTGGACCAGGTCCAGCAAATGAAACGTACTCATGGTTGCCTTTGGCAAACTATTTGATGGTGAAGGGAGTCTAATTGAGCCCACAACAAATGCCTGCAAAGGTGGTAGGTGTTGAAACCACAGTCTGGTGCCATGTCTTCTTTCCTTGCCTGGCAGCTATGTGACTACAATAGTAACGGGATTTTTTTTTAATTCTACTATTGTTACCATTCAGTGTTATATTAGTTTCAGGTGTACAATATAGTGATTCAACAATTCTATACATTACTCAGCGCTCCTCAAGATAAGTGTACTCTTAATTCCCCTTCACCTATTTCATTCATCCCCCCACTTGCCTCCACTCTGGTAACCACCAGTTTCTTTTCTGTAAAGAGCCTGTTTTTTTGGCTTGTCTCTTTTTTTCTTTATTTAAAAACAGTTTTTATTTGTTTATTTATTTTTTTATTTTTTGAGAGAGAGAGCAAGCAGGAGAGGGGCAAAGAGAGATGGAGAGAGAGAATCCCAAGCAGGTTCCATGCATGGAGCCTGACACAGGGCTCCAACCCACGAACCATGAGATCATGCCCGGAGCCAAAATCTAGAGTCCATCGCTTAACCAAATGAGCTACCCAGGTACTCCTCTTTTTTTTCTTTAAATGTAACAGGACTTTTGAAAGCAGATTGCTTGGATTCCTCTTGCTGTTCTTGAAGAATCTTGGTTTTTCCAGAATTGCATTCTTTTTCAATGGAAGGAAAATGAAACTATACTAATTCATAAGTGAGCATAGATAAAATTTTGTAGCTTCCTAGAAAATCACCCTGCCCTTTATGCCTCATACCTGCCAAATGGGCGAAATGTCTTACCTGTCAGAAATCAGTGTGTTTCGTATGCAAATAAACACCGTTTTTGGTTTTTTTCTCCTAATAATAGTCCTCATTGGTAGTGGTTCTCCCTTTTCTAAAATTTGGCACTTTTTCCGACTATGAGTCATTTGAATGTGATGCATGGTGTTGTGGGAAACTGGAAGTTGCCATTTGGTTACTAACTGGGTAGCCTTAGGCAAACCATTTAACCTGACCTTCATCTGCTCCAGGAAAACACAGCTATCACCATTAACTACCCTCTTTAACACAAGGCTTGTGAGAATCAAATGTGATAATGTATATAGCAATATTCTGAGGATTCTGGAGGCACAGTGTACAAATGTTGGTCCCTGGAATTGCAAACAATAGGTAGCATTGATTCTGTGGACCTGCTTACATATTTTTAAAAAGGTATTGGACTAAGCCAGTGTTTATTGGGTGGTTACAACATGCTTAGCATGGTATAAATTATTATGGGTAGAAGAGAGATGTACTTAAGGGCCTACACCCTCAAAGAGATTATAATTTTATCAGGGAGAAAAAATAAGAAACAACAAGAGACCAATAGTAATAGCTCATATTGGGACATGCTTTTCAGGTCACTGATTTCTTTCACATGCTTTGTCTCTTCTCACTCTAAAACTGTGTGCAGTGTGTAGGACAGATATCTTTGCCCTCATTTTACAGACCAGGAAACTGAGGCCCAAAAAGCCCAGGTGATTTCTCCAAAAGTTAAAAAGCTTGTGAACAGTGGAATTGGGACCCCAATCCAGATGATTTTCTGTCAGTCCAGAAAATCTGTTCTAGTAGTGCCCAAACTTTGATGTGATTAAGAATCATTTAAGGAACTTGTGAAAAGCTACAGGTTATTAAATCAGTTGGTCTGGGTCTGAGAATCTGATTTTTAAACAGGGAGTTCATGTGATTCTCTTGTAGCTACACTGCAGTTTCTTTCCAATTTACTCTTCAGGCACAACCATGAAAAGCAGAAGCAGAAAGCTACCACACCCTGTACAACTAGCCTGCAGAGTATACTGCTTATGAGCACAAATTCTTGAGTCAGGCTGCCTGGCTTCTTTCACTGCTTACTAGTTGAGTAAATTACCTAACCAATCTGTGCCTCAGTTCCCCATCTATAAAATGGGGGTGTGACCAGTATATACCTCACAAGCTTGTCATGAAGATTAAATAAGTTATTGATTATAAAGTAATTAGAGCAGTGCTGGCATACAGCAAGCTTTGTGTTTGTGAGAAGTGGAATGTGACCTATAGAAACATGTCCCTGTGAGGAAGGGATGATGGGGAACAGCTTCTCTGAAATGCAGTGGCCTCATCCCTCACCTTAACCAAGTTCCATTTCTTCTCACACCCACTCTTCTGATCTTGCAGATAGCTATTGGCAATGCCAGGCATCAAGTCTATGGGAGGCAGACTCTAGCCGGTTATCTCTGCTTGCAAAGTAACGAGGTTCCAAGGGGCCCTCCAGCCTTAAGTCGACTTTGTTGCTTTATCCCATTTAAATCCACGTTTTCTGTTGAAGGAAATAAACCAACACAGTAAAGCTTGCTGATAGCCACTCCATCTGTATTATGGCACACAATGATGGCTAGAAGTTAAAGGTTTGATATATAGGTCTATTTTTTTATTGCCAGTCCCTGCCCCTGAAGAAAGTATTAAAATTTCCAGATGAGTAACCAAACAATAAATAGATGAGACAGTTGCTGTGAATATCTGATTTTTTGCATAATAATGAGATATTGCTGGATAATGCACTCTGCCATCCCCAGTTTGTCTAAATTATCATTTTGATTGGTCAAATGCATAAGAAAGATATACCAATAAAGTCGTGTCAAGTCCTCCATTGCAAATTGATGCAGGATGGAAGTTTCTTTAGGTTTGAGGTGAGGTGGGGGCAGGGAGAATTGGTTCTTCAGTGAGTAACTTTGGGTAGATATTTTCTTTAGCCAATTCGTAATCAAAGGCATCTGTAATTCTCACTTCTCCAGGGTCACATGCATAAACATGAGGTGGTTTGTACCTTCTAAGGCCTCATGTGTTGTTTTTGGAATTGAAAATAAGAATCAAATTTGGAAAAGAAGGGTTGTTCTAGGACATCTGAGGTTTGTTTTGTGTGGAGCATTTCCCCCTTGATTTTGTATCCCTGAGATTCAGCATCAGAGTGTTGACAGAACTTTTGAATCAGAAAGACCAGTCATTAGGGAACATGATGTCAGTAAATCCAAATAGCTCTTTTTCCACCTTAAAAAAATATGGAAGAATTCTGTAAGTTCCAAATTGGGATGAAAACTAAAATTGCCTGGAGTATTTTGACTTTGCAACTCTTCTTTCTTCTTGGTTATGTAACGCTTGGTTTAATATGGTTGGTAATTCATTCTGGATTTTACTTTTAAACTTTTCCTGTTGCTGTGTCGAAATGTCATTTTCATCCCTTTGTTCCAATTTAAGTTTTCCATGGCTTGGCTTGTGAACCCCTTAAGACGAGGAGCTACATCTTGGCACAATTTATGTGCCCTGAGGGGCCTGTACATAATAGGCACTCAGTCAGAGCACAGGCCTACCACTCAGTCTAGGATTTCTAAACATGTACCATGTTCTGAAATTTTTCAAACAATAACCAGTGATAGGATAGTTTTATATTTATTTTAAATTAAATACGGCAATTATTTATCAAGTGCCAACCATGGGCAAGCACCATACAGATATTAGCTCATTTACATCTTGGCAAAGAGGAAATTCTTACCCCTATTTTGCAGGGAAAGAAACTGAGTCAGTAAGAGAACTTGCTCCAAAACTTCTTTCACTAAGCCCCACATTTTTTGCCATTATCATTATTAAAATTATATTACTTCATCCTCTTTTATTTCCTAGATATCGTGGTCAGCCATTGAGCTGACAAACACTCCCTAACATTTGAGTGCTTTGCAAGTTGGCATGTAAGTCACCCCAGCCGTGGGAGCTGGGCACTGGCATCTGCAGAATTCCCACACATCCAAGGGGCTATTGGCAAAATTGAGTTAAAGAACCGTCTCAGAGTGGTGGAGCTGAAGATTTCCTGCAAGTCAGAAGGCTGCATACTATAGTAAAAGGAAAAATGCATGAGGAAAAACTGGGAAAAATGAAAAAAAAATTTTAATATAATTTGGGCTTGTCTCAAAATCTGTAAAATATACAATGTGATGAGTTGGGCATTGGAGAGAAATTACTGCAACCTCAAAGGAAGAATCTTTTGTTGGATTGGTTTGCTATGATTAATTTATTATTGATTAATGCCACTTTGAGGATCATCTGAGGAAAAAGACACAAAGTGTGAGCTAGACTAGGGATAATGTCTTTCCTGTATTCATCTGGTCACTGTTGACTATGGTATATATGATATATATATAATATATATATATATATCTCATATATATATATAGTATTCAAAGTATCTAGAATACCACTTATTCTGACAGATACTATTTATAGTTCATTGTTTTAAGCTCCGTGTATTGTATCTGTGCAGTATTTCCCCCACGTCCCACGCCCTTACCTCCTTCCCTGCCCAATGAATTCCTTGAAACTGTCTTATAGGGCTGAGCATATCTGACCAAAGTAAGTATATATAACTGTAGTATCATAAGAAATAAACATTTGGTTTTTATCCCAGGCTCCGGGCACAGAACAAAGCCCTTGGAACTTACTGTCTTTTAAATGCTAATGAGAGGACTCAAGGAGGGGGGAGGCCCTAGATAGCTTCTGGATAGGGGCTGGTCACTAGGAAAACTAACCAAGTGGTAACAGGCTTAGAACTTTCAGCCCCAACTCCAGACAGAGGAGAGAGGTAGGAGTTTGAATTCAGTGGGCAAATGGCCAATGATTTAATCAATTGTGCTTGCATAGTAAGGCCTCCATTAAAACCTCTAAATGATGGGATTCAAGGAGCTTCCAGATTGGTGACTGCATTGATCTTGTTGAGAAGGTGGCTTTGCCCAGAGAGGGCATGGAAACTCTGTGCCCTACTCCCCTCCTCCAAATACCTTGCTGAATGCATCTCTTCCATTTCGCTGTTCCTGATTTGTATCTTTCATAATAAACTGGTGAGGTTTTTTAGCAAATTATGGAACATGAAGGAGGTTTCTGTGAGAACCTTTGAATTTGCAATCAACAGAGCAGAAGTATGGGTACGCTGGGGACTCAATCTGCAGCTGATGGCTGAAGTAGGGTTTGTCTCGTGGGACTGAGCACTGCAACTATGTGGCCTGTGCTAATTTTGGACAGCTAGCATCAGAATTAAGCTGAATTGCAGGACACCCATTTGGTGTGGGAGAGTAGGAGAATTGGTTGTGATTGTTCAGAAGAAGACACATTTGATGTCACAAAAGAAAACACACTTAATGTTTTATGAACGAATGAGTAAATGAAAGAATGAAGAAATCTTTGTCAATTGGTGCATTTTTGGCACAAGTAAATGAAAACCTGATTCAGATTGACTTCAATAGTAAAGAGAACTTACTGGTTCATGATCAGACCTTCAAAGGTCCTGGGCAGGACCAGCATCAGGTAGTGTTCTACAGAGGGACTCAGTAATGTCCAACAGACTATTTCTTTCTGTCTCTCCACTCTTCTGTAATGTCAGCTATGTCTTAAGGTGATTTCCCTGGGGTTCCCAAGACAGCAGTCAGCAACTTTCAGCTACTAATCATTCAGTTCTGTCAGGAAAGAGTGACGGCCTTTGTGGAAGCATTCCTGTCAGAATTCTGAGAATCAGTTTGATTGCATCAACTGAAGTCACATGCACATCTCTGACCAATCACTGTGCATGGGAATGCCCTAATAGGCATACAATAGGTTATTTGGTAGAGGTAGCCCTCTTACTATCTCATGCATTCCCAAACTGAAACTGGAAGTTTTGGAAAGGGGAGAATAGGTGCTTAGGAAGGCAACCAACTAATTTCTACTCCACTTGGAATATGCTCACATAATGTAACAAGTGATGTGGTTCCTCAATGTATTCATTTTTTAATTTACTGTTTTATTTTAATCAGCTAATCCCTAACAAATGTCATACCCAGGAGAGGTCAGGCCTTACCAAAAGCTAACTATGTAGTATTTTACATGTTGTACCAAACCAATGGTGTGTTTGATAGTACTTTGTAAACTATACACTCTATAAAAATATATGAGATGATCCCCTGAGCAACTAGAGAAATATAAGAACATATTGAGAGCTGTGACAGACTTAATACTTAATGCAAGTTTTGTAACAAGTTTTGAATAAGTTTATTAATAGCCCCCAAATTTGCAATCAAATGGATTATCAGTGAAAATCTAGACTTCATCTTGACCTTTTGCCAAATTTGTGGCTAATTTACCACCAGTAAAAACAGGTATGATAGTGAAGGCCTCATAGACCAATTGGCGCTCTAAGTTTTTAGCCCTCAGGTTGGCAAACTTTTTTCTTAGAGAGAAAATAAATACTTTAGGCTTTGCAATGCCCAGAATGTGGTCTCTGTTGCAACTTAACTCTGCTATAGTAACCGAAAAGCAGTAACACAGACAATATATAAATGAAGGAATATGGCTATATTCCAACAAAACTTTATTTTATGGGCACTGAATTTTGAATTTCATATGATTTTCATGTGTCATGAAATGTTAATAGTCTTTTGATTTTTCAAGTATTTAAAATATTGTTTTTAGTTCATGGGCTCTACAAAAATGGGTGGTAGGCTGGATTTGGCTTGTGGGCCATAATTTGCCAATCCCCATGTTAGCTCAAAGCTGTAAAACCAGGAGATTTATGAAAATGGCATTACCTGAACCAATAATCTGTGCATTCATGAAAAATCTCACCCTATAAGTAGGATATAGAATCTGTAAGTTTAGTCATTATTTGTTTTGTCCCTGTCACTAAACTCTTAATACCAATGAATGATCCTCAATCCTCAGAATTCACACTTTACCTTTAAAGTTAAAGAGTTAAGATTTCTGGGGGCTCCTGCGTCACTCAGTCAGCTGAGGTCATGGTCTTCAGCTCAGGTCACGATCTCACTGATCATGGGTTCGAGCCTCGCGTCGGGCTCTGTGCTGACAGCTCAGAGCCTGAAGCCTGCTTCAGGTTTTGTATCTCCCTCTCTCTCTGACCCTCTCCCACTTGCAGTCCCAAAAATGAATAAACATTAAAAAAAATATTTAAAAAAGATTTAAGTTTTCTGAAGAAATATGGGAGTGATTTCAGGTTTTGACTGGGTATCTTCAATATTAGGTTGCATCTTTGTTGGAGCTGGTGCAAGTTCAGCAAATCCTTACCTTAATTCACTGTTTTCTTCCCATAGTCATTTGCTCTCAACCATCCCTACTTCCATCAATGAAACCTCCTTTCTAGTTAACCAGGCTTGAGTCTTTAGAGTCATTGTATAGTGAGCATTCTATAAGAATCATGGTCGGTCAATCAAGATTCTATATAGTGGACCTCCCTCCATGGGTCTTGGGGATGGGATATGACCCATATCTAGCCCATCAGAGCACTGTATATCCTCAGCTAAAGTGATTCATTTAGGGATGGGCAGATGACCCAAGGAGAAACAATCATACTCCTTCTTGGGACTTTTGTTGGAACTGTCGGGTTGAGTTAGGTTTCTGTTACTTGCAACCCAAGAAATCCTGATGAATTGAATTGCTATTTAATTCCTTTGATTTGTACCTCTTTTTCCCAGTACTTCTCCCTTTCACTAGTCAGTCACCATGTCCTCTAATTTAGTGAGTGTGTTTTTCAAATCCATCCCTTTCTCTCCATTCATTATTTCACTGTTACTTCCTTCTATTTGTCACAGTAACCACAATGGTATCCTATTCAGTAAATATTCTTTGAAGGACAAGCAATATGTGACATGATGGTGGAATAGCACTGAATTTAGAGTCGGGTGGAAACTGGGTTTGAATCTTATTCAACCACTTACCAGAAAACTTATTAACTCCTTTTAGTACTAGTTTTCCTGTTTGTGTAATGAGAATTACTTCCTAAATTTGCTGTGAGGACCAAAGGAGAATAGCATGTGTGAATCAAACAGTATAGATACATAGTTGGGGCCCAAGTAATGAGGGCTCTCACTGGGTGAAAGGAACTGTCAAAGACCTACCTGGCATCCTTGAAGAGCATTCTGATGTCTTTTCCATGGACCTTGCTTCCCTTCCATGCACCTTCTTCATCATTTCTTGCCTTCCTGCAGAGAGCATTTCTGGGTGCAGCCTCACTGCTCATAAATCTCCTAAGGTCTCCACTAGTTCCACAGACTACATTCTGGCTCCCCAAAACTCCCATCTTCTGTCTCCACCCAGTTGGAGTTCCCTCTGGTCTCCACCATGAGGGCTTCCCCGCCCCCCCACCAAGTGACCTCTTTACTATCTGCCAGATATGCCACCTGAAGTCCTTATACTAGTTATCATGAGTTTGAGCTATTTGCCTTCACTTAGTCCTAAACCTTAAATCCTTTCTCAACGCCTTCTGTTCCAACCTTTTTTTCCTCCTTTTTCTCAGAAATTTCGCAGAACCTGTTCTCTCATCTAGGCATGCTCTCCATATATGTGCTCTCCTCCTCTCCCTGGGAATCAGGGCTTGTTGGGTATATAGGTGTACCCATTTCCCTGTTGCCCAACTCCTAGCACAGTGGAGTGCCCATACCCAGTGTCCAATAAACATGGGTTGAGGGAGGGACTACAGACTTTCACAGAGCTGATGGATTAAGTGACCCAGGATCATAAATACATCATCACTCAGGATTCAGTTTAGAAAACGGAAATCACACTAGATATTTCAAATAGAGGAAATTGAATACAGAGCATCAGTTACATAGGTGTCAGTAGTCTTAGAGCCCAAAAAGGAACACTGAACAAACACCAAGGCAGTAACTGCAGGAAGCAGCTACCACTCCTGGGACCATAGAACAGAAAGAAAGGGGATGAACATGACAGAACCTAGGAGTGTGGAGAAGGGGTCCCAGTGAGCTGAGACCCAGACATGGGGAGAGGAACTGCCCTGCTGCTGATGGTGCCTCTGGGGATCAACAGAGGGACCCCGAGGTGCTGGTACTCAGATCACTGCTGGCATAGCTCAGGAAGCATGGTGAGGCTGGCTCTGGGAATACTGAAAGATGGTGGAGGCTGGAGCCAGAGCCACTATGGGAGGGAAGCAAAATCAAGAGGGAGGTTCTTTCCCCCCTCCACTCTTCTTCCAACATTCCTCTAAGACTTCCTGTTTGCAGAAACACACAGGAAGTCAGCTAGCAAAGGAGTTTGGGAAACAAAATTTTCAGAACAAGGCATAGAGGGCTGAATTTGGAGCTGAGTAGATAAGTAAATATAAACTAACTCAAAATTTCTAATATAGCTCTCATTTTTTTAGAGGAGGGAAAAGGTAGGCCCAGAGAGTTTCAGTGATTTGCTTGATGCCCCCTTTTTAAATCACTGATTCCATGCTCTTAATATAAACCCTTAGGAATAGTGCTATTATTTTCATTTTAGGGGAAGATCATACCCAAATGATAACTTGTGAGAATATCCTTCTACTTCTCCTCTGCTTTGAGGCCACTTTATGCAAATTAATGACATGCAGCATATGCCATATAGGATCACACATGTTGCTTTGAACGATTAGGGAAAAAAATAAAAGCTTACTGCTTTGCCAAGTTCATTGGTTCCAAAACGGGGTACTTTTATAAGGTTCAGGGAGGGTCATGTGAGCCAGCCTCCCCAACAGCATATGAATTTTCAGTTACCATCAAGTTGGTAGTATCAATATCAATTATCACTCTGAAAACTAAATGCTACCCATTGCAGCAGAAACCATCACAGAAAACTTCTGCTCCAAAGTGGTAGCAGGTTTTATTTTTTCCATAAGAAAGTAAAAGAAGACAAAACAAGACCATCTCCAAAGTAGATTATTTAATATCTAAAAGCATCTTCTCCCAGTGTTCCCTTTCCTGTGCCGTCTGCTGAGCCCCAGGGAATGTGGACATTCACACACACCAACCTTAGAGGACTGGCAGTTGACTGGCTGTGTCCTACATGGGTGGATATTTGAAACTCAGAAATAGAACAGAGTAAGAGAGAAAGGTGCAAAAAGGGCCCTAAGCTTTACAAGTGGATCCATCCTTAAAGATGAGGTGGGCTGAAAGACTCAAGGACTAAAGCATGGTTATTTGAGTGGTAGTCCCAGAGCCTATTAGAGTGGGGGCTCATATGCACCACAGAGAGGCCGGAAACAGGTTATAAACCCTTATTGGAAAGTTGAACCACCAAACCATGGTGAGATGATCAAAAAAGCATGGGTGAGTTTCACCGGCATTCTCCAGTCCAATGACAGACTCTGTAAGGTAAACTGTTTGGAAAAGGCTGAGAGACTCCAGACACTTAGTAAACAGGAAGCCCACTATCCAGGTATGAAAACAGTTTCCTCAGGAGTCACTTATAACTGAGGTGCATGGTCAAAAGGGAGGCCAGAGCTGGACAGTAAGCAGAAAGGTACACAACCTTCTTAAAATGCATGCCGATAAAATACATGTAAGTGCCAGTCTCCTGGTAGCTGGATTGAAGAAGATATGTGAGGGCTCGAGCATACTTTTGGAAAGCACCACTAAAGAAATGTGAACATCAAAACACCAGATACTCACCTCTTCAACGTTTGGTTCCATCAACAACAGACAAAATTGTATTTGCTGAGGTAGAAAGTTACCCTAACCCTTTCCTTCCTTTTCCCCTCCCTCTCCCCCTTCCTTTTTCTCTTCTTTCTAAAATCCTAGTGAAAATACAAAAGTGGTATTTCTCCCCCCGCCCCCCCCCCAAACAGACTTATTTTGCCCGCTGACACAGACAGTAAGGGAAGAAAAAGACATACGGGTTAGTAATTTTCTTCTAACTAGAGCATGTCCCCGCCTAGATTTCGTATTAGCTGTTCTCATTCTCAAAAGATTTGACTTAATTGTACATGGATCCTAGTTGGTTGGATATACCTTAAGACCATTCCCCCCTCCCTGCCTCAAGAAGGTGGTGGTGTTGCATGGTGACTTTTTTGGTATATGATCGGACTGAGATCAAAGATCAACTATTGCTTGAAGGGTACTTCTGGTTTTATTGAAGGTATTGCTCCCCCCCACCAGTCCCCGGCTGCATAAATTAAATAGAAGATAGTATAGGAAGAGAATGCAATTTAGTGACTCATAACTCATACTCGCAGCAAAGCTGGGGAGGGTAAGAGAAGTAACAAAAGAATAATTAGATTAGCAGCCGCAAAAATCATTTTGTGTCTGACACCTTGGTTTGAGGGTGATCCTCCTCCTCCCTCTCCACACCTTAATGAGCTTAATATAGCCCTTGAGTCTAAGAAATCATGTGAACTTCTGCCATCAATAACAAAAATATCTTGATATTAAACCAGATTTTACTGAGAGTCCATTGGGCACCGACACCACTTACTAGCTGGGTAACCTTGGGCAAATTAGTTAAGGGCCCACTGCCTCAATATTGCCATCTATAAAATGGACTTCTTAAAAAGCACCCAGATCGTAAGGTTATTATTACGATTAAATGAGTTAACATTTGTAAGGAACTTAGAACAGTCCCAGGCACATGGTAAATGCTATATAGGCATTTATTAAATTCTTAAAGTGTCAGGGAAGTAGTGTAAGCCACTGCTCGATGGGGAAAAGGAGACTAAAAGTGCCCTAATTTTCATGTTTACCATCTTTATGTGCCTGGCTGTCCCATTGTTTCCTGTCATGTCTTTTAACAATCTTAGCAGTTTGTCAACATTGTATCTTTAAATCTATGAAAAGGCCCACTCTGGGGAATATACAAAAAAAGGAGCAACAATTTCCCCTGCCATAACACCCCCTTTTCACTGCCAGGTTACTTCATGGGTGTGGGAACAGAAGGGCAGACAGTGAACATGTGAGGGTTAAAAGATGGCATGAAACACAGACCTTCCTTCTATGAGCCCTCAATCTGTCCTGAAGAGCTTAAGACTAAATTTCTCTCAGGCAAGACAACTTCTGGTAGCTATTTTTATTTTACAATTCCTCTATCACAGACAGTAACAGTCACTTAAGTTTACATGACACTTCAAAGCACTTTCACGTACTTTGCTCCACTTGACCATCAAGACAAGCCTTGAGCAAACCCTTATTCTCTATGAAAGACGGATAACTGAGAGCTAAGGAGAATTGCCCAGAACCATTTAGGTAAAAGGTACTAGAACTAGGTCTCAGGGGAGCCTGGGTGGCTCAGTAAGTTAAGTATATGACTCTTGATTTCGGCTTGGGACATGATCTCACAGTTCGTGGGATTGAGCCCCCCATCGGGCTCCTTGCTGATAGCACAGAGCCTGCTTGGGATTCTTCCTCTTACTTTCTCTCTCTCTGCCCCCCCCCCCCCCCCCCGCCAAACAAACAAACTTAAAAAACAAACAGCTAGCACTCAAACTCAGGTCTTCTAGCCAAAATGTTTTCTTGCAAGATCTTGTTTGTACAGGTGATGCTTAGTAATGTTTGTTAAGTTGGATTTAATGAGACTGAGTTGAATTGACTTGAACTGAATTAAAAGGACATGTGTTGAAATGTTCTGGGGGACACTTTTAAAGAACCATGCTAACAGGGACATCAGATTTTCATCGAGCTTCCCTGCTTTCTCTCACCTTTGCTCTTTCCCTCCCCCTATCTCTCCTCTTTGTGTGAAGTGAGCCAAGCTGAGAGTAGGAGTGATCAGCTCTGGGGACAGTGGTTGGGAGACTGTGGAAAAGTAATTGTGAACAAATTCCTTTGGTTCCATGATTTTTTTCCCCATCAAAAAACATTCATTCCAATTCAGGAGAGTGATTTCCATTGTAGCACTAGTTTTGGAACTCTTCATGCTTATTCTTCTTTCGAGGTCTGCTCCAGGCTACCTGGATGTTCTCCCATCGACAAGTAGCTGATCAGCACCTGTTTCATGCCTTACACATTTAAAAACAAATTTATTAAAAACAATTAAGATCTCAAGAACTTCAGTAGGGAAATAAGACATGGAAGTGTCACGTAAGAGGGGAGCCTGGGTGGTTCGGTCGGTTAAGCATCCGACTTCAGCTCAGGTCATGATCTCATGGTTCATGGGTTCAAGCCCAGCATCGGGCTCTGTACTGACAGTTCAGAGCCTGGAGCCTGCTTCAGATTCTGTGTCTCCCTGTCTCTCTGCCCCTCCCACACTCGCACTCTGTCTCTCTTTCAAAAATAAAACATTAAAAAAATAATCAAAAAAAAAAAAAAAAAAAAAGAAAGTTTGTCATGTAAGAAAGGATAGTGGTGCCCGGGTGGCTCAGTCAACTGGTTAAGCACCTGACTCTTGATTTTGGCTCAGGGTGTGATCTCATACTTTGTGGGTTTGAGCTCCGCATCGGGTTTTGTGCTGACAGTGTGTATGGAGCCTGCGTGGGATTCTCTCTCCCTCTCTCTCTGCCCCTCCTCTTCTCGTGTGCTCTCTCTCTAAATAAATACATATTTAACAACAACAACAACAACAACAACAACAACAACAACAAAAGAGCAAAATTAAATGCCACAACAAGGAGACAAAATCTGAAGCTCTGATTCCTTGCTGTATGCCATTTCCCACCCCCCAAACGCCCACTCCCACCATCTCCCATCTTGAGAGTCAGCCATCTCAGAGCAACTGAAGAAGTGACATGGTCAATACCTGCAGTAGACCTGGACCTTCTAGACTTGTGGCAGTCTGGAAGACTATTTGCTTTCAGTTTCAGGGAGGGTATCAAGAAGAAATGGTTCACATTGAGGGTAGATCTCTTGATCTTTAGACCTGGAACTTAACAGTGACCATTCCTTCTCGTTACACAAACTACCCAAGGTCCCCACTTAAAAACTTCGAAGCTTCTGGGGCACCTGGGTGGCTCAGTCTGTTGAACATCTGACTTCGCCTCAGGCCCTGATCTCATGGTTCTCTGGTTTGAGCCCCACATTGGGCTTCGTGCTGACAATGTGGAGCCTGCTTCGGATTCTGTGTCTCCCTCTCTCTCTCTCCCTTCCCTCTTGCACTTTCCCTCTCTCAGAAATAAATGAACATTAAAAAAAAAAGTTTGCACCTTGCTATGCTGTGTAAACTGCCTTAAAATCATGTGAGCCTACATTAACAGATAAAAGCCTTCATTTCGACAGTTTCAGTACTTTTGTGATATCTGATTTTTAGTGGCATTTGTCTGGCATTTAAGACTGAACTTTTGTTTTACTTTCAGAACCTGACTTTCGTGCTGTTAAATTATTTGGATGTAGATAAAGAAATGTATCAGTGGGATTCATCAAATGAGTGAAATAAAGGAATTGGTTTACCTGGAATTTCTCAGGACCTTCCAACTCTTAACATTCAGTGTCTTTTGATTCTACACTGAGGCAGTATTGCTCTGGGTCCCAGATAGAGGACAGAGAGCAATGGGCAAATAACAAAGCTGAAATCCTAAATTAAATTACATTATTGAATTTGTAGAGAGCTGTTAGGGAATCCCATATAACAGTACTAATGTATTTTACATCATTGAAAACACACTGTTAGGTATGAAAGATGTTCACCATAACAATCTTTGTATTAGCAAAACAAACAAACAAAACCTAAAAACATTTAGAATGTCCCAATTAGGCATTTAGTATTCCTCTAAATTGGTATACCATACAAATATTAAAATAGATGTTTATGAAAACTGTGTTATGAAAACATGGTAAATGCTTATGGTAGAATGTTGGAGAATTGCAAGATACACAAATTATGTATACTGATTATAATTATGGAAAATATTCAAAGGAGAAATGGATTATTTTAAGGTCATACAGGAAAAATATAGAAAAAAACATTTCTATAATATAGTTGTAGTATTTTTACAGTACAGACTAGGTTTCTAAATAGAATAGAACAGAACAAAACCAATTATATATTTAGATATCAATATAAATCTCTCCATAAACTCCACCATTTCTCACTGCAGTGAAATTCCAAGTAATTATTTTATATGATTTATTCAGCATCTGTCATTTTAAGAATATAATGTTTGGCTACACAGCAAAGAATAATTAGCAATATAATTAATCAAATTGCTGTTTATATTTCTATGTCAAAGTTAATCATTTTCATTTTCTTGTTTTATGGAAGGAGTTCCTTTATTAAAGCCACAGTAAATTTAAATGCATTTCACACGTTTTAATTGTACAAACTTAATGTCACAGCTGAAGTCTGTAGTCAGTACTCTCAATTACTGACACCTAGAACAAAGGCAGAGGGTTTTTACCTAAGCCAAACCGAGAGGACTATTTTCAGAACTCCCATTCATTCAGTTGATTGTTCTGTGTTGGGGACAGGAATTATTGCATATAGACGATCTGGACTGATCTGATAGTCATAAAATGTCATCCTTGCCTGTTCTCCCTGCCCTCTCCCTATCCACCAACACACACCACAAGGATGAGAACTGTTAGTGTCTTCCAGGCAGCCATAGAAATAGTTGATTCAGTCTGACTAATCCATTGAACACCGGAGGGGTAGGTAGTCATTTATCAGTTTTTCTCCAATATGAAATCATGCTAGGTATCTTGAGACAGACCATTATGTCACATTTGTTGTTCTTGTTTTTGTAGTTGCCATAAATATCATGGTACCCAGGGTGATGGGGAACTTTCCAATGATCATTTTTATTGTTTTTTATATAAGCCTTCAGTCTATCAAACATATGTAAATAAATAAAATATATGTTGGTATTTCCAAGTGAGCTAGACATTTGCTGCTCTGTGTTTCACTGTAGCAGGTCTGATGGGGGAGTTTAGATGCTCGGAGTTTTCCTGTTGTGTGAAACCATTCTTGGCTGTAATGTCTCTCCAAGGAGCTGCTCTAATTAATGCAAAACACTCTAGATACTACTTAATAAATACTAAGCTTCCTCTAAGTGGCACAATATTAAGATCCTTTACTAAACAGTTATTGCTATGTACTGGAATCATCAGACCAATACATTGTGTTTTGGGAAGGAAGGGAAAGAAATGTATTGCAAAAGTAGTGTTTGGAAACATTTATTCCTGTGAACCAACAACTCTTTATATACTATACTGTCTACCTTAGTAAACCAATTCAACAGGGAACACTCTGGGGAAGAAATTAACTGAGTAAATAAAAATATACAGACTGCAAAGCATGAATCAGAATCACACTGCCTCTAAACAACAGATACTTAAAGAATGCTTTTTATCTGTGAGCTTAATCTGCTCTAATTAATGCTCCCAGTTTGTTCCTTCAAAAGCTTGCAACTGATTTGACATCAGTTATTTGCAGACACAGGCAAAAGGAGGCTGTCTGCAAAGAAGAACCCTTTGTCCATATATTCTAGAAAATTTCTCTAAGGAACATCTTCCAAAGAAGGTTTTATTTAGCCAGCTATAATTTTTCAGGGGTAATTTCTAATTATGTTATTATTAGTTCTAGTAAGTTTGTTAGTTTATGGTTATAAAACAACCAGCTTTTTCTTCAGTATCTTTTTTTATCTGTAGGTCTGAGCCACCTTCCATCCCCAGCTCCAGATACCAATCCCACAAATTAAAAGAATAGTTTAAATATGATCATACAAATCTTGAAGGTAAACTGAAAAGTATTCAAGGTTTTGATGCACCTGGGAAAAGTACCAGGCAAAAATTTTAAAATACAATAGAAAACCCTCCAAATACTTTCTCCTTCAGATCAGATCTCATTTAGACTTCAAATTTGAGAAAAACTGGTTCATTCCTCTGTGATCATACCTTGAAAGCTAAGAAGTCTGCTTCTTTACCGTGCCCTGCTCTGCCTCTAGGAGCAGCTCTTAACAGTCACTGTAAGCTTTCTAAAATATGGACACGTAAAAGCCTATAAAATGCACCAAAACAAAAATGTCAGCCATAGAAGACACAGGATAGAAGTATTGCCACAAGATTATCTCAGTTACTGCTGACACATGTGGCCTGATCCCCCACCCCCACCCCCATCGCCCGAGAATGGGAAATGAAAATGCAGGAGGATTCTGACTTGGAAATTCCAACCAAAGAGCATCTCCTCTGTTGATTTTTATACAAGTTTACCATCATGGTGCTCAGAGTAGTTATCAGAAAGTGGGGTGTTTAGGGGAGAAAGAGAGAGAGAGAGAGAGAAACAGAGACAGAGAATTGACCAGGTGATGTTGACAGCTCAGCTTTCAAATCTGTTGTAACATCACTGACCAGATATTAGTTGAAGGAAGAAGACAGATTGACCCAGATGTGAGTCTGGTCTTTGAAAACAAGCTGTTTATGTAATCCATGCCAAGCAAGGAGGTAAGAGACTTGGAGATGTGTGTGATATAATGATGCTTATATTGATGTAAATAAAGATTTATTTAAATCAAAGTCTCTTAGACCTGCTAGATGGTTGACCACCAAAGAGCTTCTTGGGAATCCTGAGGCCCACATTGCCACCCCCAATCACTTTCTTCCCCTCCCCCATTTTTTCAGACGCCAGAAGATGCCTGCTGCATCTTGCACTGTAGTGCAAACAGATCCCTGCAAAGAGAGAGGAAGATAAAATGAATTTAAATTCCAAAGGGGTTCCAGTGCCGGTTTCCTAGTCCCCGAGTCAGCAATGTGTTTGTGAAAATTCAGCCTTTTTGTCTCCCAGTAAAAAGGAGCTAAATCTACATCGGTGGCCCAGTCTCGGGTTGCTATTCTTTGCATTTTCTATTCGAGTGAATGAGAGTGAATGAAGTGGCCGGGACCCTTCATTTGATCTACTCAATTGCATAAAGTGACAGAATTCTAATATATTTGTTTAATGCTCTTCAATGGGCTTTCACTTTTTTGCTTGCAAATGAAGCATCCGTGGGCAAAGTTTCGTCCCCCTTTAACACTGGGACATATTTCATAACTCAGGCTGTGGTTTGAAGTGATCTTGAGAGGAGTTTTAGACTCAAAAAGTGGAAAATAAAGAAACAGATGTGAAGTTATTGTAAATTCCTAGAGTGGGCTCTGGGGCTATTGTGCCCCCACGGCGGGCGGTCCAGGGGCTGTGCCTTTCATGCTGTAATTGAAACATATTAATTAGATAATTTGTTGTTAGTTTAAACGAAACAAATGCATCCCCTTTGAGGCTTCACAGCCGGTGGGTTGGGTTGTTTTTGTTTTGTTTTTGTTTGGGTGTCTCTGTGCATATGTGGCTTTAGGAGAAAAAAAAAAAGTGACATTTACATTACGAATCTGAGAGCAGATCCTGATCCTTCTGGTTTGTTATATAGATACATTGTAAAAAAAGAGAGTTTCCATTTGTGAAAGTCTAAGCCAAGTCCCCTACCCTAACCTTGCATACACTAATGTAAAACCTTCTCTTTGCAGCTCTCCCCTGGCTTCTTGCTCCCACCCACTCCCCAACTTCACCCCACTCGAGCACCTGGTCAGATTTATGCTTCCAAGATGCGCAGTGTTCTCATCTATTTTAAAGGAAGTGAACGCACTGCTATAATATTTTATCCGTTGTGACAATCATTTATTAGCCCTGCTCCCGCTAGTCTTCAGGCTTCTCAGAATCTCCAACTCAGGCAACAGGAACAGTGAGAACTTCTGCAGCTTCTCTCTCTCGAGAAAGTGCACAAAATTCATCCATTGTGTAAGCATTTCCCCCCATCACAGGGAAAGCCACTTAAAACCACAGTTGAGTACAGGATCATGTTAAAAACCAAAAGTAACGGGACAGCCAAATTTCCAAATCAAAAACCTGAATTAAAAAAAAAATGAATACTGCCCAAATTTACAAAATAGAAAATGTAAGTTAACTCGATCTTCAGGATAAGACTCCCCAATATACACCTCGCTGCATGGTGGTGTCTCTTTCAGTTTTATTTTAAAGCTGTGTGTATTGACTTTGGACTTGAGCCAGGTGAAAAGATTTAACATGACAAAGAGAGCCATTGAAGGTATCATAGTTATAAACTTCCTTGTTTGTGGGGGCACTTCAGCTAAACTGGGTGTGAGACTCAGAGCTGGGGATGGAGAGGGTGGAGACGTGGGTTTGGGCTGCCTTTGGATTTCTGATCAAGGTCAAAATATCATCAGTGGATTTTTTACTTTACTCATTCAACTTTGTCTGAGAAGAGATGCCTCCAGTTGTGAAAGGAGGGCTCACAATGCCCAAGTTATTTCATTCTTTGCAATACACCATGACGAACTTACCGGCTGAAAAGAACATTTTCAGATCCTGAGTTGAAGTCACTCCTTTGCTAAAAATCAGAAATTGGATCTGCATCTTATTTACCTCAATTATTAAATGTATGTGTGTGTACATTTATACATAGACATTCTACTGCCTATTATAGGATGAATATTTTACCTGATTATCCAAGTTGATAATTTATAAAATGTTTAAGGCCCGTGTTAGCCCATTCTGTTGCCTGCATTCCCAGTTCGAATTCAGTGTTAGTAAATTTGACAAAATTAGAATATTCCGGAAATTGCCTTAATTTTATTCGGCAGGAAATGATGAATATTTATTTATTTATTTATTTATTTTTTAATGTAGATGGTGTCTTGTTGAGAACAAAGTTTCAGGAGTTTCCTAGCCCAGGGTGGAGAAGTTTTCCAGGCTTTCTTTTGCTGATCTTGTTGATATAATTGTGAATTGGGCTTGATGAATGAGTTTAGTTGTCCCCTGTCTGACGAGCTTTAGTAGCTTCATGCATTTTAATCAGCCCAATGATTCACTTATTTTGCAGTTTTTTTTTTTTTTGGCTGTGTGTGGGATCCTTCCTTTTAAAAAATGGTCACAACAGGATTAATTACCCTTTGCATTAATCCTAATTTTTTTCCCCAGATAACCCTCTAAATATGTTAAGGGTCGCAGGTGCTAAGGATTCTCCTTATGGAGAATAGTGATCAAGATTTTTGTGTGGGTTTCTCTCTGTATTGCACAAAGGCCTTTGTTTAATCGTATTACACAGTAAAGTGTTAATCACCATTTAAGTTTTTCTTTGTCTTGTAACTTCATTAGTTGAATACACACCTCACTCTGGAAATACTGAGACCCCTTCAGTAAAGTTTCAGTTGGCCTTAAACCATAAATTCAGGGCAAATTTTAATTCTCTGCAAAAATTGAGGAAAAGCAAATACTTAGGGTCAAACATCTAAATTAACTTCATTGAGAATTATTTTCCCACATGAAGAAATGAAAAGAAATCTGTTCTATTCAAACTGAACAGGTTTCTTGACACTCAAGGTGAACTTCTAGGTAACTTCTGAAAAAGAAGGTTTCAACAACTGAAATAATTTAAAGGAGGGAAATGAATATTCTAAGATACATCAGAATATGAGTATTGACGAAACAAGTCTGTTTTTATCTCCATATAGACTCTACCTGATTTCTACATAAGCCTTACATGCAGTATGTTTTGTAAAATGTATATTTTAGGATACAAAAAATTACATAGGAAGTATTGCATTTTTTTAAATGACAGTTTTCCAGCACTACACCTGTATACCTGATGATCTATTCTAGGAACAGCTTCC
This sequence comes from Lynx rufus, assembly GCF_022079265.1. Taxonomy (NCBI): domain Eukaryota; kingdom Metazoa; phylum Chordata; class Mammalia; order Carnivora; family Felidae; genus Lynx; species Lynx rufus. The sequence goes on from NW_025814827.1 coordinate 16,188,749, forward strand.
TCTTTCCCTTTGCTTCAGGAGTCCGTTTGAATCATTTCTCCCTCCCTTTCTTATGCAAGTGCATCAGAGGAGATCTATTTTAGAAATAAGATATGAAAAAGTCAAACTACTCAGACAATGTACTGCAAGAAGTGTGCTTAGAGAGGCACTCCATCTATCTTTTGTAAAGTTATTGTTTGCAGCAACTCTTCAAAAACACACAAAACTAAAATTTGAATTTATGTATTTTAATGAGAAAATATTATTTGGACTAGATTCATAATTTAATGTAGACACCTTTTTAAAATTCTTTGTCTTAAAACAGGCATGCTGGGAACAAGAACATCAATATTTAAGATGCCATGCTAATTCTGGACAGGGAAGGAGAAAAATGAAAGGGAAAAATTTTACAGCCCTATGACAACTACAACTTTTTTTTTTTTAACTTAAGCAGGTCACACCAGAACAACAGTTCGTTTTCCAGCAAATTACCTAAGAACTCTAAAGGAATATAGCAAACAAAAGTGCATTTTACACAGTGTATAATCATTCCTATTCACAAGCATTTACATCTCTTTGCAGCCCTTTAGCTTCTTGGGAAAGTTCTTGTAGCAAACAGAAAGACTTGTCCATGGGAGACCTATCCGGTGACACTGCTTCATGTTACCAGTCAGCTATCTAAATTCTGCTAGGGTTGCCCTTGATGCTTTCTTAGTTTGGGCTTATTTCATTTTCTTTTTTCTTTCTTTTCTTTCCTTTTTTTCCCCCCTTCCAACAATAAAATAAATAGCTAAAAGGTCTCTAAGTAACAGGAAAGTTAACATCCCAATTAACTTTCCCATCCCCCCTTCCCACCCCTAAACCTGGCCAGAAATGGAGAGTAAACATTCACATTACAACAGGTACTTGTAAAGTGGGCTTTGCCCGCTCGCCCGCCAAGCAATACAGATTCAAGTTCACTGTTTACATTTTACCGGGCGCCTTTGTAAACAATACTACAAGGTTACTTTTAGTTTTGTTTTGCTTGTGTTGAGGACAAGCGTCCCCTTCTCAGTTTGGCAGCCTCTCCCCTAACTCCCCGTGCCTGGAGCCTCTGGCAGGAAACAAAACCCAAAACAAAACAAAACAAAACAACAAAACAAAACAAAACTCCGCAGAAGCTGGGGAGGCAGGGCCGCTACTCCAGGAAGCTGTGGTCCGCCCAGCCCCTGCCGGATGGGCGGAGGCGAGTCGGGTAAGGAAGATTAGTGGTCCCTCTTCCCGGCAGATTTCCAAGACGTAAACGAGATCCGGCCCTCCGCGGTGCGGCTGTAGCCCTCAGGGGAGATCTGTTCGAGGAAACCTCTGAGGCGGTTTCTCTTGTCTAGGAACTGACTGCGCGGTGTCCGGCGCCCCGCCGATCCCGGCCGAGGGAAGACGCGCTCCTCTCCGCGAAGGCGGGAGGCAGGATTTCCCCTGCCTCTTAAATGGGAGGGGGTTTCGGGGGGCCCGGGGAGTCGGAAGGCTTGGCCCAGGTGCTCCCTGCCTTCCCCTCTTGTGGAGGCGAGGACAGCTCCCACGCGCCTCCAGGCCATCTGCAAGTTTGTGTTTTGTCTCCTGGGTCCAAAACAAAGTTCTCCTGGGGGAGAGAGGGTTGGCCAAAGGTGAAATGGACAAGTTAGGGTGGCAGTCTTAGATGGGGGGAGGGCAGGGCTGGGAGGCGGGGAAGGCGTATAAGCTGGCGGGGAGGGGAACAAGAGGGGGCTCCGGCTGCTGCGGGTCAATGCACCGCCACCGAGTGCAAGGCGGAGGCCGGGCTGGTGAGCGTTTCACTGGGAGTGGCGGGGCTGCTTTGGCTGGTGGCTGTCTGCGAGGACGTGGGGCTGAGCGAGGGCGGCGAGTTCGAGAGCAAGGTGGGGATGGGCGCGGGCAGCGCGGGCAGCGCGGGCACCGCGGCCGGGGTGGGCTTGATGGGCACCGGGATAGCGGGCAGCGTCTGGCCTGCTGCGTGGCACAGCGGCTTCAATGGCACGCCGTAGGCGCTGTAATCGCCACTAGCCATGGAGATGGGGGTGGCCGAATCGATCATGCCTGCGGAACCGTACACGTGCGGCCAGCCAGTGCCCAGCGAGCTGCTCATGGTAGTCAACTGGTTGGGGAGCGGGTAGGCGGCGGGCACGGGCTGCATGGCGGAGAAGGCCAGCCCCCCAGGCATCTTGTACTCTCGAGCGATGATATTCTCGATGGCGAAGGGGTGCTTGAAACCCGAGGGCTGCGCCACGCCGCCCAGGTTGTAGGCGGCAGCGGGCATCTGTGGCAGGTGCGTGCCGGAGGCCGCAAGCGCGCTGAGGCGCAGCTTGGCCTGCTGCTGCAGATACTGCGCGGCGTCGGCGGGCTTGCTGGGCGCCAGGTGGTCGGACTTGAGCACCTTGAAGCGCTTGCGGCGCCGCAGGAAGCTGCCGTTCTCGAACATGTCCCCGCAGCTGGGGTGCAGCGCCCAGAAGCTGCCTTTGCCCGGCTGGTCTGGCCGCCGTGGGATCTTGATGAAGCAGTCGTTGAAGGATAGGTTGTGGCGCAGACTGTTCTGCCAGCGCTGCGTGTTCTCCCGGTAGTAGGGGAAGCGGTCCATGATGAACTTGTAGATCTCGCTCAAAGGCAGCATCTTCTCGGGCGAGCTCTGGATGGCCATGGCGGTCAGCGAGATGTACGAGTAGGGCGGCTTTTGGTCGCTGTACGTGTTGCGGCCCGGCCGAGGCATCTTCTTGTTTGCCCCCTTCTTGCTCTGGGTCCGCGCGGGCCGGCGGCTGCTTGGATCTGAACAGGGGGGGAAGATAACGGGAAGGGGGGAGGCATGGATATACAGACAGACACCGCGAGGTCAGCCGGGACGAGTACAGACCAGACGTGGTGGGTAGGGGCTGCGGCGCCCGATCAGCCTGCGCCCGCGCTGTGGAGCTGGCAACTTTGAGTGCAGAGTGGGGTGCGGCCGGGGGGCGCGGAAGGGGAAGCGGATGAGCGGCGCGGGGGAAGCACGGACCTGGAGCGGGGTCTGGGGCAGGGATGCAACCGGAGGGCTCACCTTAAAGTTGCTCCAAGTTGTGCGTCCGCATCCGGGATGGCACTGCAGCTCTGCGGTCCCTCCCTGTGCTCAGCCGGGACACAGTGTCTGGTCTCGGTTGGGCTCCGCGCGTCTCTGAGCTTCGCAGCTCAGCCCTGCAGCGCCCGGAGCCGGCCAGTCCTCAGCGCTTCTGGCGGTGCGCTCCCCGGGCGGCCGAGCTCGGCTGCGGAGTCCCGGTGCAGACGGCAGCAGCGGCGGCCTCGGGGCTCCGGAGGGCGCTGCTGTGGGCTCCGCGGCTCCGCTGAGCTAGGTGGCTGCCTCCATGTCCTCCCTCGAACCATCTGATAGTTTTAAGCGGTGACAGGAGCAGAAAAGACCCCTGTAGCGGCGCTTCATTAATGTGCCACTTCTTAGCTATCATATGACAATCGCCTTGGGAGGAGGAGGAAGAGGAGGGGGAGCGGGGGCTGCAGAGGGAGGGGACTGAGCGAGAGGGGAGAGCCTGGCCAGCTCTGGTTTCTTTCACACCTATTTACATGGACACCTTGGCCAATAGGAATCACTTCCAGCTCAAGACTGGGCGAGGGGGAAGAGCCTCGGCCACCGGTGGTGAGCAGGACGCCGGCCAGGGTGCGCGGTGTGAAGGTATGAGGAGGTGGCGGCCGCGGAGCAGGGATTCAGGCGACCACTCACGTTCACAGACCGAGCTGCCGCGCAGATGATGTTTGACATGGAAATTGCTTGGCTGGGGTATTCTGTTTCCTCTGCATTGTATCGGGTTTGTATTGTTAGCTAACGTTAAGGCACGGCTTTCCCTTGAAGCAGACCCTTTTCCTGCGCTTGGCAATACGGGGCTGGTTGCATGGGTTATTATAATGAAAATACACCCTTCCCCCTAGTCTTCCAAGAGGCAGGTCAAAGTTTGATTTGACCTTCCTAGGCTGCTGCCATAGCTCTACACACTGGGTGTGTAGCCTTAAGTGATGGGGTTTAAAAACTACTTACAGAAATATAAGTATTTATACCTGTGTAAAACCCATTTTGTAAGTGTACTGGCCAAATAACAAAAAAAAAAAAAAAGTCTATCTGGGAGAATAGTCAGGGTCTTCACTCTAAAAGTCCTGTAGGAATTGAATTAGGGACAGGATGAAGGCTCTGGGGCTGTTGGGGCAGACACTGTGTGGACCTGGCGGAGGGCCTGAGTTTGTTTGACACACTTTATCACCAGATGAAGGGCCGAGTCTCATGCTTTCCCCATGTGGTTTGAAACTTTAGGAGTTAGGCATTGCCTGGAAGTTTGCATTTTACGGCCGGAACTTTTCTCTGCTTCTCCCACCTCTGCTTCCCCTCCCATCTCCTCCCTTTCCCCTCCCTACCCCCAATAGAAAGTATTTCGGGGTTTAGAGAGCCCAGCAAAAGCTGCCTGCGGACCCACTAAAACAGCAGTAACTTCTGGACTGGAAAAGAACCAGGGAGTTTTCCTTTTTTGGGAGAAAGGAGAGAGCGTGGATGTGCCTAGGGTCCCCCTGCCTGGTGCCAGCGGTAGGCTCCCTTCTGTTCGGATTAGTCTCCAGAGATTCAATGAATTATTATCATCATCATTATTATTATCATCATCGTCGTCGTCGTGGGCGTTGGCGGCATCATCATATTGCTATGAAATAGTGAGTCTACCCTGCCTGCATGCACCCAGTCAAGGAATAGATGCTAGGAGTTCCCACTGGCTTCTGCACATTCTTTCACCTTTATGGTTTTTAAAAGAAATCCCTTTTATCTTTTACCTCGTTAAAAACTCAATACCTAGAGCCCACACTGAATCATCTTCAATCCTGAAATGTAAGAACTTTTTTTCCCCCAGGAGGTGATGGTAGTGATGGTGGGGGGAGAGTTCTGGGTGTGAAGTTTGGACACTTAGTGATATTAGAGCATTATTAGTGGAGCTGTTTGGGGTTAGCATAAAAATCTTTGGCGCACGTACACACACACACACACACACACACACACACACACACCCTCCATTAACCACAGTTTCAAAGGTGGTCAATAACTCACCAAAACGTAACTTAAACACGATGAATTTAGGAGATTAAACAATTTCATTAATATTGAAATGGCTCTCGTGTCTGGGCTGCCTTGCTTGAGATGCAAGCACACGTTTTTCAATATTAACAGAAGTGCTTGAAGAAAAGAATAATGTCACCTTCTTAATTCGGAAAAAATAACTAGGAGGAGGAGGTGGGTTCGAGGGGTGGAGGCGGGACGCTGACCTGTCCCTGGGGGCACGGTGGGACAAGGGCAGATAAACCCTCCACACAGAAACCATTTGGACTCTGGTGGACTCTGCCCAGCTTCGGCACAAGGCAGCGGTACTTGCCTGAACTGTGCACGCTTCGGCTCCTAAGGAGGTGCGTCGTTTTGGGGTGTTACTGGGCATGGCCCAGTTTGGTTTGAAGGTCCAGGGATGGGAAGAACTGGGGAGACCTGCAGCCTAGGGACCCCGATGAAGCATAGTAGTAAGGGCTTGTGTTTTCCTGATGGAAAGGTGTTGGTCCACAGCTTTCCTGCCCCAGAAGGCAGCTGGCCTCCGAGATACAAAAGTGGGGGTGCTCCTGTGGAGGCAGGAGTGCTCCTGGGAAAGGTGCCAGCATCGAAGCCCCTAAGGATCTTTTAGGATCTTCTTAGCAAACGTGTGCATACTGACACACAGAAACATAGATAAAAAAAACATTGAGAGTGGTTGGATTGGGATATGTAACGAAAGGAGTGAAAGATCTCTGTTCCCGCAGTGACAGCCAGGAAGATTCTTTTCTACCGGGTGTGTGCCTACGCTTCTTGTGGGTGGGGGATGGGGAGAGAAATGTTTTCTTGTTTTAACAATTGGCATTTTGTTGCCCTGCAAAGGGCCTTTGTGTGGCCGTCGAAATCATTGCTTGGAGTAAACAGAATTTTAACTAAATTCTAAGAGTGGAAACGTTTGGGTTAAAAAAGAAAATCTAGGTTGAAATAAATCTTTGTCAATCTCCCCAGGGAAAGTTGTCACCACCAAGTCTCAGAGACATGTGAGGATACAAGTAGGAATTCGTGTTTCAGGAGTCTCCAAAGTTTGGCTAGAGTGAGGACTGGAGGTGAGGTATATTGCCCATGCACAGGGCTAATTAAGGGAATGGAACCTAACTGGACAAGTTTGTCCTGGGTGGGTGAGGAATTGTGAAATACACATTTAAAACAGGCACTTTGCTACAAAATTGCATTTCAGATCCTACTGAAGAGCCCAGAGGAAGGGGGAGGGATTTGCATGTCATTTACACCGTTTTAAGACTGGTATTATGAAGAAGAGGAGGGAAGGAGCACTTTCCAGAAATCGTGAAAAGTGCATCAGAGTCTATTGTACAGAACCCAAAGCAAACAGAGGCTCTGGGGAGGGGGCACATCCGACTCTGAGGCTTAGGGAGTTGTTGGGAAAACTGTATAAAATACACATAAGTCAATTATACCCATGTGCAAACCAAATGGAAATCTCTTTCATGCAATAGCCATTCATCGCCTCCGCAGAGCCCACCACCGACCACCTTTCTGCTTGGAGAGTTCGCAATGGCCTCTTTTCCCACAAGCTGGACCACACACGGCTACAGATTTCGTAATAATTTATGCTAATTTCCCTCCATAAATCCACAATTCGCTTCAGTGGCACCCGGGCTGCTGAGGGAGTAAAAAGGAGACAGAGGGGTGACAAATACAATATTGATTTTGATTCCTTCTGTTGTCAAGCAGGTGTATGTGTGCGTGAACGGTGGGGCTGGGGTTAGGGGGCGGGGGCTCTAGGAGAGGAAAACCATCCCGAGCTGGGCTAGCCGCTCCGTGCACACTCCAGAAAGTAACGCGCCCGGTTTGTTAATATTTACCAAACACCGATGGGAGGTGCAGGGAAAGTACCCGGCAGCTTCCGAAGGTTTCCTAGGCGCCAAAAACAATACCCGCCTTCCCGACTTGGAAAGCGAACCCGGGGCTGCCTGGAGCATTTGCGGACTGAGCTTTCGTCTGCCCCTTCTCTTCCTCCTTCCTCCCTCAGAGTCGTTCCCTCCTTCTCCTTGAGTCTCCCACCCATCCCGCCCCCGTCTCTCTCTCTCTCTCTCTCCTCCCCTCTTGTCCCGGACTTCTCTTCACTTTATTTTTTCTTTCCCTTCTGCTTTCTCCATCTTCTCTACCAAATGGGCAGTGAAATGTGCAGGTGGGGAAGGTCTTCGGGCGCGCGCCGCCTCGATTTTAGGTGTCAGGGTCTCCTCTGGCCCGCCCCACCTTGCAGGCCGCCTCCCGCATTTGCCCAAGTTCTCCGCGCTCTCTGGGAACCCGCGCTAACTCACCGCGCCGCTTTGTCCCATCAGTCATTCTTCACCAAATCTGCACTTTGGTGGCGTGAAACGACTTAGCTTTCCTTTCAAAAGGATTTTGTTCCTGGGTATTCAGCACTAAAACAAACTCCCTCGGCCTGTCAGCGATCAATTTACAAAAAGAAAAAAAAAATTGTTGTTCTGAGTGTCCTGGGGGCGGTTTGGCCTCAGAATGTGCGCGCTTCCACCGCCAGCACCTGCGCGTGGCACAGCCTAGCTCTAGTGTTCTAGATCTGGGGGCCAGAGGGAACCCACTCACTGAGCTGGCTTGGCTGCGACCCCCGGACACGGTCTTGTGGGCTCTTGGGCCGCAGAGATCTGCACCCAGTTGGGAGCTGCGTCAGGGGAAACCTATCCGCCAAGACTTTCCCACGACTGCCCCAGGAGTTTGAGCCCGCATTGCCTGGCCACTTCCACAGATTCGGAGGGGGAAAGCAAGCTGCCCAAGGAGGAGAGGCCGGGGGAGGGGACACACTTTGTTGGCTCTGGTGCCAACTGGCAGCGAAAGGACTCTGTGTCCTCTCTCTTGTTCTTAGCCAGCACCTCCACCCCCAACCCCTCATGCCAGGCACCGTAGGAACACACCTATTTTCCCAAATAGTAGCAAAGATGTCTGCCATGGAACTTTGGAGCCATTTATTTCATTGGTGTGTGACTGGGCTATGTGAGGTTTGGACCTCAACTCCTAACAGAGAGGTTGAAAATAAACTTTTGATGAGGAATACTTTGCCTAAAATCAGGTCTTCTCTCCTGTCCAATCTTGCTGGGTTCTAAAAAAGGCAAGAGTCTCCACCTCCTACACACTCTTTACTCCCATCCATCCTGGGAGGCTCAAATTCAGAGGTGTCCCATCCTTATTCCATGCCATCTGGCGATGGGCAGGGCCTCTGGCTATGACTGGGGACACTTGGAACTAAAATATTTCCCTTGGGGTTGGGAGAAAATGAGTGGCAACACCATACACATTTCAGAAGTGTTTCTCAAGTAGCAGCTGCAATTTGGAGAGTATGGAAGGCTCAGTTTTCCCTCTACCTCAAGCACAAAACAAACAGTAGTCAGCATTAGGTGCCGGTCCTCCTTGACCTCCATCCCAGAGAAGTGCCAACCCCCACCCAGAGTGAGCAGGCAATTTCAATGCCTGTGAAAACAACTCTTGCCCTGCTGGCCATAATGCCCTCTCTTTGGAATCAGTTTGCTAAATACCATTTGGTCTTTGCTTGCTCTGAGATTTTAAGTCTTTAAAGCCAGAGTTTCTAAATCCATCCCCTCCTTTGCACAAGCAATTGCATAGCTTTAAACTGGGCATTACCAAACCTACAAATGTACTTGTTTAGAAAGTTATTTGCAAAAGGTTGGTGGAAGGATTTTTGTTGTTACTGCTAAACCCTCCCGGTAAGTTTTGCTCTGCACTGTGTGAAACAGAAGAAACAATTCAAACCTATTATTATTATTGGAGGAAATATTGCTAAAGCCACCTTGGTATTGAAGGGATTAACTTGCTTTTCTCCCAGCCCCTAACTCTGGGGTTAAGACAGCAGTAGATCAACTGTATAATGTGTGCACTGTTCGCTCATTTGTACAAGCAGAACAAAGGTTGGACTAAGCCAAATTGCATTGCACTTGTGAACCGAGTCCTGATGTGAAGTATCTTTTACAGCGGGGGGAATGAGAACAATTTCGTGTATGTCTAAAAGGGAATAACAAAGCCACTTTCTCGAGCATCTCAAAGTGAAGTAGCGAGGCGTGACATTCCCAGGGTGAGGAGGGACAAAAGCAGGGTCAGGGGGATGAAAAAGAGAATCAAACAGCCACTTTCACATGTCTGCCCTCAACTGCTGCACCTCTCCATAATAGGAAACAAATGTTGTAAAAGGGGGGATTGCTCCCATTCATTCAAAATAGCAAATGATAGCTAAACAACATTGTCAAAACTGAATCAACTTCTGTGCAGTACCACCCAGAAAAAGGTATTGTGTTTTGTTTAATAGCGGGGTGGAGCAAAGGGTCTTTTTTTAAGGGGAAAGGGGGAGAAAAAAATCACCCTATACTTTTCATATTAATTTTCTTTGTCAGGAATTACTTGTTTGCTCAGATTTTTGGGGGGAGGGGAATCAGTATTTCTGGCTAGGTAATCACTCTTAAAATTGTTTTTGGTTTTTTTTGGGGGGGAGGAATTTTGGGAAAGCAGAAGCAAGAAGGTGATGTTTAGCTTTGTAAAGTATTTTAAAGCTTCCATTAACTAGGAAAACTTCATCCTCTTTGGCATGTGTTATCCAGAAAAAATAAGATCTTGACTGCGGTAGAACATGAAGTTAAATCCTGTACCATAGACTCCATGCACTTTGCTCATAAATTTGAATAAAATCGATTCGGGGGGGGGGAACTGCAAAATATCCGAAAATAAAGAATATTTTGCGTCCGTAATATTTGTTGGCGCATTTTCTTGTGTTCATTTGTTTTGAAACGGGATAACCTGTAGGTCTCCAGCCTTAAAACCCCGCGCTTCTGCTTTGTTTGTTCAGGCTGACAAGGAGGAGAGCTTAACCCTGTGGACGTGTGCAGTATGTGTTTTCTTAATGGCAGCAGCAGATTTCGCTGAAGACTACAACAGCTTTTAGATATAATAATTCGCTGTGTTCCTGGGAAGGTTAAAACTTTGATTTCTCTGTCCCTATCTCCGCCCTTCTCTGTTCTCTCTTCTGTTCTCTTCTCTTCTTTTTCTCTTTCTCTCCGTCTCTCTCTCTCTCTCCCTCTGTCTCTCTGTCTCTCCGTTTGGGCTTTTTGTTTTTTTGTCTCCATGCGTCCCCCGCTGAGCTGCCACCCACAAAGCGGGTTTGAGAAAGAAAGAAAGAAAAGAAAGAAAGCGGCTGATCCTCCCCGGCCTCCCCCAGCTACGAATGGCTAGGAGGCGGGGCCTGCAGCGCTGCCGACGCGGCCCGCTCCTGGGCAGCGGGGTCTTTCCGCTCAGGCGGGTCTCACCTGGGACAAGGGCTTCGCTCCGCGGGTCCCGCTGCGGGGTGCCGGCCCCCAGCCGCGCGCCCTCTCCCTCAGCACCGCCCCTGCTTCGGGCGCTCGATTTGCTCACTCTTGGTGGGTAGCTGTGTACTGCAAGCTGTAGGGGAAACCAGGTTGCCCCGAGGGCTTACCGACACCCCAGAAACAGATCCACCACCCTGCGCATTCCTCTGTTTCGCTGTCTCCTTCCCTCTCTCCTCTGCCTCTCTGCCCGCGTCTCTTCTGTCCGAGACTCTCGTTTCAATATCCGCAGCGGCATGGACGCCAGATTGTAGGTCCGCAAACAAACTAGCTGCCGTCTCAGCAGTGCTGTGTCCGGGATCGGCAGGGTATTTCGTATGTACCCAGCCGGCCCAACCGAAACAAGAAAGGGAGGGAGGGAGGGAGGAAACAGGAAAGTCAAACATCCCCAACCCCTCCCGATCAGCTGCACACCTCAGCTGCGTAGTTGGTAGGCCACGGTAGGTGGGTGGCTCCGGAGAGTGGGATGAATCATTAAGAAGACCGTTCCCAGCATTGGTGCCGTTCTTCGACACCGGCACTTAAGATTGTGCTTGGCATTATTCACCACCTCCCCACCCCAACAACGGCGACCCTAGTGAAGAACCTTCACTTCTCTCTCATTTATCATTTTCATTAGAAAAGAACTTTGGAAACCTATTTTAATGTAAATATTTATACACATAAAATAAATATTAAATCTGCACTGCAGTTTTCCCCTGTACGTTCTTCCCCCTCTCCATCTTTTGGGTAAATCCAGAACCACGGAGCATTTACTAATTCCCCAAAGGCTGATTCAGCAGGTGATTTTCTTTGGAGTCATAACCATTTGTTTATGGTGGCCATCGCAATTTGATTGGTGGAGCGGATAGTTTCCCTTCACTGAGGTAGGCTGCCTTTTCTTCCCGCGCCAGCAGTAAAGAAAACTTCTCACCTTTCACTTCACACCTCCTCCCCAAAGCAGTTTGAATCCATAGTCTTTAACTGGCTGTCCGGGATACCCAGAGTTGGGGAAGGCTATTGATCTTTCCGTTCCGTCCGTTCATCCTCTTTTTACCTACTTTTTTTTTTAATTGCCAACAAAACAAAACCCCAACACAAAAAAACTGCACACAAACAGGGTAAAATAGGTGAGCCATACACAGTGAGTCAGTTCCTTCCCTTTTCCCACATCCCACGTCTTTTACCCCTCTTCAAAAGGACAGAGGGAGCTGGCGTCCCAGATCTTCGGTAATTATTAGCTACTTAGGTTTTCGCGTCCGGATCCCCGCGACCTGTTGATGACTCCCAATCGCGGAGCGCAGAGCTGTGCTTCGAAGTTGGTTATGTAAACTGCTTGTGTATTTCACATTATCATCCCGCTGACTGGAGGCAATGTAGATTTTCTAAAGATCTAATGAATAAACAACCAGCAACTGCTGGCGGTGTAATTTACATTGTTAATGCCTACATGTGTATAATAAATATGCATTTGTATGTCTTCAAATAAACTCTTTTTAGTTTCTAACCTGTGGTGATTTTTTTTTTTTTCCTAAAAGAAGGAGCGTGGGGGCGGGTGGGAATCTCGTCTTTCCGAGGAATGAGAATTTATTTCACTTGCGTGGCTCTGGTGAAAATGGCTCTGCCGTCAAAGCCCAGATGTAGAGTCCGCAGCCCGGCTCTGCTGCCCCTCCTACCCGCCAAGGGAAGCTCGGCTGGGAAAAGCACCCCTCACTGGATTCGCCCGGAAAGGGAGGATGCGCCCAGGAACTTCCAGGCGCAGTCTTGGGGACGGCGGGGTTTCACGTGGAAGTGGGATCCAGGAGAGAGGACAGCAACCCCAGGATCCGAGTGTTCTCCCCCGAGCTACCGCCCTTCCCCAGATTAGAAGTGCCAGTGACTTCTCCAGCATAGCAACTTGGGTTGGGAGAGTTCGAGCCGCAGCGGCTCCGACAACCTCTGGGAAAAGTTTCCCCGGGAATTTCCTGACCGGCGACGTTTCCCCATGCGCCTCTGTAAACAGCATTTCGGACCAGCCTGGGGGGCCGCAGGGAGGAAGGAGAGGGCGCTGGCTCGGGGTCGGGGTCCTAAGCTCTGCCCCATGAGCCGCTTCCTCCGGTAGGGCAACCTTGTGGAGGGCAGCAGGAGCACGGATGCTCCTGGGAGCCACGGCCTCCGGAGCCGCGGGGTTTGGACCCAGCGTAGCTGCTGTTTTCAGAAGCCCAGAGTCCTCCCTGCGCGTCCCACGCCGCTTATTTCAGGCTGGGCACCGACGTTTGATATCTCTCCCCTCCAACCAGGTGCCACTTTCTTAGCGCGCTCGAAGGCAAATGTCTCGTCTTTTCCAGTCCTGGATCTGGAATACATTATTTTAATTAAGTCTATGGCGATTTACTTTCCTCTGAGATCTATTCCACGGTGCAATTAGGAACGTATTGGTGCTAGCTCATATGAATATTCAGGAGCGTGTCAATTAATTAGCAGACAGAGGAATCTCATTATGGTGCTCAAAACCCTTTTAGTGTTAAGCAGAATTAAGGGGGTATTTGGCAATGCGCTGGATTAGTGAATATTTTACTGTGCACTCATTTAACTTCATTATCATAGCACTTACACTACTCTCTGATTTTATTAATTAAATTGCTCATTAATTTGTCCAAAAAGGATAAAAGTTTTAATGTGCCACCCAATAACTTGGAAAGTAAACTTTCGCCCTGTTTGGTCTTCGCTCCCGGCCAAAAGAGGACAGATGGCGGCTTGCACAGCCAGAGAAGGAAGCGCGGTTCCTCCCTCCCTCCACCCTGCAGCTTGGGGAAGCGCAGGCGCTCTGGCTCCCCCAACTCGGGAAGCAGCGGGATGCCTCGGAGGAAGGGCCGCGATCGCAGAACAACCTCCAAGGATGGGCCCGGAAATCTGAATTCGCTCTTCAAGGCGGAGGCGTGGGCGGGAGGCGGGGAGTGCCTCTCGCTCGTTCGCGGGAGAGCGGCTGACTAGGCAACAAGAGGTTTGACCTGGGACGCGGAAGTGCCCGGGGCGTTACGCTCAGCCGCGCCCTGGAGTCTCCGCCTCCAGGCCCAGAGGCTCGCAGTTTACTAAAGAAGCGCGCAAAATGCACCTGGTGGGGTCAGCATCCGCCACGCGGCAAGGTATTGCTGAGCACAGTACTTCTGACACTTGAGGCTCTGGCCGAGCACCCTGCCCTCGACCAGGGCCATCCCTCAAGCATCATCCAGGTTGGTGCCCACGTGTCGCTCACACCTACCTGCACCTCCCCCACCCTACCCCCAAAGGTTAGAAAGACAAATATTAAAATTACTTGCACAAAGGGAACTGCTAAAGAGATCCCAAATTAATATGCATGTAAAATTAATTAGTTGCATTTCGTGACATCAAAATAAGTACCTGGGAAACAGAACACCTTCTGGGCATTGGGAACATATGCTAGAATTAGAGTTAATTGACTAATTACATAAATTAGGCATTAATTTTGCAGCACATCAAGTATAAAAGATATCTCAATTAATTGTGCATAAATTACCAGGTGAAACGGGGCAGCAGTCCGGCTAGGATCAGGTTCTCCGACCCCTTTGCTCTTTTAGGGCCCGAAAGCTAGGCGGCGTGGTGGTCGGGACAGGCTTGTGCGCCAGGACGCAACGAGACCTGCGCGGGGAGTCGCCGCTGCGCAGACTGATGACCCGGGGCAATTGTTAATGCGAAGGAAACTCCCCTACTCATTAAAATCAATTACGTGCAGTTAGATTGATCAGCTTTTGTCGGAAAGGAGCCAAGCTGACCCCTTTGCTAATCTCCCCCTCACCCCAGCCCGCTTCCCATCCACTTTGGCTGGTTCTGTAGCGATCTGGGACCCTTGCTGAGCAGGTACCCAAGTTTCCCTCGCCGAGTAGGTTAATTTTGACGTCGGCTCGGGCCATTTTCGATCGATCTGAACTCTGGCCTGGCCGTGTTGGGTGCCTAGTTTCTCTTGGTGGGCTCTATCCTCGCGGGTTTGCCGCCCCTCCTCATTCAGGAATTCAACTTGGAGGGAGTGATTCTAAGTGATTCGAATCTCCTCGGTTTTGAAGTGGGTGTAAATTAATCTCCAGAATGTAAAATCTTGGTAGATAACCCATATATTCCCCCAGAGGACTGGTTTGTGGGAGCCCCCAGTACCGCCCCCTCCCCTCTCTCCTTTCTTATGGATGAAAGAACAGAATGGATGTAGCTTGGGTGTTCAGTTTGCATTTTTAAATTTCTAGGGCTCCCTCCTCCCAGGGAAGTTCCAAGAGACATACTAATAATTTTCCCTCAACAAATCACCAAATGTAACATTTGTTTTGCCTTTAAAAACGTTTATTGTTGGTGAAATATTAATGATGTTGGCAGCAACTTTCCCCTATATTCTCTACACGTTGTAAGAGGAAGAAAAAAGTGTTTCAAAGCAAAAGGGTTGTTATTTGGGCAGTGGAAAAGTCTTGCCACTTCCAAATCTTAGTGAAATTGCAGCAAAACTCCTATGTGTTCCTCATATAAATTACCACCAATTATAGCACAGTTTGGTTGTGTTGATCTAGTGGAATGTTACTAATGGAGAGACAGATTTCTCAGCCACTTCTGGAGCTGTCATCATGTGCCTGGTGGTTTGTAAAAGTATCAGAAATCACAGAGCCCCCTCCTTCTAGATTCCCAGGTTGTAATCATTTTCTTCTTTTTGCCAAAGCAAACATGAGAGAATGAAAGCAAGTCCTGAGAAACCCTTTATCGTCTGATTATATACATCTTGATCAAGGTGCCTAGGTGACATTTGTTAGGTGAAATCCTGGCTGCTCATGGGCGAAAGAAACAGATGAATTCCAGAGTTCACCGAGACATTCATTTTGATGTAGAGGTTTCTCTTCGGTAGCCAGATGCTGAAGGTACTTGAGGGAGATGTTGACAAGTGGATAATTGTCAGCAGAACTAAAACAGACACTTTGTTTACAGTTGAGCATGATTAATTGAGAGTAAATAAAACAGCACTCTTTATAAAATCCCCCTCCAAGTTCAAAAAAGGCCGTATGTCTCTAGAAATAAAAGAGGTGGAGTCAGACAAGGGCTAGTTTTCCCAGACCCTTGAAGCAGCCGCTGGCAGTGGTGTGGATCTGAAGTAAATACGATTTATTGCTTTCCAGCTGCTCTGCTGGGTTTTCTTTTTTAATTTTTTTTTTTTTTTTGCTAAATTTATCGAGCTGGATTAGAAACATTTTCCTCCTAATTAGCTGAATTTTACATTTCTCTTATTAAAGAATTGCTCTTCCTCTCCCCCTTCATTCTTCCTTTAAAATGTGAAACGCAATGTGAAATAATTTTCAAAACGAGCCAGACATGATAAACCCAAAGTGATGTTGTCAAACAGGCTATTAAATGGCACTGTGATACTTCAATTTGCCAGAGAGCATTTCTGTTCCCTGTGGCTCTAATAAATTGCAGAGGCCAGGCTTTCATAAACGTCTTATGATTGTCCAACATAGTAAGTTTTAATGAAACAGGAAATATGCCTTTCTTTCAAAGGACAGTGCACTTGTGTACACAGAGTATTTTGACCTCTCTTCTGCTAGACCAGAGGGTGACCAGGCCAAACAACTTTTCTAACAAAGTTTGCTTAATGCTGTTTGTGCAGATTAGTGCTGCAGACATACTGGTTAATTGCCAAATACCTTGGCTAGATGGATTTATTGCAGTCTATAAATGGACACTTTGTATTGTAATATGCCCAATGAAGTTCAAAACAATGGGCGTATGGCAGTTAGAAATAATTTTAGATCACTAACGATTCAGTTAAATTCACTACTGTTGGCCTCCTGTGAGCATGGATAGTGAAACCTAAGCTAGGCAAATAAGATACAAATCCGAACTTTATGTGGGCTGCTGGGAAAGAGCTTTCTCTTGGGACTTCTTGCAGTTAAAAACTGTTTTTAGGGGCTTTGGAGACAAAAGCAAAAGCAGAGTCTGTCGCTTGGAAGTAAACAGAGAAAAAGAAGGGGAAGAGGAGGAGAAGAGCAAACCCTCTCTCTTCATGTGAGCCCTGGACTCTTTGTAAACTAATACTTTTTCATTTTGCTTGAGACTGTTTGAGCTAAGTTTTAAAGGGATAATAACTAATATCCTTTTCTTACTGTTATGAGACCCACGGCAGCTTTCATGCTGAAAATCTTGCCTGTTCTTTCTATTTCTCCTCACTAGCAGGAACAACTCAAATGGGTCCCTTACTTATGAAGGGCCAAATGGGTAGTTCTTAGGCTTTGAGTCCCAAGGAATTTCATTTCTGTCACCTGGTGCACATTACATATTGCTTTGGTGATTGCACACTTGTGGAGATACCTATCCAGTCTTTTAGAGCCTCCAGTCTCAGGATGAGGAGCTAAAGTAATGTCTCCCATCAGCATATCCCTAAGCCTTTAAGAAACCTTAGAAGTCAGGCAGTCACCCTCCCAGCCTCCCTCCATTCCTTCTTTCCTTCCTTTCCCTCCTTCCTTTTCTTCCTTTCATAAGCATTTCTGAGGACTGAATCAGCCCTAGGCCATGAAATAGCAAAGCCAGGCTGTGTAAATTCATTTCAAGAGTTTAAATTTCATTTGGTGAAAGAAAATACATACTCAAGAATAGGCACCAACTTACTAGCTGGGCCGTCTACTCGGCCTATTTCTCAGTTTCCTGTTTGTGAAGTGGAATTAATAATGCAGTCCACATCATGGGTTGTTGAAATAATTAAATAAGTTAACATATGCAAAGAGTACTCTGTATAAAATATGCATCCCATGAATGTTTAATATGACAGTTTTATTTTTAGAGGATAAGATTCCTAAAAATAAAACTGTATTTTACTTATATATTCAGTTTCCAGAACCTAGAACTGTGGGCCTTCTGTATCGGCCGCCTGGCTAACTGGCGAAATAAACACTGGCTTCTACCACTTACTCCATGTGCAATCAAAACTTCACATGAAACCCTAGACACTGTAAGCAATGACGACAGAGCATCATCTATCAATGGGAGGGGAACACCATTTGCAAATGTATTTAAAAATAATCAGCCTTGTTGAGGTAGAACTATAAAATTCACCCATTTCAAATGAGCTTTAACAAATATGTGAGTCAGTCAATATATAGAACATTTCCAGCATCCAGAAAGTTTTCTTGTGCTTCTTACAGACCGTCCTCTCTCCCTACCCTCAGTCCTTGGCAGCCGTTGATCTGCTTTCTGTTACTATAGTTTTAGCTTTTTAGAATTTCGTTTAAATGAAATCGGAAAATGTGGGGTCTTTTGTATCTGGCTTTTTTTTTTTTTTACTTTGATGTTTTGAAGGTCATCTATGTTGTCCCATGTATCCAAAAATCGTTCCTTTTTTATTGCTGAGTAATATTTCATTTTATAGGCATACTATAATTTGTTATTCAAGCTCTTGATGATCATTTGAGTTGTTTCCAGTTTTGGGCAATTATTCTTTTAACAGTGGCTTTCCCAGAGGAGAAATTTTTAATTTTAAAGAAGTCCAGCTTATCAATTTTTTTCCTTCTCGATCATGCTTTTTAGTGGTGTATCTAAAAAGGTCATCTACTAAATCTAAGGTCATCTTGATCTTGTCCTATGTTCTCTTCTCAAAGCTTTATAGTTTTGTATTTTATATTTATGTTTATGATTTATTTTGAATTAGTTTTTGTGAGAAGTATAGGTCTGTGTCTAGACTGATTCTTTTTTTTTTTTTCTTTTAAGTAGGCTTCGTATCCCGACTGGAGCTCAATGTGGGGCTTGAACTCACAACCCTGAGATCAAGACCAGAGCTAAGGTTGAGAGTTGGTTATTTAACCAGCTGAGCCACCCAGGCAACCCTAGATTGATTCTTTTGCATGTGAATATCCAGTTGTTCAAGCACCATTTGTTGAAAAGATACTTTTTTCTGTTGAATTGCCTTTGCTCCTTTGTCAACATTTATTTATGGACTTTCCCTCTAGTTCCACATATCTCTCTAGACTTACAGCACTGCAACAGTGTTTTGATTACTATAGTTCTATACTAAGTCTGATAAGTCTTAAGTGCTGTAAGTCCTCAGACATTGTTTTTCTTTTTCAAAATTGTTCTGGCTATTCTAGGTCCTTTGCCTTTCCATATGAATTTTAGAATCAGTCTATCAATGTTTATAATAATATGATGGGATTTTGAATAACATTGTATTGAAATACTAATTTGCAGGAGAATTAACATTTTAAAAGTTTTGAGTCTTTCAGTCTAGAAACATGGGATCTCTCCATTTTTTCCATTTTTTCTCAATATTATTTGGTAGCTTTCGTATTTCGCTAAATACTTTTTTATTGTTATAAATGGTATTTTTTAAAAATCTAAATTTCCAATTTTGGGGTGACTGGCTGGCTTAGTCCATAGAGCATGTGACTCTTGATCTTGGGATTGTGAGTTCAGGCCCTGCATTGGGTGTAAAGTTTACTTATACAAAATAATAAAAATAAATAAATTTCCAGTTTGTTGCTAATTATAAATTATACAGAAAGACAATAGCTCTCTATTGATCTTGTATTTTGCAACCTTGATAAGCTCACACATTATTTCTAGTAGATTTTATATAGATTTCTTATATTTTTCTATGTATACTATCATGTCATCTGTGAATAAAGGAAGTTTTACTTCTTCCTTTTCAATGAAAATGCTTTTTATTTCATTTTCTAGCACTATTGCATTGTCTAGGACCTCCAGTAAAATGTTGAATAGAAATGTGACAGTGTATATGCTCATTTTACTCTTTATCTTACGGGGAAAACATTCAGCTTTCTACCATTAGATATGATACTTGCTGTAGGTTTTTTGTAGATGTTCTTTATGAGATTGGGGCAGTTCCCTTCTATTTCTAGTCTTTTTTTTTTTTTTAAGTTTCATTTATTTATTTTGAGAGAGAGAGTGAGAGTGCAAGCGGGATAGTGACCGAGAAAGAGGAAGAGAGAGAATCCAAAGCAGGCTCTGTGCTGTCAGTGTGGAGCCTGATGCAGGACTTGATCCCAGAAATTGCAAGATCATGACCTGAGCCAAAATCAAGAGTTGGATGCTCAGTGGACTGAGCCACCCAGACGCCCCTCTGTTTCTAGTTAAAAAAAATTTTTTAATGTTTATTGATTTTTGAGAGAGAGAGAGAGAGAGCATGAGCAGGAAGGAGCAGAGAGAGGGAGACACAGAATCTGAAGCAGGCTCCAGGCTCTGAGCTGTCAGCACATAGCCCAACGCGGGGCTCGAACTCATGAACTGCAAGATCCTGACCAGAGCCGAAGTCAGACGCTCAACTGAGTGAGCCATCCAGGTGCCCCTCTAGTTTTATGAGAGCTTTTTAAAAAAAAATCATCAATGGATATCAAACTGTATTACATACTTTGCATGTATGATCATATGATTTTCTTCTCTCTGTTAATATGGTAAATTATATTTGTTGATATTTGAACAATCAAATATTCAATTTGATGATTGAATATTAAATCAATGTACTTGGTCATGATGTATTTATTATTCTTTCCATATTGCTGGATTCAGTTTGCTGAAGGGACTGGTTTGTAGTTTCTTTTTTTGTCTTTTCTTGGTTTTGGGATCAAAGTAATGATGGTCACAAGATAATTTGGGATATGATCCTTTCTTTTCTATTTAAGGAAGAGTTTGTGTACAATTCGTATTATTTCTAACTTAACTGTTTGGTAGAATTCTCCAGTGAAGCCATCTGGGCCTGTAATTTTCTAGAGCCATCTGGAGTTTTCTTTGTGGGAATGTTGTTATCTAAAATTTAATTTCTTTAATGGATAGAATGCTGTTCAGGTTATCTAGATCTTCCTGAGGGGGGGGTTGGCAGTTTGTGTTTTTAAAGAAATTTGTCATTTCATCTAAGTTGATTACTTTGTTACTTTAAAGTTAGTAATAATATTCCCTTATAATTATTTTAGTCTCCTTTCATTTTTTTCTTGATAATTCTGGATAGAGGTTTATCAATTTTATTGATTTTTTTCAAAGAACCAGTTTTTGGCTTCATTGATCTTTATTGTATTTCTGTTTTCTATTTCACTGATTTCTGCTCTGATCTCATTATTTCCTTCCTCCAGCTTCCATTAGGTTTAATTTCTTTTTTTCATATTTTATTCTTTACTGAAGGGAGAAGCTTAAATTATTGAATTGAGACCCTTTTTTCTTTTTTTTTTAATGTTTATTTATTTTTGAGAGGGAGAAAGACAGAATATGAGTGGAGGAGGGGCAGAGAGAGAAGGAGACACAGAATCCAAAGCAGGCTCCAGGCTCTGAGCTATCAGCTCAGAGCCTGACATGGGGCTCTAGCTCATGAACCATGAGATCATGACCTGAGCTGAAGTCGAACGCTTAACTGACTGAGCCACCCAGGCACCTGAGACCATTTTCTTCTAATATAGACATATATTGCTATCAAAGTACTTTTATTTATTTTTGACAGAGAGTGGGAGAGAGAGAGAGAGAGAGGGAGAGAGTACACACATGCATGTGTGCATGCCAGTAGAGGAGGGGCAGAGAGAGAGCGAGGGAGAGAGAATCTTAAGCAAGCTCCATGCTCAGCCCAGAGCCCAATATGGGGTTTGATCTCATGACCCTGAGATCATGACCTTAGCCAAAATCAAGAGTTGGACGCCTAACTGACTGAGCCACCCAGGCACCCCTGTCAGTTTACTTTTAGAGATTGCTTTAGTTTCATCTATAACTTTTGATATATTTTAAATTTCATTTAGTTCAAAATATTTTTAAAATTTCCCTTGTGATTTACTCTTTGATTCATGTGTTAAGAGTGTATTATTGGGGCGCCTGGGTGGCGCAGTCGGTTGGGCGTCCGACTTCAGCCAGGTCACGATCTCGCGGTCCGGGAGTTCGAGCCCCGCGTCAGGCTCTGGGCTGATGGCTCAGAGCCTGGAGCCTGTTTCCGATTCTGTGTCTCCCTCTCTCTCTGCCCCTCCCCCGTTCATGCTCTGTCTCTCTCTGTCCCAAAAATAAATAAACGTTCAAAAAAAAAAAAAAATTAAAAAAAAAAAAAAAAGAGTGTATTATTTAATTTGCAGTTGTTTGAGGATTTCCAGATTTTTAAAAACAAATTTCTGGTTGAAATCCATTGTTGTTGTAAACCATGCTTTGTATGATCTTAATCTTATTACACTTACTGAGATTTTATTTAATTATTTGTTTTCTTAAGATTTTATTTTTAAGTAATCTCTACACCCACATGGAGCTTGAACTCATGACCCTGTGATTAAGAGTTGTATGCCAGCCGGGTACCGCACATTTACTGAGATTTTTAAATCAGAATATGGTTTATTCTGGTGAACGTTTCAAGTATGCTTTGAAAAATATATTTATTCTGTTTTTGTTGATTGCAGTGTTCCATTTCTGTCAATGAGGTCAAGTTGGCAGAGAGTGTTGTTCAAGTCTTCTATATCCTTACTCTGGTTTTCTGCTTACTTGTTCTATAAATTACTGAGAAAGGAATGTTCAAGTCGCTAATTAAAATTGTGGATTTGGGGGCGCCTGGGTGGCGCAGTCGGTTAAGCGTCCGACTTCAGCCAGGTCACGATCTCGCGGTCCGTGAGTTCGAGCCCCGCGTCAGGCTCTGGGCTGATGGCTCGGAGCCTGGAGCCTGTTTCCGATTCTGTGTCTCCCTCTCTCTCTGCCCCTCCCCCGTTCATGCTCTGTCTCTCTCTGTCCCAAAAATAAATAAACGTTGAAAAAAAAAATTTAAAAAAAAAAAATAAATAAAATTGTGGATTTGTCTATTTCTTCTTTTAGTACTATAAGTCTTTAGCTTCATGTATTTTGATTTTCTGTTTTAGCTGCGTATATATTTAGGATTGTTATGCTTTCTCGAGTAATTAATTCCTTTAACAATGAAATGGCCATCTTCATCCCTTGTTTATTCCTTGTTTTGAAGCCTATGTTCTCTGATGTTAGTTAACATAGCCACTTCAGCTTTATTTTAATTAGGGTCTCTGTGGGATCTCTTTCCAACCTTTTACCTTTTAAGCTATTTGTATTTTTTTTATTTTAATTTTATTTTTTAAATTTACATCCAAATTAGTTAGCATATGGTGCAACAATGATTTCGGAAGTAGATTCCTTAATGCCCTTTACCCATCCACCCTCCCACAACCCCTCCAGTAACCCTTTGTTCTCCATATTTAAGAGTCTCTTATGTTTTGTCCCCCTCCATATTTTTATGTTATTTTTGCTTCCCTTCCCTTATGTTCATCTGTTTTGTCTCTTAAAGTCCTTATATGAGTGAAGGTATATGATATTTGTCTTTCTCTGACTAATTTCACTTAGCTTAATACCCTCTAGTTCCATCCACATAGTTGCAAATGGCAAGATTTCATTCTTTTTGATTGCCAAGTAATACTCCATTGTATATATATACACCACATCTTCTTTATCCATTCATCCATCGATGGACATTTGGTCTCTTGCCATACTTTGGCTATTGTCAATAGTGCTGCTATAAACATGGGGGTGCATGTGCCCCTTCAAAACAGCACACCTGTATCCCTTGGATAAATTCCTAGTAGTGCAATTGCTGGGTCGTAGGGTAGTTCTGTTTTCAGTTTTTTGAGAAAACTCCATACTGTTTTCCAGACTGGCTGCACCAGCTTGCATTCCCACCAACACTGCAAAAGAGATCCTCTTTCTCCGCATCCTCGCCAACATCTGTTGTTGCTTGAGTTGTTAATGTTAACCATTCTGACAGGTGTAAAATGGTATCTCATTGTGGTTTTGATTTGTATTTCCCTGATGATGAGTGATGTTGAGCATTTTTTCATGTGCTGGTTGGCCATCTGGATGTCTTCTTTGGAGAAGTGCCTATTCATGTCTTTTGCCCTTTTCTTCACTGGATCATTTGTTTTTTGGGTGTTGAGTTTAAGAAGTTCTTTATAGATTTTGGATACTAACCCTTTATCTGATATGTCATTTGCAAATATCTTCTCCCATTTCTTCAGTTGCCTTTTAGTTTTGCAGATTGTTTCCTTTGCTGTGCAGAAGCTTTTTATTTTGATGAGGTCCTAATAGTTCATTTTTGCTTTTGTTTCCCTTGCCTCTGGAGATGTGTTGAATAAGAAGTTGCTGCAGCTGAGGTCAAAGAGGTTTTTGCCTGCTTTCTCCTCGAGGATTTTGATGGCTTCCTGCCTGACATTTATGTCTTTCATCCATTTTGAGTTTATTTTTGTGTATGGTAAGAAAGTGGTCCAGGTTCATTTTTCTGCACGTCACTGTCCAGTCTTCCCAGCACCACGTGCTGAAGAGACTGTCGTTATTCTATTGGATATTCTTTCCTGCTTTGTCAAAGATTAGTTGGCCATATGTTTGTGGGTCCATTTCTGGGTTCTCTATTTTGTTCCATTGATCTGAGTGTCTGTTTTTGTGCCAGTACCATACTGTTTTGATGATTACAGCTTTGTAATACAGCTTGAAGTTCGGGATGGTGATGCCTCCTGCTTTGGTTTTCTTTTTCAAGGTTGCTTTGGCTATTCGTGGTCTTTTCTGGTTCTATCCAAATTTTAGGATTGTTTGCTAGCTCTGTGAAGAATGCTGGTGTTATTTTGACAGGTATTGCATTGAATATGTAGATTGCTTTGGGTAGTACTGACATTTTAACAATATTTGTTCCTCCTATCCAGGAGCATGGAATATTTGTCCATTTTGTGTGTGTGTGTGTCTTCTTCACCTTCTTTCATAAGCTTTCTGTAGTTTTCAGTGTATAGATTTTTCACCTCTTTCGTTACATTTATTCCTAGGTATTTTATGGTTTTTGGTGCAATTGTAAATGGGATCGATTCCTTGATTTCTCTTTCTGTTGCTTCATTATTTGTGTATAGGAATGCAACCGATTTCTGTGCATTGATTTTATATCCTGCAGCTTTGCTGAATTCATGGATCAGTTCTAGCAGTTTTTTGGTGGAATCTTTTGGGTTTTCCATATAGAGTACATGTCATCTGTGAAGAGTGAAAGCTTGACCTCCTCCTGGCCGATTTGGATGCCTTTTATTTTTTTTTTTTGTTGTCTGATTGCTGAGGCTAAGACTTCCAATACTATGTTGAATAACAGTGGCGAGAGTGGATGTCCCTGTCTTGTTCCTGACCTTAAGGGGAATGCTCTTAGGTTTTCCACATTGAGGATGATATTAGCAGTGGGTCTTTCATATATGGCTTTTATGATCTCGTGGTCTGATCCTTCTATCCCTACTTTCTTGAGGGCTTATATCAAGAAACAATGTTGTATTTTGTCAAATGCTTCCTCTGCATCTATTGAGAGGATCGTGTGGTTCTTGTCCTTTCTTTTATTGATGTGATGCATCACGTTAATTGTTTTGTGAATATCGAACCAGCCCTGCATCCCAGGTATAAATCCCACTTTGTCATGGTAAATAATTTTTTTAATGTATTGCTGGATCCAGTTGGCTAATATCTTGTTGAGGATTTTTGCATCCATGTTCATCAGGGAAATTGGTCTGTAGTTCTCCTTTTTAGTGGGGTCTTTTTCTGGTTTTGGAATCAGGGTAATGCTGGCTTCATGGAAAGAGTTTGGAAGTTTTCCTTCCATTTCTATTTTTTGAAACAACTTCAAGAGAATAGGTGTTAACTCTTCCTTAAATGTTTGGTAGAATTCCTCTGGAAAGCATCTGGCCCTAGCCTCTTATTTTTTGGGAAATTTTTGATTACTAATTCGATATCTTTTTTGGTTATGGGTATTCAAGTTTTCTGTTTCTTCCTGTTTCAGTTTTGGTAGTGTATGTTTCTAGGAATTTGTCCATTTCTTCCAGATTGCCCATTTTATTGGCATATAATTGTTCATAACATTCTCTTATTATTGTTTTTATTTCTGCTGTGTTGGTTGTGGTCTCTCCTCTTTCATTCTTGATTTTATTTTATTTTTTTTTTTTTTAATTTTTTTTTCAACGTTTATTTATTTTTGGGACAGAGAGAGACAGAGCATGAACGGGGGAGGGGCAGAGAGAGAGGGAGACACAGAATCGGAAACAGGCTCCAGGCTCCGAGCCATCAGCCCAGAGCCCAATGCGGGGCTCGAACTCACGGACTGCGAGATCGTGACCTGGCTGAAGTCGGACGCTTAACTGACTGCGCCACCCAGGCACCCCAACATTCTTGATTTTATTTATTTGGGTCCTTTTTCTTTTTGATCAAACTGGCTAGTGGTTTATCAATTTTGTTAATTCTTTCAAAGAACCAGCTTCTGGTTTCATCAATCTGTTCTACTGGGTTTTTTGGGGGAGGAGGGTTTCGATAGCATTAATTTCTGCTCTAATCTTTATTATTTCCTTTCTTCTGCTGGTTTTGGGTTTTACTTGCTGTTCTTTTTCCAGCTCTTTAAGGTGTAAGGTTTCTGAGACCTTTCTTCCTTCTTTAGGAAGGCCTGGATTGCTATATACTTTCCTCTTTGGACTGCCTTTCCTGCGTCCCAGAGGTTTTGGGTTGTGGTGTTATCATTTTCATTGGCTTCCATGAAGTTTTTAATTTCCTCTTTAACTCCTCGGTTAGCCCATTAATTCTTTGGTAGGATGTTCTTTAGTCTCCAAGTATTTGTTACCTTTCCAAATTTTTTCTTGTGGTCGATTTCGAGTTTCATAGCGTTGTGGTCTGAAAATATGCACGGTATGATCTTGATCTTTTTGTACTTGTGGAGGGCTGATTTGTGTCCCAGTATGTGGTCTGCTCTGGAGAATGTTCCATGTGTACTAAGCTGTTTGTATGTTTGTATTCCAAGTGGATTTCTTATAGATAGTATATAATTGGGTCTTGCATTATTATCTAATTACACAAATACTACCTTTTGTTGGGAGCATTTCAACAATTTATATTTGTATTTACACGGCTGGGTGGAAAGCTACCCTCTTGCTATTTTTTTGATCCAATATTTTTTGTTATTTCTCCCCTTTTATTTATTCTTTTTGAATATTTCTATAATTCCATTTTATCTCCACTATTAGCTTACTAGCCAAACTGTTTTTTCTTTCATTCTTCCTCTTCCTCCTCTACTACTACTATTACTTCTTCTTCTTCTTCTTCTTCTTCTGCTTCTGCTTCTGCTTCTGCTTCTGCTTCTCCCTCTCCTTCTCCCTCTCCTCCTCCTCCTTTGCAGTTGCTTTAGGGTTTGAAATATATGATTTGAGTTTATCACAGTCTACTGTGAAATAATTATTATACTACATGATATCTGAAAACTTTCTAAAAAATATACTCCTATTTTCCTCCTCTTTTCTATTGTACTTTGTTATAATATGTTTTACTTCTACATTTGCTCTGAATCCTGCAACGTGTTTTTACTATTTTTGCCTAAAACAGCCAATTATCTTTAAAAAGATTTAAAAATGAGAACACATATCCTGTATTTACCTAAATTTATGCCTCATTACTTCTCATTACTTTGTGTAGAACCCAATCTCCATCTGAAATCATTTTCCTTCTTCTTGATGAACTTCCTTTAATGTTTCTTATTGTGTAGATTTGCTGGTGGTGAAGTCTCTCAGCTTTTGTTTGCCTGAGAAAATATTTATTTTGACTTAAATTTTAAATGATATTTTCACTGGATATAGAATTCTAGGTTATCAAGTTTTTTCTTTTAGAACTTTAATATATTTTTATTGTCTTCTGATTTGTATGGTTTTCTGTGAAGTCTCCGATAATTCTCATTTTTGTTCCTCTGTGCAGATTTTATATTGTCTCTCTGACTACTTTTAAGATTTCAACACTAATTTAACAATTTGATTCTCATGTGTTATTATGCTTTTGTGACTGTGTGTATTTATTCTGGTTGGGCTTCGTTGAACTCCTTGGATCTTTGTGTTTATACTTTCATCAAAGTGTGTCATACTTTGATGATGGACAAAATTTGATGGACAAATTTTGGCCATCATTCAGCAAAAATTTTTTGTCCCTCCCCCTTGGTTCTGGAACTCTAATTTCATGTATGTTGGATTGCTGGATATTGTCCCACAGATCACTGATTTTTATCAGTCATATTTTTCTTGCTCTGCCTCATTTTTTGGTTATTTTGTTTTATTTTATTTTATTTTATTTTATTTTATTTTATTTTATTTTATTTTATTTTATTTTATTTTATTTCTCAGGTTTTTATTTAAATTCCAGTTAACATACAGTATAATGTTAGTTTTAGGCATAGAATTTAGTGATATATCACCTATTATACAAAACCCAGTGCCCTCCTTAAGTCCCATCACTTACTCTCTCTTCCTCGTTTTGGATAAATTTTACTCCTATATTTTCAAGTTCCTGATTGTTTCTTCTTCAGTGTCTAATCTACTATTAATCCCATCCAGTATATTTTCATTTTTGATGTTTTTCATTAGAAGCTTCATTTGGGTCTTTTTTAGCCATCTGTCTAGTTAATCATCTCTGTCCTTCCTGGATCTGTTTTTCTTGAAGGATTTTTCTCCTGGTTATGGGTTATAGTTTTTGCATGCCAGGTAGTTTATGATCAAATGCTAAATCATTGAATTTTAAGTTGTTGAGGACTGAAAAACATTTGAAAGAGTGTTGGACAAAATTAAGTTATTTGAATCCAAGCCTGATCCTTCTGAGTCTAGATTTTAAGCTTTATTATGGTTGGTTCAGAGTAGCCTTTACTCTGAGACTATTTTAGTCCTACTACTAATGTGTAACCATTCAAAGAACTCTACCTGATTCCCTATGTGATACAAGGTCTCTCCACTGTGCCTAGTGGAGAAGGAAACTTCCTAACTCTGTGTAAGCCCCACTTATTTTTCTACGTACTGCTTTCCAGTAGTTTTTTCCTGACCTCATGGATAGATCTGTACTCAGCTAAAGACTCCAGGAACTCCTCTGCAGATCTCCAATAATCTAGCCTGCAAAGTCTAGATACTTAATCCTTCTCAAACTCCAGTTTCTATCACCTTAGCCAATGACACTGCTGGACTTTGTTTAGATTCTTTCTCCTGGTGCTGGTCTAGAACCAGGTGGTGAGTTGGGGTAATCATCAGGTGTCCCTCATTTGCTTTCTGTTGGTCAGGGACCATAGTCCTCCTCTGCCTGGAATAGCTTTTAAATGTGTTTTGCATGGATATCTAGTTGTTTAGCGTGGGAAGGCAATTCAAACAGCAGTTAATTTTTCATGGGCAAGACAGAAATCTGTCCTTGAATAAAATATATTGTGAAAGAGTTTTACTGAATAGACTATCCCCTTTTCTAGTAAGTTAATTAAAAGTTTTTGGTTTTCCCATTTTTATTTATTTGTTTATTTATTTTATTTTCCCAATTTTAAATGCCACAAAATCTCTAAGTTTAAGACAAACTGAACTTCTCCAATTTTCAACATCCGTGCCCTAATAGGAAGAACACTAGTGCTCTATTTTTCTTACAGGGTCTCATTTTTTGTGATATAAATCCTATTTTAAAAATCAGGTCTTATACATACAAGGATATTGTAAGAAAATATATAGTATTGGGATACTTGAGATTATCTTTACTAGAAACTACACTATCTTCCTGCTCACTTTACCTCTTATAAAATTATCATTTTTCTTCTTAGTTATCAGTTGAGCTTTAAGAAGTGACAATTTATATGGCGTTCTCAGTATTTGATTACTTAAAATTAAAAAATAATAAACCATTATTGACTTCATATAAGGGATGGATGAATCTTTTATCAGTATCACAACTTGGTGCACAATAAGAAATATCTATATATGGCTGGTATCAGGATGTACACTTCCCACTTCAGTAGAGACCTCTTAGAAATAAAAATCTACTCTTTTAAGCTCTCTAAACAGGTTGTAAACATTTGTGATTTTCTTCTTTTGAATTAGTCTAATCCTTTCTGATAAATTGAGTTTCTGTGATTTGCAGAGCTTTTGAAGACTAACCTAAGAGGCAGGAGTTTGAGGAATTAGAATATATTAAATTAAATGTGTTCAAATATTTCTTTCCTCTTGTGTGTTAAGTACTTTGCAAAAATAATTACTTTTATTCTCATTTGCTAGAGAAAAACTTTCCTCATGTATTTCATTATCCCTGAATAGAAATAAGCTCTCCTAAAATACCTATCGTATCTTTTTGTCATATTATTTTTACTTTTAAAAATGGATACATTTGGATACATCATAACTTGGTAATTCCTCTTTTATGTTGTATTATTAATATCCTGATAATTAAGCATGGTATCATTGGTAGAGGTTGCAACTGTGATTGTGAAATTGCAAAGCACCTACAGGAAGGGATGGTTAGATTTCCAATAATACTATATTTGTCCTTTACTCTTACATATGAAAAAAACTTTGAATTTTGTCAGTTGCCACCATGTTTTGCGCTATTGACACACCCATGCCTTTCTAGCCCCATTTTTGCTTCAAAATAATACAATTAAATATCTATGCAAAGGGCTGAACTTTAAATAATTAATAGATTTTGATTTTGATTTTGCTTATGGTATATTTATGCTATATGATAATGCATTCCAGGGTTTATATATTATTTAGAGGAATAACTGCAGAGTCTTTCTCCTTTACATAATTGTGTATTTAACAATAAAAAGAAAATCATGATGTCATAATGCCTGTGGTTTCTCTGGTTTTCTTTGATATCAATTAAAAAATAAACTAGAGTTTCTAATTCTCCAGTTCCTTGGGGATTCATTTAAAAAGCAACCTAAATTTTTACCTTCATGCAAAAACACTGCATTGTTTACAAGATGAATATTAAAATAATACAATTAGAATGAAAAGTGTTATCCTTTAGGGTTCCCTGGAGAAAGAGAGTAAGACAGACAGACACCCTGGGATATAGCGGGGAAAATGTAATCTGCGAAACTGATTTGATATTAATGCATTCTGCTAATCAAGTTTATTTTCTGTATTGACTGAAGTTAACATTAATCCTTTAATTTGCAAATACTACAGTTCTAAAAATTACATTTTCGAGTTGATCGCTGGTGGTTATGCTACGTGGTGTCACTGTAAGCTTGCTGCTGAACAGATTATTTACACGCACTCTAGAAGATGAAATTATCCCCCAAATATATCTTTCTTGCAAAATTAGTAGAAATGCTGGTTGCTATTAAACCTGATCAGCTGGTATCACAGCAGGGTCCTTGCGAAAAAATTACTTAATATCTCTTTGTTTACAGTCTTCACTGAAGTGAATGCAATTATTCAGTTACTAATCAGCTATAGATGTTAACTATTTCTGTTTTAAAAATTGCTTTCTTTTTTTAAAGAAAAGGGAGGATTTTAGTTTTAAGCATCTAAGGGTTTACAAATGAGGGTGTTTCAATAAGTTGCATTTTTAACAAAACATATGCCACACGGAAGGTTTTATTTTAATTTTCCTAAGAATTTTACTTTGCATATATATCTAGAAAAGAAGTCTAATGAAGAGGTCATGTGCTGATTAAGCCCACAGGTGTTATTACACAAAGGAAATGTGATCAGCCTTCCATCTTCAGAAGGGGTAGCGTTGTACAGAATTAAAATTTTGGATTTCTTAATTAGCCACTGATTTATAAGACAATTTGGGGATAATTCATTTTGTGAATTATTGAGTACCTCAATTTCCCTTTTTAAGCAGCAATTAATCCTTAATGAGACCACTGTGGATTTAGTAAAATAGATTAGAACAAACTTAGATAAAAGCAGTGGCTAATCTATAAACTTCTATTATTGTTATAGAAAAAAATTACTCCAAATTGGAAATGGGCAAAATATGTAAGTATAATGCCCTTTGACATACATGCAGTGCCTGTTGATTTCAGGGGGAATCTTGCAACTATATATGACTAGGATTTGAGTCTGAGTCTCTTCAGTTGGCTCAACAATTTAGTTTTTTAGTTATATTTATGTTTCACTATATCCTTCAAATAGCTCCCAGAATGAATGTATTTCATGTCTTGAATCATTAGACCGGTCTTAAAATTGCTTTCTCTTTCTTTACATAAATATTCCTATGTAGCTGGTTGGCTAACAAGATCACTTGGACATCCAAGTGCCTCTAATCCAAGGCCTATTAATTTTTTCAGCTCTGATGTATGACTTTAAACTGGAAAAGAATCTTTTAAAAAATACATGGCTCCCCAAGCATCACTGAGGAGCAGAAGGTAGCTGGATTGGTTATTATTTTGGGGTTTGGAAAAGCAGCTTAATGACATGCATATTAAAAGTGATAAACCTGGTGAGTTTTAACTTCTCTCTCCAATACATTACTGGGCTGAACCTCAGCTCAGTTCTTATTTTGATGGAAGAAATAATTTGCGATTATTTTCTTGTGTTTATTTGAGTTACCAGAATTCTTGAATTAAAAAAAATCATAATTATGTCAACTCACTATTATATGACAATTTTATAGTTATTTGTGTTATTATTTTTTGGTGGTTAGAAAGGGTATACATTTTTGCTCATACCAAATTCCTATACCCAGCACAATTTTCAGTGCATAGCGGATGTTCGAAAATATTTGTTGGGCCGTTGAATGTCAGCTGTCTCTGCATCCTTTCATTGTCATGCTCTTCTTCCTTTTCTTCTTCTTCTTTTTTTTAATGTTTATTTCTGAGAGAGAGAGACAGAGAGAGAGACAGAGAAACAGAGTGCGAGCAGGAGAGGGGCAGAGAGAGAGGGAGACACAGAATCTGAAGCAGGCTCCAGGCTCCACACTGTCAGCACAGAGCCTGACATGGAGCTCGAACCCACGAACTATGAGATCATGACCTGAGCCAAAGTCAGAAGCTTAACTGACTGAGCCACCCTGGCATCCCTTCCATGCTCTTTTTATACCTGCATAATTGGGTAAGCTCTGGGTGTCACGCTGGTGTGCCCCATGTTCTACCCTGAAAAAATATCCTCTAAGGTCCAACCAGAAGGAAAACTGTCTATTTAAATCAGAGAGAATTGAGTACAAGGAAATGGTTACACAAGTGCCAGAAAAACTAAGTGAAAAAGAGGAAGGGGAGGCGATCTGGAGGTTAGCAGCAGCAAGAAGTTACACCCCTAGTTGGGAGCAACAAAAGGAGGAAGTAGTGTTACCACTGCTCAGGGCCTGGAGGCACCTGATAGAACCTGAAACCACGGAGGACCTGTCTGATGGACACTGATACCAAAGACGTGATGCAGTCATTGCCAGGGAGGCACTGGTGGCATAGAAGGAAGGGAGAAATACTCTGGCTTCTTCCTTCCTTCTCCCTGCTAATCTCTCATCAGAAAACCCTACAGAATGCCCACTGACAACGGGAGCATAGGGAAAGCAGCCTGCACTACCTTCCCCACTCTCTACACCCCAAGAAGAGCAGAGAAGGGCAAGAGATGAATCTGGGAACAAAAAGACCACAGTCTGATCCACTACATTTAGGGATCATGCCAATTTTGGGCTTTGTCTCTCCTACTGACTTCTCCCTCCCTGACAGTTACTCTACCCCATTAACTTCTACCCCAGTTTCACTTTACCTGTGACCCTTCACAAACATTCTTTGATCCTATGAGACCCTATGCCTTTGTGGGGCATTCTTGGATCCATAGGTGCCCCTATGCCTTCGTGGGGCACCTGACAACTCAAGATCAAGCAGCTGGCTCACTCTGCTTGCCCAGCCTAGTGGAGATGAATCCAGCCCAGTGGACCTTGTTCCAAAGTTCATCCACCAGCCTCCCAGCTGATCTCACACCAAAAGCTGGGGGGTGAACTACACAAGTTCAGAGTAGAGAGAGCAATGTGATGTTGGTGACCTAGGCCAGTGTTCACGCTTTTAGTGATGTGATTAGGGCAGCTTCTGCATCACTGCAATTCTGGGCTTCCACTTTTCAATGACGATGTTTTCCTGTCACAATCGTTGGTCCTTTACACTTACTTTATGACACACCAATGAGAGTTTATAAAGTGGAATAAGGACAAGCTACAACTTAAGATTTATTATTATTATTCATAAAGTCTTTCACTAAGCATCTGCTTTGATCTCTATGATAACCTCATGCTGTTAAGGCAGAGTTTCTCATGTTTGGCACTAATGACGTTTTGAGATGGACAATTCTTTGTGGGTGGCTCCCCTGTGCACTGAGGATGTTTAGTGGCATCCCTGGCCTCTACCTACTAGTTGCCACTAGCAATCACCTCCCCCAAGTTTTGACAACCAAAAATGTCTCCAGATATTGCCACATGTACCTTGGGAGGTGGAAATCACCCCTGGTTAAGAACGACTGTGTTAAGGGGAGGATGGTTACTATGATCCCATTTTATGGATGAAGAAAATAAATAAAAGAGATATTAAGGGAGCATGCCAGGTCTTATATATCAACTTATTTTTTTAGTTTTTGTGTGGACTATAAGTCAAATATCAGTGGGAAATTCTTGGGGGGGAGAATTTGCTGTTCTGGGGCAAAGTTAAAATTGGTAGCCAAAATGTGAGAAGAAAAGGCACTAGTTACTGTTTTGAAATTCATTTCTACGCCCTAGAAACTGAAGTGAGAATCTTGATTTTGACAGTTGTGGAATATTATCCTAACAGCTTTATGTTGTAAGAAATTGAGTGCTAGATTATCAGGGACAGCCTCACAATTTGCTTAGCAGGGGAAATAGCCCAAGTAGTGGCTTTCCATCTGGCTTTGACTTAATGACTAAATTATTTTAATTTTCTCCTGCATTTGAAATCTTTGGTTTCTTCAAGAGAAGAACACCTTAATTTCCTTCATCACATCTGTCTGCTCACTAATATGCGTGTTTTCCTCTTTGTCAGCACTTGACTACCAGATGAAGTTTAGATAAATGGTCATCTGCTTACATTACAGTTGTTTTATTATGGAGTTTGGATGGAAGAGTTATAGCAGATAGTCCCAAGGAGAAGAGGCTGCACTCTCTGTGGTTCGTTGAACCCATATGGATCAGAACAGCTGGAAGGATGGATTTGCTACCTGAGGCCAGCAATTGTGTAGCCAACCGTGATTCCCACTTGCTGACCCTCGCATTATGCATTGCAGTTGAGGGAATGTTGATCACTCCTTTCCATTTTGTGATGGATGGTGTTGTTTAAAACTGATGGTCTTATAAACTATCGGAGAGTTTCCACATCTCACAGATGTGAATGAGGCAGATAGTCAATAAATAATACAATGTTTTCAAGGAACTTGTGCTGCTCTCCACCATGTGGGCTAAACTGTCCTGCTAACAAGCAACTGTGAAGGTAGCTTAGGCCTGAAATGGAAAGGCTTCTTGAAAAAAAAATGGTTTCTGGCTAGTATAATAATAAGCAAATATGCTTTTTTCTAGGTCTGTGGTTTAAAATTGCTTTAGATGAGATATTTGACTCCGAGGTCAGCTCCTGAAAGCATCTGCCATTACCTAGAATGTTAATCTGTGGTTAGCAGAGTTGTAGCAAAGCTTGAGAAGACAGAGCCTTACTGATACAGATACACCTGTTCAGGCTGAGGTGATGGGTGCTAATTCATAAAAGGTGATTTTCTTCTATAGTGTAAGGTCAGGTGAGCCATCCACAAAGAGTTGTTTGGAAAGACCGTCATGGCCGACACCATTAAACTTTTACATCATCCACATAACTCCCCTGGCTCCTAAGCAACCTTTCAATTAGCATTTGGCTTTCCAAGTAGTTCCATCTTGGAGTGAAGTATAGGGCAGACAAACCAATGGGAGCAGCCTAGTCATGTCCTCGTCAATATACATGACAGGCATATTTTTCATTATACAAATTAATAAATTGGCATCGAGTTGAAAATGAATAAAATCAGTTAAGGAGTCTTCGTTCACATTCATAAAAAGGTTGGATGTAGTCCCTGGATTCTAGCTCTGTTCCTTTCTATCGGAAGAAGTGAAATGAGGCACCAGAGTAGTCTTAGCACTGCATCAGGTGTTTAACATAGTTTTCCAGTCGTTGTGTGGAATCTTCTTTATCCAAGCAGGTAATCAGTCTCCTCTGAGCAGAAGCTACTCTTCCTACAATTTTTAAAATATGCTATAGTACATAGTACAATGCTGGGACACGTTACACATTCACTTAAAAATTATTACTGTTTTTCTGGCTTCTCTAATATGTTGAATGGATTAATTAAGTGAAGAGGCATTTGTAAAGGTGGAGAACAGTCTATTACGAGGACAGTGGAGTGCTACATAATGATAACTTGGTTGATTTACAGCATTATATACATTGGGCCACCTGTGTGAAATCCCCATTACCACGTAGTCCATGATGCCTTTTTCTAAAGGACATTTGTTGTGAGTTCCAGTATATGTGTGTGACTTAAAGAGCAATAGTACATACTACTGCTGTATTAGATTTATATAAAGGAAGGAAACTTCTAAATATATCAGGAGAGAGGGTCCTTGAATGTACTGGCAATATACTTATTTTTTTATTATTATTTTTAATGTTTATTTATTTTTATGAGAGAGAGAGAGAGTGCGTGCGTGAGCAACTGGGGGAGGGGCAGAGAGAGGGAGACAGAACCTAAAGCAGACTCAATGCTCTGAGCTGTCAGTACAGAACTGGCAATATACATTTATGATCTGAACTCCTGTTTTAATATTTGGCTACTACACTACTTTACTAAATATGAAGACTGGAAAGGTGAAGAACTCTGCAAAAAAGGAGCTTTTGGAATAATTCTGTACCGGGTGCCAGCATGGATATTAGGTAGCTTAAAAACACTAGGACAGAGGGGCGCCTGGGCGGCTCAGTTAGTTGAGCATCTGACTTTAGCTCAGGTCATGATCTGCATGGTTTATGCATCGGGCTCTGTGCTGACAGCTTGGAGCCTGGAACCTGCTTTGGGTTCTGTGTTTCCCTCTCTCCCTGGCCCTCCCCTACTTGTGCTCTTTCTCTTTCTCAAAAAAAAAAAAAAAAAAAAGAAAAGAAAAGAAAAAGAAAAAATTAAAAATTTAAAAAAAACACTGGGACAGAGAAAGCTGATTCAAATAGGAAATTTTCAAATAAAAATGACTAGTGGTTAAAATCTGTATTTAGCCCCATTTTTGCTGGTTGTTAATATATGGTAATAATTTAATATTGGAATCACTTTAGGTTGCTTTGAATCTTGGGGTGTGTGTGTCTTTGCTTGGCTTTGAAATACTTTCTTAGTCTTTCTGGTAATCTCAGCTGTCACAGACAAGGGGCTCATTTGTATGTACTGCACCTGAATTTTTCACTGTAGTACTTGGATAATAACTCACTGTATCAGTCTCTTGTAGCTGCTCTAACAAACTTGGTGTCTTAAAACAACAGAAATTTGTTCTCTCCAAGTTCTAGAAGCCCTAAGTCTGAAATCAGTATCCCTTGGTTGAAATCAAGGTATCAGCTTGGCAGTGCTCCCTCCATAGGCTCAGGGAAGAATCTATTCATTGCTTTTCTCAGCTTCTCTTGGCTGCCGATTCCTTGCCTTGTGGCCATGCGCAAGCCTTGGCTGGGTCACATTGCCTCTTCTGTCGAATTTCCTTCTGCCATCTCTTTTAAGGATACATGTAATTGCATTTAGGTCCCACCTATATAATCTAGGGTAATCTCCGCATCTCAAGATCTTTAATCATATCGGCCAAGTCCTTTTTGCCATATAAGGAGATATTTATAGATTCCAGGGATTAGGATATAGATATTTTTAGGGGGCAGTATTCAGCCTACACGAATTATTTATTACTTTGTATAGCTAGCGCTTTAGTTCAAAGTTCTTTTTCCTCAACACTTAGTAAGACATTTTTTCCTATTGTTTTCTAGCATTTCGTGTTACGCATCAGAAGTCCAATGTCAGTTTAATTACCATTCTTTAGTAAGTAATCTTCTTGCTTTACTTAGTAACGAATTACTTACTAAGATTACTTAGTAAGTAATCTTACTTCTTTAGTAAGTAATCTTCAATACATACTAGAAGCTTAATAGGTTTTCCTTCTGTTCTCAGATGTCACACATTTCTCCAGTATTTGTCTATATATTATGGACCCCCACCTCCAGCATTTCTGTAAAATATTTAGCATGTGTTTTCTATCTAATCACTTAGATATTTCTTCACTTCAGGAAAAAAATTCTCTTTAGTATTTCTTTATTTAATTCTCTCCATCTTCTCTCTTATCTCTTTTTAGAACTCAGATTTTCGATCTCAAATTATCACCTAATTTTCCTTTAAATTTTTTTATCCCTTTGTTATTTTTGCATTGTATTTTGCAAAAGTTCATCAGCTTTACATATTGAACTTTAGTTTCTGATATTCATTGCTTCCATTTGAATTAATTTTTATTTTGGCTTTCCTAATTTTTATTTCTAGGAACTCTGGATGCTTCTTTTTAATAGTAGCCTGTAATAGTTTTATGGCTCTAATGTTTTGAATCTCTCTGAAGATTTTAACTATGCTTTTAAAAATTATTTTCTTTTTTCCTGCATCAATCTGCTTCCTTTTGTTGAAATATTATACCAAGGTAAGTTGGGTTTATTCTGCACTATCATAAAGCCATATGATAAGAACCTCTCTGTGACTACCATACTTAACTACACTAGGCTCTGCCCTTGGAGACATGTTCAGCCTCAGGTGATTGTAGTTGTCCAAATGCTCTAAAATATAGTGACTCTAAGATTACTCACAAAAAGAATGCATTAATAGGGGCAATTTTCAACTCACTGAGAGCTGATTTCCCCACTAGATTGTGAGCCTGTTGAAAGTCGATAATCACTTTTTATCCAGTGCTGTATCTATCTGTAGCACTTAGCACAGTTCTGGCCCCAAATTATTTCTTATGAATATTTATTAAATTAAAGAATGAATAAATATATGATAGGCCAAGTTTGGCATAGATTACCAGCTCATTTATATTGAAGGCAGAATTTAAAGAAAATAGTCCTTTGGGAAGAACACTTTATTACATACTTCATTGTTTATTGCTTCATACATAGTTGGACTGAAGTATAACTACGGGATATATCTTACAGAGGGTTTTCTGAACACTTGAGAATGGCCAGTCAGTAAAGAGCTCTTTCTCTGCCAGTCCATTCTCTCAGAGATAAGAGGGAGGACAGGCTGCTTTAATGCCCATCACGTTTCCATGCCTGTGTTGGAGCTGTTTCTTCTTCCACAAGGACCCCTCTCCCCTAAACCCCCCTCCATCCACCTCCCACTCCTGCCTGCCTTCCCTGACTACTTCAAACCACATTGATCTCTCCATTCTGAGCTACAATGGGACTTTTTATGTGTATCACACTATTTAGTACTTCAGTTTATTGAACAAATATTTATTTTCTCTGTACTTGGCTCTAAGCTATTTTCCAAAGGTGATACAAAGATGAAAAAACTCATGGTCCTGCTTTTAAAAAAACCTTAGATCTGCTAGGGAATTTAGTATATAATAAATATCTCTAACAAAACTCATCAAGACAAGTAGCATGGGACCAGTGAGATCATGTATGCAAGTAGTTCACGGTGGAGAGAAACAATATCGACCTAGCTTGGAAAGGTATGTGGCTTTGGCAATGGCCTTGGAAGTTGGGTAGGATTTTGTCAGAAGATAATAGAGGGTCAGGGAGGAAAGAAGACAGAAAAAAGCAATCATGTCTGAAGTGCTCAATTTAAGCCACAAAAGGCAAACAAATAGTAGAAGACAATAATAGAAACAATGAACAAGTGTAACAAATAGAAAACAGTAATAAATATGGTATCTATTAATCCAGCTATATCAATAATCACTTTGAAATCAATGATGTATCAGTACTCACTTTGAATATCAATGGTTTAAATGTACAATTAAAAGAGATTGTCAGAATGATCAAAAAACAAGACCCAACGATATGTTATCTACAAGAAATCTACTTTAAATATAAGACATTTATAGATTAAACGGATGGAAAAAAATGTACCATGCTAACACCAATCAAAAGAAATCAGGAGTGGGTACATTAATTTTAGACAGAGCAGACTTCAAAGCAAGGAAAGTTATCAGGGATAAAGAGGGGCATTACATACTGATAAGATGGGAGTGTCAGTTCTTCAAGAAGACATAGCAATCTTTAACGTGTGTTTATCTAACAACAGAGCATCAAAATATGTGAGGCAAAGACTGACAGAACTGCAAGGAGAAATAGATGAATCCACTATTATAGCTGATACTTCACTCTTCTGTCATAAATGGACAGATCCAATGGGCAGAAAATAATTAAGCATGTAGTTGAACTCAACAACATCATCAATCAACTAGATGTAGTTGACAACTATAGACTACTTCATCCACCAACAGCAGAATACACATTCTTTTCAAGCTTACGTGGAACATTCACCAAGATAGTCCACATTCTGAGTCATAAAGCACAATTTAACAAATGTAAAAGAATATAAATCATACAATGTCTGCTATCAGAGTATAATAGACTTAAACCAGAAATTTATAACAAAGATAACTGGAAAATTCCAAAATATATAGGGACTAAGCAACATACTTTTTTTTTTTTTTTTGAGAGAGAGAGAGAGTTCAAGCAAGTGTGTGTGTGTGGGGCGGGGTGCAGAGAGAGAAGGAGAGAGAATCCCAAGCAGGCTCCACTCTGTCAGTGCACAGCCAGCCTAGTGTGGGCCTTGATCTCACAAACTGAGATCATGACCTGAGCTGAAAACAAGAGCTGGCCACTTAACCAACTGAGCCACCCAGGCCCCCCTAAACAACATACTTCTAAGTAACACATAGGTCAAAGAAGAAATCTTGATACAATTTTTTCAAGTATTTTGAACTAAATGAAAATGAACAAAACTTATTAAAATATGTGGGAGTCAGTGGAAGCAATGATTAGAAGAAAAATTATAGCGTTGAAAGCATGAATGAGAAAAGAAGAAAGATATAAATCATCTAAACTTCCACCTTAGAAAACTATAAAAAGAGAGAAAATTAAATTGAAAGTAAGAAGAAGAAAAGAAATGATAAATAATAGAGTAGAAATCAATGAAATTGAAAAGAGAAAATTGATAGAGAAGATCAATAAAATCAAAAGCTGGGTTTTTTTTCAAAGGTCAATAAAATTGATAAGCCTCTAGCCAGGGCAACTAAGAAAATGCAGAGAGGATGCAAATTATTGATATCTGAAATAAAAGAGGTATATCACAACATATACCATCATATTAAAAAGATAATAAAGGATACTATGAGCACTCCATGCTTACAAATTTGATAACTTCGGTAAAATGGACCAATTCCTTGAAAGGCACAATCTGCCAAAATTTATACAAGGAGAAACATACAATTTGAATATGCCTGTATCTAATAAAGAAATTAAATATGTGATTAATAACCTTCCAAAACAAAGCACCAGGCCCAGGTGGATGCACTGGTGAATTTTGTCTTCCCAATATTCTACAATCTTTTTTCAGAAGATAAAAGCAGAAGGATTACTTCCTGACTTATGCTATAGGCCAACATTATCCTAATACCAAAATCAGGCAAAGACATTACAAGAAAACACAACTACAGACCAATATTTCTCATGAGCATAAATGTAAAGATCTTCAAGAACATATTGGTAACTCAAATCCAATAATGTGTAAAATGAATTGTACACTAGGACCCAAGTAGCAGAATTTACCCAAGTAGGCAAATCCGAGTAGTGGAATTTACCCAAGGAGTCAAATCCGGTTTAACGTTTGAAAACCAATGATGTATTCATTCTATCACATCAACAGGCTGAAGAAGAAAAATCACAGGATCATATCAATAGATGCGGGAAAAGCATTTGACAAAATTCAACACCGACTGATGGTAAAAACTCAGTAAACTAGGAATAGAGGGAAACTTCCTCAATTTGACAAAGAACATGAACAAAAAAAATCTACAGCTAACATCACACTAATGGTGAGAAACTACAAGTTTTCCTATGAAGATCAGGAACAGGGCAAGGATGTCCCCTCTCACTATTCCTTTTCAACATTGTATTGGAAGTCCTGGCTGATGCAACAAGATGAAAAAAAAAAAAAAAAGAAATGAAAGGTATACTGATTGGGTAGGAAGAAATAAACCTATTGTTTAGAGATGATAGGATTGTCTACGTAGAAAATCTGAAAGAATCAACAACAACAACAACAACAAACCTCCTGGAACTAATAAGTGGTCATAGCAAAGCTGCAGGATACAAGGTTAATTAGTATTCAGAAGTCAATCCCTTTCCTATATAACAGTGATAAACAAATGGAATTTGAAATTAAAAGCACTATACTATTTACATTTGCACACCCCTAAATATGTATGTTTAGATATAAATCTAACAAAATATATATAAGATCTAGATGAGGACACTTACAAAAATCTGATGAATGAAGTCAAAGGTGAACTGTATAAATGGGGAGATATTCCATGTTCTTGTTTGGAAAGATTCAACACTGTCAAGATGCCACTTCTTCCCAGCTTGACCTACAGATTCAACGTAAGCCCAGTCAAAATACTAGCAAGTTATTTTGTGGATATTGACAAACTGATTCTAAAGTTTATATGGAGAGGCAAAAGACCCAGAATAAGCAACACAATATTTAAGGAGAAGAGCATTTGCAGGACTGACACATCCAACTTCAACACTTACTATAAATCTACCTAAGGCATTGTGGAACTGGTGAAAGAATAGACAAACAGACCAATGGAATGGAATAGAGAGCCCACCAACAGACCCACAAATATAGTCAGCTGATCTTGGGTTAAGGAGGAAAGGCAGCACAATGAAAAAAAAACATTTTTTCAATACATGGTGCTGGAATAATTAGACTTCCACATGCAAAAAAAAATTTAGACACAGACTTTCCACTGTTCACAAAAACTAAGTCAAAATGGATCACAGAGCTAAATGCAAAGTGCAAAAAATGTAAACTCCTAGAAGATAGCATGGAAGGCAATCTAGATGACCTTGGGTTTGGTGATGACTTTTTTGATGCAACATCAAAGACGTGATCCATGAAAGAAAAAATAAGTAAGCTGTATGCCATTAAAATGAAAAATTTTTGCTCTGTGAAAAACAATTTCAAGAGGATAAAAACATAAGCCACAGACTGGGAAAAAATATTTACAAAAGATGTATATGTTAAAGAACTGTTATCAAAATATACAAAGTCCTAAAACTCAACAATAAGAAAACAAACAACCGAGTTAAAAATGAACCAAGAGGGGTGCCTAGATGGCTGGGTCCGTTAGGTATCTTACTTTAGCTCAGGTCAGGATCTCACAGTTTGTGAGTTAGAGCCCTGCATCAGGCTCTCTGCTGTCAGCACGGAGCCCACTTCAGATCATCTGTCCCCGTCTCTCTTTGCCCCTCTCCTGCTCATGCTTTGTCTATCAAAAATAAATAAACATCCAAAAAAAAAAAAAAAAGAGAACCAAGACCTTAAAATCTTTTATCAAAAAAGATACACATTTATCAGGCGCCTGGGTGGCGCAGTCGGTTAAGCGTCCGACTTCAGCCAGGTCACGATCTCGCGGTCCATGAGTTCGAGCCCTGCGTCAGGCTCTGGGCTGATGGCTCAGAGCCTGGAGCCTGTTTCCGATTCTGTGTCTCCCTCTCTCTCTGCCCCTCCCCCGTTCATGCTCTGTCGCTCTCTGTCCCAAAAATAAATAAACGTTGAAAAAAAAATTAAAAAAAAAAAAAGATACACATTTATCAGCATGGCCAAAACTCAGAACACTGACATGCAGAGAGGATGTGGAACAACACGAACTCTCATTCATTGCCGGTGGGATGCAAAATGGTATATACTACTTTGGAAGGCAGTTTGACATTTAAAAACAACAACAACTAAACATACTATTACCATATAATCCAGCAGTCCTATTCCTTGGTATTTACTGAAAGGAATTGAAAACATGTCCACACACACACACACAAACCTGCACACAGATGTTTATAACAACTTTATTCATAATTGTCAAAACTTGGAAACAACAATGATGTCCTTCAGCAGGTGAATGGTAGTACATCCAGACAATAGAATGTTATTCAGTTCTAAAAATAAATGAGTTATCAAGCCATGAAAAGACATAGAGGAAGTTTAAATGCATATTACTAAGTGCAAGAAGCCAATCTGAAAGGGCTACGTACTATATGATTCCAATTATATATCATTCTGAAGAAAGGTAAAACTGTGGAGACAATAAAAATATCAGTGGTTGCCTTGGGTTGAGTGGAGAGAGGGGGCAGAGATTGTTTAAGGCAGTGAAAATACTCTGATGCTATAATCATAGATACATATCATCATGCATTTGCCCAAACTTTAGAATGTACAGCGTCAAGAGTGATCCTTAGTGTGAAATATGGACTTTGAGTGATTATTATGTGTCAGTGTTAGTTCGTCGGTTGTAACA
The DNA here is from genome assembly GCF_022079265.1 of Lynx rufus. Classification (NCBI taxonomy): domain Eukaryota; kingdom Metazoa; phylum Chordata; class Mammalia; order Carnivora; family Felidae; genus Lynx; species Lynx rufus. The sequence continues at coordinate 16,232,495 of NW_025814827.1, forward strand.
AATGTACCATGCTAGTGGTGTGTGTTGCTAATAGGAGAGGTGTGCATGTGTGCAGGAGGGGATATATGGGAAATCTGTGTACCTTCCTCTCGATTTTACTGTGAACCTAAAGCTGATCTAAAAATGTCTTTAATAAAAAATCCGGGGGCGCCTGGGTGGCGCAGTCGGTTGGGCGTCCGACTTCAGCCAGGTCACGATCTCGCGGTCCGTGAGTTCGAGCCCCACGTCAGGCTCTGGGCTGATGGCTCGGAGCCTGGAGCCTGTTTCCGATTCTGTGTCTCCCTCTCTCTCTGCCCCTCCCCCGTTCATGCTCTGTCTCTCTCTGTCCCAAAAATAAATAAAAAACGTTGAAAAAAAAAAATGAAAAAAAAAAAATCCGTGAAGAGAAGCAGTCATGTGAGCAAAGATATGGAGTCAAGAAAACTGGGGCTTTTTTTTTTTATATTCATTTATTTTTGATAGAGTGAGACAGAGTGCGAGCGGGGCAGGGACAGAAAGAGAGGGAGACATGGAATCCGAAGCAGGCTCCAGGCTCCGAGCTGTCAGCACAGAGCTGGACATGGGGCTCGAACCCATGAACCATGAGATCATGACCCGAGCTGAAGTTGGACACTCAACCGACTGAGCCACCCAGACACCCTGAAGAAAACTGGGGCATTTTAACAGAACTGAGAATTTGGCTAGTTTCTGAGCACAGGTAGAATCTGATGCTCAGACAACAGAGTTTCTGCGTGACAGCAATAGGGTGGGTGGAGCAGAGGAGTTTGATAGATTCTTTTGGGAACTTGAACTCTCAAGTTTATCGCAGTTCCTTGTAAACTTCTCACTTCACACATCTATCTAACTGGTCCCATGCATGTGGTCCCATGAACGTGGTAGATAAGAAAGAATAATTTTAAATGTGTTTGGACTGCCTCTCTAAGACTTTGGAGGATCTTGATTGTCCTGATAAGGCATTGGTGTTCTATTTTTTAAGTGTTTCTCTACACATACCGCCCTGAAGGCTACAAATGCTATCATGATTTTGAAATTATAGCACAGCAGCAAGGAGCTGTTCCTGGATTTCCAGAGCATAGGTGAGCAGACTGGAGGTTGAGCTTAAAACTTTGCCCCATTGAGCTACAATCATTGAGATAAATAGAAAGTGCCTTCCATCAGACAATAAGCAGCTTAGGCACTAAGTATAAATGTATCTTACACTTACCTTGGATCTTCCATAATTCCAGCAGATTTCTATACTTGCTCCCTAACCCACAACCTTGCTAAGGCCTGTGAGGCCCTGAATGACCTGACCTCTAACTATCACACCTTTTTGGATTGATTGAGTTGCTTTGTTTTCCCCTCCCTGCCTTTTCCTAAGTAAGTGGGGTTGTTTTGTTTTGTTTTGTTTTGTTTTGTTTTGTTTTGTTTTGTTTTGTTTTGACAGAGAGAGTGAGTGCATACACAAGCCAGGGAAGGGCAGAGGGAGAAGAGGAGAGAAACTCTTAAGCAGTCTCCACACTAACCACGGAGCCCCACTCAGGACTCTGTCTCACAACTGTGAGATCATGACCTGAGCTGAAATCAAGAGTTGGATGCTCAACTGACTGAGCCATGTAGGCACTCCTGATTTGTTTTCTTATATCATTGTTTTCTCTCTCAAATTTGGAAGTTATGGTACTTCTTACTGGTTGTCCTCAAAATCTTATTATGCATCTTAAAGTATGAAGTTAATATTTTAACCGCTTTCCAGAATAATACAAGAATACTTCTTGATCAATCTACTTCGGTTCAGCTGATGTGATATTGTTACTCAGAAGTGTGGATGCTTTTTATTTTTTTTTTATTATTTAAAAAAAAATATTTTTAACATTTATTTATTTTTGAGACAGAGAGAGACAGAGCATGAACAGGGGAGGGGCAGAGAGAGAGGGAGACACAGAATCCGAAACAGGCTCCAGGCTCTGAGCTGTCCGCACAGAGCCCGACGCGGGGCTCGAACTCACGGACCGTGAGATCATGACCTGAGCCGAAGTCGGACGCTTAACCAACCGAGCCACCCAGGTGCCCCATGGATGCTTTTTAAAGCTCATTAGACATTATTATGTTTATATGGATAAATAATTACACAGTTTACCAATTTCTTTGATCATTTTTCCTACTTACATCTCAGACTTTTCTTCCTCTGACATTATTTTCCTTCTTTCTAAAGAACATCTTTTAGTGGCGCCTGGGTGGCTGAGTTGGTGAGTGTCCAACGTCGCCTCACCTCATGATCTCATAATTCATGGATTCGAGGTCTGCGTTGAGCTCTATGCTTACAGCTCAGAGCTTGGAACCTGCTTCGGATTCTGTGTCTCCCTCTCTCTCTGCCCCTGCCTTGCTTGCACTCTACCTCTCTCTTAAAAATAGATGAACATTAAGAAATTAAAAAAAATAAAGAAAGAAAGAAAATCTTTCAGAAATTCCTTTTAGTGAAAGCTTGTCAATGATAAATTCTCCATTTCTGTTTCTGTTTCTGTTTTTAAAATCAGAAAATATGCTCAATTTGCTCTCATTCTTTTTTTTTTTTAACGTTTATTTTTGAGACAGAGAGAGACAGAGCATGAACGGGGGAGGGACAGAGAGAGAAGGAGACACAGAATGGGAAGCAGGCTCCAGGCTCTGAGCCATCAGCCCAGAGCCCGACGCGGGGCTCAAACTCACGGACTGCGAGATCGTGACCTGAGCTGAAGTCGGACGCTTAACCGACTGAGCCACCCAGGCGCCCCGCTCTCATTCTTTTTTTAAAATAAAGTTTATTTATTTTGAGAGAGAGAGAGAGCATGCAAGCAGGGGAGAGGCAGAGAGAGAGGGAGAGAGAGAATCCCAAGCACTGGCAGCACAGAGCCTAATGTAGGGTTTGAACTCAGAAACCATGAGATCATGACCTGCACCAAAGTCATACACTTAACCGACTGAGCCATCCAGGTGCCCCTAATTTGTTCTCATTCTTAAAAGAGAATACTTTTAAAACTTAGAAAGATAGCTTTGCTGGGATGATTGAAGGCTGACATTTATTTTTTGTTCAGCTCTTTGAAAAGAAAATAGTTCACCATCTCCTGGCTTCCGTTATTGCTATGTATCTAATTGTTATTCTGTGGATATGCTCTGTCTTTTCTCTCTTGCTGCTTGTAAGATATTTTTGTTTTGTTTTGTTTTAAGTGCTTGGCAGTTTTACCACGATATGTATAGGATTTATTTAGTATTATTAATCTGTTTGGTAGTAGCTGTGCTTCTTGTATCTACAGATTTATATCTTTCATCCATTCTGTGATATTCTCAACTGTTATCTCTATTGTGCTTTTCCATTCTAATTCTGCCCTTCTGTAACTTTGATTATATATACATCAGATTTCTTCTTTTCAGTTTTCACTTCTCTTCAGTTCTATTAATATTGTCCATCTCCTTGTCTCTGTGTTGCATTCTGAGTAATTCCCATTAATCTATATTCTAGTACACTAATCCTGTGTTAATCTGTGTTTGGTATACTGTTTAATCCTGAATTCGTTTTTTCTTTAGATGTTTATGTATTATTATTTTTTAAACATATGTATGCCTTTTGTTTTTAAAAAATTTTTAAATATTTATTTATTTTTGTGAAAGAGAAAAAGAGAGACAGAACATGAGTGAGGGAGAGGGAGAGGGAGAGAGAGAGAGAGAGAGACAGAATCTGAAGCAGGCTGTAGGCTCTGAGTTGTCAGCACAGAGCTTGATGCAGGGCTGGAACTCATGAACCACAAGATGATGGCCTGAGCAGAAGTCGGATGCTTAATGGACTGAGCCACCCAGACACCCCTAAATGTTTATTTTAAAAATCAACTTTGAGGTATAATTTGCATAAAAATATACGGGCAGTAAGTATACAGCTTGTTTTTTTTTTTAATTTATTTATTTTTGAGAGAGAGCAGGACAGTGGCAGAGAGAGAGAAAGAGAGAGATTGAATCCTGGAGCCACCAGGTGCCCCTATAGCTTGGTTTTGACACACTCTCCTGTGCAATCATGGCCAAAAATAAGACTATTAAGCATTTTCTTAACCACAAAAATTTCCTTTCTCATTTGTTCTTTTTTATCTCCTCCTCCAGTCTTGACCTCTGGCAACTACTCACTTGTTTTCTAGAACAATACTTTAGCTATTCTTATTCTCAGATTTTATATAAATGGAATCATATAGTATGTATAATGTAGTATGTTGAGTTTCTTTCACTCAGCAAAATGTGCTTGAGATTCATGCATGTTGTTGTGTGTATCAGTAGTCCTAACCATTTAATTTCTGAGTAGTGTTCTATTCAATGGATTTCCCACAAATTGGTAGCCCATTTTCCTATTGATGGATATTTGGAATGCTTACAAATTTCTGGCTCTTGTGAATGAAGCAGTTACAGAATACCTGTGTACAAGTCTATGTGTGGACATATGTTTTTATTTCTCTTGGGTGAATACCTAGAAGTAGGATTGTAGGATTGCATGATAAATGCATGTGTAACTTTAAAAGCATATGCCAAACATTTTTCTAATGTAGCTGTACATATTAATTCCTATTAGCAGTGTATAAAAATTCTTGTTGTACCATGTCCTTACCAACACTTGGTATGGTTAATCTTTCTCATTTTAACCATTGTGACAACTATATGGTGATATCTCCTGGTTTTAGTTTGCATTTCCCATAATGAATAATAATGTAAGGAATATTTTTGTGTGTTTAATGACTCTACATATCTTTGGTGAAATGTCTGTTCAAATCTTTTGACCATTTTTAAAATTGGGTTATTTATATTTTTATTGTTGAGTTATAAGAGTTCTCTATATATTCTGGAGAGTATTTCTTTATCAGGTAAGTATATGGTATATGATTTGAGATTAAGATTCAGGGTCAGAATTTTCTTTTTCTTTTTCTTTTTCTTTTTTTTTGGCATGTAGATATCCAGTTGTTTCAGCACTGGTTTTTGATGAGACTGTCTTTTCTACATTGACATCTTTGTTGAAAATCAACTTACCTCATATACCTAGGTTTATCTGTGAACTCTATTTAGTTCCATTGAAGTGTAAAACCATCTTTGTAGAAATGCTACCCTATTTTGATTAATGCATTTTTATAGCAATAATAAGTTTTGAAATCAGTGTAAATCCTTAACTTTCATCTTCTTTTTCAAAAATTTTTTGGCTATTTTAGGTTGTTTGAATTTCCATATTAATTTTAGAATAAGTTGTCAATTTCTACAAAATCACCTGCTCAGATTTATATTGACATTGCATGGACTCTATAGATCAATTTAGGGATAATTAATATCTTTTCAATACTGAACCTTCCCATTCATGAACTTAGTATATCTCTCCTTTTCTTTAGGTCTTCTTTAATTTCTGTCAGAAATGTTTTGTAGTTTTCAACAAGCAGATCTTGCACATATTTTGCTAAATTTATCTCTTGTGTTTAATGGTTTTTTTTATGCCAAAGGAAATGGCATATTTTGGAAATTCTCAATTCCCAATTGTTTATAGCTGGTATAAAGAAGTAACAATTTTTCCATATTGACCTTGTATCCTATGACCTTGAAAAACTCAATTGTTAGTTGTACTAACATTTTTTAGTTATAGTATTATGTGACTAATGCTGCATGACAGGTTAGCTCCAGACTTAAATGGCTTAACAAAATAACATCTGTTATATTACAGTTTTTGTGGGCCGAGAGTCTGGATGCGGCTAGACTGCACCCTTCCAGCTCAAAATCTCTCACAAGGTTGAAATCAAGGTGATGGCCATGGCTGCCATCATTTCAAGGCTTGAATAGAGAAGAATCTGCCAGTACAATGTTGAACAGAAGTGGTGACAATACACATCCTTGAATTCTCTCTGATTTTAAGGTTTAGTATGATGTTAAAAGTAGAAATTTTGGTAGATGCCCTTAAGAACTGGAGGTTTGATTAAATATGTTGGAAAGCTAAATATTAAGAATAAAAATTTTAAAAGGCATCTTTTTACGCAAAACTAAAATAAAGATTGACTATTTTTCTTTTTTTTTTTAACGTTTATTTATTTTTGAGACAGAGAGAGACAGAGCATGAACAGGGGAGGGGCAGAGAGAGAGGGAGACACAGAATCTGAAACAGGCTCCAGGCTCTGAGCTGTCAGCACAGAGCCCGACGCGGGGCTCAAACTCACGGACCGCGAGATCATGACCTGAGCCGAAGTCGGACGCTTAACCGACCAAGCCACCCAGGCGCCCCAAGATTGACTATTTTTCTAAAACCTATGAGGTCTGTTATGTTTAGGAATTGAGAGTTTTCAGTTTTAAATGATAATTTATTGTATATATTTATTACTTAAAAAATCGTTGAGGGATGGGCAATACCTCATAATCAAGGGCATAATTATTTCTGCAGCAAAACATGAGTGTTTACCTGGGATAAATAAAATCTTTTATAGAATCATGTCAGTTCAAGTCAGGTTTTCCTTCAACTGAGCTCCAATCAGATAAAGTTTTCCTATTAAAGGAATATTGATAAAATTGTTCATAGGTTTTTATTTTTTTTTTAATTTTTTTTAATGTTTATTTATTTTTGAGACAGAGAGAGACAGAGCATGAATGGGGGAGGGGCAGAGAGAGAGGGAGACACAGAATCAGAAGCAGGCTCCAGGCTCTGAGCCATCAGCCCAGAACCCGACGCGGGGCTCGAACTCACAAACCGTGAGATTGTGACCTGAGCTGAAGTCGGACGCTGAACCGACTGAGCCACCGGGCACCCCTAGGTTATTAAAATTTATTTTAGAAATGTAGGTAAGAGATTGAGGGCCTGTAATAGACACTAATAATAAACAGATAGGAGGGGGAACATTTGAATAGAAGTCAAAGCATGCTAAAAGCTTTGCTTATGCTTTGGTAGAAAAAATAATTCTAAAGCACCCAACGTGAGAGGCACAGTGACAAGGAAGTCTCAATTGAAATACAGATCTCCCTCAACTTACAGTAGAGTTATGTCCCAGTAAACCCATCATAAATGGAAAATATTGTCAAAATGACAAACAGAATGGTTGTATGGATACAGAATGCTTTTAGGTATGTTGATTAAAAAAAATTTTTTTTAATGTCTATTTTTTTTTGAGAGAGAGACAGACTGTGAGCAGGTGAGGGGCAGAGAGAGAGGGAGACACAGGGTCTGAAGCAGGATCCAGGCTCTGAGCTGTCAGCACAGAGCCCAATGTAGGGTTTGAACTCACAAACTGTGAGATCATGACTTGAGCTGACGTTGGACGCTTCACCAACTGAGCCACCCAGGCGCCCCTGTATATTGATTTTTTTAAAGTTTTATTTATTTATTTTTTATTTTAGAGAGAGAGAGTGCAGGTGGGGGGAAGAGAGAGAGAGAATCTTAAGCAGGTTCCATGCTTAGCACAGAGCACGAGGCAGGAATAGATCCCATGACCCTGAGATTAAGATCTGACCTGAAATCAAGAGCCAAACTCTCAACTGACTGAGCCACCCAGGTGCCCCTAAAACTTTTTATTTAAATTCCAGTTAGTTAACATACAGTGTAATACTAGGTTCAGGTGTATTATTTAATGATTCAGCACTTCCATACAATGCCTGGTGCTCATCACAAGTGCCTTCCTTAATCTTTATCGCATCATCATCCCCCCACCTATCTCCCCACTGGTACCCATCAGTTCTCTATATTTAAGAGTGTTTCTTGGTTTGCGTCTCCCCCTTCTCTCTCTCTCTCTCTCTCTCTCTCTCTCTCTCTCTGTCTCTCTTTTTTTCCCTTTTCTTGTTTGTTGTATTTCTAAAATTCCACGTATGAGTGAAATCATACGTGTTTGTCTTTCTCTGACTTATTTCACTTAGCATTATACTGTGGAGATCCATCCACATCGTTGCAAATGGTATATTGGTTGTTTACCCTCATGATCATGTGGGTAACTGAGAGCTGTGGCTAGTTGCTGCTGCCAAGCCTCAAGAGAGAGTATCATACTGAATACTGCTAACTCCAGAAAAGATCAAAATTCAAAATTGGAAGTATGGTTTTTCCTGCATGCATATCACTTTCACACCATCATAAAATTTAAAAATCATATGTTGAACCGTTATAAATTGAGGATTGTCTGTAGAGAGTTGTCTTAACTGATTGACATTGCATTATTTTACTTTTTCAGATTTGTAAAAACATGCAACTACATGAACACATTACTAAGGCCCCTTGTAAGGCCTTGGGAAGTTTGTACAAGTGAGAGGTCCTGAAGCTTAGACTTTATTAACTCCATAGTAAATCTGACTCTGTGCACAAGAAAACAAAATTGTTAAACTAATGACCCAGAATCTGACTTTTATCTGCCTCCCTCCCTCAATAACTATCTATATCCTTAAGTAAAAACTCTTCAGTGAACTTTATATATTCATATATACATGTGGTTGTGCACCTTGCTTTTCTTCACTCAAATTATGTTGAGCATACTTTGCTCTCTATTTTATTCTTTTAATGGCTGTATAGAATTTCGTCATATGAACATACCCTAATTTAACCTAACTCCTATTTGATGGTCATTTAAATCATTTATAATACTTTGTTCTTTCTAATAGTACTGCATGCAGTGAACATTTTTGTAAATATATCTGCACACACATGTATTTCTATAAGAGAAATACCTAAAAGAGACTGTTATGTCAAATAGAATATATGTTTACATTTTTGATAGATTTCTCTAAATTGACTTTCCTGAAAGTTTATATAGATGAACACCTTATTAAGAGTGTATCACTGTGTCACTTTGCTTACTCCTGGTTTACACTGGGTATGATCCTTATGTGTAATATTCATATCTGATGTGGAATCAGATACAGATATGGTGTCTGTAATGATGCCTCATTGGTTTGATTTGTATTGCTTTTCTCATTAATGAGATTGAACATATTTATTTTTTAATAGCCATTTCCTCTGTCATTGGCTGTTCTATGTTTTGTTTGCCAGTTCTGATATAGAGGTACTGATCATTTTTATTGATTTGTAAAGGACCTTACTATTGCTATTGATATTTTTATCTTGTCTTGCATTTTGCAAACATTTTCCCCAGTTTGTTCATTCCCTTTTGATCTCAGACCTGGAAATATGGTTTGACTCTACCGTCCTAGCTTTGTGATCGTGGTGAAGCAGCTTAAGCCTTAGTTTCTTCACATGCTATAAGAGGACAGTATCTGCATGATGGTTAGTTTTGTATGTCAACTTGACTGTGCCACAGAGTGCCCAGACATTTGGTCAAATATTATTCTGGATGTGTATGTGAGAGTATTTCTGGGTGAGACTAACATTTGAATGGATAGACTGAGTAAAGCAGATTGCCCTCCCTACTGTCAGTGGGCCTTATCCAATTAGTTGAAGACTTAAATTTGAACATAAAGGTTGAGCCAGGATGTGGGTCTTTTCTGGCTTTCAGACATGAGCTGAAACAGCAGCTCTTCTTGCGTTTCAAACCTGCTGGCCTTTGGACTGCAACTTCCATAATTGACTGTCCTGGTTCTCAGGCCTTCAGACTGGGACTGGAACTATACATCAGCTCTCCTGGGTCTTCAGCTTGCATAATCACTTGAGCCAATTCCTTATAATGAATTCCTTTATCATACAGGCAATTGTGCACAGGTATGTACACACACACACACACACACACACACACCTTATTGGTTTTGTCTTTTTGGAGAACCCTGACTAATAAAATTAGCTATCTTACAGTTATCTTATAATTATCTTTCTTTTGGGAAGAAAGGAGTCAATTAAGTTAGTTTCTGTCACTAAGTATTGAATAAAGGTTAGGTAAAGTTAACTTCATTTGAATTATTTTTTTGCTCTTCATAAATTTTACATAGTCAAATATATTAATCCTTTCCTTTATGACTTTATTAAAAAGTTAAAAAAAATTTTCCAGAGCACCTGAGTGGCTCAGTCGGATACGTGTCCAACTTTGGCTCAGGTCATGATCGTGCGGTTCCAGAGTTCGAGCCCCATGTCAGGCTTATGCTGACAGTTCAGAGCCTGGAGCCTGTTTCAGATTCTGTGTCTCCCTCTCTTTCTCTCTGCCCCTTCTCTGCTCACGCTCTGTCTCTGTCTCTCAAAAATGATAAATATTAAAAAAATTTTTTTAAATTTCCTAGTATTTGTCAAATGCCTGTACTTTTTGTGTTTAAAAAGTTAATCCATCTGGAAATTTATATTTATATATGTCTACCTTTGGATTTATTTATTTATTTACTTATCTAAAATTTTTTTAACATTTTATTTATTATTTTTGAGAGAGACAGAGACAGAGTGCAAGCGGGGGAGGGGCAGGGAGAGAGGGAGTCACAGAATCTGAAGCAGGCTCCAGGCTCTGAGCTGTCAGCACAGAGCCTGATGTGAGGCTCTAACTCATGAACTGTGAGATCATGACCTGAGCCAAAGTCAGACGCTTAACCGATGGAGCCACCCAGGTGCCCCACTTTATTTATTTATTTTTAAGTGTTTTTATTTATTTTTGAGAGAGCACAAGATGGGGAGGGGCAGAGAGAGAGGGAGACACAGAATCCACAGCAGGCTCCAGCTCTGAGCTGTCAGCACAGAGCCTGACATGGGGCTGGAACCCACGAACCACGAGATCATGACCTGAGCCAAAGTCAGACGCTTAACTGACTGAGCCACCCAGGTGCCCCTACCTTTGGATTTAACATTTTCCCGCAAATGGAAAGCCAGTGCATGCTATTTATTGAATAATCTATTATTTCAGTGTTCTCTAAAAGCACCATTGTCAAGAGTCTTTTAGGTCAAGAGAAAAACATTTTATTTTTAAAGGAAAAACATTTCTGTTATATCAGGATGATAAATTGTGTATCTGTATATCCACACAGAATACTCCGAATAAACTGTTTCATGCTTCTTGTCCTGACAATCTAGAAGGAAAGAAAACAAAGAGATGTTAATATTTTTCTTGTTCACACACGTGCTTATATAACACACAAGGTGTTGAACCTGATTGGTGTCTTAAAAGCTACTCAGTAGTTAAACATAATCCAGGCAAACAAAGACGGTGTAAAGGTACTGATTTTGTGTCATACGAATGTAGGTAGAACATCGAAGCCTTAAATAATGCTGCCAGTGCGCTTTCTGGTGTAATCAGGCAAAACTGGAGAACACGCCGTATTTAATGATGTGAGAACTCGTTTCTCTGAGGTCAGTGGTGTGTGCTTAACCTTTAGGCTCTTGCATGGCAGCTGTCCCAGTGGTTTGGGGGTGGAGGCCAACATGATGGGGCATTTAGGGCAGTGACGACTTGATCCCCATGCTTGCTGCTCTTACCCAGAAATGGTGAGCAGATCCAAGGAAGCAGCTGCCCTCTGCGCTCTTCTGAGCTGCCCACTCCCGTCTCTCATTTCAGGCTTCACCTCCTGAGGCAGAAGAAGCACTGCTGTCTTTGGAAAACAGGACTTCTCACTTCACTGGGAGAAAAAAATTGTTTGTTCTTAGTTTAGTTTTTAATGCCTTGAACAACCTCCAAGAGGCAAGCACAAAGTCTAGATGACTCTAGATCAAGACTGCTTTTGTTTTTATTTCTCATTCTGCAGAAGTTTCCACCTCGTGCATTTAGTGTTTTCCAAAGTCTTTCTGAAAAATGCTAGTGCTTTGAGACTGTGAGGAAGGAGGGAAAGAGGGAGGGAAGAGGGGTGAGAGAAAGGAAGGGAGAGACGGAGCCAAGTTAAGGTAGATCATGTCTGGGGCAGGGGATAGAGCTCACAGTGCACATGAACAATAAATGTTCAGCTCCGTCTGTTGAGAAATGTGTTTTATTTAAAACCTAGAACTTGCTATTCATATTTGATCCCACAGACCATTAAAAAAATTTTTTTAACGTTTATTTATTTTTGAGACAGAGAGAGACAGAGCATGAATGGGAGAGGGTCAGAGGGAGAGGGAGACACAGAATCTGAAGCAGGCTCCAGGCTCCGAGCTGTCAGCACGGAGCCTGACATGGGGCTCGAATTCCAGGACCGGAGATCATGACCTGAAGTCAGACACTCAACTGACTAAGCCACCCAGGCGCCCCCCCCCCCCCCACCGCCACAGCCCATTTTTTAAAATTACATAATATATCTTCTATTTGGTAAATGCTACCTTAAAATTGTGTATAAAACAAAACTTTGCCTGTTGAATGCTGTTTACCATTAACTTTTTTTTGGTAAAGATTTTATTTTTAAGTAATCTCTACACCCAACATGGGCTCAAACTCACAACCCCATGATCAAGAGTCACATGTTCTACCGACTAGGCCAGCCAGGCATCCCTACCATTAATTTCTAATACCAGCCAGCAGGTGACTTCTTGTGGAAGGAAAAGAATTGACCATAAGACATAATCGAAGTATCAGGGAGGAATTCCAACCCTCATATCAAAGCTTGATATTCAACCTGTGTCAATGTGCACTTAATACCGCCCTGTGTATCTGTAAAAGAAGTCGGTCAAGCAGAGGAAGTGTAGAACTATGGAGTGGATCAGAACATAACAAAGGCATAGAATAGCTCCTCCTTTCCCACATGAGCAGACCAAGGCCTAGAAAGGCTAATGAGGTGGGCAAAAAGCCACAAATGGATTTGTGTTGGTGTCTGGACCCGGTCTTGGTTTTCCTGCATTTCTCTCTGGTTTTGTCCTTCTCTGTATGATAGCATAATTCTTTTCTTTAATATTTTATTTTTGAGAGAGCGTGAGTGGGGGAGGGGCAGAGAGGGAAGGGAACAGGGGATCCGAAGTGGGCTCTGTGCTGACAGCAGTGAGCCCCATGCGGGGCTCAAGCCCACGAACTGTGGAATCATGACCTGAGTCAAAGTCAGAGATATGACCAGAACCAAAGTCGGACACTCAACGAACTGAGCCGTCCAGGCACCTCATATGATAGCATAATTCATAAACTGGAGTCTACCACAGGTATGGGCCACACCACTCACAAGGATGTTTACCAAAAGTGTCTCTTTGAGAGGCTTTCCCTGAAAAGTGAGGAGAAACAAATCCCCCCACCTGCGGAAGCCATGAGATCTGATGAACTGACATGAAACCTTCTGACCTCCCCAGGCTAGTATTACCTGACAGACAGTGACTGATTCCCAGGGGGTGATGAGTTCCTGAGCCCAAAAGGACCACATCTGATGAGCACAACTATGTTGAGAGATTTCTTGATTCTGAATTATCTTTGCATTTCTGAAGTAATCCCTACTTGGTCATAGAGCATTGTTATTTTGATACAGTGCTTGATTCTCTTTGCTAATACGTGATTTAAATTTTTGCATTTAAATTTCTAAATGAGATCAGGCTATAGTTCTCTATTTTTATCAGGTCTTGATATTAAGGTTGTGTTGGAATCATAAAACGAATTCAGGCACTTTCCAACTTTTTATTACGGTCTGAATATTTTGAATTATAAAGGAATTATCTCTTCCTTAACGGTGATACAGAACTCAGCTGTGAAACTCTTAGTTCTGGTTCTTTAAAAATGATAGATCTTCAATCATTTTTACAATGTATTCTGTGATAACTAGTCTGTTCAAGTTTCGTCCTGTTTTGTAGATCAATCTCTTTTATAAACTTTTTAAAAACAGCTTTATTGAGATATAATTTCCATGTCACAAAATTCAATTACTTTTAGTAATGTGCCATGTTTTAAGGATACAATTCTATGACATTTAGTAATGTAGATCAATTTTAGTAATTTGTATTTTTCTGGAAAGTATCCATTTCCTCCAGGTTTTTAACTACTGCCATAGAATTGCTCATAATATTTTATTATAATTATACACTTATGGAAATGTTGGCTTTTCAAATGAACATGCCAATGTGAGAGAAAAGAGAAGGACACGGAGATAGTGCCAGAGACAGTAAATAAACTGGTGGGAACACATTTACTGAAACAAGTGAACAGTATGTAAGTCAGGAGCTTCAAGTGCCGTCTTTTATGTCCCTCATTAGAAGGGCTTTCTCATTGCTCATCTATCCTAGATGCTCAGAGTTCCCCGGGTCAGAGCCAGGACTGAGAACTTTCAGACCTGGTAGGCAGAACCACAACATCTGGCACTTTCCATTTCTTTGTGGTTTTTTTAGTTGCCACTTCCTTCAATTAAGAATTCTCCTAATAACACCAGTGCGTTTTACCACTTGTGTGGGGAAATTTCATTGTGGTTGCAACCATATGTCAACTTTCAACCTCAAGAACCCACCATGCTGAATCCTTCACATTAAAATTAAAGTTGGATATAAAATGCTTAATACCACTAAATTGAGGGGGACTTGGGTGGCTCAGTCCGTTGAGGGTCCGACTCTTGATTTCAGCTCAGGTCATGATCCCAGGGTTGTAGGATGGAGCCCCACATCAGGCTGTGCACTGAGTGTGGAGCCTGCTTGGGATTCTCTCTCTCTCTGTCTTTCTCTTCCTCCCCTTGGTCTCTCTTCCCTGCTCACACCCTCTCTGTCTAAAACAAAAACAAAAACTAAATAAATAAATTTTTAAAACTCCACTAAATTGAAGAATGATAATTTATTTGGGTATGTTTGATAAAAGTAAGATGAACCAAAGCCAAGTGTGAATCTATGCCCTATTTTAAAAATCGGTTTTCTAGAGGTATAATTTACATATGGTAAAATTCACTCTTTTGAGTTATACGGTTCAGTGAGTTTTCATAAATGTATTTAGTCCTGTTACCATCAAAATCCAGATACAGTATATTTCTGTCATCTCCAAATTTTCCCTTGGACCCCTTTCTGGTTAATTAATCCTTTCTCACAGCTCACAGTCCCCAGAAATTACTGATTTGATTTCTGTACCTATAGTTTTGCCTTTTCAAGATTATTATGTAAATAGAATCATACAGTGTGAAATATTTTGTGTCTGGCACCTTTCAGTTAGAGTATTTCTGAGATTCATTCATGTTGTTGCATGCATCAGTTCCTCTTACTGCTGAATACTATTCTATTGTATTGATGTACCATAATTTACTTATCCGTTGACCTTTTTAAAAAATATTTGAGGCGTTTCCGTTTATGGAAATTCTGTATAAAACTGCTGAAAACATTAACATACAGGTTTTTGTGTGGACATATGTTTGCATTTCTCTTACGTAAATATCTGGGAATGGGATTGCTAAATTGTATGGTCATGTGTCTTTCACTTTATAAGAAACTGCCAACCAATTTCCAAAGTGACTGTGCCATTTTGCCTTCCCGCCAGTAATGGAACAGGGTCAGAGCTGTTCCATCTCCTCACCAACCTCTCCTATTTTCAGGCTTGCTAATGCTTCGCCACTCTGGTGTGCATGTAGCGGTATCTCATTGTACTTTTAATTTGTATTTTCTCACACGTTATGTGTTTACTTGCCATCATGTCTCTTCTTTGATGAAGCATCTGTTCAAATTTTTGCCCCTTTAAAAAACTGATTCATTTGTTTTATTATTATTGACTTATAAGGAATCTTTATATATTTTGGATACAAATCCCTTATCAGATATTTGTTTTGCAAATATTTTTCCTAGTCTGTAGCTTGTCATTTCATTTTCATAACTGAGTCTTTAGAAGAGTAAACATTTTTTTTAATATTTCATTTATTTTTGATAGACAGAGACAGAGCGCAAGTGGGGAGGGGCAGAGGGAGAAGGAGACACAGAATCTGAAGCAGGCTCCAGGCTCTGAGCTGTCAGCACAGAGCCTGATGCGGGGCTCGAACTCACAAATTGTAAGATCATGACCTGAGCCGAAGTCAGATGCTCAACCGACTGAGCCACCCAGGCGCCCCAGAAGAGTAAACATTTTTAATATTGATAATCTAATGTGCCGATTTTTTTCTTCTGTGGTTTGTGCTTTTTGTGTTTTAGGTTTCACAATGTGTCCATGATTCATCTCAAGTTAATTTTTATATATAGTATGAAGAAAAGATAAAGTTTCGCTTTTTGACATTCAGTTGACATTCAAGTTCTTCACATCCAATCTAATCATTCCAGCACCATTGTTGAAAAGACTTTCTTCGTTGGTTACCTTAACACCTTTGTTGATTATCAATTGACCTATTTCCGTGGATCAATTTCTGGACTTCCCATTCATCTACACGTCTATACTACACTGTCTTGATTCTTGTAGCGTTGGAGTAAATCTTGAGATCAGTTAGTGAATGTCTTCCAATTTTAGTCTTCTTTTCCTTTTATTTTTTTTAATGTTTATTTATTTTTGAGAGAGAGAGAGAGAGACAGAGCATGAGTGGGTGAGGGGCAGAGAGAGAGGGAGACACAGAATCCAAAGCAGGTTCCAGTCTCTGAGCTGTCAGCACAATGCCTGACACAGGGTCCGAACCCACTAACCACAAGACCATGACCTGAGCCAAAGTCACATGCTTAACAGACTGAGTCACCCAGGTGCTCCTTTGTTCTTTTTTTCAAAAACGTTTTGGCTGTTCTGGATCCTCTACTTTTCCATATAAATTTTAGAATCAGTTTGTTAACTTCTACTGAAAAAAAAAGTAATAAATCTTGTTGATGTTCTGACTGGGATTTTGATGATCGTAAGATCGATTTGGAGAGAATTAAGACTTGAATCTTGAGTCTTGCATTTTAGGAACACAGTGCAGCTCTATTTATTTTGGCCTTTTTCATCTCTCCCCTTGACATTTGGTAGTTCCCAGCATGAAGGTCTTGCACTTACTTTGTTAGATTTATCCCTACTTTTTAATGCTACTGTAAATAGTACTGATTTAACATTTTTTTCCAGTTGTTCATTGTTAGTATGTAGAAATACAATTGGTGTTTTAATATCGTCACATCTCCTGTGACCTTATTAAGCTCACTTACTAACTCTAGTAGTTTTTTAGTAGCATCCTGATACTTTTTTGAATGAGTTCTATCCTGATGCCAAAATACAACTGTGACCCTGGGCTTGGAGGCTATTTATTTTTTGTCTGATACCTGTGGGTACCTGGTTAAAGAGTGATAGAGATTGTTGTAAGCTTTACAACGACCATGAAATATTTACCACCCTTTCAGGCCTATTGCTCTGAGTACATCCCCTGTGTACAAAATAAAGCATAATTTACATCTTCTGTGCTGTATCAAAAATTGTTACTTCTCCTAAGTTGACTAACAGGTATTTCCAGGAACTTCTGGGTTAGGGGTTAAGATACTGGTGATAGAAGATGGTATATGCGTGTACTAAGGTGTATGCGTATGGGTTTTGATGCTGGCTGTAAAGTTCCTGAGGTGAAGATGTGAGTGAGCTTCTCTTAACAGGTAGCAGAGAGGGGTGGTGAGGGCAGAATTCAGAGACCCTCCAGGAAAGATTTAAGACCCATTGGTATGTTCTAATTATCGGGGTGAACTGTAAGCCTTATTTTGGTGTCTCCTGAATTCAGCTCCGGTTTTTTCCCTCCTCAGTAAAAATTCCACGATCAAATAAATTTGGGAAGTACTTCATACCATATCCTCCTCTTGGAGTTTTACACACAGTGACCCTTAATGTATTAAAGGCTGTGAGAAAATCGGAAGTAAAGATACATATTTACACACCTTCGTTTAATCCAGCATTCCCCAAACTCATTTGATTGTGGAACCCTTCTTTCATATAAGCCCTCCTAATATCCAGAAGCTCTTTAGCTTATGCTCTGCAAAATACATTCAGGAAACTACTGCCATGGATAGTTCTATAATCTGTTTCTGATCTTCAATATGAGAATACTTATACAAGGTTATTATGTAAGACCTAGCTGATTGCTACAAAATGCTCTGAAAAATACAATGTGGGTAGAGTTCTAGAATGGGGAGAGGATTATGTTTTAGATGTCTTCATTTTTTTTTTTTGTTTCTACTTACAAATGATCAGCAAATATTCTCCCAACATATGCTACTCAACTAAGTCAAGGGAATGATTCTTCCACACACTTCAGTGTTTCTGGGTCTCTCCTGATGTACTCCTTTGCTTGTACTTTGAACTCTCTTTCTTGCTTTGCTCTGATTTGTTGCAGAACTGAGCCATCAAGCTGTAAAAAAGGAACTTTCTACAAAAGGCATTATGCCACCTGCTTATATGCTTTGTGTAGTGATCAGAGCAATGGAAGAAAAACAAAGTAGATACTCTTCATTTTTCAGAGAAAATAATTTTCTAATGATTGACAGCATGCAATTAAAGCAGCAATGAAATAAACAACATTGCAGTTTTTAGTAGGAAGCAGCTTGTGTCGTAATTGATCATGTTTGACACAACAGCTGATGACAGGATTTGTGTTGATCCTTGATGCAAAGTTGTAGCTTTTATGGAAAAGTGCAGCTGGAAAAACTGCTCCAAATTGCCTGCCTTTGTAATTAAAAGTATAAATGTTTCAAGTCGAATACATCCTATTAGTAAGATTTTAGGAAACAAAAAGTTAATTTATTCACATTCGATATGGTCTGTAAATGCCACCATTATATGCCTTCCACTGGCCTTTGATTAGCTATGGATTAATAAAACTTTTATACCTCCTTTGTCAGCCTCATTTTGAACTCTGTTTTTGCATACTGTTACTATTAAATAAATGAATTAGTGTCCAGAAATGTGTCATGCATATTACCTAGCAGCAGGAAGCATAATACAGTGGTCAGCTCCCCAGGAGCGTTATAAATCCTAATGCGCTCGGTAACCTGCTCACGTGGACCTATTAAAAGCATGATGATTTAGTGGAGCAGTATTTGTGCTTAACAATGGAATTTTAGTTAATTCAAAACAATGTAAATCATCTCCAATTACAGTATTTGAATATTCACAGTTGCTTCACAAGTACATGTACTGTTGCTAAGCCAAAAAAAAAATTTTTTTTTTTTTAAAGCATAATACTGAGTTACTTGCCTGGAGTACCATTCAGACAGATTTTTGGTGGCTTTATGTTAAAAGTAACCAACCCTGGAGAACAATGTTTATCTGGCGCAGCTCGCTAATTCTCAGACAAAGCAGTTTAGGGTGTCCAAAACGTAGAAAGGAGGGGAAGCGGGAGCAGAGCCCCAGATGCTAGTGTACCTGGAGAGCTCAGGTGAGCGCCGTAATTGTGCCGGGGACGTGATGTGGCTCCTCGCCTTCCTAGAGGCGACTGAGGGCTTTTGGGTTACTGCTGTTATCAAAGTCATTTCACATCCATGTCAGGAGCTTCTCGGTACTGTAACTGCTGCCGTGTCCCTGTGGGTATAGAACAGACCAGAGAGGATCCTCTGGTTTCAAACGGGCTCTTTTGTGCTCCAGGTCTCAAAGGGCCTTTCCAGGAAATGATGATGATTAGCTGTCCGGCTGGCAGCGACTGCTTTCAGCATTGCAGGCCTGTGGTGCTCTGTCGGGATCCGCTTGGACCTCTGCATCAGAGACGCCCCACTCGTCTGCCAGTCCCCAGTGTTTCCCAGTAGGTGAAATAGACGGGGAATTAATGAGGAATGGGGTGAACTTTACTAAAAGGATTTCTTGTGTGTGTTGTGGATCTGGCCATTAAGGGACAAAGCACAACTTTCCTGGCCTTCCAAATAAAGTTGGGATGAACCGGGTGCCTTTACTTGGTGAAAAAGAGAACTTGAAGAGAATGCTGTCAAACGCATTTCCCCACAGTTTGCCGATGGGCCAAGTCCACTTTGCACGAAATGGTAATTATGTGCAATATCGTCCTTGCGTTTGGTCAATGATAGTGGCAATCAGCAAGCCTAGATTCAAAACTTGATGCCGTCTGTTATAAGCTTGTGTGTCCTTGAGTGAGTCACTTTCCCTTTCTGAACCTCAGTTTATCCATCTGTGAGGGAGGTAAAGGTTTATGTGTAATAATATGTTGCTGTGTGGCAATGAGGTGTAGATTAATGGAAGTGACGTACATAAAACACTATATAGTTACTGCTGTTTTTAACTGATGATTCTTAAGGTGCATAACTGTGATGAGTAAATGCAATTTTGGTTAGAGGTTGTGTATATAGTCTGAGCAAGTTGTTTCTTGATCTCTTGTAATAACCACAGTTCTCTATTGACTTTGCTTTATCTCATCCTCCATCCATTTGTCTGTTCGTCCAGCCATCCCGCCATCCATCCTCCACACATCCAATTAGCAATACATATGCATGGTAAAATCAATCACTACCAAACAGGAAGTCTGTCTCTCACCTCTGTTCCCAGACCCTCAGCTTCTGTCTCCAGAGGTGACTGTGGTTCCTAGGTTTCTCTGTGTCCTTCCAGAGGTATTGCATGTACATGCAGGCACCTATGGCATACCCCACAAGCCACTCTCCACACTGTTTGGCATCTGAAAAGTTAGCAATATGCCTTGTGTGCTTTCCATATTAGCGTATACCATCTGGTTTATTTTTCTTAATAGCTGCATAGTATTATGTACTGTGGGTGTGTCTTAATTTATTTAACCAGTCCTCTATTGGTGGACATTTCAGTTGCTTTTAATCCCTGTGTGGGTAAATCTAGCGCTGCAGAGAATATCCTTCTCTGTACACAGGTGAATATGACTACAGGATATTTTTACAGCTGTAGGATAAGTTCCTGGAAATGGGTTATCTGGGTCAGATTTTTATGGAAATTGCCAAATCCCTACCCCCCCCCCCAACTGTACTGCTCTACCTACCCTCCAGTACTAGGAGAACACCAGTTTTCTCACGCCCTTGCCATTTTGTATTGACTTTTTATTTGGAGACTCAGTAGTGTTTTGAAAGTTCATATAATATCCTGATTGAGTAAATTTGCTTCTTTCCAAATTACTGACTCTTTTCAGAACCTACAGATCTACACAATAAAGAATAGCAGCTAAATGTTAAAGTTAAATAGAAATGAACAGAACCATATGGCTTTAGAAAGAAGCAGGCCTTCGAAGTGGTTCAGTCCGGCAGAAGAAAAACAAGGCTTTCAGTGCTTAAGTGACTTCTTTAGGGTCACATATTTAATGGCATTTAATGGGGGGTAGAAAGGGGGTTTAGTTCTCTTGATCTTCTTTTTATCACATCAGACTCGTCCTAGTGTGTGGATAAATATCCTTAATATCCTTATGCAACATGGATCAGATGTTCCCCCACATCTGTAATGCTAATCCTGGTCATGTTCAAAAGGCTGTTGTGATGCAATGGAATGAATGTTGAATTCTAAGTCAGTTGACCCAAGTTCAAATACCAGCCCTGTCACTTATTGACTGTGTCTGTGGGCAAGTTGCCTAACCTCTCAGAGTGTCAGAATTCTCATGTATAAAACTCTGGTGGCAAAATCTATTCCACGATACCTTCAAGGAGTGCTTTGCAAAGGGTCTGGCAGTATAAATGTTCAGTGTTTTATTTTCTAACTGCTCATTAGCACAAGAAATTAGCATCGTTTTTGTATTCCATTAATGTTATTTCTAGGGGCGCCTGGGTTGTTCAGTCGGTCAAGCGTCCGACTTCAGCTCAGGTCATGATCTTGCAGTTCACGAGTTTGAGCCCTATGTCAGGCTCCGTGCTGACAGCTCAGAGCCTGGAGCCTGCTTCGGATTCTGTGTTTCCCTCTCTCTCTGCGCCTCTCCTGCTTACACTCTGTCTCTCTCTCTCAAAAATAAATAAAACATTAAAAAATTAAAAATATATATTATTTCTAAGCTATTGCTTGTACTATTTTTAAAATTTTATTTATTTATTTTAATGTTTATTTTTTATTTTTGAGAGAGAGAGAGAGAGAGAGAGAGAGAGAGACAGAGTACAAGCAGGGGAGGGGCAGAGAGAGGGAGACACGGAATCTGAAGCAGGCTCCAGGCTCTGAGCTGTCAGCACAGAGCCCAATATGGGGCTTGAACTCACAAACCGCGAGATCATGACCTGAGCTGAATTTGGATGCTTAAGCAACTGAGCCACCCAGGTGCCCCATACTATTTTTTAAATTTTAAAATAATGCCCTTGTTTAATTAAATATAGATTAAGAAGCAAAGGGATCCAGGACAAGGCCTCCCTCTTTTATTAAGAGCAGTGGCAGACATGGAAGAAATTATACCTTATTTTTCAGTAATGGGGGCAACCTATTTCTAGGATGCTTATTTTGCTTGAGAATGGCCAGTAGCCAGTACCCCTTGTCAGCATTTCAGGGAAGGATAACCTAGTGAATTCCCTATAGTCTCTTTATTTATTTATTAATATAATTTATTGTCAAATTGGTTTCCATACAACACCCAGTGCTCATCCCAACAGGTGCCCTCCTCAGTGCCCATCACCCACTTTCCCCTCTCCCCCACCCCCCATCAACCCTCAGTTTGTTCTCCATATTTAAGAGTCTCTTATGGTTTGCCTCCCTCCCTCTCTGTTTGTAACTATTTTTTTCCCCCTTCCCTTCCCTTCCCCCATGGTCTTCTGTTAAGTTTCTCAAGATCCACATATGAGTGAAAACATATGGTATCTGTCTTTCTCTGACTGACTTATTTCAGTTAGCATAATACCCTCCAGTTCCATCCACGTTGCTGCATGCAAATGGTAGGATTTCATTCTTTCTCATTGCCAAGTAGTATTCTATTTTATATATAAACCACATCTTCTTTATCCATTCATCCGTTGGTGGACATTTAGCCTCTTTCTATAATCTGGCTATTGTTGAAAGAGCTACCCTATAGCCCCTTTATTGAGAGGTGGAGTGAGAAGGGAAGATCCTTGAGTGTCACTAGTTTTGACTGTGGGGCTAGAGCTATTCGGATCAAATGGAAAGTTACCACAATCTCACCAAAAATTTGTTCAGAACTCGCTTGTGGGTAGGTTACATAGCTCTGGGCCGGGGCCTGAGCTGGAGCAGGAAGGGACAGGTCAAGCGTAAGAAGTGAGGGTTCTAGTGAGATTGCTGGCACTCGTGAGTCATGTGATCACTCCATAAATCATTTAACCTTTTAGCATTTCAGTGCCTCTATCAACAAAACAGTGACAAGATACTACTATGTTAATGGCTTATTTATATTCAAAGTACTACTGATCAAGCATAGTGATACTTATTATTCAGTCACTTTCTATAAGTTAGGCATAGGCCATCTCTGTTCTTTGAGGCAGGTACCATTATCATCATTATCCCTGAAATCATCCCTTCTTTATTGATAAAGAACTGGGAACTTGGGAGGTGATATACTCTGCTTTTCCTTACACAGCCAGTCAGTGGCACAACTAGGGCTCAGACCCCAGTTCTCTTTCACTTCAAACACTGTGTGCTTAACTGTACTGTCCTGCCTCTGGGGCCACTTTGTGGGGTAGACATAGCATTGTTCCCATTTTGCAATCAGCTGAGCTCAGAACAATGGTGGGTCAGCACTATAGATTGTCTCAAAGGCTTTGGGAAGGATTGAATGAAAGAATGTCTATGAAAATGCTATATACACTCAACCCCTTTACAGGAGTGAGCTTATTAATTGGGCTGTCGCAGATGGGTCATGCTGATGGGTAGAAACCCACACACTGCAGGTGAGAACAGCTGGGTAAGACGGAGGGGGGTTTGCCAGTCAGTTGCTTTGCTTGAACAATGCCTAGCAACAATTTTTGTTGTGTTTTTATATAAACTTACTGGATTTCTTGACATGATGTATGTATAGCCATAAATCATCACTATAAACATTGTAAAGTACTGTTTTACATTTCAGATGGCAAAAGATTATGCAGAAATTAATATATACATTCATACATGTGTATACATATACACATTAATATACATATACATATATCTGTATATATGTATGTATAAACACACATATACAAAATCTCTGTGGTGTTTCCTTTCTTAAACCTTTTAATTCCTCAGGTAGAAAGAATAAGAATGTGTGCTAGTGCTTAAAAAAGTAAAGTAGTAGGGAGTTATTAAGGCAGTAATTTACCACTACAAAATCAATCAATCAATCAATCAATCAAGGTGCCCTTTCTTTATGAAAACAACTCATTCCTTCAACAAATATGCTGCTAAATGTAATAGTTCCAGCTTCTTGTTGTGTTTCTAATAATTCCGTGTTTTGTTTTCTAATCAGAACATAAACTAGAAAAATGCAATCTCATACAATTAATAATACTAATACTAATAATGTTTTTCAAATAAAACACATGGTAAAAGTCATTCATTATCTGCTGTTAATGTTGATGCATTTTCCCAGTTTCTTTCTGTCAGTGTATTGTGAGCATCTCAACCCTAGCAACTTGGTGCAGATCCAAGGAGAATAATTGTGTATGAATTGCCACTCAGGGGAAAGTAAAGGAGATGGCTTTTAGTTATGCATGTTTGAAGGACTTTCATTGTAAGTGAGAGTACTGGAATTAGTTGACTGAGGCTTGCTGTAGCTATGAAACTACATGAAGTCAAACCATTTGTAAAATCTATACACAGCCATTTTCATACGAGAATTCCGAGCACATTTCAGAATTCCCACAAAACCAATAAATAATTATAATAAATGTGGAACTGCCAAAAGTATCCTGGTGGGGAGTTTGCTCACTTGTCTTTCCTCGGTATTTAACTATAGTCTCAACCTATCTTCTGGCCATCCTGGCTCACGTGAGATACCCCGACTTGTCATCTCACGAGCATCTCACACTTAAAACATCTAAACTGAACTCTGACTCTGCCACCCCTAACCTGCTATTCCCCGAGTCTCCCCCTTCTCTGTTGTTGACCACCCCCCACTCTCTACTTGAGCCAGAAATCTAAGGAGTAATCCTTGCATTCGTTTCCAATCCTCTCCCTCATTTCCACATTCAACCAGTCTTGTCATTTTTGTACCCAAACGCCTTTTCAAGCATGTCTACTTTTGTTTATCTCCTTGGCCCCAACTCTACTCCTAGCCAGCATTGTGTTTTGAACTATGGAGATAGTTCACTCACTAACCTCCCTGCTTCCTCTTTGGCTAGTGTTTGAGACAAGCAGCCGGTCAAGGGCATTGTGCTCACACATTTTTCCCATGTTTATTTTTTTTTTTGAGAGAGAGAGAGAGAGAGAGAGAGAGAGATGCAGGAGGGGCAGAGAGAGAAGGAGAGAGAGAGAATCCCCAAGCAGGCTCTGCACTGTTATTGCAGAGTCCGATGCGGGACTCAAAGCCACGAACTGTAAGATCATGCATGACCTGAGCCGAAATCAAGTCAGATGCTTAACTGACTGAACCACCCAGGCACCCCTCTGCTCACCCTTGTTCAGTGGCTTCCCACTACTTTTAGGGCAAAATCCGAAGTCTTCAGTGTGGCCTCTAAGGCCACTTGCTCACTTTCCTGGCCCCACCCCTCCTTTGGTTTTATCTTTCCCACTCTTCCAGTCACTCTGTTCCAGCCATACTGGCCCTCTTGGAATTCATTGAGCTTGGTAAGTCCTTCCCCCCTAAGGATCTCTGCATATGCTGCTCCTTAAGATGTCATCCCCTTCCCCGTGGTCTCACTCACTGCTGTTCGTGTTCCAGATCTCATTGTAAATGTCCCTTCCTCAGAGACCTGCCTTGAACTCCCATTTGAAAATGTCTCTTCTTAGTCTTTCTTAAAATGCCCTGTAATTACCTTTATGGCCACCATGGCAACATATTATTATATACTTCTTTAGGCGAATATTTAATGTCTATCTCTACACCAGACTAGAAGTTCCCTGAGGACAGGGATTGTGTCTGTTTTGCTCACTGTTGCATCCTCAGAAGCCTATTGCCGGGGACATAATAAGACTCAAATGTTCATTGATTCAGTGAATGAGCAAATGAATGAATGGATATTTTCTTCTGTTACTGCTTCTCTCTGGGATTAAAAAAAATTGCACAAGCACAAGAAGCAGAGGAAAGAAGTTTCTGGCAATCCAATATTTTCTTCTTAATGGACTCCAATTATCTTCAAGAGTGAATTGACACCATATGTGACCTGTAATTGAGAAATTTCCAGTGGATGCTCCGACTTTCCCATCCACTTGTCAGCATGGTCACTTTAGAGTCCACTGCTATTTTCCTGCTGCCCCAAAACTATTATTCTCTTTTTCAGATTCCTATGGTGCTTGTGATCTGTCTGACTCAAATGGTATTCAGTGTTCATAAGGTCAGGCCTTAAGATTTATAACTGGAACAATGCCATAGCATAAAGGACCAGCTAACCCCAGATCTCTTAGAAATAATACATAGTCCCCATGCTATAGTTCTTATTGTTGTTTAATCCACTCAACAAATATTTATTCAACATATGCTATGTACTGGGAACTGTGTTCTACAATGAGATATACCAGTGAGCTAAACATAACAGAGTTCCTGCCCTTACAAAGATTATGGTCCGGTACTGTGCGAACAGCTGAAAAAGTGCACAGTCACACACGCTCCTGTGGATACCTCCCCAGATTCGCTGTGGAGTCTGAAGAGACCAGGGAGACACTACACATGGCCTTTATAAGGACATGTAATTTCTAATGTCTTTTGTCCAAGACTACCACTAATCATGCCATATAACTTCCTAGGTATCTGAACTCCAGTGTTTTTTAGGAACGCTGACTGCCTGGATCTGGTGCTTGATTACCACCATTTCACTCAGTTCATCTGGTTTCATCACAGCTATGGTGGATTGTTCCACACACCATTGTATGCACCGTAGAGTTTCTGCTCAGCATTCCCTAATATGTAGAAGGCCACTCAGCCCTGCACAGGTGCAACATAGGTGTGTGTGTGTGTGTGTGTGTGTGTGTGTGTGTGTGTGTGTGTTGTTGGTAGAATTGGAGGTTAGTACTCTGGAAGGTGCCCCTTGATCAATGGCGTGTCATGTGTTGGTGGAGAAATACCCTAGCCTCCCGTCTCAGGATGGTCCACTTCTCAGAGGCTCTGCAATGGGACTGAGCCCAGTTGCCTTGTCATTCACTAGCACATGAATGTACCCTTTGTTGGCTCTTCTCTCTTTCTACTCTCTCCTCCCAAACAGGCTACTGCACCCAAGTCTTTGTTACAGGGTTTGCTTTCAGAAGAACCCAATCTAGGACACACCCCAAAATTCTTGACCACCCTCACATGGAGAGAATTCAATAAAAATAACTAAATTCAAGGGCACAAAGATAGCTCAGTCGGTTGAACGTCCAACTCTTGATTTCGGCTCAGGTCATGATCCAGGATCATGGGATCGAGCCCTGTATTGATCTCCGCACTGAGCACGGAACCTGTTTGAGATTCTGTCTCTTTCTCCCTCTGCCCTTTCCCCAGCTTGTACTCTTTCTTTCTCTTTCTAAAATAAAATTTAAAGAACTAAAAAAAAAAAGTAACCGAATTCATTGTAGTTCATTGCTTCATCATTCTTTCACCTGTTAGAAGTAAAACCAACTCAGCCAAATGTCTGAGCATCTACCAGGTTCTGGGAGAACTAAGATACACAAAATGAATGTGGTGCGTGCCCACAAGGAACACACAGTATACCAGAAGAACCACTTGTTACAGAACAAGAAAGTTTGGTTAAGTAGCTCCATTATTCTCCTTCTTCAAGCTACATGTGACTTTTGTAGGGATATATGACCCAGTGGGTTACAAATTGGGCAGAATGCAAAATCTGGTATGGACCCCATTCTCTCTTTGCTGTAAGCCTAGACTCTCAGTGTTGTAAGTGACAGAAACTCAAACTAGCTTGAGCCAGAAGTCCATGTATTGGCTGTAGTAGCTGGGATGTCAAGGGGTACATTGGCTTCAGGCATAGATAGGTCCTGAGTCTCAATGATATTACCATGATTTTGTCTGTCTTTATTTCTCCCATCTAATTATTTTGGGTTTGTTTAATTCTCAGTCAGGCCTCTCCGTAGGAAAGAAAAAATTGGCTCCCTGTGGGTCTTGGCTTACCCAGTGCTTTTGCCTCATGACCCAAGTGAAGAAGAGCCTGTCTCTTTCCCAGTATTTGTATTTTAAAGTCTCATGGAGACAATTAGGGGCTGCTTTCACATGTACTTATCCCTGAAATAATCATACGGCCAAGGGGATGGGAAACCCTAGCAGGGCTGAGTCACATGCTCATCACTGGCTGGGAAAAGTAAACCCCATCCCCAGAGAAACAGGGACACTGTTACTGGAAGCAAAATAGCCATGGAAGACTGGGACACTAAAACCAAGCACAGTTCTATATAGGACTACAACAAGACTACAACAAGAAGTATTTTCTTCTTTTTTCTAAGAGTAGGGAAGTTGGTGTCCCTGAGCAAAATGAGATTCTTAGGTGGAGGGCAGATGTTGGTGTTTTGGATTTACCAAAAATAAGGAGTCTGCCTCAGGGTCATAGTTTCCGGAGCTCTGGGTGTTGTTCTAGGGCCTTCTACAGATGACCAGGTTAGCTGGGTCTTCCGCCTTCTCTGATTGGTGGGCACTACAGAGGTGAGTGTGATGTTCAGGTTTTTCCTAGTAAGGCTCCCCATGGCTGGAGTCCCTGGAAAAACTCTGAGCGAGGGAAGAAAGAAGAGGGTGTAATAAGACCTTCATTCTTGGGCACATTCCTGAGAGCAGGAAATGTTCTCTCCTGTCTGCCACTGAGTCGAGTGCAAGGACACCTTCCCCAACCCTGTAAAATGTTGGGATGTAGAGGGAGTTGGAAGTTGGTCCCCTTACTTGGCTGCCAAAAGGCAACTGACAGGAGCCTGGGCCAAGACTGTCTGTTCAGAGCCTGCACGTCTTTACCTGGAGGCTGCTGTTAGAGAAACTTCAGAGCTCCTGGCTCTGGGTGGTGTGTTGGCTGCCGAAGGAGGCAGATTTTCCCTTCGGCCTAGTCAATAGCAAGCAGTATGTGACCTTGCTCCACTCCAGCATGGGCAGAGCCGAAGCCTCTCTCTGTGATCCTTGCCAGAGACCATTAACCTACGCCTAAGTGTGCGTTTTGGGTCAGTGGCTGCCATAAAACCTGGTGCCTGTCCATTTTCAGACCACGGCCTCTTGCATGACTGGTGAGCAGCAGATACATTCTGTCAATCTCATGTTGGCCTTGTTGCCCCATTCCTAGTCCGTGTGTGGCTCTCCCAGCTGTATGTGATTGCACTTCCTGTTGGCAAGGTTTTAAGGAAACACCACTCGAATCCTATAGATTCAGCTTCTTTTCTTTCCCCACCTTCCTTTCCCTCTTAGCCTATAATTAGCCATTTTTCTTGTTCGTTTTGAAGCCTGCTTATTTGAAATTCATCAGTGAGTTAGTCCTCTGGGAGTTACTCTCAATTACAAATTGAAGACTAATTGTGCCACGATCACTGTTGCTCTAAAACGCCTCCTCTGTAATCACTCCCTAAATTAACTCTCGCCTCTTATTTAACACAAAGTTAAGTCTTTTAAGATGAGCCGTGATTCCTAGTAGGAAACACAGCAGTTGGTGAACTGTGGAGCCGCGATTACATTGTTTTAAATATTCCTTTTCTTTACATTTAAATTCTGGATTACTTTTAAAATCTAAAAGTAAAATTTGCTCAATGGAAACAGCCCATGTGTTGCTTTTACCGTAAATAGTTTATCATGTAAAATTTTTCCTGATTATCGCCAGTATCGTTCTGAAAAAGTTTCTGAAAAACTTAAATCACACACTACACACACACAATTTTTTTTTCATTGCCTTAATGTATTTCCTCACTCAGTATGCCTTTTTCATTGGGGGTGGGGGGGGAGGGGAGGTTCAACTATTGGTCAGAGTGGGCTGCGTGATCTTCTATACTTTGAGCTTCTATCTGACCACTGCCACTCTGACACTTGGGTGGCAGGCAGCGAGCTGGCGGGAGCTCATTGTAAATTCACCTGGGAGAGGGGAGATATAAAGGTGGTGGACACAAGAGGAGATGAGGGCAGTGGCTCTAATCAAGAGGCCACAATGGAATGAAGAGGGGCTGTTAGTGCCAATGACATCCCAAATGGTGGAGCAAGGATCGGGCCCCTTACAGACGTCATCTTTAGGACACTTCCATCATGAAGTTGAAGAGGTGACTTGTAGAAGTTTGACCTGAGCTTGTGTTAAAATTCAGCCTTTGAGTTAAGAATACGCTTTTTATTTTATAGTAAAATATGGCCATGTGATTTTAAGTATAAATTTAAAAGTTGCTCAGAAGACTTCTTTAAATGGTCTTTTGGCCGTAACCAAGTGATGTTGATAGGAAAAGCCTCCAAAAGGGACTGGCAGGGGCTAAGCTCACTTGGTGTGCTGTTTCTGCCAATGTGCTCAGTTGCAAGGACGTATCTGTTCTGCTTCAGCCCTCTTTGTACAGCCCAGGCAATAGCTCAAGACTGACTGGCTTTGAAGACAGCAGATGCCACAGGGAAATCAAAAGGAAACAGACCAAAGAAAAACAACATGGAACCATCACACACGTCTCAGGTACAGGCTTCAGGTCTGACAAAAGCTGTGTTCTAGCCAAGCCCCCATCCCACTCTCTCCCCACTGGGACCCTGCTGGCTCCCTGCCAGCCTCTTCCTCAGGAGCACCATCTTATGTCCTGCCACTGCAGAGTAACCCCCTGGGTATTCTGGCCTCTTCTTTGCTGAGCTCCAAAGCCCACATTTCAGCATTTCAGCTCACTTGGTCCCAGATCTTTGTCTGACAGACTCTTCATATCCACAGGCAATTGGAGCTCTGTAATGATGGGCGAAGAACGGTCTTATGTTCCCAACTCAGATGATCATTCATAGGCACCTCCCTGAGAATTTTGATTCAGGTTAAATGCTCCCCACCCCCCACGCCATTCAGAAAATTAACTCAGAGTTAGAAGGGTGAGGGGTATCTGAGTGGCTCAGTCAGTTAAGCATCTGACTTTGGCTCAAGTCATGATCTCACGCTTCATGGTTCAAGCCCTGCATCTGTGCTGACAGCTCAGAGCCTGGAGCCTGCTTCCGATTCTGTGTCTCCCTCTCTCTCTGCCCCTCCCCTACTAGCAATCTCTCTGTCTCTCAAAAATAGATAAATGTTAAAAATATTAAAAAAAGAAAAAAAAAGAAATGGAAGGGTGATTTCCTTGAGCTGCCAACCTGCCCAGATCTAACCCTAGCCCTGAAAGGAATGTGGCTAATAGGGATTTGCCAGATAATAAACCAGAACTTCTCTCATTTGTCTGCTGACCACCTCTAGCAGCAGTGGCATTTATTTCCCATTTATTTCCCAAGTTAAACCTTATTTCTGTGTTATCCTCACCAGTCATCGTGGAAAGACTTTTTGGAAACTATAGAACAGTAGAAGGAAGTGGGGAAACTCACCCATAGTTTCATACCTAGAAATAAATACTGTTAACATTTTGATCCATTGATTTCCAGTCTTTTCCCCCTAATATAGTAGAGATTGAATTACTTATGCGATTGTAATTTAACATCGTAGTGCACATATTACCTCCTGTTCATATAAATTTGTAAAGATATTTAATTTAAAGTAAATATATACTGTACTTATACAATATAACAATTAACCTATATTAATAACATTTATCTCTTTCATATAATAATTTATACAAATATATAAGTATAGATTTGTAAATATACTTTATGGATATATTTAATGAATGCAGGATAATTCACTGGATATATGATAGTTTACTTAACCTAAATGAGTCAAAATGAAGTAATCCATTTCAAATTTTCCCTGTTAGTATTAATAGTGTAACTTAAACACTTTCTAGGTATTTAGGCTAGTTCCTTTGCAATAGGTTCCAATAAAGGGGATAACTGGGTCAAAGTTTATAAACCTTTTTGTTGTTGTTGTTTATTTATTTTGAGAGAGAGAGGGGTGCCTGGGTGGCTCAGTCAGTTAACCATCTGATTTCGGCTTAGGTCACGATCTCACCATCCATGGGTTCGAGGCCCGCATGGGGTGCGGGTGCTATGCTGACAGCTCAGAGCCTAAAGCCTGCTTTGGATTCTGTGTCTCCCTCTCTGTCCCTCCCCTGCTTGTGCTCTGTCTCTCTGTTTCTCTCTCTCTCTCTCTCTCTCTCAAAAATAAATAAACATTAAAAAAATGTATTTAGAGAGAGAGATTGAGAGAGAGAGAGAGAGCACTTGAGCGAGTGGGAGGCAGGCAGAGAGGAGACAGAGAATTATAGCTCAGAGCAGGACCCGGTGCTAGGTCTCAGGAACCAGAAACTATGAGCTCATGACCTGAGCCAAAGTCAGGAATGGGATGCCCAACTGACTGACCCACCCAGGTGCCCTGTAAAAGTTACAAACCTTTTGAAGACCTTGATGCTCATTGTCAGAGTTCCCTGGCCTTTTTAAAGGGACATTAGGAAAATGTTTTCACAGTTACAGACGCTCTTACTGATTCAAAAGAAAGGATTTGGCTCCTAGCTGATTTGAAATAAAAGAGAATTCGAATTTTTTACATGCTGACAAATGTCTTACTAGTGAGTGACCCTCATGAAGGTGCAGCCTGCTTCGTTCATTCCTGAAGGCAAATTAACATGTAACCAATCTACCAAGGACATGCTTATATGATTTCTAGATTTCCCCAGAGCTATCTTCCACATGTTAAAAAACAGTGATTTTTGAAATTTATGTCAGTGTACATTAATGACACTGTTTTTGTTGTTAGCTCACGTAGATAACTGGAGAACAGCCCTTGTGCAAAAACAGTGCTTTTAATATATATGATATAATGTATGTAATTTATAATGTGTGTATATTACAATGTATACATACACAGACACAAATGAACTGAATGAAAATGCTTATCATATGTCTTTGATGAAGTAGACTTAATTTCTCCCTTTTCAACACACACACACAATTTTCAGTTGCATTTTCTTACGCAAGATAGGTGATGTTGCCTGCTGTTACTGAAGAAATAAAGGCTCTTCTCCCCTTTGTAATGTTATGCGCTGATGAATGGAAGCATCAGAATTCGTTAGCAAATACCTGCTGCTCTGTGCTGTCTCCCCCTCCTTCTGCCTCCCAGACAGACATTTCTTCCTATCCAAAGCCATTTGAATTCCCAGTTCAAAGAATCTTTGTTAGATGGCCAGTTTGTTCCCAAGATCGTTGGAAACGGCCATAAAAAGAGACTTAACGCTTCATGTGTGGTGGTGTCATGCCAGTCTGATTTTGCAAACATTGCTTTTGAGAATGGTTGCCAGCAAGCTTACCCGGGGAACAGCAGCGGCTGTGGAGGTAAAGAAGGCCACGGTTTAATGCCTGTTCGCACGCAAGGTGTCCTAATCTTCTGTGAGGTGTACTGAGTGCCCACTGGGTAGTTTGAATCTCTGTTAAGAGCAGACTGGTGGAAACTCCAAGGGAAGCAGACATACTAAAATATTGTAATCAGGTTCCTAAGGCGCAGTTTTTTTCCCTGGCTCAGCAATTACAGATTTCCCCCTGGAAAGGTTATTAATATAAAAGTCTTCACATCAAAAATATTGTATTAGACGAGGAAGGGGTTACATAAAGATCTGTAGTCAGTCCAGAAATGTGTGTATATGTCTGTGTGTGCATATTTTTACACATACTCACACATACCATAAATTGCATGTATACCCTCAAGCATGTTCTAGACAGAGAGTAATGGTGTTCCACCCATCTGTGCATGCAAGCCCCGAAAATGGCCCATTCCAAGGTTAGGTATCTCTGAAGGCTCTCTCAGCTTGGGTCCTGATTGCATGCAGAAAAAGACTTTTCACCAAGTGGACGACCAATTCATTCATCTTGATTGATAATTAGAACCAATAAAGAACAGATCAACAGAACTCATGAGGGCAAAAACATCTGGGACTCAGTTTAATTAGAATACCCCAAAACCTGTTTAGTGGTAATTGCATTGTAAGCACCAAATAGCTTTCACAGTTGTTTTTACGAGTGATACAAATTAGCACCCAAGATCTGAAATGTATACTGACTACGAAAACATGGGGGATTTAGCAGGGCCCTGGGGAGGTTGGCCAAATATATGTATTCACCTGGATGTTCTCTGGCATATAATTTTGGGACTTTTTGCAGCGAAAAAAAGTTAAGACTCTGGAATCCTACTAGTATTTGCACTTGGAACTCCCAGATGGGCAGTTTCACTACGAGGCAGTTTCTGCTTTCCCCGAAGAATCCTTCCCCATTTTCACACAAATACCCTGAGAATGTTTTAATATCCAAGATGCTTAAAGTCTGCAGTTTAGATCTTTTTCTTTGTTAGGAAATCTAGATACCACACAAACAATTTGGAGGTTTTATGGGTACTTACTTATACCTACAAAGTTCGAGAAAGCTGTAAGAAGATGTAACAGTTGCATATCTTATTAGACCTAAACATGTCTAGTGAAACAGTAAGAGCTTTTCAAAGCAGTCGGCTCTGGATTGGGTTTATGTCCTTCTTCAGGTACCTCTGCCTAAGTCCAACAAGAAGTCAGGAGCGCGTGCTTATTATACAAATCCTGCAGAGGGAAATCTTAGACAAATATCCTGAGCTAGAGCAGGAAGCCTTCATTCAAAAAGAAGAAGGAGAAGGAGGAGGAGAAGGAGAAGGAGAAAGTTGTCATCAAATGTGGAGTTATGAAAGAGCAATGCCTTTCTCACTCCGTAAATGCTCTTCCCTCCTTCTGCTTAGCTATTTCCTCCTTCAAGACTTTCCTGGCCACTGCATACCAGGAAAACTAGGTGTTTCAACATACACAGCATTTGCTTGCCCTGCTTTTTAGTACTGACCTACTCCACCTCCACTTACTCATTTCTGCCTCCTAAGCTTAGAAGATGCTCAGTACATGTGTGTTAATGGAACCTCTTTAATGGAATCACTGTCCCTTTTACAGAGCATTTCCACACACAGTTTTCTCATGTGAGAATGCCCCAAGGTCACCCGTGCAATGTCCCAAGATCAGCAGGGCACATTCCGTGAACCCACTTTACAGAAAAGATGTTGCAGCTCAAAGGGATTAATGACCTCCCCAAAGTCACGCACCTGCTAAGTTGCAGTAAGAATTTCCAAGCAAGCTTCCATGGCTGCTGAAATGATACAGGTTAAATCAGACTCATTTTTTTCAAATGCCCTTTTTTGTCTTTTGGAATTCTCTAGCAATGTTAGCGGAACAATTTGAAACGAATACATTTTAGGCTCCTCATCTTTTACCTGTGGGGAATTTGTAGAAAATTAAGCACTTATTGAAACATAGGTATTAAACCCCATTGGTGATGGTTCCAGCTGCCTTGTCAGGGATAATGGGAAATGAGTAATAATACCCAACTATATATCTGCAAAAACTTCCAGAAGAGATTTGGGGGCTCAGAGTCATTCTGCAGAAGAATAAGAATGGAAGAATCACATTTTGATTTTCAACCAATTCCCCTTCCCACAACTACAGTATTTTTGCTTCAAATGAAATCAAGTTAAAGTAGAAATAATTTAGAACAATATTCAATAGGGAAAATGTCACCAGAAGGGCTTAAGTGAACACTAAAGGCAGCTGGAGGGGGAGAGGTCCCAACTCTGCCCTGGAGACTCTTTTAAAGATGTAGTTCGTATCTTGTGCTTGCATATAAGTCTCTGATCTTTGTTCCTTCTTTTAAACACCAGCTGAGCTCCCATGTCCAACTCCTTGTTGCCCCTGTGCCTTCAGATCTAGTATGTGAAGTTACTCTGTAAGCAAAGAGCAATCATTATAAAATTGATATGAAGTTGTAAATGACAGGTTATAAAATGGACTTTGAAGTGGCGTAGTTGGAAATGTCTCTAGTAACTCTCAGTAGTCACTTGTCTCATAATAACTGGAGTAGGGATGGGGAAACCATGGCCAAATCAGTCTGCCGCCCGTTTTTGTACAGCCAGAAGGTTTTAACCTTCCTAAGCGCTTGAAAAAAAATCAGAAGAATATTTCATGACATGGTGAAAATTATGTGAAATTCAAATTTTAGAAGCCATAAAAAGATTTCATACCCATTCATTCATTTCCATCTTGATTCTGACTGCTTTCCTGCAAAGCCTAAAATATTTACTATCTGATGCATTACAGAAAAAGCTTGAGCTGGAAGAAAGCTTGCTGAGACAATATGAAGGGTTATAGGCCTGATAGATGTATGCTCTACAGATAAATTCAACATTGTGTTTGGAACAAGAAAGACCATACCCTTTTTCTAAACTGATAAACGGATTTTTAAAGTTTTGATGACAGTTAATAGGACATGCATTCATAGGCCGCTTCCACACCCCTATTCCTAGCCTCTGTCTCAGCATTCAGTGCATTGTAAAAACTGTACCTACATGGCCCAGTTCGTTGTCTGTTGCATTCTCAAGAATTTGATAAATTATTTATAGCACCACTCTTCTGAATGGTTTTTAATCCATTTTAAACATGTCAGCACAGTTAACAGAATCCCAAAATGTTCACATAATACTAATTAATTTTTTTAAAAAAAACAAGCAAAAGTGTGGAAAATTCCAAACAGGTGGCATTAATAGTGGCTCAGTAATGAGAAGCAATCTGGGAAAATACAGTCTATAAACAATTACTTTCCTACCTAATCCCTCCCTCATTTACAATATACTAGGCAGAGATTTTAAATGGAAAGATTGTCTTAATTCTATAGGGGATCTACTGAGTTCAGCACTCAGAATGAATTCATTTGGGGGTGTTTAAAGGGGATTTTTATCTTGTCAAATTTGTATTGAAAAACTACTAAAAAGTGAAGACGTATTTTGTACCCCACGGTGTGTGTACGTCTTTTGAATTCCGTATTGTTAACGTAAGTGGATGTGTTTGCTTTAAAAATTCTATTATTGTATTAACATTTGTTTCAGGGAAGGTTTAAAATTTCTTTTAGCGGGCAAGGCTGGACATATTAAAAAGAACATGAAATTCAAACAAGAACGACCCTCTGAACATTCGAGTTATTCGAGCCAGCTCATGTAGGAAGAGATATGGAAAGAATTCCTTTTATAATCTTTAACATGGTCACTGTATGGTAGTTGTGATATCTGTTCGAATTGGTTTGGGGGGGGGGTGTCTCATAGCTTAGTCAATCCTGTAATTACAATCGCACATTTCCAAAACATTCATCAGAACCTCCAAGGGCCTCTGTCTTGAAAACTTGCAATTGCTGTATGCCATGACAAATCCTGGATGTGTGGGTTTTGTTATTAACTCTAGGTTTGAATTAGAATTCCCTATCTTACAGCTTGGAGCTAAACTCTGTTTACAAAACAGTATTTACACTTGACTAATTTTGCAGATCAAACTAATTAAATCAATTAAACTGGTGATTAACCAAATGAAGGCTGATTGCAAAAATTAGTGGGTTTATTTTGGAGGACTGGAAGTAAGCTAATTACTGCAGTGATTACTTGAACCTGGAGTACTCTAAATGTGGTATAAATTGAAACCTCATAGTGAATTAGACTGGGAATTCATTACAGTTTAAAGCACTGTTAATACTATTCAGTCTGTTCCTCCTTGGGGAAAATTTCCTCTCTCTGTGCTTTGTATACTGATAAACAATCACTTGGGTTATGTGCTTTTCGTGGTGGAACCTAGTAAAATGGGGGACACTGAAGAAGTTATTTACTTTTAAAGTGATATACACCAGTGCCTGTCAGACTTTAACATGCGTTTGAATCCCTTGAGGATCTTCTAAAAGGAGGATTATGTTTCAATATGTTGGGAATGGAAGAAGTGATTGGGGCAGAGACATGGGGGCATGGGGTAGGAGGTGTGTGTTCACATGCATGGTTGTGCATAGGCCTGAGTATTGCACAAGAACTAAGAATCTGCCTATCATGATCCTGCTGGTTCTTGGACCGCCCTCGGAGCAATAAGCACATGCACCCAAGTGAACACACAAACTGTCAGAATTAAGTTCGATCCTTCAGGATGGGCTGCAGACAGCACACTATCATTTACATTCCTTGGTGGTGAAAACTGCCCCACTGTTGCTAGAGATGTCTGAGCATCAGCTGACTTCAGTGATGGCTGCTACTGAGGGGTCCTCATCGAGTGGTTTCTCTCCTGGTCTTCTCATGCAGGCATGTTAGTAACAGAGTACTTATGCCCATACATAATGCACTCTACTAATTGGTTTTTAAAGCATATCATTTTAACAAAATGTGAACACAGCTGAGTGTGTGATCTACATTTTGCTGATTTAAATATCACTGAGCTTTTGGTTCTCTGTTTTGCTTTAGTTTCAGATTTATGAGATGTTAGTTACAATAATAAAAGAAAGACTTCAGGTTCTGTTGGAGGATGCAATTAAATCTAAGAGAGAGATGTTGGTTTCATGCAAAATTTTAAAGGAAGGCAAACAGCTTCATTTTGCAGCCAAACTTGGAGGACAGACATATCTTTGTTTTCATTGTCCCATCCACTTTCGGTACTGGGCGAGGGACCGGGGGCGGGGGGCGGGGGGTACTTAATTTTCCCAGTTAATCAATGAACCGGTCTTGACATTTGGTTTCCTGCATGTTGCAGGTTCATGGCAAGAAACACCTCATCCCTACAGGAAACCCCACAACCTTTAGCAACGACTATTCATTGCCATTTGATAAGTAGTGCCCCTGTGTGCCAGGGGCTAGAGAGTGCAAATTTGAATAAATTAACACCACAGACTGTGTTTTAATAAGGAGAGATCTTGCAAAAAATGGAAGGCACATCTGAAGAGTTTCAATCTGGCGGAAGAACAACCGAATGGTTACAAGGAACAGCTATCTGTTAGGAATGGATTGCCCAGGGCTTTGATTAGTTGCCTGAAAGCTAATCAGAACCACTTTTGGTTGCAGTTCTTGTTGAAATGCTTCTTAGATTGTTTTTCCATGGTATAGTCCTGTGAAAGTACTTGAATTTTTCCTTGACGCCTGAGACAGTTGCAAGCCCCTCACTACCCGGTCCCACCGTGAACTGGCATCTCTGAGCCTGTGGGTGGAGATGGACGAGGTGCAGGAGGTTGAGCTGAATCTTTATGGAACCCAGAAATGGGGTTTCAAAAAACCAAACACTTGATATAAGCTTCTCTGACTCGCTTCTTAAAAAAACAAAACAAAACAAAACAAACACCTTAAAATAGTAAACAAAAATTATGGGCTAGAATTTTTAGTTGAGTAAGTTTCAATGATGTTAACTTTTGTATATATTGTCAAGTTGAGTTAGTTGAAGACATTTAGCATAAAAATTGAAGGGTTTCCTTGTCTTATTAAACAAAAATCAGAATATTTTCATTAATTACCAGTTGGCAGGCTGGAGAATTCCTAATCACAGACAGTAACAAAAACAAATGACTAATCACTTGAGAGGCTGTACCGGTGACACTTGTCTTAGTAAACTCACCACCATTCAGGACTACCTCTTTCGCTTTTATCCACTGCTGTGGAGTAGATCTGTCTCTTGGGGAGAGACGAAAATAACTGAAAAAAAAAGATATCAACTGGCATTCGGGTGTGTATGTGTATACCTCCTCTGAATGCACACAGGAATCCTAATTGTCTATTACAGTATTAGGAAGTCAGTTCATTGTTTTGCAATGAGAAGTGTCTTCATCCATTTGGGCTGTAAAATGCCATAGACGAGTAGTTTATAAACAATAAATATTGATTTACTACAATTCTGGAGGCTGAGGAGTCTAAGATCAAGGTGCCAGCAGATCCAGGATTTGATACAAGCAGGCTTCCTCTTTGCAGCCATCTCATTGCGATAACCTGGCATGGGTAGAAGGGGCCAGGGAGCTTTCTCAGCCCTTTTATAAGGGCACTAAAGGCAGAGCCCTCATGATGTAATCACCTCCAAAAGGCCTCACCTCCTAATACCATCACCTTGGGTGTTAGGATTTTAACATATGAATTTGTGGGGGACACAAACATTCAGTCCATAGCAAGAAATTTACCTGTCTAGAAGTCAGATTGCTCACATAGACCTGCCCCAGTACCTTCATTCCCTGTATGAAATGCTAGCAGAGGCCCACTTATTCAGAAGATTGTTGATATTAGGGGAGCTTCTCAGTAGCTTCTTAGCTTCTCATAGTATGAGAGATTTTTACCTTGCCAAGGAAGTCTTTCCTAGAGCATTCCATGGATGGTACTGACAATGATTGCCTTCAGGATTCTTTTGAAAATATTTTAGGATTCTTCTAAACCCCTCTCCACATAGCTGTTTCTCTTAACAAGATGCAATCGTGTCGATTATGTTATAGCTTATTAACTATAACCCCATCCCTGGCCCGTCTTTAAGGAATGCAACCCAGACCACCTCGACTGAATTTTGGATCTTCCTAAAGTCAGTCTCCTTGTTTTCTCTTATAGTCACACATAGTATATGGATTTTGTTTCCAAGCTCACAGAAGAAGCTACCTGATTGTCATCAATATGTACAAGCCCATGAGTGAAAACACTTTTTATGATTCTCAAGAAAGTCAGCGTTTGGAGAACTTTTACTAGTTTAATTTCATTTCACCCTTTGTATCTCTAGTTACCAAGGTAACCATAAGGTATTAGAATCACTGATTTCTCTGCATCTGCCTAACAGATGTCACAGTAGACGAGTCCCATCCTAGAGTTATGATTCCTCTGCCATTCTGCGGAGTGTGTTCTACTATGGGTTACTTACCAAAGGCTAGTCCTCCCTTCTGTCTTGCAGGTACAAACTCAAGTCTGTTTAGGTGCCTACTCCGCAGGGAATGTGACCACAGCCCAAGGGCAAATCCTGATTAGGCTGATTCAAGCCTGGTAATCAATCTCCTTTCTATTGCCAGTGATTTGTTTAGAAGAAGGCATGTGGCTGGGTTTTTTATGCAACTGGAGTGGAAATCTGCTTCAGGCTCCTAGAAATGATGTCCTATCTTACAAATAGACATGAGGGAGAAATGGCCCACTTCTTCCCGTGAAAGTGAACCTGTAGTTGTTGGCTTATGAAGGGAGCCAGTCTGAAAGCAAAGCTGACATCCTGACATCAGCGAAGGGCAAAGAGGGAAAGGACAGGGCTCTTCATAATAGCCCCAAACTGCTGAGGGGCCCCCCAACTCAAGATGCTGTCGTCGTGCAAAACATGTCCTTTTTATTAAGTGATTTGAGTTAGGTCCCTATCAGGTGCAGCTAAAAGCAACAGAAACTTTTTTTTCCTTGACGAAGAGTGCTACTTTTTTTTTCTTCCCTTCCTTGTGCAACCTAAAACTTTTTGATTCTTTGATTCTTTGATTCTTTGGTTCTTTGTCCTGGACAAGGACTGGGACTTCCATTTTGCCTATTGATTCCATCTCTCTACTTTTCAGATAAACAAATTCTTGAATAAATGAATCTAGGAATTAATACATGAAATTATACCACAGTTCTCTCAGTCATTGTCAGCCAAGATGACCCTTCCACAAAGCTTTCCCTTGTTGAATCATAGTCCTAAGGAAACTTTTCTCTTGAAATCTGAGTAGACAGACCCACTGTTCCCATGTCAGGTCTCTGCTACAGAGGCCGGGTGAAGGGTGCATTTATTTTGGCCAGATGCAGACTCTTCAAGTGTGTCACCACCATTTGGAATTAACAAAACCTATTTGACGTGATAACCAATTTTCTTTCCCATATCTCTGCACCTTTGCTGGGTATGGTATTCCAAATCTTTAAAAAAAAATTTTTTTAATGTTTATCTATTTTTGAGAGAGAGACAGACAGAGCATGAGTGGGGAGGGCAGAGAGAGAGGGAGACACAGAATCCAAAACAGGCTCCAGGCTCCGAGCTGTCAGCACAGAACCTGACATGGGGTTCGAACTCACGGACCGTGAGATCATGACCTGAGCCGAAGTCAGACGCTTAACCGACTGGGACACCCAGGTGCCCCATGGTATTCAAAATCTTAAGCTGATTTGCCTTTCATCATTTATTTCAAAAAGTAAGCATTCAGGGATTGAATTGCCAATATGAGATGATGTTAACACAGGGTAAATAACACAAGGTAAATTATAGTGTGGTGATACATGCACAGATCCACAAATTAGAATAGCAAACATGCTAATGAAATTTATAGTAATCCACAGTGGAAAATTTAATATTCAGAGTGCAGTCTCCTATAACCTGGCAGTTGGAGAGATTCTTTTCTGAGGATTGTTTTGGGATCTGACTTATACGGGAAAGTCTATCCATTAGCCTAACTTGCAGTGAAGTTGATTAATTTATCTTTTAATATTGCATGATTTCAAGTGTAAAAGAAGCAGAGAGAAATGCTGTTTCCTTGGGACCCTGAGGAAGCCTAACATGATCTTTTGAAAGGTATCATAAGAGCTTTCATATAGACACATTCAAGCAACAGTTTTGAACACCTGATGTGTGAGAGGCATCAGGCAGCCTGTGAGCTGCTGGGGAGTTTGTGAAGATGAGTCAGACTTAAATTCTCCTCCCAAGAGGATCCCAGATAAGATGTTAACTTCAGACAGTGACAGAA
This sequence comes from Lynx rufus, assembly GCF_022079265.1. Taxonomy (NCBI): domain Eukaryota; kingdom Metazoa; phylum Chordata; class Mammalia; order Carnivora; family Felidae; genus Lynx; species Lynx rufus. The sequence goes on from NW_025814827.1 coordinate 16,274,762, forward strand.
AAAGAGAAAAATGACTCCCAAAATTTTGTACCCGCAAAACTGCAGGGAGGCAATACTGTGGGGCAAATGGAGAAGCTGGGTAGGGTTTCTGGTTTTAGAGGAGCTTAGATTCCAGGGTGTGTAATCTCAGTTGTTCTAGGACAGGTTTTATGCAGCTGGATATCATCGGACTGAATTTCCATTTCTGTGCAGTATTCTGATTGCATTTATTTTAACAGTTTTTTTCTGCATTGATAACTCGACCGTCCTTCAAAGGCAAGCTTTTGGTTTGGAAATTCATTGTGATTACATAGTAATAAAATATTAGAAGTTGTGGGAGGGGATGTCTTTCAAATAAAAACTGGAAAGGAGACACAACATTGGAAAATATCACAACCCAGGGAAAAGAGCACTGGCTGGAATTAGAAGGTGTGAGTTCTGTTTCTGACTATCACCCTTAGACAAGTTACTTTCTGCACTTTGGGTTTCTCATCTGAAAAAATAGATTGGTCTAATTAGCTCCAAAGACTCTTTTAGTAATTTCTGTAATATCTTAAGGTATTGTTCACACACCAGTTTTGCCCTTGACACTCACCTCCATCAGAGTTGTTAATAAAATTGTGTATAGTTTTTTATCTTCCTAAAGCATAGTCATTATTTTCACATTTGTTCCTTTCTGAGCCCTGAAGTGGTGGCATTATTGATGATATCTTCAGTCAGATGAGGAAATTAGGGTACAGAGAGATCAAGGGGCTTGTCCAAGGTCCCTAGCTGGTGCAAGTCAGAGCCGGGACTTGAGATCAGGCTCCCTTCCTATTCCTCCTTTCCCTGCAAATCTCCCCCTGCACCCACAGGTTTAGGTTGGTCCACTCTTGAGTGGAGAACTCTTATAAACATAGGAGAACTCTTATAAAGATACTACTAGGTTTGAGGATTGCAGATAGAAAGATTTTTAAGCTTTTTATTTTAAAATAATTATATATATATATATATATATATATATATATATATATATAACGCAAAGATGTACACAGGGTTCCTATATATGCCTCGCTCAGCTTTTTCTAATTTAACATCTTACATGACCATGGTACATTTGTCAAAACTAAGAAATTAACATTGATATAATAATACTGTGAACTAAACTAGAGACTTAATTTAGATTTTACCAGTTAAAATTTTTAATGGACAACGTAAATTGGAGTGTAGAAATAAAATTAGGGACGTAAATCCTCTGGCCCCCATCAAATAATGCCATGTCCTATGTTGTGTGCTACAAGGGCTGACCTTACAGCAGGCACAGACTTCTAACACTGAAACACCCCCACTCTTGATGAGAGAGTCAGTGGACATTGTCAATGGATAGGGTGAGAAAACCGATGGCCACAGGGAGCGTTGACATCCCAAAGATCCAAATGCTTAGGTTTCTGAACTAGTTAGCAGACCAAAGACACATCTCAGATCCAGTCTTTTATGGACAAGATGCTCTCAATCACCATCCATCATTTTCTAAGTACAATCCTTTCCTGGAAGATATTGCAATATTATTCAAAACGTGCCAAAGTGGGCAGGAGATCCCAAGAGTAATTGTGAGTTATGAGGTCATGGGAACCTCATTGCAAACTATTTGCAAAACTTAATTGGGGTAATAAATAAACTAAGCATGTAAATTAGATTGAAGACTACAGTGTGAATTAGAAGGAGGCCATTAGCCTGCATAGTCAAAATGCCTTCTTCCTGTTTGTAATATTTGCTGAGTTGAACTATTAATCAAAGAAGCATTAAATTCAAATATCCTAAAATTTCACAACTAAAATAACTTGGAAATAAAACCATTTAATGAGATTCTTTCCGGACAAGATGTGAACTTTATTTTTTATGATTAGGTACTTAGGCATTTTTCAAATAGAGGATGGTCTGGCATTCACAGCTGAATCCACCTGCGCCCCGCCCCCCCCCCCCCCCCCCCCGCCGTGTGAATTCATCCTAACCAGGGTACTTAGAAGCAAATGCAGGAGAAAAAAAAATACAGCTCAAAAGGAATCATATAAGATCGCCATTTCCAATCGTGGAAAACAAACAGATCTGTAGGCTGAAATGGGACTATCCCTACTCCCTTTTCTTATTTTCTAAACTAGGTGATCAAAAATAACTTCAGGCCTGACATTTCTTTTTTCAAGTATCTGAAGAATGAGTAGAGGGGCCTCTTGCAAATAAACATAAATATTTAAAAAAATAAGAAAAACGAAGCGCGCATACACCGCATCTAATCATCCAGCCCAAGTCAAGTCTTACAGCAGCTTTTTTTTTTTTTAAGCAGTTGATTGAATGAATACAAATGCCTCTCTGTTGTCACTTGGGATGCCACTTGATATATCCCATTTTCTAGACTCTAATTATTCCATTTGTAGACATGAATGCCATTTAGATGTGAGCTAATTCAGCATGGTAACTCAATTAGATTTGTACCGGCTTGGATTTATGAAGCATCAATGGGTTCTTGGTGAGACCAATGGGACTGCGGGCGATTCATCCCCAGTCTCACCGACGCACCCTCTCAAGAGCTCAATTAAACATGCCAGCCACGAGGATGTTTTTTAACGGGAATGTTTCACAATTAAAATAAAAAAGATTTCTGTGTTCCTCGGAGCGCATAGCCCAGCAGAAAAGAAAGACCTGTAATGACACAGGCTGAAGTTTTCCTTTTCGTTGCATGCTAGCTCCATCACAGAAGGCTCTCTGGTGGGCCGCGCTCAGGCATCCTCGAGGACGCAGTGGGCGTGGCCATGCGGCGCAGTGGGCGTGGCCAGCCTCAGTTGTTGACCCACGTGGTGAAGATCCCATTGTTTCCCGATGCCACCCATTCCAGGGCACTCGGTAAGTGTTGGTTGAACTGAATTGGCCAAGTTCGTCTTAGAGCCTGCACCTGCATCTTGGTTCTGAGAGCTGAAAGGCAGATGCTGAATGCCAAATTAGATATGTGAAAATATAAGAAAACAAAATAGCAGTGATGAAAACTATGCTAACTCTCTTCTCAGCGCTAAAAAAAATGTGGCCCGTGGCCAGAAAATGAAGGAAAAAATTTTAAACCAGGACTATACCCTAATGGAAACTTTGTGGGAGAAAAAAAAAGACTCGTTTCAAAGAAATTCTATTACTGTGGGATTCCATGGTAGGCTTAGGAAGGCAGGGAAGCGCCTGTGTATGAAATGGCAGTGCCTGTCAGAGACTTGCCTCACCTTGGTCTTCATCCCCGTGGGTGTTTGATGAGGAAAAGGCTTTACTGGTTCTCAACACAGGGCCGGACACAGAGGATATACTAGGAAATCTTGTGTGAATTAATGAAACAACATGATAGGTGTGAACTCACTTCCAAATGATGAGCAACTTTGGAAATGTCTGCCATTATTTTCCAAATCAAGTCTTAGATAATGAAGATAATTGCATTTGTTTTTCCAACACCTGGATAAAGAATAATGTGAAGGGTAGAGAATTTCAATTTTTAAAAAATTTTTTTAAATGTTTATTTATATTTGAGAGAGAGAAAGAGACAGTGCATGAGCAGGGGAGGGACAGAGAAAGACAGAGACAGAATCTGAAGCAGGCTCCAGGCTCTGAGCTGTCAGCACAGAGCTGGACGTGGGGCTTGAACCCACGAACTGTGAGATCATGACCTGAGCCAAAGCCGACTGAGCCACCCAGGCACCCCAAGAATCTCAATTTTTTAAATGTTTTATTTGTTTATTTATTTATTTTGAGAGAGAGACAGACAGACAGACAGATCAAGAGCAGGGGAGGGGCAGAGAGAGAGGGAGACACAGAATCCGAAGCAGGCTCCAGGCTCTGAGGCTGTCAGCACAGAGCCCGATGTAGGGCTCAAACCCACAAACCTTGAGATCGTGACATGTGCCAAAGTCAGACGCCCAACTGACTGAGGCACCCGGGTGCCCTCAATTTTATTGTATCTTCATCTTTCCCTATCTAATACTCTCATATTTATTTCTGCTGTGACATTATTATTAGTTGTAGAAAAGTAGAAACAGTATATAGAAAGAACATTTGTGTGTCATAATTTTCAAAATGCGGTTTCACATAACTTGTGTCATTTTATGCCCATAATATTCCTACAGAGAGGACATTATTTTCTCTATTTTATAGATGATGAAACTGGTCCAGAGAGGTTCTGTGTCTTGCCTGAGGCCACAGAGCTAGATCTCAGTGGAGCTGGTATTTCAACCTTATCCTTTCCTGTTAAATCCTTCTCGTGTGGTGTAGTGGAAAGATCATGGGCTTTAAATCAAAAAACACTATTTTACTTTCTAGTTTCATCATTTTGGATCTGTTAAGTATTGATAGAAAGAAAGATTTAGCCTCAGCACATGATGAATTTGGGGGGCATTCTTGAGTTTGATTTGGATAAAATTTCCAAAATTTAATCCTTAAAACTAATCCCTGGGACGACTGATTATACTGGCATAGCATCAGCAGGAATTAATGTTATTCAGGGAGAAGAGATGCTCCAAGCCTATGCACTGCCCTTTCTTTAATCTCATGGGAACCTTGAATTAAATTGGAAACACAGGTTAGGACTTCCTTTTATTGTTTCTGTAGCAACTCCCTTTCTGGCTTCTGATTTCCTGGAGTAATGGTCTGTATAAAGATTTTCTGAAGAGCCACCTGAAAGAGAAAGGCCAGGAGTTTATTTGTACTATGTTTGCATCCATTAACATATGTGTAATTCGGTGTAATTTTGCTGTATCCACACAGACCAGCCAACTGTCCTTGGCTTGTTTTCATTCCAGTAAATGCCACCTCAGGTAGCAGAGAACCCTGGAAAGACCACAGTGCCGGGAGTCAGGGGATGCCTTGAACCCTCCATCCGGCTCTGTGGCTAATCCCTGTGGGACCAGGACAGCCATGGCAGGGGTGGGGGGAATGGTGTGTGTTGGCAGCCTTGGGCAATCCACCCCAAATCTCTAGCCTTGTGATCATCACCTGTACCAAGAGTGATACCCTCAAAAACTCTTGGAAGGATTAAATAAAATATGTGTAGGAACACTTTGTAAATCAATAGCCTGTGAGTTTTCCAGGAGACGCTGTGCCCTAACATGCTATGTGACTATTTTAAATCCATGTTCACAAAATACCACTTAGAAACTCACAGTGTGCTTTGTAATGGTAAAGAGTCTGAGAAGTCCTTGGCAGTGAACTCTGTGGAAATTTGTTTAATGCAATATTTCACAAATTATTTCGCAACAGAATCCATTTTTCATTGAATTTTTTAAATGCTTATTTATTTTTGAGAGAGAGACACAGAACACAAGCTGGGGAGGGGCAGAGAGAGAGAGACACACGCACACACACAAAATCTGAAGCAGGCTCTAAGCTCTGAGCTGTCGGCACAGAGCTCAACACAGGCTCGAACTCAAGAACTATGAAATCATGACCTGACCCAAAGTCAGACGCTTAACCGACTGAGCCACCCAGGCGCCCCGAATCCATTTTTCATTTAACACCTAATGTTGAACCACACTGTAGTCAGTGTTAAAGCACTAAATCAACACGACTGGCTCCCCGGGCTCTGCGATGGGCAGGTTTCTACCTCTGTACCTTTCCCGACCTCCATCAGCCTCTACTTCCTTCTGTGTTGGCAGGCTTCCCCTAACATTAGCAAAGACTGCCAGCAGCTCAAGACTCACATGCTACAGCTTAGGAAGCCAGGAGAAAGAGTACCTCTTTCCCAGTAGTTCTAGAAATGAGTTTGAGTTACGTGCCCAACCTTGAAGCAATTACAGTGAGCAGGGGGAAGCCTTCTCATTAGTCAGGCCCAATTCATGTGCCTACTTCTAGAAGTTCCGCTCATATCTAAGCCACATGGCCTGAAAATAAGAGAGATCGGTTCTTCAAAAGAGTGATATTACAAAGTGTCAGTTTTGTCTTTAATGAAGGAATTGAAGGCAGGTTAAAAGAACAAAAACAGAAAAGCAGGAGTACCTGTCATTCCCTTGCCATCATTCTTTTTCCTAGGACAGGTTCAGCAACTCTGGTATGCATAGGAATCTCCTGGGAAATTTATTGAAAATATGATTTTAGGGCCTAACCAAGATTCTGATTCCATATTCTCGGGTATTGCTCGGAAATCTGTCTTTTTTGCAAACACCAGATACAGGTGGTCCAAGTATCATATTCTGAGAAACATAGGAAATAGGATAAAGACACTTCTGGCTTTTCTCAGTCTTTGTGATGGATGAAAATTGCCTACCAAATCAACATTTGCAGGGGTTAGGCTGGCGATGCCAGCATGTGTTGGCATTGGTCCTCGGGCATTTCTTATGTGCCCTGAAGTAGTGCTTCTCAACCTTTACTGTGTGTATGAATCAGCTGGGGATCTTTCTAAGATGTAGTGATTCAGTAGGTTTCGGGGAGGGCCTGAAATTCTGCGATTCTGACAAGGTCTCAGATGTGCAGCTGCTTCTGGTCCACGTACCACACGTTGAGCAGCAAGATCCTAAAGGCTGAGAACCACCTGTGTATTTGATTTGCATTTTTTAAGTCTGTGTCCTTCCGGTTACCAGCCTGCTGGGCAAGCATGAAAGCAACTTCTGTCTCTCATAAGATTTGTTCATGCTGATATTTATCACTTTGTTCTGAGCTGTACAGAGATCATCTTCAACAGGCTCAAAGAGAACTCAGCCCCGTCTTTAAATACTGGAGTGCACATCTGCACATTTTCTACTTAACTAATCCTTCGATGCTCCAGATCTCATTTAGACTCTGGAAAGACAAAGAAACATGAGACAGGATTCCTTCGGGTCCTCACACTTAGGGTGACCAATTGTCCTGGTTTGCTGGGACATCCCAGTGATAGCACTAAAAGTGCGACCCTAGCAGTCATACTTTATCAAGGAAGAATAAAGAATATTATAGGCCACTAACTATAACACAAACAAGTGAGTATAGATATGGAACCAGCTAATTCAGCCTGTGGGGTCAGGAAAACCCATGTTAGAACCAGCCTTGGAGGCTGAATAGGAGTTCCCCAGGTTGGGGGCTGAGGATGAAGAGGGAGGAGGCATTGAAAGCCGAGGGAAAAAACGTGTGCCCAAGTATAGAGATACACGCATATGATCATACCCTAACTGCTGAGCCTCATCCATTTTGAATGTAATCTCCTCTTAATTTGACTGGGTTCAGTAACCTCCATATGAATTCTTCCCACTGAATAAAGTCCAGGCCACCTGTGAGGAGTGAACTAAAGCCTCACCCTTGGGCTCTGGTAACATGCCTGTTTTCTGGTAAGCAGTTCCTTTATTTAGCTTGGCAAATAAGTAATTTTCACTTGTTCTTCGATATTTCTCAGGCCATACTTCTGTGCCCTGATTTGGTTCATTCATCCATTCAACAAATATTTATCCTACGTTTAGTGTGTGTCAGAACAGTTCTAAGCACTTGCAAAATGTCACCAAACACCCTGCCCTTAGGGGGCATACATTCTAGAGGAGGAAATAGACAATGAGTAGTAACATTTAAAAAGTAAATGATATATACTAACAGGTCCCTAATTGCTATGGGGAAAAATACTAGAAGGTAAAGATTATTAGGAGTATAACTTTTACAAGTGGCTGGGAAAGACCCTTCTGTTAAAAAAAAAAAAAAGTTTATTTATATTGAGAGAGAGAGCACGGACTCGGGCACATAAGTGGGGGAGGGGCAGAGAGAGGGAAAGAGAGAATCCCAAGTAAGCTCTGCACTGTCATCGCAGAGCCCAAACTGACACGGACTCAGTCTCATGACAGTGAAATCATGACCTGAGCCAAAATCAAGAGTTGGATGCTTAACTGACTGAGCCACTCCGTCACCCCAGGAAAGACCTTCCTAATTTGGTGATATTTATGCAGAGGCCTAAAGGAAATAAAGGAATGATGGTGCACATATCTCTGTGGGAGGTCATTTCAGGTCAAGGGAACTGCAGTGCAAAGGTCCTGAGGGTGCCTGACGTGTGCAAGGACCAGTAAGGAGACTCATGAGTTTGGAGTGGAGTGAGGCAGTTGTGTGTGGGAGGAAGGGTGGGCAGACAGGTGGACACGTGGGGTCTGGGGCCAGTGCAAGGATTGGTAGTGAGTGGGATGGGAGCCCCTAGAGGGGGCCCCAGAGGGGCCCTAGAGGGGGCCTCCTCCCCTAGAGGAGGAACATGCTCTGACTTACATTTTTAGAGCATCACTCTGGCCTCTAGTTGAGAAGCAACTATTTGTGGGGAAGGGTGCAAGGAGGGGGACTGGTTATGCAGTTATTATCAACCCCTGGCAAGAGATCACAGTGTCTGTGACAAACGTGGATGCAGTGGTGACAGTGTGTCTCTGGGTCCACTGGGTTTCCTGCACAATCACTGGTCTTCAGAGTCCAGAAAACCTCTCCAACTACCTGAGTGATCTAGGCAGATCTCTCCAGCCTCCCAGGGCTTAACTGTCATCTGTGGAATGATGCCAGACAATGATATCTGCCTGACCCAACTCCTAAGGTTCTTGCAAGAATTAAATGAGATCATCACTTGGAGAACATGGAACAAAGCAGGAAGGAAAAAAACAAGACAGATGAGTCAGAACCCAGCAGATAGATAATCTGCCAATTCAGAAAAAGAAATGCTGCTGTGTCTTCTTCACTGGTTCAGATAATTCACAAAGGCGTGCTACCGGATCAAAAGGTTAAACCCCAAATCATACACTGAGAAGAGACATTTGTCATCATCTGATCAAACCCCATGGCTCTGAGATAAGGAAACTGAGATGAAAATATAAAGGTGACTTTCCTAGGACAGTCCAGTGAGTGGTGGAGCCACACAAGGGTCCTAGTTCTGAGTCTTTTTCTACCAAGGGGCCGATTCAGAAGTGGTAACAGAGGTCCCTATCTTGAAAGCTAATGGAGGCACAATTACCATCAAAGAAAAAGGAAGAGAAGGCTGTCAGTTGTCAGGCCTATGACAGCTTTGTCCTCTTCTGGTATGTCATGGCACTCGGTCCTCCTGAGCACTGCATGAGGTTTCGAATACCCCCATTTTATTTTTTTAATTTTTTAAAGTTTATTTATTTTGCAAAAGAGAGCACGCACGCAAGTCGGGAGGGGCGCAGAGAGAGAGAGAGAGAGAGAGAATCCCAAGCAGGCTCTATACGTTGAGTGCAGAGCCCAGTGCAAGTCTTGAACTCACAAACTGTGAGCTCATGACCTGAGCTGAAGTCAGATGCTTAACCGACTGAGCCACCCAGGTGGCCCTGAATACCCTCATTTTAGACAAGGCTCTGAAAGATCAGCAAGATCGCAACTTGACACAGCTAGCAAGTGGCTAGGAAAGGATTTCTACTCTTGCCTCTGGCACCTAACCTGGCATTTAATGAAAACCTTTGGAGAGAGCAGAAATTGGTTTCACCTGGGGAGATAGACTCTCTATTGTTCTAATTATTTGCCCTGCCTCCTTCAGCAGAGGATTCGGAGGAATGTTTTTATTTGTGAGTGTAGTTTAGTGCTTATTAGAATTTCTGAGCTTTTACATTGGAAGTTTCAACAGGCTTACTGTGATACTTTTCAAGTGTTGAGTGTAAATGTAAGCCTAAAAACATTACCAAGCTGAGTACAGTGACATATTTTAGATAATGGATGGAAAAGTTATATAAGTGGATGCTTTACAGAGACACACACACAGAGGTTCACATGCTGCAGTTTTCTGAAATGTAAGAGCGAAGAGGAAGAGAGTGAGAGCAAGTGAGAGATTAGGAAAATACGGGAATTGGTGCAGAGATCAAAGGCAAAGCTGCCATAGAAAAAGTAGACTTGAAAGACTTGTCCTTGCTGTTCATCTGGGATATGTGGCATGTCCTTTGGTTCTAATTTTGAACTGATGTATTCTTTTGAATCAAGAGAAAGATTTTAAGAGGCAAAATCTTCTGCTAGAACACAAAATAAAGGGTATAGAAACCAGTGTGAGATGTCCGCAGATCCTCTGGAATCATGGCTAAGGCCAGTGTAGAATTTGAATCCACCAAATGAATACAGGGTCCTTCCACTCCCAGTTTTCCTTGGTAGTAGACACGGGGGCCTGTGAGCTATTGGCTACACCACGGCCCTTGGCGGGATATTGGGGTCCTCAGGCTGTGAATCTGTGGGGTGAGCCCCCAAGGCACCATGGTCCCAGAGCTGTGGTCCTCTCTGACCCCCGCCATGATCATATCATCACCACTGAGCTACCCTGTTTCTGATTTGAACCCTAAGCCAAGAAGGACTGAAGTGCCCTCATGGACACAGTAAACCCCAAATCCCTCTCCTCTGAGACTGAGCCATCTCACTGACCCCAGTTAGTGGCTCCAGTCTAGTTTTGGTCAAACCTCTCCAGGCACCACCACACTGCCACCTTCTGGCACATCAGATACGTTCACTGTCAGGCTCTGGCACCCTCTGTCTCCACTCCATGGCTAGACTCTGCGGAGGGGTATGATGCCTGCCTAGGCTGCTCTAACCTGTTGGGACATGGGTGCTGGTTACAGCCTAACATGGGTCTAGACCTTCCACTCATTCATTCTTCTAGTAGACATCCTGAGGTTTCATGAAGTCTCATGGCTGAAGCCTTGTGAGTTAAGGCAATCAGTAAGATTAGTGGTAATTATGATGATCGCCATTCATTGAGTGAAGTCTTTATAGTTGGACTGGGTTCCAGTCCCTATTCTAACTTACTAGTTGTGTGACCTTAGAGAACTTACTTTACCTCTCTGATCCTCTTTTCTCGTCTATAAAATAGGAGTCATAATAGTAGCTACCTTACTCTGAAATTACGAATTGAGTGGCTACTTGTGTGATTTACACCTTTAGTTTTAAGTAAGGTCCTTCATGCAGAGTGCTTTGCAAAGTATCCGGCGCATAAGCGTTCAATTAATGCTAGCTGTGACTATCTGTGGTGGTAGTATGTACACTTATTAACTAACCAGTAGTAGTATGGTACCAACTTCCAGGGGCTTTACGTACATTATGTTGTTAATTCTGAAAACTTGCAGGTAAAGCATTGCATCCATTTTACAGATGAAGAAGCTGAAACTTAGAGCTTCTAAGTAATGCCTCAAAACCGCACACTTGGTACATGGGTAAATGCCTGGAATTTGAGCCCTGGTGAGTTTGACTCCAAGCCTGAGCTCTTTGGTCCTGAAGATGTGAATGGCAATGAAAGTCTTGAATGACAGCTCATTATTGCAATAGAGGGGTTGGTGGTCATGTGCTCTGTGATTAATTGACTCAGGAGTGGAACAAATAGTGAGTGTTGTAAATAGTAAATACTTCAGGAGTGCAGAGAAAGACATGATTATTTAGGCAGGGTTATTAACCAAAAGATTTAAGATAATTTTTCACTAGCTCTTTTACACTTTTTTCCCCTGCCTAGCAAAGCAGTATATGTATGTTATATGAAAATTCAAAGACTTGTTTTGCTCTCCTATTTTTTTCTTAATCTATTTCGATCTCTTCCTACTTCCAGCATAACTGTGAAAGTAATACCCAGTGGTATTACAATTGCATACACCCTCTGACCTAGAACCTGCTGCTTTAGACTCTTTGTTGTTTTTTTTTTTTTTTCAAAATAAAACACCAGTATGTGAGGATATATGCACAAGTACATTTTTTGTAGCATTGCTTACAGAGGCCAAACAAATTAGAAACAAAACAAATGTCTTTATTTCTGTCAGTAAGGGGATACTAGATAAACTATGACTCATTAATTCTAGAGACCATGATGTGGCCATTACAAAGGCTGAATTAGATTTCTCTTCCAATGACCTAAATGAAACTGTCTGAGAATCTTAGCAGCTTAAGGATTCATGAGCCAAACATACTTTAGCCCAACATAAAGTAATACAAGGAAATTAAAAGTTTACATTTGCATTTGGTCTGGAGAAGACATCACAGAAGTACAGCATTGAGGATACATAATTCATTAGCATCTTCTGTGACATGGGTATAGGGTTTTTGTAGATTATGAACTCAGTATGACCTAGCAGAATGGGGGCAAGAAAGCTAGTAGGTATCTTTGGCAGATTTAGATTATTTATTTATTTTCTAATGTTTATTTATTTATTTTGAGAGAGAGAGAGGGAGAAAGGGAGAGAGAGAGAGAGTCCCAAGCAGGTTCCATGCTGTCAGCGCAGAAGCCAACATGGGGCTCTATCTCACGAACCATGAGATCATGACCTGAGCCGAAATCAGTTGGGTCCTCTACCCACTGAGCCACCTGGGTGCCCCAGATTTAGAGTATTTAGAAGAGGGCAGTTCATAATCCTGTTTTTTCTAGGCTGACCACATCTAGAGAATCATGTTTCGTTTAAAACCCATATATTCATCGGAATAGTGATGTTGAAATTATGTCATTGGAGAAGTGACTCAAAGGACATACTATGATTGTCTCAACTTCATGTTACATGAAATATTAGATTTTTTTTCCTTTGGAGTTTAAAAGCTAAAATAGGATCAGTGGGTGGAAGCCAACAGTAGCTGAGGTTTAGCCCAATATAAGGAAGACATTTTGAACTATCAGAGCTGGCCAAAACTGGTAAAATGGCTTCCCCTGAAGATTCCAGACACCCGTCTCATCTCTACAGGTGTTGGAGGGAATAGTGAGAAAGGAGTCAGGTACTTGATAGGACCAGTGTGGTGCCTAATACCATCTCCCAACCGATTCTCAACCCTAATCAGAGTATTCAAGTTTGTCATTTGATCCTGCGATCTGATTTTCAGTCGTGAGAAATTGGGAGAGACCATGTAGAACCGTGCCTATAAACCCCAGCCATCAAGTTAAACAGATGCAGGTGTAAATCCTGACTCTGCCACATCTGCTGTGTGACTCAGGCAAATTAGTAGCCTCTCCAAATCTGTTTGCTTATCCAAAAAATAGGAAAAGTATCGGTCCTTTCCTCAAAGATCTGCTACATAAAGAGGAATTGAGATAATAATTCATATAATGTATTTAACACATGGTAGCACATAGTGAATTCTCAATAGGTATTTTTAAGTTAAATTATGTAAATTATTGTCTTTCTTATTTATATAGGTTCATGTTTAACAGAGGAAAGCAAGACTGTTTTCTAATTAATCTTGGAAAGAACCATATATTTGTCCAAATTACAACATCTTATTTCCTAAGGTCTCTGAAGTTTACAAATGCTAGTTCATCTGGTTGACTTGGTGTCTTTGGTTGCTTTCTAGGTAGGTCTATGTTAGAAAAAGAACACTGAATCTGGAGTCATTGGATCCAAGTTCAAGAGACCTAGCTCTCATGTCTAAGGTAACTCGAAAGTCAGTTTCCTCCTTCATAAAATAAGGACAGGCACATGTATACTACCTAACTCATAGACTTATGTGGAAGAATAAGTGGTAAAACATATGTAGAAGTGCTTTTCAAATTATAAAATGCTAGGCAACTGGGAATTATTTTCATTGCCTCAATCTGCAAAATGGGAGACGGGTATGATTTCTCTGACCCTGAAAAACTAAGACTGCCAAAGGCAGAACCATTCTGAGAATTTAATCCTAAACCTTTTAGGGTATAGGAGTACATTAGCAAAATAAAATGAGATGCCATGTCTTATAAAAGTAGACATTGTCAGCTTTACCGAAAACCTTATGGAACCTTAATTTACCTACCTATCCAGGTGGAAAAAGTAGAAAAGGAACTTGGGTATAATGAAGCACATACCCAGTGTTTTTCTTAAAAGTAGTTTACTTATCTAGTTATTTACTTATTTACTCAGTTATAACAGGTTGAACATTTTTAGTTGCTGGTTATGAAAGCAGGGAGGGGTGCCTGGAAGAAGGAGGGCTGGGTCAAAGCAGGATAAGTACAGGTTTGAGGATTCAAAGATCTTTAGCACAGGATGAGATCTTGAGATGATCTTACCAAAGGGGAGGATCTGGTAAAGATGTGAAGTAACTTGCCCATAACTATCATGTTCAAACGATACCACTGGGGCGCCTGGGTGGCGCAGTCGGTTAAGCGTCCGACTTCAGCCAGGTCACGATCTCGCGGTCCGGGAGTTCGAGCCCCGCGTCGGGCTCTGGGCTGATGGCTCAGAGCCTGGAGCCGGTTTCCGATTCTGTGTCTCCCTCTCTCTCTGCCCCTCCCCCGTTCATGCTCTGTCTCTCTCTGTCCCAAAAATAAATAAACGTTGAAAAAAAAAATTAAAAAAAAACCCGACACCACTGACCATGCTAAGACTTGTGCTTTGGCGTTTCTGTTTTGACTTCTAAGTAGATTCTGAGGAGAAAACAAAGTAAGGGAGAGAAAGAAAGGAAAACTAGACAAAATGCCCTTTGAGATGTTATCATTTCTGTTACCCCTCACACACAAAAAATCTAATACATTCACGAATATGTGTGAAATGCCTGATTTTTAGCGGAAGATAAAGCTTTTTCCCCAAGGAAATAAATATCAAATTCTCTACTATTTGGACTCTTATTTTAAGGGAAAAAATATAGTAAAAGTTTAAAAAATGTTTTGTGCTCCAAAATGTTTATTATAGTACCATTCCTAACAGTGAAGAATTAGGATAACCCAAGTGTTCAACAAATGAAAGGATATTTAAGTAAATTATGACAGCCTAGCATACATGGTACAACCATTACAAATGGTATTACAAAAATTATGAAATAAAATAAGAAAATACTTTTGTTAGAGTGAGTAAAGGAAGGAGGGCAGCATGGGATGGATTGATCAGAGGGAGGAATAGTTGTACTGGAGGAGGGAAAGGTACAGAAGTCAGTTATATATAAATGAATTAAATTAGGAAATTTCACACAACATGTGAATTTCAACAGGGCTGTATAGAGAGAAAGACAAGGCAGGGAGAGGTGAGCAAAGTCGGAATCGTTTGTACTTTTTTGACTGCAGGAGTAAAGAGGCCAGGAACAGAGTGGGAGGTTGCCCAAGTGAAGCTATAGCCACAATGAGTACTCCCCATGCCCAGTGACTTTGACACTGAGGGACCTGCCTTATGATGAGAAATACCACATGTCAATTTGTTGAAGGAGGAAGGATGTCAACATTATAGCCTGCATTACAGCCTTTTGGGTCCAGGTGATTCTCAACATCATGACAGATAATTTTATAACTGTGAACAAAAAATTGTACATATGTGCCAACTGACGTGGGGTATTTAGTGGGTCTTTTAATTAAAATTCAGACAGGAATTTTAGATTTGTTACCAAATAACCATCGATAACGCCAACGAATAGTTCATTCTGAATTGATCCTGTCATGTGGGAAATAGCCATTCATAATTGACCAATCACTTTCTTCTCCACCTCTTCTCATCTCTATCTCTACTCTCACCTTAGCATGGACTTCTTGCCTCTTGATTAGGAAAAAAAAAAAAAAGCTTTGTTCACTAAATACTCCATTGTTGTGAAAAGTGTATTGAAGGCTTATAAATATTATCATGGAATTGCTGTTTGTCACATAAATTCAAGTGATTCAACAAATAATCTGAGGAGTGCTAGTATATGCCTTGCAGTGTACTAGGAACTGGGGGCACAAATATCATGCACAGTCCTTCCCCAGTAGAAGCGTAAATAGATTATTTATAGTATGGTGTGCAAAGTATAACTGAAATGTGAGCACAATATAGAAGAAGCATAGGAAAGAAAGTGACAAGAGAGAAGGAAATATGAAGGAAGCCTTTGTGGAAGAAGTAGGTGTTTAGGTGGGTTTTGAATCATGAGTAAGAGTTCAATAGGTAGTCAAGAAGAAAGAGAAAGTCATTCAAGGCAAAGAAAACAGCATTTGCAAAGGCACAGAGATAGGAAATTGCATGTATGTCTGCCCTTTAGTGATGATGAAGTATGCTGGAGGAGTACAAATGAGAATGGATAGGTTTTTAGAGGTTAGGCTGTTAGAGCTTGGTTTTAAATTTTTTCTTTACACTTACTCTGTGGCAGACACTGTTGGTTTACAAATACGAACTCTTTTAATCCTCACAATGATTTAGGCAGACTGTTGGACTGCAGCATTAGAATAAGAGCTGACCTGTAAAATCTGGGAGGATTGATCAAGAAGAAAAAAACACGGTGAATATCACATCCCAGAGCGAGATTCTGGAACTTTGAAATCTGTATGTAAACCTCCCCCAGCAATGAGTCGTCATGCCCCATAAGGAGATTTTGGCTTGATTCTGGGATAGAGAGAAGGGATTGCTATGTACAGTCACTGTGCCCTTGAGCCTTCTCATACATACATCACTTGACTCTCAACCTCATCCTGGAGGGTGCATGGCGCTCTCCTCATGTTACACGTGAGGCTTGGCGAGGTCAGCCAAGTTATCCAGATCACACGGCTAGTAAAGTAAAGGAGCTGGAATTTGTCTAACTCAAAATCTGAGGTTTCTTCATTCCGTGTCTTCCTAGAAAAGGGCCAGAGAGAACGAGACACCAGAAATTTTCCTCCAGCTGCTAGAACCTGGTATGGCTGCAGGTAAGGATCTGTGTGGTGCTTTCTTAGACATTTATTATGGAGTATGGAAAAGAGAGGTAGGAGAAAAGGCTCTGTCCTTTGGGTACTGGGTATTTAAGACAGGTATCTGATGATGCTC
Organism: Lynx rufus; assembly: GCF_022079265.1. Lineage (NCBI taxonomy): Eukaryota > Metazoa > Chordata > Mammalia > Carnivora > Felidae > Lynx > Lynx rufus. The sequence continues at coordinate 16,291,348 of NW_025814827.1, forward strand.
GTTAAGTATTTTCTGAGAGAGTATGCTCTTTTTTTTTTTTTTTCTGGAATTGGACCATCACAAATTGGACCTTTAGATGGGGAGAACTTATGATATAGACTACCTCGCCAGCCAAGTCCTGATAGATATGAGACAGAATCACCAAAATTAAACTGTTTGAGAATAGGGATGCATGGTCATCATGCCCTTAATAGTTATGATTTTGCAGGGCTAAAGCTGAAGATTATTGAAATCTACGTCCAAAGGGTGGGTTTTTGTTTTTCCTTGAAGTTCCTGATATTGTACCTTGGTGATTAACCAGCCTAGACATATATAACCTTTTTTCCTCACCATTTCCACCGCACCTTTCTACATCCTCCTTTTTCCTTTCAACACTCCTTCCTCCATGACTCTTACTCACTTCTCAATTATTGCCTCATATGCCCCTGTTGCAGAAAAAATGGAGCTGGTACATTAACTCGCATAAGGCTTTGGTGACCAGCTCTGGCTTTCTCTGGTATCCCTTTTTAAGTTACACAATTTGCATTTTTAAAAAGAAGCCTAAAATGGTGGTGTTTATTCCAAAGGAGTGACTCTCTAATGGTGAAATTTCTGATAATCTCCCTTGGAAGAAATAACAATGGTAACAATCACTGGCATTTTTGTGGGTCTCTCATGAACGTGGCACAGTGCTAAGCATTTTCATGTGTGGCTAATTTTCCCAACAACTTGCCAAGGGGACAGGATTATCTCTATTCGGAAAAGAAAATTATGATTCAGAGAGATGAACTTACTAAAGCTATTCACTAAAGCCAAGGGAGATTAGAATCTAGGTATGTCTGGCTTCCAACCCCTAGCTTTTTTGGCATTCTGGCTGTTTCTCTGAAAGGAGATGATAGGGTCCTTCTGATCAGCTGGTCTCTTTGGTGCTGGATGGTTTCCTCAACCTACCATACCTGGGACAGGTACAACTTGCACTTGCAATGAAAGAAAGAGACGGGACTCTTCAGGTTCCTCCCCAGCAAGTACCCCAGAGTTTTGCCAGCAAACCTGGTCACTTCTTCACTTTACCCAGTTTGGAGGACTTTCTGCTAATCAAGTAGGGTTTCTCACATAGAAAGACTTCCTCAAATGAAGGAGTCAAAAAGCAGGGCCAGGGACCCAGGACTTGCTGTGACATCTTTATTTTGACCCATGCCAGTAAACTATTTCATGGTGAGTGGTCTTTTCAAATTACCTTCAGGTGTTAGTTTAAGAGAGTAAATAGGGGCGCCTGGGTGGCGCAGTCGGTTAAGCGTCCGACTTCAGCCAGGTCACGATCTCGCGGTCCGTGAGTTCGAGCCCCGCGTCAGGCTCTGGGCAGATGGCTCAGAGCCTGGAGCCTGTTTCCGATTCTGTGTCTCCCTCTCTCTCTGCCCCTCCCCAATTCATGCTCTGTCTCTCTCTGTCCCAAAAATAAATAAAAACGTTGAAAAAAAATTAAAAAAAAAAGAGAGTAAATAAAAAAGGAAAATTAAAAAGATTTTTAAGATTTATTAAAAGGGAGCGTTACACATCTGGCCCAGTTTGTAGTAAAGTGACAAGAGTAGCTGAGGGCGATCCTTGCCCCATGGTTTATGGTCACAGACTTAGTTCACTTCGATGAAACAACTAGTTTTGAATTATCAGAAAAATGAAATGAAGTGCTTGCCCTGGCTCAGAATTTCCAAATGCCCCTGCAGGATAAAAAGTTCCCTTTCCTGTGTCTATTTAATTTTGTAAGATGCATAAGGGTCTCCATGAAGCATCTTGTCCGGAATTTATCAGAGCTTTAAACAAATGCCATGATCTGTTTTAATGTAATGATTAATGTTATCCATTTAAATATTGTAAATCTTTTCTTGTCCTTGCTAAACTTGCCCACAGATGGGGACTTCCTTGTTATAAATGCAGATACCTAAATACCATTTAGAAAATGGAAGGAAAAAAAAAATAAGCGTGTCTACACGCAATAAATATTGCAGCCAATTAGGCTTCATCATAGGAACTTCTCTGGTTTTGTAATGTTTGTTTACTGGATTTTGTAGGGAAATTGTTGCCATTTCTGATAGCCAGAATCCTCAAACCGCCGTCCTCATGTTTTTCTGCGGTGGAAAGTTGTGACGGTGGGATAGGTTTTTCCTTCCTTCCCAGACCCCATCTCAGTTATGAATTAGACATTCAAATATCCAGACCCAAACATGGAAATCTGTTTGTACACACTCAAAGAAAGCTCTCATACGTTTCCTAAAAACCCACACATTAATATTGCTTACTTTTCAGCGGGGGTAAATGGGGGTCTCAGAGACCTTCTCAGAACAGGCTGGAGTTAAATAATATTGCATGTTTTTCATTTTACTGTGATGAATGCAAAGCCATTAAATAACCTTTTAAAGAGTTGGTGTAATTATCTGTAAACAGTAATGTTACGAAAAAAAAGGTCAAGTTGTCCTGCCATTAGATGTTTATGGATATAAACTGGATTTATGTTTCCATAAAACAGGCACCGACTAACTAGATTAATTCTCCACAAACTAAACCAACTGTAGTAATATTTAGACACAATAAAATGATACCAATTAAAACAATTTTATTTTTTGTGTCATATTGATTAATGGCGCACTAAAATTAACCAGAGACCTTAAACTCAGAATGGTTGGCAAAAGGCATCCACATCTCAATATTATTACCAACAAGAAGAGCAGTTAAGTGAGATGGCTGTGCAATAGTATGAATATTTAATTAATAATTAGTCATGTAATTTCTCCTCAGGAATTATTATCCCTCAAACTGGTTTGTGAATTTAATTATTAGCAGCCTTTTTGTTTCCATGTCCCCTCATTACTGTCAGGATTGATGTAACATAAACTTCATTAAAAATTAAAGCAAGAGTCTTAATTACAAGGCTACCCTGACTGAAGTTAGAATTAGCCAAGTCAGTGATGTGCAAATGAGTGCATTATTTAAGAAACATGCTGGAAGTAGTTATGCTAATGTAGAAGGTTCGCAGTAGCAGACCTTTTCACTTGCAGCTGCATATTCATTAAATGCACTATGCAAATTTAATGTAGCAGTCTTAGTAATGCGTTGTTAATTTATTCAGATTTATTGAGTACGACTTGTAAAAAAAAAGTACAAATTTAATTACTCTATCTAGTAGGGATGATATTAGGAGATAGCAGAGGTTTAAAATGTGTTGATCTGGATTACTGCAGTTTGATGGAAGACGTGGTATCAAAGGACACAATTTTGATAACTGGGCTTGAAAGAATATTTGATTTACTTATGGAATGATCTAAGAAATCACTAAAATTGCACATGCTCCTTCCCAATAGGAAAGTAAAAAAGTCTCGGTTGTATTAACTTAAGAGCTAAAGCAGTGCTGAGTCCACAGCCTAATGGTCGTAATGACTCTACAGAGACCAGTAAAGGTTATGGATTGGGATCCGGGTGAAGCAAACTGTCTTTGTGGGAAGTTCATTGGTGGCTGCGCGCGCCTCCGCGGCGCGCTGCCGCCCGGCGGGTGGAACCGCTGGAGTGAACGCTCGGCGCGCGCCCCGTCTGCAGCGGAACGCCCCGGTGCCCGGCCCGGGGCTGTCTTTTGAGGTGGGTGGATGCTTGGGCTCGGTTGTCGGGAGAGGCCAAACGCCGGCCACACACAGTGGAGAAGCTGTGTTCTTTGAAAAAGGCACGTAAACCAACCTCGCCCCCCCCCCCCCCCACGCCGGACAGCCTGGCGTCGGACGCTCACGGAGCTGGCGCGCGGGGCTCATCTGGACACAGCGGAGCTCATTTAATTCTCCGAAAACCCTTGCAGGGTAGTCTTTCTCATCCCATTTCACAGATGAGGAAACCGAGGCCGAGTTTGGAAGAGTAATTGATGCAGGTGGCGGTGCTGGGATTCTACTCTGAACCTGTGCTCCTCTGCTGCCTCCCTGCCCCCTTCTCCTTCTGCCATCTCTCTCCCTACCTTCCTCTTTGTGGGCTCCCTCTGCCTTCTCTCCTTTCCTTTTCCTCCCTTTCCTTCCCCCCCTCTTCCTTTTCACTTGTCCTTTAGTATCTCCTTTCACTGCCTGATTTACGCATATATGTACACATGGGTTTGTACATATAATTAAAACACTGAAAATGGCTGACCTTTTTCGCTTAAACAAGTGCTACATATACGTTAAATTGGAATAAAACTGTTTAAAGTTCAACAGAGCAACCTTGACAACCCCATTAAGACTGTGCTGGGGGAACAAAACCTAGCATCCTCCCTTCTACCAGCAGCTTGCTTGACTCAGAGCTCCCCACCCATCTTTTAAATTGTTTGACAGTTTCTTGGCCCTTATAATCACAAAAATGAGTCCAGTATATTTTTAATACATTCATATTTTATCTTAGTTTTGGGGGTTACAGCTTCAGATTGGTAAATCTTGTGCAGAAAAATCAATACACGCTTTCCTGAGCTCCAGGAACGAACAGGCCAAATTACTATGACCACGGAGACTGCCTGGTCCTCAGCACCCATCTTTGGAGGCATTCCCAGCCCTCTGATATATTCGAGCAGTCTGACCTGTACCTATTGATTTTCTGACAGAGGGAGAAGCTAAACACTGCACCTTAAGGTAAGCATATGAATTGATCACAGGCAGAAACTTGGTGCCTACATAAAGAACTTCCTGAAGAATTAAGTAGGATGTAAAAAAATTACTTAGGTGGCAAAGCAGATGTTCTGGGTCTCCTGTGTGAATCTTTTCATCTTATGTCCCACATCTGAAGGCAAATCAATCAGATCCTAGCCACCCCCTTCCTGGTGGCTGTCCATTGCCCCGTTCAATGCATGCCATGCTGCCTTGAATCACGCTAAAACTGTGTGTGTGTGTGTGTGTGTGTGTGTGTGTGTGTGTGCGTGCGCGCGCGCACGCGCCCCACTGGATTGCAAACTTCTGGAAATCTAGGACTGATCTTGTTCGTCCTTGGCTAATGGCAGTGGTGTGCTGGTAAATGCTTAAAAACAACCTCCCTAAAAAAATTAATAAGGCTTGGTTTGCTGATTACCTTGGTCAGTGCTTGCACCATGTTGGTTTCAAGCTACCAATGTGATGTTACTAAATGCAGAGTCGGGAAACAAGAAGGAGGTACACACCATTATATAGTATGTCCAGCTGTCACACGTACAATAGATGAAAACAACCTCAAGAGTGTGGATAGCAGTAAAATGCCTCAAAGTAAAATAAGAAGCGATGAGTTTTGCATATTTGTTACCTTTACTTTTAATATCATTTACTTAAGTATACATTTATGTAATTTTTAATAATGTCTGAGTCTAACAGCTCACAAAATTCCCTGAAATTCAACAGTCTTTCTCCAGCTCACCAGTAGGTAATGGGAGGAAAAATATTTGCTCTGAAAAACTCCACCATAGTCAATAATATAAAAACGGACTGTTTTTATGAAACTATGTTTCATAAAACATAGAAACTGTGTTTCTCCTCTTAAAGCTGTGCTTTATTATTTCTATTAGGGGAAGGCAACCCAACCCCCAAATAAGAATTTGAACTGCCTCATGCTAAGAGAACATCTGTAATTTCATAGGATCTGCTGGAATTTTTGTTGCAAGAGGAGAGCATCTTGCAGCAGGTAGAAAAGTTTCTTTGGTGATGGCGGAGGTGTGGACACATGTATATGGCACAAGAGAGAGAAGGGAATTGATGCTTTATTCAATATTCAGACAAAATATATGTGTTTCTGGCACCATACGCACCAGATGCAATGCTAAGTGCTAGGGATACAAAGATAAATGTGACTGGAAGTCTTCTGGTCTAGGGATCAAAGATAGACTGCCTACAGAAGGGATAGTTAAGAAGTCCAGACAAAGAGGCAGGGGGAGGGGAACGGTGTGGTCCAAAGCCTGATGAGAACTTGGTCTGTTCACTGAACCGCAAAGAAGCCTAGCGGCTGGCAAGTGGGAAAGTGGTGTGAAATGAAGCTGATGGATGTTTCCAGCAACCAAGTGACCCAGTGACCCAGTCCCTTATGGGCTGTGTTGAGGATTTGAGATGAAATTGGAAAGAATTTTCTGAGCACTCTCAGGTTACTTCTCGTTACACACAGCACCCACACTGTGTGTGACCCTTGCTTGTTTGACTGTGTTACCTGTTAGGCAATGAACTCCTGCAGGGCAGGGTGAGGTGTCCTGAGGGGCAGCATAGGATCCAGTCCATTGCAGGGCTGAATAAAAATGTTTATGGAGATGAATGAATGGATAAGTCCCTGCCTTCACCCCACTTACAGATTTAGGTCTGGCGTTTAGGCTTGAGCTGCCTTAGAGGTGTTGTTTCTGACTGAGCCAGACCTGAGAACTGTTAGAAAGGTTCAGACCCCAGGATTTTCCTGCTCTTGAGATTTAGGGGCCAGCGCAGCCATAAGTAGACACTCCTTCCTGGCTCTCTGCTTTCCAGGACCTCTGGGAGCTCTTTAAAGTCCATGGATTTGACCTGAATTCTCATAGGAACTGTGGGTTACTCTGACAGCCTCTGATGGGACCTAGAGCTATAGAGGTCATCCCTGTGCCCCAGGGAAAAATGGGGGCCCAGGCAGCTTGGAGTTCAGGTGCCCTCTTCATTGCCTTACCTGCCCATAATGGAGTGTGTGGTGTGGTTTTAGGAGTACTTCAAGACTCCTGAGCCGTTCCCTACCAGTTGGCTCTTGCACCTACTGCCAAAGGCTGAGATTGCTCCTTTGAGAGCTGAGGACACTGAATCCTCTGGAATGTAAGTTCCCTAGGGTACTGGAAATAATAATAAAAGAATACATTGACCCCTGCCTCTATGATGGGCACCGTGCTAGGTATTTTATATGCTTTATCTCATCTACCAAGAACAATGCCATGATGTAGACACCACTATTATTTCCATTTTACAGAGAAAAACACTTAAATATCAAAAGGTTAAATAACTTACTTGAGAATGTATAGTTGGTAAGTAACAGAGCAGTGACCAATCAAGTGTTTTTTATATAAAGCCCATATGTTCAATGCCAGGTCTCTGACACTGTGCTGCCATTTAATTTGGGGGCTGAAGGAGGTAGCAAAAGGTCATTTTTATCGACCGTTCCGAAATTTCCATGGGGTTTGAAAATGCTTGAGTATGGGCTGGGGTTCCAGAGTTGTATTTGTGATTGTTTTCAAGGAAGTATGGGAAACACTAGCAGGAATGAGCGGGAATGACACGTATGTACTTTACTTAGGACCAAAGCATATAAAGATGTTGGCCCACACACCTATTCTCTCCACAGTGGAAGAACTGGATTAATCCACCCAGAACATTAATTCAAAAACGAATTCAGGAAATCCATTTGTCAGTCACCTGTGCAATCAGAGAGAAGATGGGAAGGTAAAGACCATCAGTAGACAGAATACTGCAAATCTGGGTAGTGGTAGTATCTGGGGACAGGTTGCGCACAATACAGCTGATGCATTGATCTCCAATCAGTACCTCCACTTTGCTGAGCCTTGGTTTTCTTTTTCCTTTTTTTTCTTTTCTTTTCTTTTCTTTTCTTTTCTTTTCTTTCTTTTTCTTTGTTTCTCTTTCTTTCTTTCTTTCTTTTAATATAATTTATTGTCAAGTTAGCTAACAGACAGTATATATTATGTGGTCTTGGTTTCGGGGATAGATTCCCGTGATCCATTGCTTACATACAACACCCAGTGCTCATTCTTCCTCAATGCCTGTCACCCATTTTCCCCTCTCCCCGCCCCCCACCCATCAACCCTCAGTTCTCTGTATTTAAGGGTCTCTTATGGGTTTGCCTCTCTCTCTGTTTGAAATTATTTTCCCCCTTTCCTTCCCCTGTGGTTTTCTGTTAAGTTTCTTAGGGTCCACATATGAGTGAAAACATATGATACCTATGTTTCTCTGACTGACTTATTTCACTTGGCATCGTATCCTCCAGTTCCATCCAGATTGTTGCAAATGGCAAGATTTCATTCTCATTGCTAAGTAGTATCCTGTTGTATATACAAACCACATCTTCTTTATCCATTCATCCGTTGATGGACATTTGGACTCTTTCCATAATTTGGCTGTTGTTGAAAGCGCTGCTATAAACTTGGGGTACTTGTGCCCCTGTGAATCAGCATTCCTGTATTCTTTGGATAAATTCCTAGTAGTGCTATTGCTGGGTCATAGAGTAGTTCTATTTTGCTGAGCCTTGATTTTCTAACCCGCAAATGCCAAGAATAATATCACCATGATAAAAGTGTCGCCATAAAGTGAAGACTGCCTAGAATAGCACCATGGTGACTGTTGCTGCTGGTCCCACACTGTCCGGGATCATGGCTTAACTCTGCTATTTATTCTCTGTGTGCGTTTGGGTAAGCTACTCAACTTCTCTCCCCTTCGGTTTCCTCTTGTGTGAATAGAGAATAAAAACAGGACCCTACTCATAGGGTCGTTGTAAAGGCTTATTGTAAAGTACTTAGCACAGTCCTAGGTGGACAGTAAGTGTTCTGATAATAATGGCTAGATTGCTGTCAGACTGCCTGGCGCATGGGAGGAGCCACGCGTGTGATTTTCCCTCCAGGTGATGAAACTGCACCTAAAAGTCAGGTTCGGCCCATCATCCTTCCACCCATTGACTCTAGTCAGAAGTGAAAGCGCACATTGGCTTTTCAGAAATGATTTTAGAAAACAAAGCAGAGGCCACCCAGACGTAGTTGTTTCAGCTCTTGACTCATTTTGCTCTTGAGATGAGCGGAGAGGAAAACGGTCAAACAGCACCCCTGCCTGTTGTCAGTGTTGAACAAGTCATTTCTCCTCTCTGAACTTAGCTCCTTCATTTGTAAAAGGTTTCTCTAGCTCTGAAATCCTATGAGTCAACGAAAAATACTCCTTGAACCTAACCTTTAAATGTCGGTCGCTTTACTGGAAATTGCGGGACTGAGGAGAAATCACCGGGGAGGTTGGGTCGTTATGACTTTCTCCTCAGAGTAACCTTTGTGTTTAAGACCCCTCACTCATACAGATTTTCAAATGTGCATGGCTTTGCTTAGCTTGTCCCCCTGAAATGATGGTCCTAATCATAAATTCTAATTGGAACAGGATCCACCTCAATTTATTCCTAATGCCTCAGAAAAGCAGAACTGTTTCTAGGAATAAATTGAGACGGATTCCATTCCAATTAACAGTTTGACTCAGTTAAAGGGTTGTTAACCCACTGTTGTCCTCTGATAACCATCCAGTTCATGGAGGGCAAGTTGCTGGCCTCGCTGGAACTAGCAAGGAGATGAAAGCCACCCAAATATGCTAACCACTTTAAGTGGTGTGGACTCAGCTCTCTTCTCTCCACCCTGCTCCTCCCACCTTCGTGATTTAAAGGCCATTATCAGTGAGCTCGCTTTGAGCTGTGATTGGACTGGGCTACTTTGTCTAAATGGTAATTATGCTGTTCTCATCTTACTCAGAAGGATTGTCTCAGCCAGGGTTCTCCAGAGAAATAGAACCAATAGGATGTGTACATTCATAGAGATTTATTTTCAGGAATTGGCTCAGGCAGTGGTAGGGGCTGGCAAGTCTGAAAAGTGTAGCATAGGCCCGCAGGCTAGAAACCCAAATGGGACTTTTGTGCTAGAGTCTGGCAGATAGAATCCCTTCTTATCCAGGAAGCTTCATGTTTGCTCTGAAGGCCTTCACTTGATTGGATAAGGCCCACCCACATTATGGAAGGTAATTTCTTTCACTTAAAGCCAATTGATTATTAATTTCAGTGACAACTGCAAAATACCTTCACAGCAACACCTAGACCAGCACTTGAACAGTTAGGCACTGTAGCCTAGCCTAACCTGACACGTAAAATTAATCATCATAGCTTCCATGGGTTCTATTCCCAAATCCAGGAGGAGTTCGTCTAAACTGGAGGCTGGGTGTAAAGAAAGGCAACAGGCAGGAGGCATTGTTACTCTGAGGTCATCCAGTGCCACACAGAGGGCTCAGTATTCGTGTCAGATGCCCCTCTCACACCACACCCTTTACCTTATGTCTTCAGGTATGGTTTTTCCAAGGCAGAAGTTAAGGTGTTTTGTTGGGCAAAGGCAGGGCTGCTTCTCTTTGATGGTTCATTTATGTCAGGTTCATAGCAATGTCTAGGCCTGCAAAAAAAAGGAGAGTAGACACTAGCTGCAGATTTCTGTAAACCCGTAGGTAAATATGCATGATTGAACACGCAGCCAGGCAGGCACACTTGGGAGATTTTGACCAAAATAGAGCCTCAGAATTCCCATTTCCACTGGGCAAACAGGAAAATGAGATGATGCAAAATTGATGTGTGTGGAAAGCGGAGTGATTGGGCATTTACATCTATTTAATTAAGGAACACGTTGTAACCTCTATTTACTTCTGTTTAATTAAGGGATTGCTCATTTCGGAGGAGATATCATGCTGAGCCTTCTACTACTTTTGTGACTCAAAGCTCAACTAAGGATGGATGGGAAATAGTTTGGTGATCTTAGCTCAGTCCCTAATGACGAGAACTTCATGTTACAAAGCCAATAAACTACGCTGCCAGACTTGCAAAAAGAGAGTCAAGGGGCTTATCACAAAAATGATCTCTTCAAGGCACAGGAGGTCATTTGCAAAAATGTGTGTTATTCTAGAATAATTCTGATCAAAAGTTTGAACCACAATGGATTCCTTATGGAATAACCAACCGTATTTGAGTAGGAAAAGAAAGAGCCAGAGAAACTTATCAGGACTGTATAGGCGCCTAACTCATAAGAAATTTATTTAGCATGTTGACCAAATCATTAGCCCCGCCTGGGCAGAGGCAGAAAGGGTAACATGCGTCCACCTCCAAGTCTTCTGACCTCTGGCTCCTCTATCCTGAGTCATGTCCCAGCTGTGCTTAGACTCCTGAGTCTCTTTCCTTTAGTTCCTATACACTTCTGCCGTGTGTCACCCACACTCACCAGTTTTTACTAAGTAAAGTGAGGAAGGAAGGAAAGAAGGAAGGGAGGGAGGAAGGAAGGAGGTGAGGAAGGAAGGGGGTAGAGGGGAGGGAAGAAAGAAGAAAAGAAGGGTAAGTGGCAGACCCAAAGTGAGAGGATGTGTTTTTGTGTATATATGATAGTTCTCAGCTTACTGAAGTGTTTGGTTACATTTTTTTCTCCTCAGAGGAGGTGCTTCAGAACTAAGGAGACTCATTATTTCATTTGACATCTTCTTATCCTTTCTGGCATTGCCCTAAGAAATGCCCCTTGAGTAACTCTATTCTTTTTAAATCTGATGAGTCATAAAAGGACAATGGAAGAAGAGGTATTCAAGAAGGAAGGAGGGGAGAAGATGGGAAGTAATTCTAGAAAGTGTGGAGTGGAGAGAGGAATGTTTGGGATCTCTGTCCAACTTGCCAGCCCCTGATTATCTAGCTAGATGCCCTGTTTCTGTTGAATGTTACAATCTAATGTCTACCAAGCTATTAGCTAACTAATGAGAGAGTAATCCGCTGGGTACCCAACATCACCAGGAAGCAAAGGTGCCTGATAACAGTGGTCACCTGGAGATAAGTCAAAGCAGAGAATGGGATGATCCTGGAAGATGAAATACTGCCTTGATTACTCCTTCATTTTTACAATGTCTAGATTGTAACTCCTGAGCAGGGGCCACACATTATACCTACATGATGACCTCTTGCCCCTCGCCAGTGCTCTGCACACTGTGAATGCTAAACTAATACCAAAAGGATGGATGAAGGCTTTGCTCCTGTAAAGTTGATTTGTTTTTTTCTTAAGCTCAGTGTACATTCTTCTCTCTCGCTTCCTGGAATGCCCTCCTACTCCCTTTTCTCCATGTATCCAAGCCCCAGCCATTCACCAAGGCCCAGAACAAGTCCCTCCAAGTCCACAATGTCTTTCTCACTTACCTGGTCACACTAAGCAATCCTGCCTCCAAAGACCTGCATCCTCTGGTGACTGATTTCCTGGTCAGTAAGGAGCAAAGGAGCATGATAGTTTGATTAAGATGTATTGTGAAATTATTACGTCAATAGGTTGGGCTAATATCCATCTTCTCACATAGATACACAAGGGAAGAAGAAAGAAGCAAAGAAAAAAAAGGAGGGGAGGGACTTTTCTTATGATGAGAACTCTTAAGATTTACTCTTAATAATTTTCCTCTACCTCATACAGCAGCATTAGCTCTAGTCATCATGTTGTACATTACATCCCTAGTACTTTTTTTTATCTTACATTTGGAAATTTGTACCTTTTAACCACCTTCCTCCAATTCCACCTCCCACCACCCTCCTCCTCTGGTAAGCACAAATCTGAGTTAAACAACAAGATCGCAACACCAAAGAGTCTCAGAATGAATGATATACTTGGATTATTGGAAAAGAACTGATTATTTTGTTTCTAAGCCCATATGAATGGCTTTGGATGGCTTTACAGTCTGTGAAGAGGGGTAAGAAAGCTGTTTCTCCAAACAAGCTGGATGTTATCGTACCACCTTATCTTTATCCAAGCCCGCCCCTCAGCCTGGTATGTCCCTCCACCTCCCTTTTTTCTTCCCTCATGATATTCTGCTCACCTTTAAAGCTCAGCTCAAGGGTGACCACCCAAGAGAACACTTCCTTGGTCCCCTCCCCTCTCCCACTCTCCTCTTTCCACACAGCATTTGGTTCAAAGTGTGGGGAAAGCATCTTTCATAGCACATTTCAGTTAGTTGCTGTTCCATGATAGATCAGTCACGAACTACTTAAAAGTAAGGACAAGATCTCCATGCTTTGTTCTTGGTCCACACCTGACATGGAGCAAGTTGCCCATAAATAGTTGTTGAATTAAATGAGCATCGATTCCCAGGTCTGACATGCTCCCTGTTCCCAGGGGAGTAGAGCCAGTTGCGTGAGGGGAGGGGTGGCGCTGATGGCAGCCTCCTCTGTGTAATTATCCCCTTCCAGTGAATAATGGGGCTTCAGCTCTGTGTCTGATTCTTTGATGAAGATGAAACTATTTAATCAGGTTTGGTTGCTCATCTCATCATCTTCCCGTATCACACCCTTCCTGACGAGTTCATTAGCTGGAAGAAAAATTGATGACCTCGTTAGTTCTGCACATTGGTTCACTTAGGACAAATTGGAGCTCTAGAATGTTGCTCAACTCTGACCCTTGGTGGGACAAAGTCTCACTCTCAGGACTGTTCGGATACGCTGTGCCCTTGATGCCTTTGTGTGACAGGTTGCCTGGGAAATTTCTGTTTGAAGTAATGTCTTTTCCAATGTAAATATCCCTCTCTTAGGTTTGTTACTACCCTGCTCAGTGAGGAATACACCACTCTGTCACAGAGCCAAGGGTAGGCTCTCTGTTTCCCAACCTCCTACCTAGAATTTGTTTTGTCTCTGCCACCCTTTGAAATCTTATCACCCTCCAAGGCCTGGTTTACTTCCTGGCCACACCCCATGCAGGAAACACTCACTGCGTCCTCAGGGTCATGGCTTAGGTGAATTTAGAAGCAGAACATGTTGGGATCTCAATCAAAGGATTATGGTCAAGGCCTAGAGAAAGGCACGCACTAGCAAGGACTCTTAGCCAAGGATCCAAAACACTGAGTGCGGGAATGAAAGGTGTGGCCAGTTCTGGTGCTGTCCAGGGCACCTATTTTGGCAAGCAGAGCATAGCAGCCAGAGTAGCCTGGGTGGTGGGTGATCCTGAGGGACGGGGACAGAGGTTGAAGGATTATGGTCCTGAGAGATGCTTTATTCCCTCTTCCTCAAGTGTTCTTCTTTCTCCCCTTTAGCTTCACCCTTTTGGATGACAAACTCATATTCACCTTCCAAAAGCAAGTTGCTTTTTTTTTTCTAGAAAGGCTTTCCCGTCACCCTCCTTGATGTTGTTGGTTTCTCTCATCTCTGTGTTAGCTCTCCATCTCGAACGTATTTTAAATGCTGCATTCATCATACAGTGTTGTGATTATTCATTAAAGGGTAGGTTTCTTCTGCCTTCCACAGAGCTCTTGAGGGTACAGATTTTGGTTTTTCTGTCTTGTCTCTTCAGGGCAAGCATGGGTCTGCCATCTAGTCGCCATCAAATAATTACCTGTTAAGTGAAAGAATGATTGAACGAATGGTGGGACACCAGCTTGCAGCTGGGAGGTGTGTCCACTTGGAAGAAGGGGTGAGCATGGGCCCAATGGAACTTCAAGGCTCTTGCCAAAGTTCAGTGCTCAATTTTGGTACTATTGGCAAGGTGGAGTGTGATGCAGGGAAACTGAGGCAGAAAGTTAGTCTGATGGCCTGGACCAGAGCTCTGCCTTCTAAAACTGTTGACTTGGGTTAAATGTTTTAGACAGATGATAATGTTGTTGACACTGGTTCAGCTGCGTCTTTACACAAGGTGACTGTGTTTATACTGGGTTAGCTCTACAATAGCTTATTCTTTTACATCTTTTCCATTTTATTTGTTATTTTTTTTAATGTTTATTTATTTTGAGAGGGAGAGAGAGAGAGACTGCAAGAGTGGGGAAGGGGCAGAGAGAGAGAGGGAGAGAGAGAATCTCAAGCAGGCTCCATGGTATCAGCTCAGAGTTTGACGTGGGGCTCGATCTCATAAGCCTAATCATGACCTGAACCGAAACCAAGAGTCAGTCACTAAACTGACTGAGCCACTCAGGGGCCCCACATGTTTTCCATTTTAAAAAATGGCTACAGCTTTATATGCTGCAGTACACAGACATATAGGCCAAATGATATATAGGTCATTGTTGGGCTAAACTCAGAAATCTGGGACATTGCAGGCCAGCCTGCAGCCAGTGCCCAAGGGCTATGCTTGGCTGGGAGAGGATGTCAGACAGATCATTGGTTCACAAGGAACAAAACCCCACTCATACTAATGTAAATAAAACAGACAGTATAGGGAAGTCTCCCAGACAGTCCATGGGGCAGCTCTGGGGACACACATATTGATGTGATGGATCTCCATTCTGGAGCTTGCTATTCAAAGGCCGCCAATGCACATGGCTGTTTATTTCTGTCCCTCTTTCAGTGTCTAAGTTCTGAATTCCTGGATAGATGCTGTGTCTGTATATTTGCTCATATTGGTTTGAGTATCTATCCTCGACCCAGGAATAGAGTCTCTAAGGAGGAAAGCTCTTGTTTCCAGGGCTCCTCTCAATAAAGATTAACCTGGAAGAGAAACTGGAAACTTCTCTACCTGTAAGGGAAGCTCATTTAGAAGCCATACTCAGAAGTGAGTTAGAAGAAAGGTGTTGGGACCTGGAGGAAGTAGACTGACATTACCTAGAAGGATAAATCTAGAAGACCACCACAGGTTGTGCAACAGAAAATGGACATGGCTTCTCTTTGTGAATGTTCTCTTCACAGAGCACATTCGTGTATGTTGGCTGCCCAGTGAGTTCCCAAGGGTCAGAGCTGAGTCTAGTTCAAATCTGTATTCCTTCATATCTTCTCACCTGGACACCTATTCTAGTACAAAGCAGGTGTCTGGCAAATGTCGGGCAAATGAAAACCTTGGGTCATCATGGTAACCTGTGAGGCAGACATAACATAAAGTTGTCCTACCAGATGGTGAAGGAAACAGAGGCCCAGAAGAGATAACCAATGTGCCCAGGATCGTACAAATTGTAGATGATGAAAACAGAATCCAAATCCAGAACTTTCGTCTTTCCACAACACCATAAGGAACCATGAATTAGCCTTAAAGATCAGAAAGTGTAAGAACTGGTTGGGGGTGGGGGAAGAATAATTTTGATGGAATTACTGTTCTGACAAGATGTCATTTAGGTTCATTTCAACTCTTAGGTGGCACACTTAGAACTTCAGTTGTAAACTTTTACAGCGAGTACCGTGTCTTTTTTCTGGGGCAGGGTGTCCTCAAATGTCTGTAATGTGAGGGCAGAAGCTTAGTTTTGTTAAACCAAATCTGCCATCCACCTTTCACTGGGCTTGCTACAAAGACACCTCTTTAACACTTAGCGCCAGAGAGTGACATCTGCTTGCATAGCTTTCTAGGGAATTTCAAGGACTTTGTTCAGAGCCAGTTAAGCCCACCTGTTCTGTCTCCCCCATAGGAGCTGGAACAGGCGAAAGGGTTCATGTGCTTTTCTAAAGCAGTGTTCCCCCAGCACTTACCAAGTGCTGCTCTCACCTTTTCCCTGCCTGCACCTATAAATGTTAACTAGGCAGGAAAGCTTTGACATTGACAGAGAGGAATCAAGATTCCATTTTTGACAAGCTGAGGAAATTCATATATTATGTGGCTGGGCGCAATGTCTTTCTCTCTAATTTATTATACTGGCTCTTATCCATAGCTTTCTCTTGTTTTTCTTCCCCTCCTCTCTCCTTCCCTTTCCTTTTTCCTGAAGCATACCTATCTTCCAGGGCAGAGGTAGGTGGCTTCAAGCACCTTTCTATCTTGTTTTGGCTGCATTCTTTTTCTTTCTTTCTTTCTTTCTTTCTTTCTTTCTTTCTTTCTTTCTTTTTTTAAAAAAAATTTTTTTTGTTTATTTAGTTTTGAAGGAGAGAGAGACAGAGCGTGAGCAGGGGAGAGGCAGAGAGAGAAAGGGAGACAGAGAATCCAAAGCAGGCTCCAGGCTGTGAGCTGTCAGCGCAGAGCCCAACACGGGCTCAGATTCACAAGCCATGAGTCATGACCTGAGCTGAAGTCAGATGCTTCACCGACCGAGCCACGAGGCGCCCCTTGGCTGCATTATTTCTGATAAGCCACTGTCTTGGCATAAGGCCTGTGTACTGTTGGATGTCCTGACCTTCTTCCCCTTCTACCCTCTTGGCTGTTTTGGGCTGTCTTCCTGACCTGAAGAGGGTTCGATCTACCACAGTTGCCTTTGACAGGGCCCAAGTGTGCCACTGCATACGCATCGTGTTGTCTGCTGCCGTGAGCCTTTGTGTTTCCTGAAGACAACACGGAGAATTTGCCATAATGGTGTCCCCCCTCTGGGCTGCTCTGTAACTCTGCCTGTCACCAGAGAGGACGTGGGACAACCGAAGCTGCTGCCCCTAGGGTGTGGTGAATTGTTGCTCTGTGTTAAAGGTTTACATTGAAGTGACTAAACTTTTTAAGAATCTCCGAAGAAAAAAGGCGGTGGTGGTTAGTGTGAGGGGTCACGTAGACTAGAACTAGCAGCAAAAGCAACACAAAGAACAGAGGCTGCCCCAGGAACAGGGTACTTCCCCAGCTTCCCAGTGGTTAATTACTGTCGCCCCTAGGACACCTCATGGAGTCACCTGCTAGCCCATAGATGGACCACTCTTGTATCATGTACCCATCTCTTCTCTGGTCAGTGGCTACCCCTGGGCAAGGAAGAGTCTAGTGTGCTCCCTCTTGGTTAAGGGAGCTGAAGACAGGACAGTCCTGGCTAGAATATGACAGTGCACATGGAACACGCCCCAACTGTCATGATCAGAACAGATAGTCCGTGACTCATGCAGACAGTCAGTGAGGAAGACGAGGAGGTTGAAGAAGAAAGGGCTTTGTTTGCCAGTAAGAGCCATGAAAGACCTGAGACTGGCGTAAGCACCGCACGCCCGTAACCTAACTCTTTCTTGCTGCCACAAAACAGCTATGGAATGTCTTCCTCTCTATCACATACCTGTGGTGAGTATTTTTGGTAACTCCCGTCTCCTTCAAACACGCCCTTTCTGATCATTTAAATTAGCTCTTGTGTGCATAATAATTATAGTGCATATCTGTTTTGCTCATCCAGCTTTTCTTCTCTCATATTTTGATGCCACTTCCCAGTTTTCCATTGGAGAATCACTGCCCCTCCCCTTTCAGTCCATGTGCTTCACTTGGAGCCGGTCTCATTCCCATTTGCAGCTGACCAATCCCTGACTACCAGGATATGGTGATTGGTTCAGGGATGGCCACATGGCCCCAGCCTGATCTTTGAGAGACTGCTTGCTGCTTTTGCTAATATTTTGGGAAAAAAAGAGTCTCTCTCTTTCTGAGATTGCAGACTGTAAGGTTTATGTAAATATGGAGCTGCTGGGGCCATTTTTGTTACCATGTTGACCCAACAGAAGAGAGCCACCAAGAGTTAAAGACAGTGTCCTAACAAAATCATTTGAGACCCTTTATTTAGCCAAGCCCCGAGACAAGTAAAGGCATCTCAATGACATGCATGAATAATCTCCTGTCTCCCCCTCCCCATTTTTTGTGGCTGATGTCAGTTTCAGTAAATTTCTGCCATTTGCAACCATAACAGCTCTGACTGATACAATAATGTTCCGAGGGGATGGAGACTGAGGGACAGAAGGAAGAGATTTGTCCTTTGTCCAACCCGGGTGTTACCCCTAGGGGATAGACCCGTTGGAAATCTCAGTCCTGGAGAATGAGTTCTACGGTTCTGGTTAGCAGCTGGGATATCAGGGCTCAAGAAACTCTTCTCCCCTCTTTCCACTTCCCACCAAGGTTGGAGATTAAGTCAGAAACACTGAGGCTGGCTTTTCAGGGTAGATTCCTAGAGTCTCCCTCTTAGAATTTATCTCTAGATTCTCTGTAGTTAGGCTCTGAGAGTCCTGACCCCATTGTCTCATACTCTTGGATTGTTCCCTACCCTGTAACTGGTATGATGAGATGGCTCTGGGCTGCCCTCTATGCAGGAGTGAGTCCTCTCCCCAGAGCTGTCTGCATAGGCAGTTAGCTTTAGGCATTGGAGGAACATCGCCTCTTGTCTTCTTTTCCCTTGGGGATCTCATTTTTCCTGGTCTTATGGCTGGTGAGATCTGGTTAGGAAGTAGCTCAAGGAGAATAATGCCAAAGAGATGACTAGGTCAGCTAGGCATCTGGCTCGTGCGTCTGTCTATCGGCTTCAGTCACGACATCCTTCCCTCCCATCCTGTTTCACCGCTGTCACTCTCCTTGTCAATCTCCTCCCTGTACAGCTACTTCTGAGTGCCACCCTGCTGACGTGCCCTAGGAAAATGCCAGTGTCTGGGTTCGGGTGCTGATGCTCCTGAGCCAGGATCTTTCTCCTCTCCTCAGCTCTCTGCCTCCCACGGCAGTGCTTAGGCTCAGAACCTCACACCACCTTTCCTGGAAACGGCTCCTTCCACTTCTGGCCCCACCCTTCCCTTCTGGGCCTGCAAACTGGTCCAGGGGAGTGGGGACAGGTGGCAGTCATCTCCCTAAAAGCCCCACCTTCCTCCTTTATACCTAACAGCCCACATACACAAGCAACTCATGTAAATAAACAGCTGAAGTCCAGCTCTCTGGCTGGAACCGATAGAACAGCCCGCTCCATGTTTCTAAGCCCACCCTAATCACAAGAAGCTTAGGAGCTGGAAGAAAGTATTTGCTTTTCAGTTAAGTACAGAATCTGCTTTTCACATGTCAAAATGCTTACATAAGAAACTTGCTTATTATTCACTTGTTAGCAAAGGGGCCTTTTCTACAACAAGGCAAGTTTTATTTTTCAGCTGTGAGCTAATGTCCCTCGCCCCTAAACAATGGTTCCCTGCTCGCTCTCTCTCTCTCTCTTTCTCTCTCCTGCTTTAGACACTATTAACATCCCACAGGAAGTGGTGTTTGTACAGGGCTCCTTGATTAACGCATCCCCGGGGAATGAACCTTCTTTATAGGACGTGGGGCTGGGCTCAAAAACACCTCATAAATCATGCCGCCTTGTTACCATGCTGGCAAGCTGCTTGCCGGCAACCCCCGGGTGCACAGCTCCCATTTGGTACCGCTGCGCTGAGGTAAGGGGACAAAAGTTGTTCCCTCTTCCCAGGCTTTTCTTGTCTGTATCCTTCCATCTCCCCCAGGTAGGGATGGTCCTCACTCTCCATCTTCCTCCCTGCTCTCTCTCTTCCACATTCCCCCTCTTCCCTCAGATCCTGTTGTCCACCCCCCACACCTTCCCAACAGCGAGAAACGAGACTCATCTACCCTGAAGATTTCAGTAAAGCAAACATTTGCGTTTTAAGCTGAATTGTAAAAAAAAAAAAAAAAAAAGGATTCTTTAAGCCCAGGCACCAGATGAGTTTCAGAAAGCAGGTAGAAAGATGTTGTGAGAAGGAATAAGTCTCAAAGCTTACTCGGCTGGTTGTGAATGCACATAACAAAAATGTAGACCTTTGCCATGTTTATTGGGTGGGATTGGGAGGGCTGGCTCAAGGTGTCATCCCCTCTAACCTTTGGCTCTTGTCCGCTGGAGGAAATCCAAACCCAGGAACAGGTTTTGTGGGGGCATGATGGAGGCCTTACCAGAAAATACAAAGTTACAGATATAAAATTCGGTAGGAGTGGGTGTATTTGCTTAGAAGGATAATAGAAATCAACATAAATGATAAAATTTAAAATACCACCAGCATCACAGACCCAGACAAATAACACTAATTAGACTCATTTATCTGCTTGGCCTATTCTCATAATACTTTCTCCCCAGTATTTTCTAGCTGCAAACACTTTGGCTGCATTCTCAAATGACCATTTTGCAAAGTTTTCTATAGAGAAAAATAATTTCCTCAAAGATAATTTCCTTTAATATGGTTGACAAAATTTTTTTCACTTACCATTTAGAGGACCTTTTTGTCCACCTTCACAAGTTATTATTGGTAATATATGTCCGTTTTTAGGATTGTTTTTAAATTTGGGAAGAACTTCACTCTGTTTCGTTCACTGAAGAGCTGTAAGACTTAAGAACATTTCCCATTCTCTTGTGCAAGGAGTAGTCTTAAACATTCTTTGAAATAATATCCTACGTTAACCATTTTGTTGCTAAAGCCCTCTTTATGGGCACATAGTATATGAATTTTGTGGTATCCTTATTCATGTTGTGTTTTGTAGATGAATCAAATTTATTACTTGATTCAGTATTTTTGTGAAAATGCATACAGCTTATAGCTTGTCACATAAAAGCCTCAGCTATTTGGACAATTGCTAAAGGTTTGTGCCTATAAACACAAGGATTCTTATGTATTCTAAATCACACGATTCTTACCAGAATTCTGGAAAATGTGTAGTCGTCATGTACCCTGCATTACTGAGTTTATTGTTGACAGGAGATGCAAATTCTGTTCTGACTAGGTGATGAGAACTGGATCCTCTTATAATTGTCCACATCTGATGACCAGAAGGATATTCCATGGAACTACTTTCTGGCTCTGTATATTTCAGAATGTCTTTCTCCTTCCATACCCCCACATGTTTGGTGTCAGG
Organism: Lynx rufus; assembly: GCF_022079265.1. NCBI lineage: Eukaryota > Metazoa > Chordata > Mammalia > Carnivora > Felidae > Lynx > Lynx rufus. The sequence continues at coordinate 16,312,511 of NW_025814827.1, forward strand.
TGGCAAAGGACACATTCTCATGACTCTGTACCTCTTGCCCTGCACATTACAAGCCAGCAAAGCAAATGATTGGAGTATTCCTGGAAGACATTCCTATCCCAGGACAGTAAGCAATACTGGAATAACTGTGCATGGAAGAGACCTTGAACAACATAAATATAATCCACTAAGTGCAATCAAAATGGGTCCCCAACTCAACTTCTCCTTAGCTGGATACCCAAGATGCTTGTGACCACTTTAACACCACAGAACGTAAGGCTCAGTATGAAAGAGGGGAAATCAGATAAGAGACAGCATCTTAAACTTCTTGTTAACCAACTATGGCTAACATATCTTACTTTTGCAAATTTTACAAACATATATGATCATGTAAGCAAATTACAAGAGCCCTTCATAAGATCTTTAAAGGGCTTTGCAAGTAAGGAGTGCTGAAGTTTAATTTCTGTTAGCTTCACAGCTACTATGCCCCTTATGAATTGCAGGATGTGGGTAAACCACTGGGACTGTCCCTCGTCACGTGCTTCCTTCTTGACATGGAAGGCCCCTCCACTAACATGAGTCTGACAGCCCCTTCCTCCAGACTGCCTGCCTGGACCTGAGCGCTCTCCACTGCTATCAGCCTTCTTAGCCTGAGCCCCCAAGTCAGGTCTCCCTCCTCCATGCCTCCTGACCTCAATTCAATACTTTGTTTCCTCCACTCTAAGAATACCAGGTAGAGTTTTAATTGTCCCATTTGTTTTATTTCCTGGGTCATCCGTGACTTTTTTATACTGCAAACCCCATTTTATTTCTGCCTATATATTAAGAGTGCTTCTAGGTTTGAGCTTTTCACCAAGAGCTCCCCCAGAATGCATCCTCTCCTTTTCATGACTGCATTCCTTGCTCAGATTTGGTACAGCTCTTGGCCTCTGATGCCAGGGACCTCTACTTTGCTGTTACAGCAATGCTAATTGTCATTTGGTTTTGTTTTAATCTGCCTCTGGATGATTAATGCAATGAATCAGTCAGGACTCCTTCAGTAGCAAGCGATGGACATCCCAACTCAACACAGCTAAAGCAAAATAAAGGGGAATATTTTTGGCTTATGTAATTGGAATGGCCAAGGTTCTGACTTCAGGCACAGTTGGATCCAAGGGCATAGACAATTTTCTCTTTATCTCTTCCCCTCTTGGCTCTGTTTCTCTCTGTGTGTTGGCCTTATTCTCTTCTGCTGTAAATGGGAGTGAAGTGCATGGCCACTAGCAGCTCTAGGCTTACATTATCATAGTTTATGATGTAAGAAGAAAGAGCCTGTCTTTTTTGGTCTGTACCATTAAATCTTGTGGAATGACTCTGCTTCGCTCTGCCTCAGTCACATGCCCTTCTCTTGGACTAATCACTGTAGATAGGTCAGACCAGGGTCACTTGCCTACTCCTGTCTTTAGGGACTCGGGTACCAACAGTTGCCACCTGCTCCTCAGATCTCATGATGTGAGGAGAAGTCCCCCAGATGAATAGAGGAGCATCCTAGATAAACTGAAACAACATGTATTTCTTACACATAGGGAAAGATGTTATTATTGACAAATAACTTCCTTGCTTCCCTAAATTGTTGGTTTTATCCCATCTATAGGAAAGTCATTTAAAATTTGCCTGGCATACAGCGTCTTTGATATTTTATTATTCTATATATATTTCAGCTTGATCCGTGTTGTATATCAGTTTCCAGGAAACAGATTCTGAGATTTATGTGCGGAATGGAGAGTGAAGGAGGTAGGATTGGGCAGGGGAGGTATTGAACTGTGAGGTAGTTGCAGCAGAGGCTTCAGGTGATCTTATGGGAGCTCTGGAACTAGGATGGCCCTTCTGAGTTGTTCCAATTGAAGCAAGGGAGGTCAAGACGTTTTATCCTCCTTCGATGAGCCATTGAATGGAGGCTGCCCCCAGGAGCGGCTCCGTGGCTGAAGGCAGGTCCTGGAGAGGACTCAGCTGTGAGCCATCAGTAGGCAACACTGCCAGCAGCTGGGAGAGTGAATTGCCAGGTCCTGGAGGGGAATGCGAGTAGTGCACTCCTGTGTCCACTTCAGTGGGTTTCCAAAGAGTGAATAAAAGACTCACGTAATTCTAAGACTCAAATATTAAGGGCCACGTACGGGGCAGATACACCTTTCTACATGTTATCACTCAGTGTTTTGCTTTATAATGACAGATATTGAATCACTCAATTTAGAATCTATACTTTTAACTGTTCTTGCCGATGTGATGAATGTTCATTATTGTTTCAAAATGCATGATGTAAGTCCAAATTCTGATGCATTCTGTAGAATCTCTATAAACATGACTTAAAGGTACAAAGCAAGATAATTCTGAGGGCCCGTGGTTATGTTGTAGAACTGTCCACCCAAGTAAGAACTAATTGGTCATCCGTCAAATCTTAGGCTCTTTTAGACCAGGAATAGCCAAGTCACTGCACTCAAGGTACTGCTCTCCTCAGCACTGTTTCCCCTTAGCTTCCCAGCCACCCAGCAGCCTATCAGCCCAGTCCATCAGAACTGGTGGGTGTGATAAATTCTGCTGAGCGTGTGTCTTAATCAGTTTGGGCCGCTGTAACAGACTATCATAGACTGGGTGGCTTAAACAATAAACATTTATTCCTTATAGTTCCAGAGGCTAGAGTTTTGAGATTAGGGTGGCAGCATGGTCAGGGCCCTTTTTGTTTATAGGTGTTCGCTTTCTTGTTGAATCCGCACATGGCAGAGAGACAGAGAGAGAGAGGGACGCTGGGAGAGGGAGGGTGAGTAAGCACATGCCTGCACCCCCACCAGCCAATCCCAGGGGGACTCCAACCCCATGAACTCATCCAAACCCAATTAAATCTCAAAAGCCATACCTTCAAATGCCATCACATTGGGGATTAGGGCTTCAACGCATGGATTCTGAGGGGACACAAGCGTTCAGTCCATAAGAGCATCCTCAGTTTAGACCTTGGGCTGTCTGTACTCACAATTCACCTTTCCTAACCTCTTTAGCTACATCTTTTAGTTTTGACCTCTCTTGGCACTAATTAGCCCTGTATTCCCACTTTTAGAGTAAGAGGCCTTTGAACCCATTCCCATATGTAGAATCCTGGAATTTGCTCAGTCTGCAGGCCTGTGTGGACATGCAGGTTGAATTCTCCCCCAGCTGGTCCAATTATAGGCAAATCTCATGCTGCCTCTCCACCACTCTTGATCTCCCTACCAACCCTTCTGTTTAGATAGATGACTTCCCATTTGAGCTGAACTGTAAATGGGTTTAAAGCAGAAATCACAAATGACATCCCAAGGGCTAGATCTGGTAGGCAGCTGAATTTTTGTTTGCCTACATTAGCCAATATTTAACAATCTGGAGATTCCACCCACAGTAGAATCTGTATTTCTCTTTAAAAAAATCGGACGATCCAGCAATGTAAGGAAGCATTTCTACATGGCACCACCTGGCTCAAACTAGATAAGTCACCACAGGTCCTACCACTCACTATTGTATTATATCTGCTCTCTTTACTCATTTATGTTACCTACATGGAATCTGAGTTTATACCCCTGGGCTCAGCTAGCATTCCTCCCAGGTGTGCTTGGCATCCAGTGCAAGTTCCCGGCAGAAAAGGAGGGTCAGAAGCTTGATGCAATCAAGACTGAAGTGAAGAAGAAAATCAATAACAGCACATTTCCTGATGCAGACAAATTAGGCTTGGCTTTTTATTGATTTCACGGAACAAGTGACATTTCTTTTTTTAATGTTTATTTATTTATTTTGAGAGAGAGAGAGAGAAACAGATCGTGCACACAAGGAAGGGGCAGAGAGAGAAGGAGAGAGTCCTAAGCAGGCTTCACCCCTTCAGCGCAGAGCCCAGCATAGGGCTTGATTTCACGAACCGTCAGATTATGACCTGAGCCGAAACCAAGAGTCAGACTGAGCCTCCCAGGCGCCCATAAATGACATTTCATCTGTGGAGTGCCCTGCCATGGGGGTTTTGGACGAAGGCAGTTCTAAGAGAATTGGTGGTAACCTGGCTGCCACTTGTTACTTACCTTTTGTTAAGGGGAAATTCAGTTTGGAAAATTATGTCACATGTTCCCTCATCCTGGCTCACGGATGCTGCCAAGTGAAACGTGAGATGGTTCTACCAAAAGGAAGAGTCTTGTTTGACACGAGGAATGATGTAACCGTTTCCTCCACAGACTGGCAGGGCACACCAATGGGAACTCATGGCAACCTGCCCCAGGTAGACTTTTACTTATTTTAAGGCTAACACAGGGTGAAAAGAACGTAGAAGGAAAAGTATTAAAAGTAGATTATTCCAGAGTAGCAGAAACACTGATGGTGACCGATGAGTACGGTTTTATCAATTAATTATATGAGACCTATTAGTTGGTTTACACATTAGCCCTACAAAATTTCAAAAGCAAAAAAAGCCCTACCAATTTTAAAAACCAAAATATCTTCACCCAGAGCTAGGTCAAGTACGCTTTCAAATCAGTTACAGTGTTTTCCTGCTTTTAAAAACAACAACAACAACAACATTTAAACTAAAGAGGTGTATTGTGTTCCTGGGGGTGGGGGGAACGTATCTTCTTTGCAAGGCTGGGGATGGGGGAGCTGATACATTTGCAGACTTCATTATACTGAGTACTCTATTCAGAGGATGGTTCCATCTCTACTCCCCTGCCCCCAGTGCATGCCTTCCCGTGGTACATTACTTCCTGTAACATATACACTTCTTAATTTAATGGGTTCATTAGTCTATTATAGCTTTTCCATAGCTGGAACAGGCCAGAGCAGTGATGAATGGTTTATCAGGAAAGCAGCTCAAGGGTAGGACTCCATAGATATTGTGGCAGCACCTTAATCAGGAAATCCAAAAGAATGTTGGTGAGAGGGGAGAGGGAAGGACATTTGGATCACCAGAGAATTTCTTCCCCTGGGTCTCCTGACTCAGAAACATTAAAAAATCTAATGCAGCTTTATTCTCCATCCTCCTTTAAGCCTTAAATGTCTGCCTTTTGGGCATGGACTGTAATAGACTAGGGCTTTAGGACCAGTTTCTCTGAGAAGCAGCCGGTGTTCAAGAAGGGCCCTTGACACCATTCTGACTTAATGCTAGACACATCTGCAGCTACTTGGACAAAATTGACATTGTCTGGAGTGCAAAGCAATCGCCTAGTGCAGCATTAGGGAGCATTTACTCTTGAGCCGTGCTACCAGACAGCAAATCTTGACCTTTAGGAGTTCAGAGATTAGATTTCGTTGCTGCAGGCGTTGAAGATATTGTTAGGAATTTGTTGCTATTCAAAGCAGATTTCAGGGGTTACCTACGGGTTTAATTCATCGCATCAATCATTTTTTGGAAGGTTCTTTAAAGCCAAGATAGCTTCAAATAAAAACTAGGATTACTTTTACATTGATTGTCAGTAGTTGGTGAGGAGCAAAGGGGGAACACTCTTGAGATGCTGTTCAAGTTTTTGTATTTGTTCCTTCTCTGGCAGGTGTTCTGTGGTGTTGGAGAGAAAAGGCATGTTTCTTCAATAGGTGTGTGAGGCAGTGGCTGCGGGAATAGGCAGGAAATGAGAATAAGGATTTGACTCCCTCTGGTGTAGATTTCTCAAGCCCTTTAACACATTCACAGCACAGATCTCCAGGTTATCTCAAAGTGCATCGTTTAAAAAAAGACCCGTTTAAGCCAACAGGGGTTAAATGGGGCTTATTTCTTTGAGCTAGCCTGTATAGGGACCCAATCTCCTCCTCCATTTGTGTATGCATGTGTATCTGTGTATGCACATATGAGGAGTGTGTGTGTGTGTGTGTGTGTGTGTGTGTGTGTGAGAGAGAGAGTGTGTGCATATAGGCAGCTCTCTTATCTGGAGGTCAGTTTCCCAGCTCCCTCAGCCCTCTTGATCCCAGGGCTGTATAGAAAAGATTTCTGAGGGTCTCGGGAAAGGAATTGCCACACAGTGGCTGGACTCAAGCCATATACTTTCTTTCGTTGAGCAGATTTTTATTTTATCCTTATTGATTTTTATTTGCCATCCAAGTCCTATTAAGCTCTTTTACTCAGCTCCCCAATCCATAGTCTATTAAACACCTTGAAGAAAACTTATCTCCACTGTTTCTCTTCACCTCTCCAAATATGCTTATTTCTCCAAGAGGGAGTTTGCATTGGATAATTGTATAGCCCAGATTTTTTTTACAACTGGAAAGGGCTAAGGATTGTTTTTCAAGGCAGGTACAATAGCAGCAAAAGAAACAAGAACTAGCACCAAGGAAGGGAGAGGATACACATACATAGTAATGCAGGAAGAGAGCTGTCATCCCACAGCCTAATAATGGGGACCTGAGATGTCAATGAAAGTTTACATGTAGGTCAGTATTTTCAGTTTAAGAAGACAGGATAATGGATAGTTACTGTAAAATATATTTTAGAAAGATCTTTATGTAACATTGTCAACATATAAAAGTTCCATTGCTGGAAAGAGGAAGCTTTATTATCAAAAGCACATCTTTGGAGCAGGCTGTTTCTTGATGCTCCTGAAGCATGAGACCCTTTTGTTTCAGGTGCATCTCAGGTGAGCAGTGTGCCTTGTTGCTGATCCTCAACGTTGTGTACGTGTGGCACGCTGCAGAACTTCAATGGTGAAATACAAAGGAACCCAACTCTCATCTCTTCCTTTTAAGTGGGAGGTAGAGTTGCCAGGTCATTCTCTCTATCGTTTGCAGAAGAGTTCCTGTGTGCCAGGAATAACACCCCACAAGGAAGGCATTATTGCCCACTGGGCAGAGAGAAAAACGGAGGCTCCCAAAGTTAAATAAACAACCATCAAAGCAAATCCCTGGGACTCAGACTCAGCTTTGTCTGTTTAAAGGTCGCTGCTGCTACCGCGAGACCAGCTTGTGTCTCCCACACAAAAGAGTACGTTGAGGCACATGCGGCAGAATGGTCTCGAACAAGTTGCAGGAGATGACCAGAACAAACATTTCATTCTCAGTGCCCTGGTCTTCTACTAAACCATACTTTCATCTCTCTCTGTGACATATATATTAATAGCCACTGCGAATTCATACTTTGCCGGGTATACGTATACCTGCATGCACAACACATGCGTTCAAGAATGATTGCTAGTTGCCTTTGCTCTCATGGAAGCATATCTGTGTATGCATTATACAATATGGCTGAGCATTCCTACCAGGCTTCAAAAACAGCCCGGTGTAGATTCATTAATTCACCTGTATGCAAACTGTCTGCGGACAGTGATTTCCAGGGTAGCCAGAGGAGCGATTTACTTCTCAGCCAATGCTAAGATAGGGCTGAGTCTCCTAGAATTCAGGGACAAAGATGCAGTTTATTTACAAGAAATACATCCACACAGCTGCTGGAGAAGTCATTGGGCCAAGCACTATAGTCAGGACATGAGAAATGAATGAATGGATCAGTTTGGACTTGTTTGAGTCTGTTTGTTTAAAAAAAAAATCCTTTATTGCAAAGGCAATGCATCTTTATTGCAGAAAAGTGAGGTACCAGTAAGCAAAGAGAAATCATAAAATTCACCCACAGTTCTACTAATTAGAGATAACAAAAGCAAACACGTTGGGGTATGTTCTCCCCTTTGTAAACTGTATTGTTTATGGAAAGCTCATAATGTATATTCTGTTTTGCAGCCAGCTTATTTCACTTAAAAATACTGCAGCCATATCATTGAATATTCTCCAATGTGATTTTCTTTGGCTGCGTGATAACGTAACTGAATGGGCGTCTCATCTGCGATGTTTATTTAATTTAATAACTTACCTAATGTGCCTCTGTTGAAACCACACCCAGATGAATGGGGTCTTTATATATGACTGCCTGAAACAATGTCCTCACCCCTGTCCTCCCTCCTGTTATTGCTAACTGGTAAGTGAAATTTCCAGGCCACATTCCTTCAGGTTCTACCACCATATGAGATGATACTCAATAACGCGTGCAGACCTCTGGAACAAGCCCAGGGCCGTGGTCAGCGCTGTGACTGGGCATTCCCACTCCCCTCCATCATGCAGCAAGCAGCCCTCGTGGTGTATGGCATTTCATGCAGAATATACATTTCTGCATGCTTTCTCCTGTAGTGTAACTGTCCCCACTAAATGTGAGTTATTCTAGTTCTCCGAACAGAAGTAAGGCACCACGTGAGGCCCAAGAACCTGCCGTGACTTGCCAAAGGGCACCCCAGCAGTGAGGCTCAAGGCCAGATTCTGAACCCTGACTTTTAGATTCTCAGTTCACTGGGATTTCTATTGTAATGTGATGCTGTGAGGAAAAAAAGGAAGGGAAGGAACAAAAGAGGAAGGAAGAGCAAAACAGAAAAGCTTAAAAAAAAACAGAGGCTAAAAAAGATAGGCCCCGGTGTTCTGAGGGCATCCCCAGTCCAACCTGCATGCACCTCTCTTCCTGTCTCCCACCAGGATAACAGGAACAGAGATGAGCAGCTTTCTTGACATGGGCTTCAGACTCAAGGTCTCAAAAGACAAAGCCGTTTCTCTGCATGCTTTTCCGGTCACCAAATAATCAACTGCAGCTGCTCATGGCGTCCTCCTTTGGCCTCCCTGCCCTGTCCTCGTCCTGTAGGGCAGGGAAGCACCCTCTACAGGGGGGACACCTGGCTCTGGGATAACAGCTGAAGACATTTGGCCTGAGGAGCGTGGACCCGAGCTCTGTCTTCACACATCAGAGGGGCCTGGCCTGAGCAAGAGCTGTTACACCTGAGCTCCGAGGCCTCCTAGGGCAGACACATGGCCACAGGTGAAAGGTGTAAGGACAGCAATTTCACCCATACTCTGGAGCCATTAGACTCGGCCCCTTGGCAAGCAGAAAGCGGGAAGCACTCTGAGTTGGGAGTTCGTTTTCTTTTCTTTTCTTTTTTTTTTAATGTTTATTTATTTTTGAGAAGAAGAGAGAGAGAGACAAAGCGTGAGTGGGGGAAGGGCAGAGAGAGAAGGAGACACAGAATCTGAAGCAGGCTCCAGGCTCTGAGCTGTCAGCACAGAGCCTGACACCCAGCTCAGGAACCATGAGATACGACCTGAGCTGAAGTCGGATGCTTAACAGACTGAGCCACCCAGGCGCCCCTGACTAGGGAGTTCGTACCCTCACTCTCTTGTTAGCTGTGGGGCCTGTGAAAGTCACTTGCGGTGTCTGACTTGTTTCCTCATCTGTAGAAAGGAGAGGGAAACCGAGGTAAGTCGTTATAGGGATGCAAAATAATATGAACAGTGTGTATAGATGCATAAAATGCCAGGCGTTTATCAGAAAGTCCATAAATGTTGGCTTTCGTGTTCCCTGCAGCTGGAGGTTCCATCAGAAGGTGTAGGAAAATCACACGGGTGGTCTGTTCACCTAAAACTGAGAGTCTGAGATACTGTGATTTTGTCTGCGATGACATTGCTTACGTGTGTGGGGTGGGGGAGATATGGTAATGAGGTAAACAGAGTCCCGAGGAAAATGCAGATACTTGGGATGATTTCTCTAAATCTCTTTGGCATGTGACTGTGGTAGATTTCGTGTCCCTAAAGCAGTGGCCACATGTTGGCTGGGAAGGCCTTACGGGCCCCTCCAGAGTCCCTTCGGTGTCTGCCAAGACAACCCAGATAAATATACGGTCTGAGCGCGAATTGTTTGCTTGCGGTGGAAATTCAGCGTCAACACAAGTCACTTGCCTGCCCCTCACCTCAAGCTCTCAGCTGCTCTCTGCTGGAAAAGTGGGAGCTGTTTTGCCCTATAATGTGGTGAATTCGTTTCATGTGGTAATACCTTAAAGATAAAAATGTGTGCTCTGTTCTTGTCTTGCCACTGGTTAATGATTCCTTGGCTAAGAGTCACAGGTTAAAAAACTATATACAATCAGCTCACCTGCCACATCTCCTAATGTTGGATGTCCACAAGGAGAAGCAGGTACTTAGAATACATATCATGGAGTAGCATGAGGAGAACCCAAAGCAAAGCATCCTTCCCATGAAATAATTTTTTGAAATGTTTGTTTGTTTGTTTGTTTGTTTGTTTATTTATTTATTTAGAGAGCAGGAGCAGGGGAGGGGCAGGGAGAAAGAGGGAGACAGAGAATCCCAAGCAGGCTTCACATTGTCAGCACAGAGCCCGATGCAGGGCTTGAATTCACGAACTGTGAGATCAGGACCTGAACTGAAACTAAGAGTCAGATGCTTAACCGACTGAGCCACCCGGGCGCCCCTCCATCCCATGAAATTATTTTTGACCCTAGCGCAAGGGTTGGTAGTCTCTGCAAAACAGTGAACTGTCAAACTACTTTTGTTTGGCATTTAACAAAATTTTATTTGCTCTTAAATGCTCTTAAATCCGTTTGCTCTTAAATCCGTTCAATTAATTGATACGTATTTGTTGAGCAGCTTGCTAGGCCCTGGAAATACAACATTGATTCACAGGGTTCCTGCCCTTAAGAAGTTTGGAGTTTAGTTAAAGAGTTGCTCTGAAGTTCAGGGACACAGGCTGTGGTCTGCCCAGCCATGGTGGGCTGTCACATCACTGTCACCAGACTGAGGTAAAAGTCTGGCTCTCTTGGGCATGGTGCTGTAGCACCCTGGACCCCTGCTGAGCCAGGGGCCCACTGAGAAGGTAGGAAGATAGGGTCACTCACACAGTGCATCAAAGATTAGAGAAGAGCAGGTGGTAAATCATTTCCAAGGCTTTATAAACTTCTGTAGGGTAATTCTGAAATAAGCCAAATGATACAGAACTTACTGATGACCTGAAACATTCATTTTTCTACTGCCTGTGCTTTCGTGCTAGTTTTGAAGCGTATACTCCCTACCCATTACCCTGAGTTCAAATATTTTGATCTTCTCTCGCCACTCCATCCTGAACAGTTTCTCATTTAAATTTTCCATTTTATCCTGTTTTCTTTCAGTTATCTCACTCTCCTCTAAGCTCCGTCTATCCCCACGTTCGGTCCAAAACTTCAGGGTCTCTATTGGGAGAGACTGTTACAGTCCTCAGGAATAAGACAGTGGGGAAAGAAGGGAGACAAGTTACAATCACTAAAGCGTCTGTAACGTCAAAGGCAAGGTCATGATGACTGTGATGGCAAAATCACCACAACCCCAAATCTCTATTCCTAAAAAATTCAAAAGTCTGACAAACCAAGATGTTTCTGAAATTTGTAGCAAACTCCCTGGGTGGTAAAACTGTGCCTGAACTGACATGAGTCTATTTATAGCCTTGTATTTATCTTACTTAGTATGAATATTCATACATTTCATTAAAGAAATATTAATGTGTTTAATTATGAGATGCTGCCACACACCCTGTTGGGGGTGTTATGTAATTTATGGAAAATGCCCCATATTACCTTTCTAAAATTCAAAAGATTCTGAATTCTTAAACACATTGATCTCATGGATTTCTTTTAAGGGGTTGTAGAACTATATATTTTCTTCAGTCTGCCTTATGATCTACTTTTTATCTTTTGAGACAATTTTTCTGTAATTTTCTTGAGAGTACAAAGCAGAATCTTTTCTAAAACACTTTTTGCTTCCTAGTCACATATACTTTCTCCTTGCCACCACCCCTCCCCCCATTAGGTTAGCACCTTGGGCTTTTTTTGTAATTAAAGGAAATTAAATCCCTATGTATTTTTGTATCGTCTTTAAAAAAAAACAGCTTTATTGAGGCATAATTTACATATTACAAAATTCACTTGTTTTGAACCTACAATTCAATGACTTTTAGTCAATTTACAGGGTGGTTGGATCATCACAGTCCAGTCCTGGAACATTTCCATCATCCCCAAAAGAAACCTCCCACCCATGTGTAGTCCCTTCCATTCTGACCCACAGGCAAATACTAATCTACTTTCTGTTTGTATTGGGAGACTATGCTATACTCCAGCCACAGTGCAAACAGTCTTTTTGAGGAAACTGAGGCTCAAGTAACTAGTAAAAGATGAAGTTAGGATTTGATTCAGATCCTCCCGACTCTAGAGTCCATGATCTTTCCCAGGGCTGTCAGAGGACGTGAAGAGTGACAGTTTGGTGGACAGGATCAGAAACAATGGTGGCCCAGGCGTGGATGTCGGAGAGAGAAGTGACCACCAGCAGGTGGTGAACTGGATGACCTTTGGGTTCCAGCCAGTCCTGAGCTTCTGTGATCCTATAAATCCATAAAATGCTTCCAACTAAGCCAGGGACTTATTTTAATGAATAGATAAGAATGATGTGTCATGAACAGACTAATTGCATATAAAAGGAATGCTTCTGAAGTGCACAGTGTGTTCCCTTAAGCACTTTAAACGCCCCCCAGAGATGCTGTTTGCAGTGACAATTTGCATTATCAATGAAGAGGCAGTTTGCCAAGCAAAGGGGAGCATCAGCCTCACCATGATTCAAGTCACCACACATTCCAACATATTGATGTCCAAATTAATGAAACCTTTTGATTGATTTGTTTTCCCAGCTTTTAAAATTTAAAAGTGGTACTTCTGATGTAATTGTAGTGGCATGGTGCTGTTGGAGGTCCATAAGACGAGTTGATACATGAAATACTTGGTAGTGTAATTGAGGAAACATCTATCACGTTGTTGTTGTTGTTACCACTACTATTATTAAGAATTAACTTCCTCTTTCCATTAATAGAAGTCCATTCTCAAAACCAGCCAGCTCCAGCCCTCCTGGCCCACCTTTCCACACCATACCCCCTCTGTGATCCAGACTGTTACCTGCTCCTCCCACATCCCCCAGATTTCAGAGACTATGTGTTCTTTCTATACCTTCTACCTGATCAAAGCCTATGCCTAGGAAAACACTGATGATCCATTACGTATGCCTTGGTATGATATTTGGATCACTAAAATCTCCAAATAGAGATTCCAGGCCCATTGGTTTTAAACCCTGTGGCAGTTTTGGAGTAAAAGATAATTTGATCTCTGATAAAGATATTTTAGTGCACAGACAAGAATTTTGTAATCCGTCAACTTTTCTGGGTACTTCTGAAATGTTACTGCACATTGTTGAAAGATAAACTTGTGGCATATTGAAATTGTTAAGGATTTATTTGAGTAAAAATCAATTGGAATTGGACAGCATCCAATCTAGAAGATAGAAAAGAAGCTCTAAGGAACTATACTAAAAGACGCTTTGAGGCAGAAGGGAGTAGGAATAAGAAAGTATTAATGGGCCAAAAAAGCAGGTTGGTTATTGGAACCTTTGCTTTAGGGGATGGCCGAGGTCTATCAGGTAGATGACCTCACTAGTATTCAGTGATGGACTGGTTTAAGATTTCATTTCCGGGAGAGCTGAAACTGTAATTAAGTCAAGTCTTGGTTTGGTGACATGGGGCTTAGCATAAGCAACTCCACTCTGGGCCTGTTGTCTTGTTTTTAACAATTCTCTCTTTTGATTAGATTTTTAGCCTGAGAGATGTGATCAAAATTTAAGGCATTAGCACTACTCCCTGTTACCTCCCTGGAGCTCTTGCAGTGTTTTGCTTAATCTCTGTGTGATATTCACAGGACATGATGTCTTTTTGCTGAATCTCTTTGCAGCATTCACAGATCACGGCACCATGTTCACATTCTTTAAGTTGGTCATTCTCCTTGTTCCTTTTCTGATGTTCTAGTCTTAGGAAGACCATTTGCTTGGTGGTTAGTGGCTGCAAACATGCATTTGAAGCTTTTGAAGAGAATATAGTGTGCCAAGGAGACTACTATAATTATTATAAGCAGGATAATTCCCAATGTTTGGAGAGTACTTCAGAACCATGGCTCCCAAGACTCAATACAACCAGAATCAAATAAGTCAAAGAAAGACCCCATTGACAGAGTCACTTTCTTAAGCCAACTGGCTTATTTAGTGATCTAATATAAGTGGAGTCTCAACTTCCCCAGAAGTGTCAATCCAAGTGCAGCAAATGGTGTTGGCCATAGCGCACGCGCGCGCGCACACACACACACACACACACACACACCACTCCGCTTAGGTAAAAAGTTGTCAAAGACTATACTATTATCAAAAACAACTCTGCCTCGAGAGTCAGGATTTTCATCAGGCAGCTGTTACTTTAGCAGCAGCTTCTGCAGTACCTTCAAGAGTTAAGAAAAGGTTCCTGATCACAGCCTCATTTGTACATACTCCTATCCAGGGCAGTCGGGATCTGCCAAGGGAAGCAGATTTTGAATCATGAATGACTCCTGGTAATTCCCATTTGAGTCTGTGGCTCAGGAATGGAAAGGTGATAGGCAGGGAGGCCAGAAAAATTCAAGGGTCTTTAGACTGCATAGGTGGTTTTTATTCTGGTTATCCTTGCATTATGTCCCTTTCTTTGTACAGAGTCTAGATACAAGGTTGTTAACCAGAGACAGGGTTTTGAGTCCTCACACAATAGAAGGCTGAGTTTGTTCCAGAGACACTGAGGTATTAGAAATCAGGGAGACGTTTATGAAAGGAATAACTACAGGTTACCTAGCATGATAGCAAATCCAACAGTTGTTTGCAGGTTGGATTACTATGCCCCTTGCCATGGACTGAGATATGTGAACATTGGCATTATCTGTCCAGGCCAGAGCAAGACAAAAGATGAACAAAAGAATCATAAAGACTTTCATGGTATAAGAATGAAAAGGATGATCAGAGAGGGAAGGAGGAATGGAAAGAAATGTTCTTAATCTGACATTTTTGGAGGAAGCAGTCTACCTTGGTGTCAGATACTTTTGTTCCTAGTCAATTTGGTTTTAAGATCTCTCAAGCATTTGCATGGGACAGATGTTAAGTGGAGTCTTCTTTAGTAGTGAAATATACACCCAAGTTTTAGTGCCTTGTGATTTGACCACTATGTCAGTGGTCAGGAGTACTTAGTAGCATCCCTTCCATAAATCTCACTTTTGGCAAAAGCGTTAGAGTAAAACAGTAACTGTCTGCAAAATGGCAAAGAGTTTTAAAAATGCCGGTAAAGACCTGCTGAGAGTTCATTATAATAGAATTGACAAGGAAATTTGGTTATTCCTATGGCATATAACATTTTAAGATAATAAGAGGAATTATGACTGATAACATTATACCAAGACAGATTTTTAATAATTTCATGCAATTTTTAGAACACTAATATTAATAACATGCATTCATACAAACCTAAGAAGGTTTATCATCACTTATTTCACTATGCTTCTCATAGAATTTAACATGCCAAATACACCTAATTAGTTTAATATCAGTCTTTTACAAGGTGAGAGACAAATCCTTTGCGATTTTCCAGGGACCCTCTGAGAAATCTCAGAGTTAGTTTGCAGTCAAAGAAACTCCATTGAGAATGTGTGGAGAAAATGTCAAAAGGTTTGAACATTTGACAGATGGGATCACAGATCATTATGAAATAATACTTTTATCTATTTAACCAAGGTGACAATAGAAGTCGTAAAAGGCAGATACAGAAAATTACAGAGTTGTGAGCAAAACTTGACTCTTAAGATTGAGAAGACCAGGTTTTCTTGAGTAATGAAAGACCTGATAAAAACAACATGAAGAACAGTAAAGGGGCACCTGGGTGGCTCAGTCGGTTAAGCATCCAGCTTCAGCTTGGGCATGATCTCAGGGCTTGTGAGTTCGAGCCCCGCGTTGGGCTCTGGGCTGATAGCTCAGAGCCTGGAGCCTGTTTCGGATTCTGTGTCTCCCTCTCTCTGCCCCTCCCCTGTTCACACTCTGTCTGTCTCTCTCTCAAAAATAAATAAACATTAAAAAAATTAAAAAACAGTAAATTATTTTGGTAAGATTTGGACACAAAATCTTTGCTGTCCAACCAAAGAAAAACTTTTGGTTACGATTTTGTATTAAGAGCAGACCAATAACTTAATTAAACTTTGTCTTTTTAATAGAAAACAAAATTCTAATTTTCTATCAGTGTACTTCTGATATTAAACTCATTCTTTAAAAATGTAAATAAATTCATTCCAGTCTCAGTCAGCCTGACCACACAAAATACTCTTTGCCCGAGATTCCTTTTCCACAAATATTCTATAACTTTTTAATATTCATTCAGATTTTGTCCTATGTTTTCTTCTTTCTCATTCTGGAACAAGGAATCGTTTTACTGTTCTTATCTACTTTTCATACATAACTCTTTCCCTTCACTATTATTATTTCTAGGTGGTTTAATTACATATATTGATTATAATTTTTTGCCATTAGATTCTTTAATTTCTAGTGAAAACTAAGAAGTAAGTAATGGGGGACTGTTACATTAGCATTCTGTGGATTGGCAAATTTATAAAACGAGTTTATAATTTCTAGAAGCATATTCTTCCTCATAGTAAATTTTACAGTGTGGTATAAATATGTTTATTAATAGGCCCAAGTACCTTTAGTTCCTCTGTAAAAGAAAGCCAAAAGTGGATAGACCTATGTTCAGTAACTAATGTTCCAATATTTTATATTATTTGGAAATGACCTAGATACTCAATGAATATCCATCATTGAACTTACATCAGTAAAACTTTAAGATTCAAGTTACCAAAAAGATTTTGGAAACTATTTGTCTGTAGACATCAAGTATAATTATTGTTGAAATGTTTACTTATAAACCTTTATCTTAGGTCTGTTTAAATCATTTTTTCTTAACAATTATTTTTACATGAACATTTCATAAGATATTAAACAATTAATCATCATCTCAAGTTATCTTTTTTTGATGACAGATTCTATAACAGAGGTAACATGAGCTTATTTGAATTTTAGTAAACCTAAGTAGAATAAAAATAAATTTGTATTTAATGCTGATAATTCTAAAGATGTGTGTTTTAATTAAACTAACAAACTTAAACTTTTATTTACCAAAGATTATCCTAAATGATGTGAACTTGAAAAACATTTGGATTAGTTTCTATATTTCGGAGAGTATACTTTATATAAACACTTGTTTGTCTCTAAATAGAGCTCTTTACAAATTAATTTTGACAATACTGACCAGTGTTAGAAAAATTCCACATTTATAACCTACATATGTAGACATATATAAACATATGGACAGTTACAGATATAAAGAGAGATCTTATAGCTTTCATTTAAAATTTTAAGCTGCAAGACGGGCATTATAATGCAAAACTCACTAGTTTCTAAAGAACAGTTGTATTCATATGTGGCAGATGGCATAAGTTAAGGGGTTACCTTTTTAAACTTTTTACCTGTATTTGTGGAAGAAACTTTTAAGATTTTTTGTAGGCTGAGTTTTTAAATAGCCTTTCCTCCCCCACCCCTCCCCAATAACAATTACTTGTTTCCTCGGGAAGACCAAGTAGAATACTTAACATCTCAAAAGGCACAGAGGAGGAATGCAAATTTCCAAGAAGGACTTTTGTTTCCTAAATTCAGATATTTTACAGTATCTGCAAGCCTTTTGAGATGAATAGAAAAGGTTGGGGATTGGTTAAAAGGATAGGTGGGCTTTGAATTATTTCTAGAGCCACATTTCTATTCTTATAAAGACTAAATTTGCAAGACAAGTACAATTGTCTTTAATTCCTCAGAGAGTTGGGTTGCAACCTGAATGGTATCAAGAGGCTGTCACAACCATCCAATTACATTATCTTCAATTTCCTTTTTATATCAGAGGGGAAATCTTTAATCAGAAGTTTGCTGTGTTCTAGATTTAAGGTTGTGTTTCTTTGGGGTGTTTCGTAAATCCCTCCACTAAAGGCTTCAGATGTTTTTCTTTCCTGCTAGATACATAGCTTAATTTTAGCTTAGGGGAGAAGGACTGAAAAAAAAAAAAAGTTCCTATCAGGCTCCTAATAACAGCTTTGAATTTGACCAACTTTGGACCATAGAGCTACTTAAAAAATAATAATAATCCTTTCAAATATCATCTCAGGTTAAAAAAGCAAAACAAAACAAACATCTTGTCAGGTTACAGCCAGTACAAATAGTAAATAGTCCTGGCAGTAGTGAATGAACTTGTGGATTGAAGAGGTGTCCCCTAATAGGGTACAAAAGATACTGTCCTCCCAAGATCCAGAGTGACTCCCTAAGGCAGCCAAAAGAAAGACTTGGATAATTTCCCTAACAGCTGGCAAAAGTCAGTAGAACCCCAGCTGCAAGTGGAGTACAACCCACATTTCTCCCCCACCATATTTTGGGGGCCCCAGCCTGACACTTGCCAAACCAAGTTCTCAGGACACCAGAAGAGATGAACAAAAAAGCATTAACTGTCCCTAGGAGAGAAAGGATTAACCCAATGGGTAAAATGGCTTTTTAAATGACTTTTTTCCAATGGCATTTTTTAAAAAATTTAAATTCCAATTAGTTAATATACAGTGTAGTATTAGTTTCAGGTGTACAATATGGTGATTCAGTACTTCCATACATTACTTAGTGCTCATTACAAGTGCTCTCCTTAAGCCACATCATCTATTTCACCCATCCCCCCACCCACCTCCCTTCTGGTAGCCATCATTGTGTTCTCTATAGTTAAGACTTGGTCTCTTGGTTTGCCTTTTCCTTTTTTCCCCTTTTGCTCATTTGCTTTGTTTCTTCAGTTCCACCTAGGAGTGAAATCATACTGTATTTGTCTTTCTGTCAGTAACTTATTACACTTAGCATTATACTCTCTAGCTCCATCCATGTTGTTGCAAATGGCAAGATTTCATTATTTTTTATGGCTGAATAATATTCCACATCTTCTTTACCTGTTAAACAATGGATGCTTGGGCTGCTTCTGTATCTTGGCTATGGTAAATAATGCTGCTATAAACATAGGGATGGATGTATCCCTTTGAATTGGTGTTGTTGTATTTATTTGGGCAAATACCCAGTAGTGCTATTGCTGGATCTTAAGGTGGTTCTATTTTTAACTTTTTGAGAAACCTGCATACTGTTCTTCAGAGTCACTGCACCAGTTTGCATTCCCACCAACAGTGCAAAAGAGTTCCCTTTCTCCCCATCCTCATCAACACTTGTTATTTCTTGTCTTTCTGGTTTTAGCCATTCTGACAGGTGTGAGATGATATGTCATTGTAGTTTTGATTTTCATTTCTCTGATGATAAGTAATGTTGAGTATTCAAAGATCTAATTCTTACAGGCATTTTTGCCTGCCAGTCTGAATTTGGAAAGGAAGAGATAGCATGAAATTTTATCTTTCTCTCTCAACCAAGCACTACAGATAGAGATCTGAGAGAACTGACTTTTGTAAGAATTCTTACCCTTTGCTGGCTCCTGCCAGTTTTCCCAGGATTTTGTCTGCAGGCTCTGGATCAAGTGGGGTATCCCAGTGGGTCTCTTCCTGGTCACCAGAAACTATAGAGGAGGAAGAATAGTTCTTCCTTTATCCTTTATGGTGAGTGGTTGGCTGAGACCCCTTTTTCTCTAGGATACCTCATAAATGGGTAACTATATTTAGGTTAAAAGTTCTCCATTGTGGCCAGAGTTTTTCAACATTATCTTTGGCTAAGGTTAACCTGTTTGTTCAGCCTTAAAATAACATTTTATTCACCTGAGGCCTCACACTGGACTCCAGCTTAAGCCAGACCCATTCCAACTCCAGACCTGGTTCAGTTTCTTAGTCAGAACCAGTCTAACCCTGGAGCTAATCCTACTCCAGCTGGTTTCTGGACCCAGTCTGGAAAAAGAAATGCTCAAGTAAAGTCCCAAAGCTCATACTGCAAAAGCTGTGAAGCTAGGATCCTAGAGGGACTTGCAGGTGACCTCCAGAGACAGCAGAAAACAGTGGGCTCAAGGAGCCCATGTCTGTTGCTTGTTGTGCCTAGGGACCCCTAACGGTTTCCTTTGGTTCCCTTTTCTGATACTAGAACTGTTAAAAGATAAACTGAGTCATGTTAAAAATTTTAAGTTTATTTGAGCAAAAACTGATTGGAATCAGGCAGCATCCAATCTCACAGATGAAAGGGGCCCCAAAGGAGCTATACAAAATGCAAGAGTTTTATAGGGAGACAGGAGTGGGAACGAGGAAGTTATACTAGGCCAAAGAGCAGGTTGGTTATTGCAGAATTCCTTTAGAGGATGGCAAGAGTCTGTTGGACAGATTACGTCACTCGTGCAGATATCAGGCGATTCCAGATTAACTAAGATTTCATTTCTTGGAGAGCTGAAACTGTGATTAAGTCTCCATTTGGTGACATGGGGCTGGGCTTAGCATAAGTGACTCCATTTGCGGTCTATTAAAAAAATTAAATTTTTTTAATGTTTATTTTTGAAGGAGAGAGAGACAGAGTGTGAGTGGGGGAGGGGCAGAGAGGGAGAGAGACAGAATCCAAAGCAGACTCCAGGCTCTGAGCTGTCAACACAGAGCCCGATGTGGGGCTTGAAGTCACAAACTGTGAGATCATGACGTGAGCCAAAGTTGGATGCTCAACCGATGAGCCACCCAGGCGCCCCAACAATATGCTATAATTAACATCTATGTATATCTTCTTGGTTGGCAAAGAGCTTTAGCCTATACTCTATCACTTAATGATGATGCTCCTGTGAAGATGGCATTGTCAGTTGTTATTAATTAACTTTGCAAATTATCAATGTTATCGCTAATAATGTAGATAAAATAGATAATAAGTGAGATGAGGTTTGTAACATATTTGGTATTGAGCTTTCTGACTTAGCACATTGAATAAGTTGGCTTACAGTGATCTTTAACGTCTTCACCCTTACTTTTAGAGACAAGGAAAATGAGGCCAAGAGATATTAAGGAACTTGGCCAGGGTTCATCCAGTTAGTTAAGAGTGGGGTGGGGATTGAAATTTTATGTCAGTTTTCTCTGGGACACACCCTCCATAACAGTTTAAGTAGCATAGTCTTGCCCAAGATAAGCTGTGTTATCCAACTATGGCACTACCAGTGAAATCCCAGACCTCAGAATCAAGGACCTGAGCTGAAGGCTTGGACTTGATAACAAATTTCCCAGACCATTGAATTCTTCGCCTCTTCCTGGTGAACCAGGGAGAAGACAGAGCTTCCTTTCACAAATGGTGGTAGAGTGGTTTCATTTAGTGGGTAGAGTGGGTATTTTACTGCTAGAATTTAATTTGTTGTATGGTAGTACCCAAAGATATTTAAAATATTAACAGCAGGGGGCGCCTGGATGGCTCAGTTGGTTAAGTGTCCAACTCTTGATTTTGGCTCATATCATGATCTCATGGTTGGTGGGATCAAGCCCTGCATCAGGCTTTGTGCTGACCCCACAGAGCCTGCTTGGGATTCTCTCTCTCCCTCGCTCTCTTTGCCCCTCCCCGTGCACTCTCTCAAAAATAAATAAACCTTTAAAACAAATAAATAAAACATTAATGACAAACTAGTAACATAGGATTTTCCCAAATGTTAACTTACATCTGTGATCTCATTGCAATTCATCCCCTCCAGTTCTCCACACAGCACTATGAGATGTCCCTACATCTGTATGTCTACGTAAGCAAAAAGTGCATTCAGACACTTCCATCTGGGCATATTTTTGTATAAGAGTGTTCATCCTGCTGGATAGTAGGGTTGTCTGAAGATGCACTTTGGGGTGCCTGAGCCATAATCCAGTGGTCAGGAGCACCAGATTATTTCCCTTTCAACTCCCTCATTTGCAAGAGGAAGATTTTAGTAATAAAATGTGGCTGAAATCAGTCTATGTCTGAATCAGTACCCTGAGAAACCAGGTGGTGATGAGGTGGAAAGGAAAGAGGTAGGGGAAAGGATGTGTGGTGGAAATGTGCTCCCTCTGAAAAACAGAGTTTTCCAGGAAACCCTGTGATGAGTGTCTTGTTGGCAGTTGGAATGGGACTCCTGTTAAGCATTTCTTTGACGTGTCCTTTCTTTCTAGTTTTTCTGATTTGCTAAACTGTAAAATCCTTCTCACCTCTTGCCCACTTTCTTGACCATTGGTTTTGAAATTTATACATATTTGTACAGAGAATTTGTGATGATTGTTTCCTTTTTCCAAATAATAATGTTAAAATGACAAACACTGTCTAAAATGAACAGTGCGTTCCTTCCCTGTGTGGTGGAAGCAGTTAAGCTGAGTCTGTTACCTGTGTCAGGCCTGCCCTGAAATCCCTCATATCTTATCATCTGTAGCACAGGTATATTATCTAGACCACAAGGTGCAAAGCAAAGGCAAGACCAGATAGATATGTTTTATTTGGTTCATACAACTGAAAAAAAAATTGTTTTAAATAGTTGCCAGTTTTAAAACAAATTGGGGGCGCTTAGGTGACTCAGTCGGTTGAGCGTCCAACTTCAGCTCAGGTCATCATCTCACACTCTGTGAGTTAGAGCCCCGCGTCAGGCTTCGTGCTGACAGTTCAGAGCCTGGAGCCCGCTTCAAATTCTGTGACTCCCCGTCTCTCTGCTCCTCCCCTGCTCATGCTCTGTCTCTCTCTGTCTCAAAAATAAATAAAAACATTTAAAAACAATCGGGATTGCTCACATAAAAATCCTTATTTCTGGCATTTTTAGAAAAACTCAGAGCTCTACATACTAGGTCCACAATTGCCCGTAGTAAAATGAGGTACTGGTCATGTAGCTCTGTCCTTTTAGAAGATACATACGCCTTCTAGGGGGCTGTGGTCCTCACCTCTTCCTGATGTCTTAAAAAAAAGAAAGAAAAGCTTGGCCCCTGTAGGCATTTGAAATTAGAATCCTAGAAAATTGGTCAATGGCTGCCACCCCAACCCCCCCCCCGAAAACCAACCACCAAACATGACCAGTTTCTCATATTTGTTATAAGAGCAAACAATGATATGTTGATATTTGGAAGAAGGTGTGCACGGTCAGCCCACATTTGCGCCTGTGCATATTAATTTCTGTGCTGTGTATCCACATTGTGCTACGGGGCCGTGCACTCTCCCGTCACCCTGCCCCCACAAATCCAGGGCGGGCAGAGCATAAGCTCTGATGTGAGGCCAACCAACCTTCGGATTCTGGTTGTGCCATTCACTCTTCACATGATGCTGGACAAATGATTTGACCTGTTCTAGTCCCAGGATCGTCTTCTATAAGATAAGGATACTGTGAGGGTAAAATGAACCAATGTCTATTTGCACAGACCTGACCCACTTTAACACCAAACACATGTTCCGTGTTTCTGTTCTCCCCCTTAGAGCCAATCACTAGATTGTTGGCAAGCTCACTCACTGAATCGGCAGCCAAATGGGTCAAAACAATTGCTGGAAAACACAGAACCCTCCGTGTGGGCAAATGGTGTGATGTGGGATGCCATGTAATAGAGAAAGTCTCTTCTGGAGAAGCCTGGGCATTCTGAAGGTTCAGGTACCCCCAAGTCTGGAGGATATCTCAAGGTTGTATCTTCCGTCAGAATGGACTAGAAGAGTCCTTTGTCATAGTTGTTGATGAACTGCAACTGCTTCAAAAGGAAGTATGGTGAATTTGAGATCAGATTTTAGAGTGGAGCCCAAAGGCTTCCGGTTAAGTGTGAAGGCGTATGAGAAAGAACAAAAGGGAGTGAGATATGCCAAAAGTGTGATTCATGAATTTACATTCAATAAAAAACCCTTCCAGCCATAATTATCACATTTTTGCTAATATTGAGTTTCTAGATGTCAGACTTAATATTTGAGTAAACTAATTAAAGAATTTTTTTTCGAGCCTTGACAAACAATCATTTTTATTGAAAGTTTTCAAATGTACTCCCCCCCCCCCCCAAACTGACTGATCTACAGGACCAGCACTTGGAGATAGAACCCCAGGAACCTGTCACCTCTGCTTTTCCTTTTCCCCATCCCTCCCCCCCACCCCCCATTCCCAGCTCTGTTTTGTGTTCTTTTGTTAAGGGCACTGTTTTTCAAGACAGTGTTAATGTGACTTTTTTATGCATTTGCCAAATAGTTCTAGGTGGAATTGCCTCTTAAGATTTCCTCTTTGGCTGTGGCACATTCACACTCAAATTGTTGTACTCAATAGGGCCATTGTCACATTATAACAGGGAAAATGCTTCATCATGTGTTATAGAGCAAGATGGAATCTTTGCTAAGGAGCTCAGGGATCAAAGCGGAGGGAAAAGATTAATTTTTATGCATCAAGTCATTATAGAGGGAGAAGGAGACATTAAGATTGCCAGAGAGGAGATTTTCTCATCTAATATCGACATAGAGAATGTGTTGGGAGGACCGTTGGCTCTGTTCTCAGATTTGTTTTTACTTTTAAAGTGCTCAGATCTAGGTCATAAGCTTGTTTACACATATTTCAGCTTTTATAAAGGGCCTCCATTAAAAATAGAGATCATTTTCCCAGGATTTAGGTACATCTAAAAATATGGTGATTGTTTTTACCCCATTAAAATGCATAGCTACATTTCAGACAATTTTGAAAATAAAAGACAGGGAAAAAAAAAGACAAAGAAATCACTCTTTACCCTACTATCCTAATCTGGCAACTCCGGCAAAGTGTTTCGTGTTCGTCTTGTAAACGATGCTACTGTTTAACATGCTTGCAGACACACACACGTGATTTTACATTCTGTTTCTTTTGTTCTCCTAATATTCTCGTATACATGACTTTCCACATCCTCACAGGGATTCGCTCAAGCACAAGTGCCCAGCCTGTTAGGCTCTTCTTTTATTAGACAGTTGGGTAACCTCCTTTCTTGGTTCTACTCCAAAAAAATACATATTTGCACACCAGGATATTGTCATACTTTGATTTATATTCTTAGAGTGAATTCTCAAAGTGGAATATCTGGATAAAGGTTACAAATATTAAGATTTTGATGCCAACTGCAAAATTGCTTTTAAAAGAATGATGCCAGTGGAGTGCCCTTTTACCACATCAAATGTACCTTTTGAACTTTCAGAAAAAGATTCTTGTTTTTATTTTTTGCTTAAATTTTTTGGTAAATCACAAAGCATCATATATGGTAGCAGTAGTTATTGTTACTAATAATTACTCTCAATGAAGAAACACTGCAACATTTAGTGACAAAACATTGCTATGGCAGTGTGTTTAAGAGCAGTACAGAGTGGTGAAGAGTATGGGCTGGGGGATCAGGACACCTGGGCTCAAAGCTGGACTCTGTCTTACTGGCTAAGTGATCTTGGTCAGGATTTCTCAGCCCTCAGCAATATTGACATTTGGGGCTAATGGTTTTTGGCTGTGGGTGCTGTCTTGTGCAACGTAGGATGTTTAACAACATCCTTGACCTCTGCCTCCCCCGTCCCCAGGGTGACAACCAAAAATGTCTCACAACATTGCCAAATGTTCCTGGGGGTCCTTGCCTTCCCCACTTAAGAATCATTGCTTTGGGTGGATTACCAAACCTCTCAGTGCTCCATTTCTGTGAGTGTAAATAATACCTCAAGAGATTAGTGGGAGGGCTAAGCAGACTTGCTCCTGGAAAACATGAAGAGGGGCTGTCACATGCCAGGTGTATAGCCAATGCTAGCCGTTACTGATATCAAATACCTGATGACTATACTTCAGCAAAACTTCTTGCTTGTTATTTTTACTATAAAAATTATATAATTTGAAAATTTTAGAAGAATATTAGAAACTAATAAGGATTTCCTAGAACTCTAGCAGCCAGGGCCACCTTATTAACATTCAGGTATATTTCCTTTTTTTAATGCAGGTAGAAGAGTTCGTGGCACATTATAGTTGCTCATTAAGTATGTTCAGTGTCTATAAAAAGTGAGATCAAGCCATATACCACATATAAAGTCTTGCCTCCTGTCTATCTCCCTTACTACTGCATTGGAACTATTTGCCTATGTGTTTAGAAGTTTTTTGAAAAGGTATTTGATAAGTGTATAATATCAATCGTATGGATGTACCCTAATTTCATTAACATCATAATTTTGAGTTGTATGATGAGTCCTATAGCTCAGTTTTGAGTTGTATGATAATATGCAATTTTGAGTTGTATATGATGCCAGTTTTTACGATGTTTTTTCTAATTTTTTGTTACGAAAATTTTCAAACATATATAAAAGTAGAAAGAATAGTACAATGCATACCCATATTTTAAATGGTTTTTTTTTTAATTTTTTTTTCAACGTTTTATTTATTTTTGGGACAGAGAGAGACAGAGCATGAACGGGGGAGGGGCAGAGAGAGAGGGAGACACAGAATCGGAAATAGGCTCCAGGGTCTGAGCCATCAGCCCAGAGCCCGACGCGGGGCTCGAACTCATGGACCGCGAGGTCGTGACCTGGCTGAAGTCGGACGCTTAACCGACTGCGCCACCCAGGCGCCCCTTAAATGGTTTTTAAATATTGTGCCATATTTTCTGTGTGTGTGTGTGTGTGTGTGTGTGTATGTGTGTCTGTCTACATGATACAGACATATGTATGGAATTGTTTTAATTATTTTGTGGGACTGCTTAAAAGTAAATTGCAAACACCATAGGATTGCATTCTTAAAGACAAGCATGCCTCTCCTGAAAAGAGGGACCTTGTCCTACATAATCACAGTACACTCGTCACACCTAAGAAAAATAGCAGTAGTTCCCTCATATGATGTAATATCTAGTCCGTATTCAGATTTTCCCAATTGTCCCTGATGTGTTTGCATAGCTCCCTTTTTCCTGCCAGAATCCCATGAAGGATTCCACACTGCATTTGGTTTTGATTCTTTAGTCTCTTTTAGTCTAGATTAGGGCACCCACTTTTTTTTTAGTTTTATTTTATTAATGACTTTTTGAAGATACCAGACCAGTTGTTTTATAGAACATTCTGCCTTCTGAATTTGTCGGACTGTTCCCTTGTAATGTCATTTAACGTGTTCTTCCAGCCTCTAGGTTTCCTGTAAACTGGAAGTTAGGACTAAAGTCTTAATTGGATTTGGGTAGACACTTTTGGCAAGGATGTTTCACAGGTGACTTCATCATCAGAAGGATACAACATAAGGTTGTCCCATGATCAATGGAGTGACGTTTGACTGCTTGATTAAGGTGATGAACACTAGATTTCTTTGCTTAGAGGTGTGTTTTTCCCTTTTCAATTAGTCCATAGTCTATGGGGTGCTTCTTTGGTATCATGACTATACTATTCCCTAACAATTCTTCACCTAATAGTTTTTTGCATCCTTAGTGATTCTTGCCCAGACTAGTTATTTTAGTGGGAGCTTCACATGGTGATTTTTCTAATTCTTCTCTTTCACCTACATTTAATAGTTGCTGGTCTTCTGGAAAGAAGAGTTTTCCCTCTTCAAAGGCAGGATGAATACTTCTCATGTTCTAAGTTTTAAGTTAATGAGTAAGATAAAGGAGTTGTGTTTTTCTCTCTCTGTTTTATTTTACTATTCTTTTAGTATTGCCATGGACTCATGGATTTGTCTTGGTGTTTTGCAGTCAACTATAATAATGTTCTGATATTCAAATTTGAAGGACACCCCTTCAAGCCGACTTCCCTGTCTTTTGGCATCTCTCCATTAGTTTGTGTGTTTCCTTGCTTTTTGGCTCAGTGTGTTCCAGGCTTACGTCTACATTTTCTGCCTGTGCTCTGGAACCAGGTCTTTCTCCAAGCAGCCTTGGTTCCTTTTAGTCATGAGCAATATAAATAATCTGTTGATGAATACCTTTGTATATAAGATTGTCACCAAAATTGCTAGATTTGAAATTATTTTGACAAAGATTGTGAACTTTTTCGTGCCTTTAATATACTTGCCGAATTGCTGTACAGAATGGTGGTAATAATAATATACATTCCTGCTGATATATGAGAATGCCTATCTTAATACATTCACACTGACATTGACCTTTTTATATAAGTAACTCTCCTTAATACAGTTTTATGGATGTTGATAGGTTTATTAGTTCTCATGCATTTTACCTTTATCCTACTGTGATATTTATTTGAAAGTTTTTTTTTATATATATGAAATTTATTAACAAATTGGTTTCCATACAACACCCAGTGCTCATCCCAAAAGGTGCCCTCCTCAATACCCATCACCCACCCTCCCCTCCCCTCCCTCCCACCCCCCATCAACCCTCAGTTTGTTCTCAGTTTTTAACAGTCTCTCATGCTTTGGCTCTCTCCCACTCTAACCTCTTTTTTTTTTTTTTTTCCTTCCCCTCCCCCATGGGTTCCTGTTAACTTTCTCAGGATCCACATAAGAGTGAAACCATATGGTATCTGTCTTTCTCTGTATGACTTATTTCACTTAGCATCACACTCTCCAGTTCCATCCACGTTGCTACAAAAGGCCATATTTCATTCTTTCTCATTGCCACGTAGTATTCCATTGTGTATATAAACCACAATTTCTTTATCCATTCATCAGTTGATGGACATTTAGGCTCTTTCCATAATTTGGCTATTGTTGACAGTGCTGCTATGAACATTGGGGTACAAGTGCCCCTATGCATCAGTACTCCTGTATCCCTTGGATAAATTCCTAGCAGTGCTATTGCTGGGTCATAGGGTAGGTCTATTTTTAATTTTCTGAGGAACCTCCACACTGCTTTCCAGAGAGGCTGCACCAATTTGCATTCCCACCAACAGTGCAAGAGGGTTCCCGTTTCTCCACATCCTCTCCAGCATCTATAGTCTCCTGATTTGTTCATTTTGGCCAATCTGACTGGCGTGAGGTGATACCTGAGTGTGGTTTTGATTTGTATTTCCCTGATAAGGAGCGACGCTGAACATCTTTTCATGTGCCTGTTGGCCATCCAGATGTCTTCTTTAGAGAAGTGTCTATTCATGTTTTCTGCCCATTTCTTCACTGGGTTATTTGTTTTTCGGGTGTGGAGTTTGGTGAGCTCTTTATAGATTTTAGATACTAGCCCTTTGTCCGATATGTCATTTGCAAATATCTTTTCCCATTCCGTTGGTTGCCTTTTAGTTTTGTTGGTTGTTTCCTTTGCTGTGCAGAAGCTTTTTATCTTCATAAGGTCCCAGTAATTCACTTTTACTTTTAATTCCCTTGCCTTTGGGGATGTGTCGAGTAAGAGATTGCTACGGCTGAGGTCAGAGAGGTCTTTTCCTGCTTTCTCCTCTAAGGTTTTGATGGTTTCCTGTCTCACATTTAGGTCCTTTATCCATTTTGAGTTTATTTTTGTAAATGGTGTGAGAAAGTGGTCTAGTTTCAACCTTCTGCATGTTGCTGTCCAGTTCTCCCAGCACCATTTGTTAAAGAGGCTGTCTTTTTTCCATTGGATGTTCTTTCCTGCTTTGTCAAAGATGAGTTGGCCATACGTTTGTGGGTCTAGTTCTGGGGTTTCTATTCTATTCCATTGGTCTGTGTGTCTGTTTTTGTGCCAGAAAGTTTAAAAATATATAAAGACTTGACTCCTCTGTCTACTGTACTTGTTGCAAATAATTTTTCTAGAGTGCTCGTGGTGTTTTATGACTGTTAGATGTCTATTTCTAAGTTTAAGGTGGTTTAATATATTTACCTTTTCCTTGATGATTTCATACATTTTTCTGGTACTTAGGCATTCCTTGCCTGATCTGAGAAAAGTTAAATATTTCTCTGTATTTTCTTCCCTTATTTAAAAAGCTTAAATAAGACTAAGTTTTCAATATTTACACTTAGTTTTCAAACCACATAGGGTATACTTATAGCCATAGTTTGAGATGAGGATCTAGCGTTTTTCCCAAAAGCCAACATTCCTCATACTACAGGAGGGATAACTCATCACTTTTTCACTAATATGTGACTGTACCTTCATCATATGTGTAGTTCAGTATAGACATAGATATAGACAATTGTCTATCAATTCATATCTATCTGTCAGTTTTTGCACCAGTACCATACTGTTTTTACTGTTAAAGCTTTTTTAAGTACATTAAAAATTTTTTTTAATGTTTGTTTATTTTTGAGAGAGAGAGAGACAGAATGTGAGTGGGGGAGGCACAGAGAGAGAGAGACACACACACAGAATCCAAAGCAGGGTCCAGGCTCTGAGCTGTCAGCATAGAGCCTGACGCAGGGCTCGAACCCACGAACCATGAGATCATGACCTGAGCCGAAGTCGGACGCTTAACCAACTGAGCCACCCAGGCGCCCCTTGAGTACACTTTAAAGTATAGGGCCTACTTTTATTTCACATTTTTTTTCCTCTAAGATGAACTTTGGAATAATTTTGACATTTTCAGAGAAGGGTCCATTGCACTTGAAACAGTTTCTCATTTTCCAGATAGAACTTGGGGATTTTGCAACAACACTAAACATTACTTGGGGATGAGTTAATATACAGTAACATGAAAACATTTGACATGATGCGCCTCTGAGATGGAGCATGGTCGACGTCGGTCGAGCTTTGTAGCATTTAGGTCTTAAAAGACTCTCAAGGTAAAGACAAATGTCTCCTTTTCATGGCTTTAGACCAGTGTGGTTAGCCCAACCATAGTTTCTAATGCAACAATTGAGACCTCTGGTATAATAATTGAGATGCTTTTTATGGGAATACAGGGAAACGATGCTATGAATTTGAGCTATCCTAGAAACTTTGAGATCTGTATGACTATTGGTCATGCAGTCACTAGATTGAGACATTTCGTTTAGGGCTATGTGTTTCAATGCAAGTCCTGTTTCCTTTTAATATAGATTAAACTGTCCAAGATATATCCTACACAGAGAAAGCCATCATGGGTTAAGCCTATGAATACCAAGCTATGTAGTAACTCAGATCCTCACAGTACAATAGAGTGGCGAAAAGCATGTTCTTTGGCCTCAAACATACTTTGGTTTGGATTTTCACTTTGCCTCTTCCTAGCAGAGTGACCTTGGATAACGATGGTATACCTGCCTTGTAGAGTTGAGAAGACCAAATGAGATCCAGCGTGTAAAGTACTCACCAGTACCTGGCGCACATAGTCAATGCTTGATCATATCAGCTATATTATCCCTAAGGCCAATACAATCGCTCCTGCTGCAGTTATTATTATTGTCGGTTTGGTTATCGTGCAGGATGGAGATGACTGAAAGTTCCTTGTGGACCCTTGCTCTTGGATTTCTATACAGAATCTATTATATCAGATAAAAGATTTTACCAACTGCCTTATCCCCCGATAGGCGGTGTGTTTCTGTAACAAAGAGTTGATACCAACCACCAGTGCCCTCTATGGGAAGAAGTGCAATGCCATTATCTTCATAAAAAAGCCAAAGAAGGGAAAATGGCGTCACGTCAGAGTTCTAAAACTAAAGCAGTTAAAAACAAGAGTAAGAACAAGCATCCCCCTTCATTCTTAGACTCTTTTGAGAAGGCACTTTCAACCTAGGACTAAGGGTAACCGAAGTCAAAGCATTGACCTACGTATTTGCCTATTTTAAGTAGTACACTTTCTTGGCATTAAAAGATAATATTTCTATTCTTTCTCCTAAAAGGAAATTAGGTCTGATGACCATCCTGATAATATAGCCTTTACAACAGAGGACAGCCTTTTAAAGATTCAGCCTGTAATTTAAGTGTGACATTATAGAGATGTCTGGGCATTGGGATAATTCCTTCAGACATCTCAAAGTGGAACATAAAGGGTCATTAATCAGCAGTTCCAATATTTTATTCATATACTGGCTGGGAAAAAACAGGAGCAAGACTGGGATTCAAGATGAGGAAGGAATCATTAGTAACATCATGCATAAAAATAATCAGGTTTTTAAGTGAACGAGGGAAGTTAAACCAAGAGTTAGTGTGGCCAAGACCTTAGGCTTTCTAAGAAAAACAAATTACAGGTCTAATTGTGAAAAACACTAAGCTGTAATCCAAGTTACAGAGAGTTTCCTATTTCTAAATCAGGTTAAATCCACAAACCGATAACAGTAAGGTAGAGTCTCTATAATTCACCACAGGTAGCTCAAGACACCAAGTAGATTCTTCTTGAATGTCTCTGTTGCCTCCTTTCCCTACCCATTGCCAATACCTTTGTTCAAGTTGTAATCATTTCTTATTTCACTCCTAACAAACACCTCGACACTAGTCTTCCTTCATCTTGGCTTATTCACACCTTAGCTGTAGTCCTTAGCTGTAGGGACTTTCTTTCCAAAACTCAGGCCCTGCTTTCCAAAAAAGCAGGCCCTGTCATGGTCTTCTGTGCTTTTTCATTGTTTAGGATTTGTTAGTTTTTCTATACTTATGTTATACCTCAATGTACGAGAAGGAAGTAACCATGTTGAGAGGGTCTAGGGAGCATCCAAGTGGCCAGAACTGCAATCTCTAAGATTCTGAGAACTCGTGTGATTATGTTGAGGGGCAGGAAAAGACCATTGTTGTTGAGCATAATGCATGAGAAGGACAGAGAAAAGAGCACAGAAGTAGGCAGGGTACGTGTGAGAGAGTTTGTACCTTATTCTAAGTGAAATGGAACCCCTTTGGAGGGTTTTAAGGCAGGGGGAAGAACTACAGGAGAAGAACTGAGGCAGAAAGACTTTTCGGGGCTAGCATTGGAGCAGCAGAAATTGTACACATTCATTACAATGTCTTTATCCATTGAATGACTGGTGGTCATTAAGTTGTTCCCAGTTGGGAGTTATTGAAAGTCCTGCTCCTATACATGTTCTTGTACCTGCCATTTGGGGCACAGATATATGCATTTTTGTTGAATATATACCTCAGAGTGGAATTACTGGGTCAAAGGCTGTAGCAGACACTGACATTAACATTAACTTTGTACCTTTGTTAACTTCACACACTGGAAGTTCATTACTGAAAACATACACTTCTCTCTACTGGGAGAGTTTTGTTTAGCTGTCGTTGTGTATTTGGCCAACATGAACCTTACGTGACAGAAAATTAATGCCCCCTGCTGTGGACTTACTGTTTGCATTTCCCCCAGACTTTGTATGTTGAAACCTACCCCTCAATGTGATGGTATTTGGAGGTGTGGCCTTTGGGAGGTAATTAGGTCTGAGGGTGGAGCTCCTGTGACTGGGATTACTGCCCTTATGAAAAACACACACACACACACACACACACACACACACACACGAGAGAAATGATCCCTTTCCTCTCAACCATGTTAGGATATGTGAGAAGGTGTCTGCTATAAACCAGGAAGAGGGCCCTCATCAGAATCCAGCCATGCTGGCATGCTGGTCTCAGGCTTCTAGCCTCTAGCACTGTGAGAAATAAATGCTTGGGATTTAAGCCACCCAGGCTGTGGTACCTTGTCATAGCAGTCCAACTAAGACACTCGTAAAAGCTCTCAATAGATAGATGATGGACTCCTTGCTCCTTATTTGGGAAAACTCTAGGCTTATTCTGCATGGGTCTGTCAAAGTTCCCCAGCAAAACTGATATCTAGGTAACCACTGTATTAACTGATAAGTCACCTTACTGACTTCATTACCTTCCCTGTTATCACTTTCAAATTCCCTGCTGGCTTTTCCATGTCCCTTCTAGTCCTGGCTGCCTTGGTTGCTCTTGATACTTTAAAATAACTGGTTTTGTTAGTTTCTCATTTTATCCAGCCTTCCTAAGGTACAAGGGTTGGTCTGGTACACACTACTCAGGTAGGACCCCTGAACATTTCTTGTTAGCTGTTTGTATTATGTAATTCAGTTTGCTTGGGAATCTTCAGTCAACAACCTGGATTGGCTATTGCATCTAGAATTGTCAACAGTGAAGGCTGAGACAAGCTGGAAATGTAAGACAAGAATTTGTCATGGTGTACACCCAAAGGAAATTGATGAAGGCCAGCCCACTCAATATTCTCTTAACACTTAAATGTGTGGAACTAGGGGCTACAGTGACAAGCAATTAGACAACTTTTACCATAAAATGGAGTACTTTTTTCTCGACATTTTCTCTGAAGCATTGATAGGCTTTTATACCTAGTGCCTTGCATAAGTAAAAACACTGAATTTCAACATGCTGAAACCAGTTTGATTACATACATGTCTTAGCTGGACAACACCATTTTTTAAAGAATACTCTTCCAGATCCAAGTTTTTCCCCCCATACTATATTTTCTTTCCATTGATGTTAAAGATTATATTTAATACACCATCACGCTTTCTTTAAACATGTCTTTCTTTCTTTCCTTTTACCTCCTTCATGTCTTTCTTTCTTTCCTTTTACCTCCCTTTTCCTTCTCTTGAAATACTGGGAAACCAAACTGGGTAATTTATTTTATTTCGATTTGAAATTTAGCCAAAAACAGACTGTACTACAAAAAGAGGATCTTAAGAAGATGGTGATATTTCTTCATTTACTTGGTTCTTAAAAATAATTTTTACAAAATATATTAAAAAGATATTTATTTATTTTTAAAGTTTATTTATTTATTTATTTTGAGAGAGACAGCATGAGCGGGGGAAGGGCAAGAGAGAGAATCTCAAGTATGCTGCACAGCATAAGCACAGAGCCCGATGTGGGGCTGGAAACCATGAAACCGTGAGATCCTGACCTGAGCCGAAACCAATAGTCGGACGCTCAACCAACTGAGCCACCCAGGCGCCCCTAAAAAGATACTTATTAAGCATCTCTCTGTTGGCAATTGAGAGCACAGTAGAGAACAAAGCAGACAAAAAAAAAAAATCCTACCCTCATGAGACTTCTATTTCAGTAGGAGGGGACAGAAAAGACAAGTAAAATCTATAGTATGTCAAATGAGGGTAAGTGGTTTCTTTCCACTAATCAGGCCAAGTCTTGCCATAAGAGGTAGATCATCCCAGTGGGGTCAATTCCAGGAGAGTTCCAGTACCCAGACCAGGTGGGGTGTTGCTCCAAGGGGCCTTCAGTTATAGAGCTGAGGAGCCCTAGAATCATCTTTGGGTGGAGTTACAAAGAGTAAAGAGAGAATAAAACCAGGGAATGGGGAGCTGAGTTAGGAGCTGAGGACCCAGAGGTAGGACAGAGTCCGGTGTAAGGAATAAGTCTTGAGGGTGGATCTGAGCCACATTCAGGAAGGATGAGCGTGGGAACAGTGAGTTCCATGGTGTAAGCATAGGGCACTCCTGGTAGGCCAAACAAGTCATGTAGGCCTGGCCAGATTGATGACCAGTACTTGCTCCTAGACCATTGACTAAGAAAGACACTTGCTAGGAGTCCTCTTCATGACACATACTTCATCTCCTAACCTCACTTGCTACTATTTCTTCTCATGGGAGATGCCACAGAAATGACTTTAAAATGTCATTTGGATTTACATTTGAACATACAGTGGGTCTACTGCCCCAGAAGCCCAAGGACTATAGCAGGATGATAATCTGAAGCCCCGACTGAGGGCCCATTGAGTCTCCTGAGTCCCTCTGTGCCTGTTTAGCTCTTTCTACTCCATGCTGGGGCAGACAGCATCACTTCTGCCAACTTACAGGAACTCCCCTCTTTCAGACAAGCAGAGGAAGCCACAGAAGGATGTAATCTCAGGCAGAACCCTGCAGAATGTAGCTTCTGCCTGGCTCTGCTGGAGACATCTGGACCGTCTGTTGGCCCAGTCTGAGTCTGGGGAGAGGAAGTTTTCATACTCCTCTGTCTGTTGGTAGCTAAAAGGTCGCCTGAAACGGCCTCAATAACTGAACAGTGCTGGCTGTCAGATATGAAGCAAAGCAGGCTGAGGGCAGTCTCCCCCAACTAGCTGAAGGTGCTGGCTATTGGAAGTGAAAACCTAACACCCAAAAAGGTGTAGGGGTGTGTGTGTGTGTGTGTGTCTGTCTGTGTGTGTCTCATACATAGACACAGACTCAGAGTAAAAAAGGATCTGAGGCATTCTGGTCAGAGCTCCAACATTTTCTACTTACATTAAGTTTCTGCTTAATAATTTGATTCAGGAAGTTCTGCTAAAACAAACACACAGTTGTTTTGGTTTAAATACTTCCCTGTCATCCTCTGCAAGGGAACATGTCATGTCTTTGAGTAGAGGGGGTGATCCTATTAATGGACAACTGGGATAAACAGGCTGGTCCCGGACAAGGAAAGGTCATTGTGGTATCATCCTCTGGAGATGATTAAGAATTGGCAGTATAAATTAACAGATGAACCTGTATAAATTACCCCCAAAGTTATCCCCCCACCTTGTTTGGTAGCAGGGAAGCCCCACTTTGATTATTTCTACTGGTACTTTTCACATATGCCTCTTTCCTTATCTCTCTCTGTTGGATTGAGGGAACAGAAGGTACTAGCAGAAATAAGTTATTTCTTCATAGATCAGGCAGGCTTTACCTTGGTGATAAACTCCCTGAATGTGAGGATAAGGGAACATTCCAAGTTCATTCTTTTTTTTTAATTTCAGAGAGAGAGAGAGAGAGAGTGAGCGAGCAAGCACAGGGGAGAGGGGTAGAGGGAGAGAGAGAATGTTAAGCAAACTCCACGTTCAGCATGGAGCCCAACACGGGGCTTGATCCCACAACCCTGGGATCAAGACCTGAGCTGAAATCAAGAGTCAGACATTGAACAGATTGAGCCACCCAGGCGTCCCAGTATTCCTAGTTCATTCTTGTTCCCATTATCTGCTGTGTTAGATAGTTTCTACTAGTCATGAGTGTGCAAGCAAAAACAGAAACAACCCTATAGCTTACAAATATACATTTAACAAATGCACATAGTGAGGTCCAGCACATGCACAGCCAAAACTTTGCCCTGCAGACATTGACTCTAAAAAATTCTCCCCAGGAACATGTCTGTCTACATCAGCATCTGCTCTGCTCTGTTGGGTATTTGGATTTCATTTTGAACAGTGCCCATAAGTACCACTGCATTAGGTACTTTGTGATGGATAGAACAAGCACCCAGAGCTGGACAGTGCCAGTTGGCCAGACCTGAATACCTGAATAGCAGTCTCCACTCTTAGAATCATAGTTCAGCTCTCACAGACCTCTTCCTTTGTTTTCATTTCCAAATAAGTTGCCTTTTTTTTTTTAACATCTGTAGAGTGATGGCCCTGCTATACAGACCTGTCATTTAAAAATGCACTATGAAATAGTGAATATCCATTTTATTTATAGATTTCCTGCTGAAAGTCTCTGTGGGGGCCAGGTGATTTAGCTGGCTGATGCATTCAGATCCTTTGCTAGAAGTGATTAGCAAACTGGATCTATGCTTTGACTGAGATTTCTCTTACTAGTAATTTGACATCAAAGCTAATTTTTACTTCCAATTCCTGAGCACACTGAACCTAATTTTGTAAAGGTGACCAGATACATCTGGGTGTAATGAGTTTAACCGGGAAGAGAAAATCACTTTATATGGAGATGTCAAAGTTTCCAAAAACAAGGAGAGAGGGAGATTAATTGAGATTCACATCTTGGAATGACAAAATGCAGCTGTTGTTGACATCTGCGGAGACAGCTGTTGGCACTCAACTAGACAACATCCCTTACTATGCATGGAGAGCCGTGTCTGTTCACTTCTGATGAAATAAGGGCACAGTCAGCATATGTGCTCCGTGAGCACTAAAGCATTGATTTGAGAGCCAGAGAAAAGTGACTAAACAATGTGCAAGTCCTCTTTTTCTCTCAAAACAAGATACAACTTAATGTATGCTATGACTGACCTACATCCAAAAGTATTTTGGAATCCTGCCTCATTTGCTCTTAAGATTACCCCTTACATGAAACAACCTCTCCTTCCTTCCCACCCCGCCCCCACTGTGTACTTTTGACAGATTCGTGCCCATGGCTGCAAACTCAAAGAGCATTTAATCCTTCATGAATCTGAGGATGACACCAGCTATGGTGACCAGAGTGCTTTTTTTGTTTACAGTGTACCTTCACATGGATTTTCACATTGGACTCTCATAGTACCTCATGAGGCTCCTTGTGTTGTCATCCCCTCATGCAGATGAGAAAACTGAGACTCGGGGTGGGGATGACAAGTTAGGTGACTTGTCCTCAGTCCCTGAGGAAGGTGGCAGAGCTGAGGTGAGGACTCAGGGCCCCAACAACCCAGACTGCCCTTCCCCCTAACACCTAAATATTGCCTTTGCTTTTCCTACCTGGTATATCAGTATGTTGGTTTGTAATTGCCCCATGGACCTGTATGAACACATGGGAGTGATGAAATAAAAACAGGATATCTTGATACTTGCTTTACTGAGCACTACCTTATCATGTGGAGGATTGGTCTTGTAGTTCTTCCCAGAAGTGACTCCACTTATGCAAATTGGTGCAGCCACTCTGGAAAACAGTGTGGAGGTTCCTCAGAAAATTAAAAATAGACCTACCCTATGACCCAGCAATAGCAGTGCTAGGAATTTACCCAAGGGATACAGGAGTACTGATGCATAGGGGCACTTGTACCCCAATGTTTATAGTAGCACTCTCAACAATAGCCAAATTATGGAAAGAGCCTAAATGTCCATCAACTGATGAATGGATAACGAAATTGTGGTTTATATACACAATGGAATACTACGTGGCAATGAGAAAGAATGAAATACGGCCTTTTGTAGCAACGTGGATGGAACTGGAGAGTGTGATGCTAAGTGAAATAAGCCATACAGAGAAAGACAGATACCATATGGTTTCACTCTTATGTGGATCCTGAGAAAGTTAACAGAAACCCATGGGGGAGGGGAAGGAAAAAAAAAAGAAAAAAAAAAGGTTAGAGTGGGAGAGAGCCAAAGCATAAGAGACTCTTAAAAGCTGAGAATAAACTGAGGGTTGATGGGGGTGGGAGGGAGGGGAGGGTGGGTGATGGGCATTGAGGAAGGCACCTTTTGGGATGAGCACTGGGTGTTGTATGGAAACCAATTTGACAATAAATTTCATATATTAAAAAAAAAAAAAAGTGACTCCACTTAACATGGCAGAGGAGACAGTTGCCTACATGGAAAGGTTTTACCCAGGCATCGGAAGGACCCCCCTGCTTGAAACTATCTCCCATCCACCACCCATTGCTTGGAAGTCCACCATTCTTTTGGGTGCCTCACTCTCCGGGTCTCTTCTAAAATGTGTGTGTCCCTGGGCAACGTGACACATTAGTTTAATTTGTGGTAAGGTGTTACTGATTCACTCAGTTCCTAGGCAGAGAGACCTAGGACAGCCTGGGGAGACGTGAGCACTAACGTGCATGAAGGGGGACAGTGAAGAAGAGGAAATACGACTGTTTCTGAAAAGATTCCAGTTGGCAGTTTTGGGAGCTGAGAACCCAAGAGCCTGCACTCTAGCACCTCTCCATGCTGAGAGTGGTGAGAACCTGGCCCTGCCTCTGAGGCTACTAGGAAGGGGGAGAGGGTGGGGCCACTGACAGGAGGTGACCTGGGATCCCTAGGGTTTGAGCTCCGCAGTCTCCTGGAGGCTGGCCTTGGGCTGCATTGCACGGGGCCAGGAGCAGGTGGAGGGGACCAGAACAGTCCTGTATGCTAACCAGCACATGGAGGGTGACTTGCAGAGCCTTCAGCTGGAAGCCAGAGGTGGCAACATCCTTTTGCTGTCTGGCAAATCCCTGGGCTGCTCTTAGTACAATGACTGACACAGGAACTTTCAGGGAACTTATCTTTCTTGTGCTAGGAAAGAAAAGGTCCTGGTAATCAGGAAGCATCTGAATTAAGGTTTAAATTGGGAATTGAGTCTTACCTTGCCTTTTTTTGTAGATTTCTGCCCTGAGGTGGAGGAATCTGGAATGCCCTGCTTTAGAATTAAAGCTATGAAGCCTAGCAATGAGAT
This sequence comes from Lynx rufus, assembly GCF_022079265.1. Lineage (NCBI taxonomy): Eukaryota > Metazoa > Chordata > Mammalia > Carnivora > Felidae > Lynx > Lynx rufus. Next base: position 16,352,004 of record NW_025814827.1, read on the forward strand.
GGTTTTTCTGGTTATTCTACATATGAAGTGACATATTCTGTATCTTCCATTTTTCCTTGAATTTTTTTTATTCACTGGCCAATCCAGTAATGTTGTCTTGTGATGTTTCCAGTTGTAAAACAGAATAATTTTATTTTTTATTTATTTTTTTTCTGAAGGCATTAAAAAAAATTTTTTTTTCAATATATGAAGTTTATTGTCAAATTGGTTTCCATACAACACCCAGTGGTCATCCCAAAAGGTGCCCTCCTCAATACCCATCACCCACCCTCCCCTCCCTCCCACCCCCCATCAACCCTCAGTTTGTTCTCAGTTTTTAACAGTCTCTTATGCTTTGGCTCTCTCCCACTCTAACCTCCTTTTTTTTTTTTTCCTTCCCCTCCCCCATGGGTTTCTGTTAAGTTTCTCAGGATCCACATAAGAGTGAAACCATATGGTATCTGTCTTTCTCTGTGTGGCTTATTTCACTTAGCATCACACTCTCCAGTTCCATCCATGTTGCTACAAAGGGCCATATTTCATTCTTTCTCATTGCCACGTAGTATTCCATTGTGTATATAAACCACAATTTCTTTATCCATTCATCAGTTGATGGACATTTAGGCTCTTTCCATAATTTGGCTATTGTTGAGAGTGCTACTATAAACATTGGGGTACAAGTGCCCCTGTGCATCAGTACTCCTGTATCCCTTGGGTAAATTCCTATTAGTGCTATTGCTGGGTCATAGGGTAGGTCTATTTTTAGTTTTTTGAGGAACCTCCACACTGTTTTCGAGAGTGGCTGCACCAGTTTGCATTCCCACCAACAGTGCAAGAGGTTTCCCGTTTCTCCACATCCTCTCCAGCATCTATAGTCTCCTGATTTGTTCATTTTGGCCACTCTGGCTGGCGTTAGGTGATATCTGAGTGTGGTTTTGATTTGTATTTCCCTGATGAGGAGCGACGTTGAGCATCTTTTCATGCGCCTTAAAACAGAGTAATTTTAGTGCAAGGCAGTGTGTGTTAGAAGCAAATGGCTCCAAAATAAAAGGCGAGAGCCCCTGGGAACTTGCCTTTCATACTTGACATCCCACAGTGAGAGTGTTTCTGGCCTCCTGTCACCTGCAGTCAAGCTTGTACAGGTCAGTTCAGTTGACCTAACTTGCAGGCCTCGAGCAGTCCAGTGGGTGGCCTATACGTTTCTGGCTGCCTTCTTTTTCTGCTATGAGTTTCCAGAGAGCCCTAGCTGTGCCTCCCTGGTGTTGATTTAGAAATTCTTCCCTCTGATGTTACATTCATTAGAGAGGGAGGGAAATCTTCCTGCATAAACAGCTGCTGACACTCTAGAAACAATGTAGCATCATTGTAGAGATACCAAACCTTCCTCCTCCAAACTGTAATTGCTCCTAACTGACCTACTTATCTTTGGTTTCCAAGTTAGAGAATGTCAAGCGTTCCAAGGCAATCGCCTCAATCCCCAAGCCCCAAACTATTCTGTTAAGAAAGTTGATCATTTGAAAGTATATGCCTTGTGAAAATCCATACCTGTGGAATGTGATTCAGTGTGTGTGTGTGTGTGTGTGTGTGTGTGTGCGTGCGCATACACTCAGTATCCATAGAGTTCAATGTACTAATCATCCTTCGAAATGCATTCTACAGATGTAATTCCATCCGTGATAATAGAACTTAACATGAAAAACAAATCTATTTTAGTCTGAGTTTGCAGTTTTGAAGTCTCTCATCCAAACCACCAGGTCCACTCCAGTAGAAGGGAGAGGTTGAATGATAATGAAGGTATTAATAATAAACAGCTACGGTTGGTTGACTGTTTTCTGTGTGCTGGGGACTGTGCTCTGAGCTTTGCATGTATCATTTAGTCTTCAGAACAACCCTATATGTCTTAATTGTGAAAGATATTGAAGTGGGTTCATGGGTGAGGAAAATGGAGCTCGGGGACAGTAAAAAACTTACACATAGTGTCACAGCTAGTACATGGCAGCGCCAGGATTCACTTGGGTCTCTCTAGATTGAGTCAAGCTGTCTAACCACTAAACTCGGCCCTCTCAAAAATAGCTTCTGGTGCAGTAAATAGGACAGAAGAAATGTATTTATCCCTTATGGGATGGGGCCCAAGGAGGGTGATGGTCTCCCGGTAGAATTTGACCAAGAATTTCATGGCCAGTATTAAAACAATGGCTGTGAAATTTGTTCAGTATTCCAACAGCTGGACTCCCAGTGAAGTCATTGTTCAAATATCTTCTTCCAAATTAATTGAAAGCTCTCTGAAAGAAAGCCTTTTTGCTCCTACTGTTTCTTCTGACACAGCCCCAGGAGCATTGGTCAAGTGGATAGCCCACTGAGGAAACTGCACGGGACTGAGAACAGAATGTTTCTAGGATTCTCAAGGATGCCTATCTTGAATTAGGCAAAAATTATCATTTCACAGCTCAGCTTTATTTTTCTTAACATTCATTTTTGAGAGACAGATGAAGCGTGAGTGGGGGAAGGGCAGAGAAAGAGGGAGACCCAGAATCTGAAGCAGGTTCCAGGCTCTGGGCTGTCAGCACAGAGTCCGACACAAGGCTCTAACTCATGAACCAAGAGATCATGACCTGAGCAGAAGTCACACACTCAACCAACTGAGCCATACAGGGGCCCCCACAGCTCAGCTTTAAAACTGGCAAGTCTGAGGGAAGGTGGCCCTGCTAGGACTGACTGGAGCCCAAGGTTGGGCTCCCTGGAGGCAGCTGGGTAATGACATCTTTGTTAATCCCTGTCCTTTCTGGCCACGTCCCATACCTGTTATCCTAGAGTGTATCATGAGCAAAACACTGAGTGAATTAATTTATCTCAGTGAATTAATTTGTCAATTATCCTGGCTAATGATGCACTTGGATGATGGGTGGGGCGCTCAGTGGAGTCTCCTTGGGTAGATTCCTGAATTTCTGCCTCCCTTCATTCTTGCAGAGTCAAACAGAGACCAGCTCTAACCATCTCTCTCTCTTTTCCAATTTCCCCCCACTGCTTTCCCTGCACACTTCTGCTGCTCATTGTTTTCACTGGATGAGAGAAAATTTTAATTTGAAATGTACAAAGGAAAGGATTTTACAGTTGATGCAAGGCTCATGGCTCCATGCCCAAAAGTGACCTGGGTGAGACTGTTGCATGTTCCAGCCAGAGATACTTGAATTCCTTTTAGAAATGCCTTTGCAGACCACTGGGGCACCTGTTTGGGGATTTTTCAGAGCTGTGCCTGAGGTGACTTGAAAGAAAGAATTCTGTGTAACTCATGGGTTCAGTGTGAAGGTCAAATGACCTAATGCAGCACAGATGAGGACAGTGCCAGGCACATAAGTGATCAGTCACTGTTAGCTGTCATTAATGTCACTGACCCTCTTGTGTTGAGTTTACTGATAGAGAAACTGAGACCCAGAAATATAAAGTGACCTTCTCAAAAATCACGTAGAAAGCCAGTAGCAGGATTGGAACTGGAATCCCAGACTTACGGTTCCATTTACATGTTTTTCATAAATTCAACAACTGCTTATTACGTTCTTATTCTGTGCTAGACCCTGGTTAAAGATAGAAAGTGTGAAAGAAACGAAAAGACAGTGGAAAAACCCAGCAGGAGCTTCTTGTTTATGCAAAAGGAAAATATGACCCACATATGTCATATAGGTGACAACCAGCTGGGGTCTAAAGGTGACTTTCAAGTTATCTAGGTAGTTTTGAAATTTCCACTGAGTAAAGTCAATAGTAGTGGCTCCTGATACCAACTTTTAAAAATTTATTTTTAAATATTAAAGATTTTCAATTATTTAAACATTTGTTGCATATTTACGTAATTCTCCTCATAGTCAAGTGCTGTTTTTTTTTTTTAAGGGAGATTGCACATACTGGCAACATTCTGCCTGCCCACTCGTCACAGCAATGGTCTTTGTGGGAACTTCCCATATGTTCAACACAGCTCCTCTCATATGATCGATTTCCTTTCTCAAGATGCCCCCTGAGAGAACACTGGTGGCCAGCTTTGTGTTCTTGAGTAAGCATTCTTTCCTCCGTTCCTTCCTCCTTCTGTCCGTCCTTCCTTCCTGCCCTTCTTACCTTTTTTCTTTTCTTTCCTCCCTCTCCTCCTCCTTTCTCTCCTCCCTCCCTCTGTATCTCTGTTCCTCCCTTCCTTCCTTCCTTTCTTTCTTTCTGTGACTAAGAGCCCCATTTAATGAACCAGGACTTTGATTAATCAGAATCACCTTTGAAACAAGATTATACATTCCATCGAGCAAAACTAGCCAGATGTGGAACCAGAAATCTAAGTTTCCCTAAAATAGTAACCAGGGAACTTGGTGAGATACTGGAGAGCTTGGGGAGTTTGAATTCCACTGTCCTTTCTTTGGAGAGTGGCAGAAGTTTCCTGGCATGGGTCTCCTGTGGGGGCACCCTGTAGACAACTAGGAAAGGTACCATCTTGACATTTAGAATCTGAAATTAACATGAGAAAAACATTCCAGCCACAGATGGGGGAGGGAGACTGAATTTTATAGAGAGGGAGGCGGTTGCTAGGACAGGTTGTGCCTGACTACATTCAACATGTTTCTCTGGCTTCCTTCATTCTCTGCTGCAAGCCGGCACAGGGCTTTAGCTCTGCCTGGATTTGGAAATCCTTTTCTCCAGAGTTTGTATCCATCAGGCTGCGCTGGGATAACTAGTTTAATGACAAAGTATTTAAAGGGAGACCAGACTTCCTTCAGTCATTCATTTGTATGTTAAGTACTTATTGGGTGTCATGAGTCAGCAGGTGTTAGAAGCAGCCCATGGCTCTCTTCAAGGGACTTCCCTGAGAAGGGAACACAGGTGAAAGGGAGGCCATAACCCCACCAGCCTGTCTGACCAAGGCGGGGGGGGGGGGGGGGGGGGGAGGGCATTACATTGCTTACCTGTGACATCACAAGGACATCCAGCCACCCTTGGTCCTTGCTGCTAACAACCTGATCCACCCTCCTGAAACTTGCTTACCCTTACAGTGTTTTGGGTGACAGTCACATGAGCTGACATATGTGGAAGGTGCTTTGTAAGCTGGGAAGAGGCCTGTGCGTACAGGAAAGCATGCTCCGTTGTGTGAGTGATGGCGTCTCCTGGGTGGGAAATGGAGGGTATGATAATGACAACCTAAGGCATCCAAGCTCATTTCAGCTTCACCTGTTTATATATTTCAGGTGAAAGTGATAGATGGGTGACTGTGTGCACTTGTGGGCAGAGTTCGCGAGAGTGCTTTCAACACGGCTATGAAGACAGTGCTCGCTCTCTTCCCCAGCCCCTCAACCGTGTCAGGTTGAACCCGTAAAAATCGCCTCCAGTTCTTGGAAGGAGTGGCGTTTGCTTCTTTCTATTCCTCTTGTATTTTTTAAATGGAAATCTGTGTTTTTAGGAGTAGGTGTGTCTGTTTCTGCCGATCTGCCTGTCACTATTGAGAAAAGCTTGATGAGGAGAGGAAGGAGCTGGCAGTCCCCTGAACATGACACCTGCTCCCCCGGTTCCTCTGGCCCAGGTTTTCCTTCTGACAGAGGCTTTTCATGCCAGGGCACAAATGGCAGGAAAGGACTAGCGGCTCAGGGCCTGGAGACCTTTTAGTTCCCCCAACAGGCACTGAGTGCCGACTCTGTATCACCCATTGTGCTGAAGGCTGAGAGTACCAAGAAGCAGCTCTGAGGACAGACCCGGGGAGGTAAAGCACCTAAACTAACAATTTCAAAATAATGCAGAATCACTGGATTCCCTGGATCCTTCATGGGATGTGGTTTCCTAAAAAGGTGACACCGGAACTGACTGTTAAGGGACAACCGGAGGAGCTGGTTGAAAGGAGCAGATGGTTAGTTTGGGTGGAGGTTCTGTGTGAACAAAGACACTAGGGAGGAAATGGGGGGTGGGGAGAGCAGAGGAAACCTACCTGGTTTGACATTTCTGCTAGCTTAAATTCAAAGCCTGGGGTGGTTGGTGAGAGACCAGGAAAGCTACCTAGAAGGGCAGGAGGAAAGTTGCAGACTCTAAGGGCTTTTAGCCAAAGGAAAGATAAACGTTGTGAACATCTAGATGAGCGGGTTCCAGTGTCCAAGACAGCAGAAAGTTTGCAAGGGCAGCAGCATGGTAAGTGTTGTTGCCATTGACCAGCACGGTAAATGGCAAATGCTGTTGCTTTGTGCCCTTTTGTTTAATTTATTTTTAAAAAAATGTTTATTTATTTTGAGTCAGAGATCGTATGCAAGAGGGGTGGAGGCAGAGAGAGAGAAAGAGAGAGCGGAGAGAGGAGAGAGAGAATCCCAAGCAGGCTCCACACTGTCAGCAGAGAGCCAGATGTGGGGCTCAAACCCAAGAACTGTGAGATCATGACCTGAGGCAAAATCAAGAGTTGGATGCTTAACTGACTGAGCCACCCAGGCATCCCACTTTGTGCCCTTTTTACGTTACATGTGTAGCATGGAATATACACAAGCAGCCTGAGAGTGAATGGTAGGGCCAGAGATTCTGGGCTAATCAGACTCAAGACTGCTTGGCATGTCTTCCAGAACACTGCCCTTTAGAGATGAATGAATGTCCCTAAGCCCCTTTCAACCGTATGTGTATATTTGCAGAATAATGAGTTTCATGTTTACTAACAGAATTCAGTAAAACTGTAATGAGTGAGAATCTTTTAAGGTAATCTTTTCTCCAGATAAAAATAAGATAAATGATTACCTACAGAAAATTCAGATAATGCAGACAGGTCTGAGAAATAAATTTTAATTGTGTTATTAAATGGTAATCATTGGTAATATTTTACATAGAGCATATATTTTTAGTTCCCATTTTTAAACTTGTCATTGTAGAGTGAATGTCTCCCACACAGAGAAGGTGGGTGTGCCAGTTGCCAACCCGTTACCTCTCAGCTTTGAATACACCTTTCTTTTTTTTTTTAATTTTTTTTTCCACGTTTATTTATTTTTGGGACAGAGAGAGACAGAGCATGAACGGGGGAGGGGCAGAGAGAGAGGGAGACACAGAATCGGAAACAGGCTCCAGGCTCTGAGCCATCAGCCCAGAGCCCGACGCGGGGCTCGAACTCACGGACCGTGAGATCGTGACCTGGCTGAAGTCGGACGCTTAACCGACTGCGCCACCCAGGCGCCCCTGAATACACCTTTCTTTTCTGCTTGGTGAACCTGAGAGCTAGACCCCGTCGACATTTCTCCTTTGCCAGCTGGCTGGGTGTTAGGCTCTGTTAATACAAGGTGCTGGTGTGCCACTTTGAAGCCGAAAAGGGGTAGGTATTTCCCTTCCTGGTGCTGGGGCCAGCAGGTCTGTGTGGAAGGACTGCGTGGTGTTCATCTCAGCATCCTGCGTGGGTCAGCGCCACTAGCCTGCAGCCTCCGGCAGGTTTTCCCATTACCCAGAGACCGTTGCTATGGACCAGCTCCCCTCTGCAGCCTCTGGCAAGTTTCTCCACCACCTGACTGGCTGCTCCTACAGGCTGTTTCCAGCCCACACTTCTGGCAAGGATCTTTGCCACGAGCAGACCCATTCTTACCCTTGCAGAGGACGAGTTATTAGTTCCTTCCTCTCACTGCTCTCTGGAAGTGCTGCTTCTGAGCCCCTTAAAGTTATCTTTTACCCCTTTTTAGAAATTAATCACCTTTACTAGTTAGGACGTCTTTATATTAAATGTTTCTGTCCAAGTTCTTGATATTGTTTTTACTTACTGACTGGCCCGTAACTGATGCAGAGTGGGAAGAGGAGAGGTGTAATAAGTATTTGGGGAGAAAAGAATGGTTCCCTTTCTTTTGTCTGCAAAATTATAACACACACACACACACACACACACACACACACACACACACCCTTACCCAAAAGCCATTGAGAATCACTAGTTTTGTAAAATTTTTTTGCTGGCCAGGTTTTCCAGAAAGCAGACTTGAGTTGGTCTTGTGCTGTTCTTTGTTAATAAGTGCAATCATAGGGAGCAAGAGTAAGGGCAGAGTGGGTAACGTAGGGAAGAAGAGAAACCCAATATGAAGACACATTAGGAAACTGGCCGCCTCTAAGTACGGCTGATAGCTCAGCCCTGCCACATTTCCAGGAAGTGCCATAGACTGCTTTCTGCTCTCCACTGGCTTCAGGTGCACACAAGGGGCTTGGTGCGCTTTTAAGTCATTCACTGTGCATAGATGTCTTTCCTACGATACGTAATGTGGCAGTCTCTGTGTACCTCTGGTTGTTTTTCTTAGAGCAAATTATTTAAAATCTATTTATTGTGTCAAGATATAGAGAATGAGGATTTTTAACCAGAATTTTCTTGGAAATTTCAGGTAACTAGAACTCCTTACTTCCTCAGTACTCTGCTTGGTAGAATTTTGTGTTTACTATATTTTCAATAGTCAGACCTCCTTGTTGTGACATAGATGGGCCATTCATGTAATAGCATGGTTTTTTGTGCATCGGGGGGGAGGGGTGAGACGAGGTGGAACCACCAAAGATATGCATTCAAACAGAATCTTTTGCAAATTAATATACATTTAATTACAAAATTATTTTTCAATATCATAAAGTTAGAGTCTATTTACCTTTGAATTCTCAAGGTTCTTCTGAATCACTCTTGGCTATGGAGATTATGCAAATTATGCCCTCTGAGCACCCCAACTTCACCAGATGGAATAGCCAGAAGAGATCCCCTCAGTACCACTGTCCTTAAGCAAGTGCACACACTCGAAGTTGGTTAAAACTGGACCATGGGGCACCTGGGTGGCTTAGTGGTTGAGCGGCCGACTTCGGCTCAGGTCATGATTTCACGGTCAGTGAGTTTGAGCCCCGAGTCGGGCTCTGTGCTGACAGCTCAGAGCCTGGAGCCTGTTTCAGATTCTGTGTTTCCCTCTCTCTGACCCTCCCCCGTTCATGCTCTGTCTCTCTCTGTCTCAAAAATAAATAAACGTTAAAAAAAAAAATTAAAACTGGACCAGCCAAATTAGTCCTCCTCTGTAAGAGGCAAGAGCGGAACCAGGAATGGGAAATGAAGCCCAAAGCTCAGAGCCGGGTAGGCCCAGGAAGTGAGGGATGAAGGCAGTGCAAGAGAGAGCCAGGCAGGAAGACTGGCGCTTTTCAGAGAAGGATAACACCTCAGTCTCCTTGTTAACAGTTTCTACAACCAATGTGGGCAGAAGACCCTGTCTTAAGGGCCTGGGGCAGGCAGACAGCTGACTGTGAACCACGCCCATATTTTTTGTCTACCAACTTTACCCCTACCTTGGGGGGGTCCAGATTTCCTTCTGGAAAACTCTCCTAACCTTTAAGAGAAAATTAGACTGTCTATCATATGGGGTATTGTATGGGGTATTTTTTCATCAAAAAATTGCCGTGAATTTCTTTCCTTGATGCATAATTTATAAAAGAGGAGACGAGAGTACACCATAACTTGGATGATTCTCTTGTCTCTGGAAACTGCGGAGGCAGCACAGCATGAGATGCAGGAACCCTAGAGGCCAGAGCCCTCTGTGTGCATGTGCTTGTGGGTCAAGTATGCAAGACCACCCCACACAGACCTCAGTGGCCATTATTCTTTTAGGGCAGACACACTTGCCTCCACTTCACTTGCTCAATATTGGATCCAACAATGCGGATCCAATATCTCCTTCAAGTTCAGCTGTTTGCTTGGCTGGCTCAGGTTTTTAGTTGATGGTGCTTCACCCAAATGGATCATAAAAACTGGTAAAAAGCAGCTCTGAGCACTCCAGTTTTATTCTTAGTCGAAAGTTGGGTTTTCCCCCTCATATCTGAATGAGTATGAGAAATTGGCATTTGCTTGCTTTCTTGGCTTTTCAGCTCACTTGATGAATTTGAATTTTTGTACATTCAGCTTGACTGCTCTGTTGGAGAAGTGAATGGAGATTCTTGGAATCAAGGCAGTTCTTCCCAGGGTTTCTAGCAGCCAATGAGCTGAGAGTTTGTGTGTTGGAGTTACAGATCCCTTTGGAAATCTGTTGAAAGCGACAAACCCTCTCTCAGAAAAATGCTCATACACATAAAACTTTGCACATAATCCTCAATACTGGTGGCCCCCTTTTGGAAACTTGTCTCTGGACCCATGTTTTAAAAGTCTCAAACTTAGGTGAGACAGATAGAAAAACAGCGCAAGGCAATGTTACGATTAGGAGATAAAATTGAATAGTATGTATATGACTGTGTCTAAACTGTGAATGTGAGAAGGACTTCCAAGAAAGTGGCAGACACTGCAAATAGGATCTAAAAATAGGATCCAGGAGCTGTGTGGTCCAGATGGACATGTCCTTGATCTTTGATTATCAAGGGCTCCAAGAAATGGCTGTCTTGGTACGTGCTTCCTTCCCAAACTAACATTACACATTAGGTGTCTCAGTAGGCAGCCGGTAAATACTTACTTTGAGATGAATTGACCTGAATTCTTCATATGGGCACCGTGTCTTTACTGCCCTACAAAGCCTTACTGCCTGTGTGGCCATCATCTGGTTTGGTGAGAAACACACCAGGAAGCCAGTGAGTCAGCTTGGAGGTAGATACGGAGTTTTGTTTGTGAAATGACTCACAAGCTTCCAGAATGTACAGAAGAGCATCTATCTGAGTCCTGGATAGAGGAAAATTAGAAAAACTTGAACCAATTGGGTATAGTTTTGTTTGTAACAGCAAATACAATTCAAAGTCCAATTGAACAATGCCATCAATTTAAAACCTAGAATCACAGCATTCTTAACAAATCCATTTAACAAATAGTCACGGAGAACCTGCTGTATTCTAGATATGTACTAGATCCTGCAGATCTAGATCTTTACAAAAGGGGGCACCACAGATCTGAGCTCTGTCCTTACAGAATTTAATCTAGAAGATGCAGAAACTACCACTCTAGTCATGCTGTAGATGAAGAGAGCAAGTCCCAGTAAGAGGGGGAATGATCTGTCCAGGATCACACAGCTAATTAGGAACTGAATTATGACCAGAGGCCAGGGCTTCTGGCTTTCCAAGAACATAATCCTGTAAGTAAGAATTCGATGGTGAAATTGAAGGGATTGTAATATTTTACAGTCAAGCATTTATTAAACTTCTGTATGCTGTACTGGTCCTTGGTTAAGGGCCAGAGACTCTGAAATGTATAATGAATAGTTTGACCTTCTGAGATATCGTTGCTAAAGTAAATTTGCTTGTAAAAGCCAATGATTTTAATAGGATGGATTTTTATATGGGCAAGGTACAAACAAACAAGAGCTTAGTTTAGGGGACCACAGCCAATTCTTGGAAGGAAAAATAGGAAAAAGGAAAGCAGAAGAGGGAGGAGACAAATGGCAGCGATAGAAATGACCAGCAGAAATTGAAACATGTTCTGGTGATGGAAGTATTTTACTCAGAGGAGACTGAATTCCCCTTTGTAACGTTATAAACCACACTGGCAAAAAACCACCAGCACCCTGAGGACCCACGCATGTGCACAGACAGAGCCGTCAGCATTGGAAGCTGGGAGAAACCGCATCAGGCAGTTCTGCCACTTGGGGAGGAAAGAATCCCTGACCATAAATACTTTGGTGAGATAGAATTTCTAGCACACACTGTGCCCGGGGCTTGCAGGTGGGCCTTTGAAGTCATTCCTGGGGTTTGGCAACAGTGTGGCGCCTCTCGGCAGCCTTTATTGATGTAACCATTAGAAAGTGACATGATTTGCTTACTAAGTTTCTGTGTAATTTGCATCTTAATGTCCTATCATTAGGATATAAGTACAGGCAAAGGGAATTGAGTAATTTAGAAATTCCCTCTGGGGATTTGGTCCCTCAGCACTGAACCGGGAAGGCTGCAGCCTGGAAGAGCAGGTATCTGAGCAGATTCACGCCTGGAGAAGTGCTTTGAGATGAACCTACTGCTGCATTGAATCTGCAAGTCTGAGGTGTGGGAGTGGGTCGTTAGTGGCACGAGTGACGTCTGAAGTTGGCGCTCACTGAGCTCTGTTCTCAGTGTCTCCAGGAGGCCCCTGGTGCTTTTAGTTTGGGTTTTTTCTTCCCTGTGTTTTGTGCCTGCCAATGACTGTAGACAGCGCACACCCATTGCCTCCCGGCATAGGCAATTCTGCTTCGGAACCAACTATCTTTGTTTTGGCTCCTTAGCAGTGGAATCGTACAAGGAAAACCCTGGGAGTCAAACAGCCCTGAATTTATTTAAATCCTTTCCTGGGTTGGGTTAACATGTCTGAATCTCAGGGAGCTTTCATCTGGAGGGTGGGTAAATTGTTCATTTGAATAATTGTTGTGCGACCTAATTGAGAGAATATCCTTAAAGTATCCAACAAAGTGCATGAGTCAGCAGGTGCCTAAAAACAACACTGTCCCCTGCTTTTCTGTGAGTGCCTCATTTGGTTTCTGCACCTCTCTGACTCTCAGATGAAGCGCTGTGACTACCCAAACATTGCATTTTCCTCTGGCTCACTCTCAAGAATGCAATTTGATTGCCTCGATTGGCTGCTTCTTGTAAATGGGCGAAAGCATCAAATGATTTGTCTGAGTCTGTTCAGGAAAGAATTTGATCCAGCCCTCCTCTTTCCTCTTGCCAGAGCTGAAAGCCCCAGCTGTGTGTACATAACATGAGGGCTGAAAGCACCGCTCGAGAGCATCTAGTCCAACCCTCTCGGATTTCAGATGAAGAGATCAAGGGTGAGGGTGAAGGGATGTGCCCAAAGCTGTGTGGCCACTTAGCTGCAGAATAAGAACAACTGATGTCCCCTGTTTTTATGGAGATTTCATCATTTTTCAAAATACTTTCAGGTATTTTGTTTGACCCTCTCTACAACTTTCAGAAGACAAGGTATTCTCCCCATTTTATAGATGTGCAAACTGAGAGTCAAAGAGCAAGCAGTTCAAAGTCTCACACCCAGATCTCTGAATTCTTAGTCTGGTTGTCCTTTCCAGGCCCCCACCCAGCTGCTAACACTCCTCTGATTAGCTCTAAAGAGTGTTTTCATTGTCCAAAGCTGGGATACCTTATGTGTCACTGGTATCCCCTTTGTCAGAGAGGAAAATTCTCAGATAAATCCTTAAAGGCAAAGGGGCTCAAGGACAGAACATATAGAGAACACTGACCTCCCCCACCCCCCCCACACAGATATTTGCTCATTCATTCATATAGCAAGTATTTACTAAGCAGCCCAGTATTCAGGGAAACGTACTAGACAATACAGGAACATGGAACTGAATCAAATACCATCTCTGCCCTCCAGGAGCTTACAGTCTAGCTAAGGAGTTTACTGTCCTTGAGCATTTATCTAACCAAGAGCCCTTCTATTTTAAATAACAAAATAAAAATAAATAAAACTTCACTGTTTGAAATGTTTGGGCCCATTTTCCAGACTTAATAACTATAGTCTAGTGATCTTAAAAATTGATAACTGAGGGTCTTTCCAAGTCCCAGGGCTGAAATTCAATCACTTATCACTAAGTAAGACGTAAGATTGCAGATCAAGAAAAGCTGGGGAATTGCATTCAATGTGGACTGAAACCCTGAAGGTTAGTTTCTAAATATATATAGGTTTCATTGTTGTTCCACTTTCTGACTTGATTCTGGAAATGGGTAATCCATTTTGAGATTGTAATTAATTGAATGTTGGCTAATAGAGCTTCTGTTGCATATCTTTCAGAAAGCAAAATGTAGAACCCATATTCATTCATTCAATAATCATGAAGTTCTATTTGCCAAATGCAGTGTGGGGTATGAATCAGGTGTTTAACCTCAGGGGAGTTTAATCTAATTGATCACAGATGGCACATATACAACGTGAATGCTCCCGTTTCTGTTTCTGGTGCTCGTGACTGACAATACCAGCTGATCACAGAACTCCTTTGATGCATGGAGATCTGGTCTCAGAGTCTTTGTCATTATAAAGCTTCAGGTCACTACTAGTGATTCAAAGCTGCTCACTTGTTGAAACCTACTTGCCACCCTCAGTGCTAAATGAACACTTTCTAACTCCTCAGAGCTGGAGAGAACATAGCGGTATATCCAGTAAGGCCAGAGCAAAGGGCCAGACCAAGATAAGTATAAATCCACTTCGATTTACTCTTTTAGCCCTTCCATGTATTTCAATTATATGGAAGAGCATCTTTTGTTAAAATACTTGAAGCTTGGTTTTGATCAGTTGTATCCAAATTCAGTAATAGGGCAAATAAAAAATTTAATCTCATTAACAGGTATTAACTACATAAAAACTATTGGGTGGTCACCTTAACAAAAACTAGAGGTATACATTTAGGGCTGCTTATGATCTATGAGAATTTTAGTTTTATGAGTCAGTCTCTATAAATGTCGGGCTAAATCACCTTTAGTTGTAAACATTCTGACTAAAGTGTACCAACTGGTGTGGGTGGCAGACAGGATGGATTCAAGTAAGAGTTCATGTTCCCTTTGCATCCAGCAGTTGCATTCTGGAGATCTTTTTTGTCGGGTTTTAGCTTTTGTCTCTCAAAGTGGGCCGTGTTGGTCATATCTGAGGAAATAGTTCAGACCAGCCTTGACAATTAAGAATATTTTTCCACTAACTGAAAATTCTACTAGTCAAGGCAACAGAGGATGAAAAAAAGCCGGTGTTTCACACAGACCACAGACGAAGCAAACCAACCATGTGGTGCATGTCTGTGACTAACCCCATCACCACCCTGGCCTGCAGTAATGGAACCAGAGGCACCAGAACAAGGCAGTGAGACCCTCTCCAACTCTACCTGCCAGATCATCACTGTAGCATTTTGTCCAGCTGTAGGTTTCCACCTTTAAAAAGCTGGAGGCTGGGGCACCTGAGTGGCTCAGTCGGTTGAGCGTCTGACTTCAGCTCAGGTCATGCTCTCATGGTCTGTGAGTTCGAGCCCTGCGTCGGGCTCTGTGCTGTCAGTTCAGAGCCTGGAGCCTGCTTCGGATTCTGTGTCTCCCTCTCTCTCTGCCCCTCCCCTGCTCATGCTCTGTCTCTCTCTCTCTGTCAAAAATAAATAAACGTTTAAAAAAAAAAAAAAGCTGGAGGCTGCTCTGGATAATAAAATACCTGCAAACCGTGTCCTAAGAAAGACTGATAAGGGAGGGACGAGAGAGGCTCCTTATGGTAGCAGATCCAGATTGGGCGGGGGGCGGTGGGGGGCTAAGTTTGTACAATTTTGAGAGGAGGAGGTCTTTAAGAAAAAGCATACAGGGGTGCCTGAGTGGCTCAGTCAGTTAAGTGTCCGACTCTTGGTTTTGGCTCATGTCATAATCTCACAGTTTGTGGGATTGAGCCCCAGGTAGGGCTCTGTGCTGAACAGCGTGGAGCCTGCCTGGGATTCTCTCTCTGTCCCTCTCTCTCTCTCTGCTCTTCCCCCACTCATGCTATCTCTGTCTCTCTCAAAATAAATCAACTTAAAAAAAAGACTACAAAATTACAAATACACAATTAGATATGAATTGGAATATTTATTTTGAATGAGGATCACAACAAATTACTGGAGCTTGGAGATTCAGGTCCCTTTTTTCTGAGAGCTCCAGAAATATTTAAGTAGAAATGCTTTCTGGTGGAACCCTGGCTTCCCCTTCCCTCCTAGGACCCTCTTGTAACTCTCAGTGCTTGCGGCATCTTGTGCTGGTGAGGGGCCCTGATGTCTGAATTTTGGGAGCTTCACAGTTAATCCACCTCTAATTGTACGTGGGTGGGGGTGAGCCAGTGGATTCCTACTTTTCTAAAGCTGGTTTGAATTGGACACGAGGCAGTGATTCATTAAGACCTAAAACCCATTCCAGAGACCGAACCTCCCTAACCTTCTTTTGGATAAACACCTCCTAACTCTATATGCATGCAGGTTGGGGAGGAAGCCTTTGAAGACTGATGGGGAAGATGCCACTAGCTGTGTCCACCGCTTCAGGGACCATGGAGTTGCTTCTCTTGTGGTCCTGGAGACAGAAATTGGGCCCAAGTGAGAAAGAGCAGCAAGGAGAATTTGGGCAGCAGTGTAAGAACGCTGAGAACCAGAACTGTTCATCCATGGAATTAGCTTCCCTGCCATGAGAGGAGGGAAAGCAGAAACGGAATCATTACCTTTCAGAGTCCTGTAGCCTGCATCCCTTCATCAGGGGTAGAGTTTGGTCTGGAATTTGATCCCTAAGGTCCTTTAAACTCCCAGGTTCCGTGTCATTCCATTGTGGTCATCCGTTCTTTTTTCCTGCCCTATTTTCATTTATCCTTTTTCTCAGGCCCCCCTTTCCACTGCCCACCAACGCGGTTTGCCCCACTGTGGGCTCATGCTGTCCTCCTCTCCAGCCCCAGGGTAGACCTAGGTTCTAATTCTGACCACCGTAACTAATCCATGGTGGTACCTGACTCGAGTTAGTTTGATGAGAGGAGTCTCGGGACTTTGGTGGTTCTATTAGGAATAGAAGAGCTCTGTTTCGCAGAGTTGTTGATCCAGAAGATACAGGCCTGGGACTGCGGGTGGCCATCTTGCCCTCTTGAGAGAGATGCCCTGAAAAGGAAGCCGGGAGATGGCAAGAGGAGTATTTGCTGGCACTGGGAACCCGAACTGAGCCAGGCCTGAGGTTAGACCCCCTGGCCTTTGAGCCAGGGGTTTCCCACTTTTCTCAGGCTGGTTTGAATTCAGCATGACTCAGAGATTAAGACCTAAAATCCATTCCACAGACCTAAAACTTCCCTAACCTTTTTAGATAAACACCTCCTAGCTCTTTATTTTTCCAAGGAGATTATGGCTGGTCTCATTTATACTACTTTAGGTAGTATAAACACTTCATAGAAGGGTTGTGTTATGTGGTTTGTTAGCATTTTGAATTTTTAGCCCATTTTTGGCATTACAGTCTATTATAAATTAGGCTTCTGGTGTGCAGCTTTCACTCACATGACATCCATAATAGAGTTTCATATTTTTGGATGTAGGTGATCACACTTTCCCACCTAGAAGACTAAGGTGATGTATATGTTTACCTTTGGGAAGAAGGTGGAGAATTTTGCTATGGCAGGTATTCCTAGGCTTTTTCATCTTGGTCCCTGATACGAGATTTATGTTCCCACTCACAGAATATGACAAGCTAATAAATTAGACTTGCTGACAACCCTTCAATGAAGAAACTCTTTTTCTGCAGTTCACAGTCCTTTTTAGATCTTAATAAGCTTACTTAGTGTTAATCATCTTGTCATTGGCAAAACAGTCTCCCAAAGAATGGGAGCTCTAATGAAGACGAGCCATATTAAAAATGCTTTTCTTCTCAGGCACAAGTCTTTAAGTGAAACACATACGTGAAATCAGCACACCATACAGGCAGTCCTTACTTTGCATGGTAGTGCTGAAGTGTAAAAATGACTGAGCAAGTCACCCTGAATAACGGTGACAAAAAATGACAGTTGTTTTCATGACCTTTAAAAATTTTTGTCAAAACATTTAAAATCTGTCTTACTGTTGACTGCAAATGTATAAGGAGAATTTAGAAGTAGTAAAACTAATACTTAGTGCGTTGTGATTTAAAACATTAGAAACACTGAGCATCAAGCTGTTTACTTGGGAACGAACTAATCAGTAGTTCAAACAGGGGCGCCTGGGGGACTCAGTTGGTTAAGCGTCTGACCGGCTCAGGTTATGATCTCAAAGTTTGTGGGTCTGAGCCCCGTGTCAGGCTCTGTGCTGACAGCTCGGAGCCTGGAGCCTGCTTCAGATTCTGTGTCTCCCTCTCTCTCTGCCCCTCCCCTGCTCATACTCTGTCTGTCTGTCTCTCTCTCTCTCAAAGATAGATAAACATAATTTTTGTTTTTAAGGTGAGTTCAAACAGTGCTTGCTTGCTGTTCATCATCTAATTCATGATGGAGAACAAGCATCTTTTCTGTGCCCTGGTGGGTAGTTACACTTCCTTCTAAGTTTGGGTCAGCTTCCAACATTTTATCCTTTGCACTTTTAATGGTGTGGAAAATCTCTAAGGGTCCCTTTAATGTAAAACTTTTGCTGGCATCACTTCCTCTGGGACTTCATCCTTTTCATCATAAACAAAATGGGTGGGGTGTCTGTCAAAATCCTGCCTATAAATCAAGTCTAGGATTCTGTCAGCATTGAATAAACAGACCTACTTAGGCTCCATGGAGAGTCATTTTGAAACCTGGGTCCTGGACCCAACTCAGTGTTAGAAATGATAGCGCTTTCCTGTATTTTCAGTATTTCTTATTTAGATCATGCTTTCATTTTCTTAATGCTCTCATGTTCCTCATTATTCTCTGAGTTAGGGCTCAGCAGAAACAATTATCCCCACTTTAGAGAGAAAGGAAATGAGGCCCCAAATAATGAGACAGTGGCAGCAATTAGGATGTTCAGCAGCCCCATTTCCTCTTCTTGGGCACAGAGCTAAACTACATTTCCCAGCTTCTTATAAGTAGGTAGAGCCACGTGACTAGTTCTCACCAAATGAATGTGAGGGGAGTAATGTGTCATTTATGGGTTGGAACATTAAGAGAGGGTGAGGCTTCTCCATGCCTTCCTTCCTCCCTCTTCTACAGTGACCTTGGAGACCATTTGTGAGGATAGTAGAACTACACCAGAAAGAGCCTGGGTCCCCGAGTCACCTGTTGGAGGAAATCTGTCCATCCTGCTTTGAACTTTGGCATATGTGACAAGGCCTTGTTTGTCATGTTAAGCCACAGAGATGCTATACTTTTTATCATAACAGTTTGCCCTGACTAATGCGGAAGCTGTTGAGTGATCCGCTCAAAGTCACACGGCTTGTCATTAACAAAGGCGGGTCATGAAAACAAGCCTCCCAGATCATGTATGTATAAAGGTTTGACTATGCTAGTGGTCTAAGGAGTGGACAGACTTTGTGAAGAGGTGCTTCGAAGTTAGCGAGCGAAATAAATACAGGCCCTTCTTTTCTAAACCCACCCATCTAGGGCTCCTCATTGTGACTATTCTTGGTGGGTGGTGAATGTATCCTTTGTATTTGCTCCACATCAAGAGATCACTACAACTACATTGTAAATTAGCAAAGATACTTAAGGTCTGTTGGGTTTTCTCTGTCCATAGGAAGAAAGTCAGGTCTTAAAAACAAACACAGAAAAAGCAGTACAAAGCCCAACATAATAAACTTTGTTATTATAGCCAGCCTGGCACAGTCTTCTAGATGGTGTCTCAGGGCTACTTTTAGAAAGCACTTCTATGTGGATCTTGTTCTGTTTCATAGTTATGAAGTATGGACTCTCCGTCCTTCAGTGCAGTAGAGGAAGGAAAAGAAAGATGCCATTTCAGAAAGGAAGAGTCTGGTCATGAGAGTACTGCTCCTCATCGTTTTTATTTTTCAACATCAGCTCTTGGTTTATGCTGGGCCTTATAAAACTAGGGAAATGAGAGAACTGATTCAACCAGGATATTAATTTCTCACAGAAGAAAAATGAGAAATTTGGAGACGCTACATTATTTAGCATGCCACAAATAGCATTAAATAAGTGATAGGTTCAGTGCAGTCAGAGGCAGCTTTCAAAAAATATCTGTCAAGGACCATGGCAGGTTGCATGGTGGGAAAGTTGGTCTTTGAGAAGGTCATGTTTATTGCCTGACACTTGGCTTGCTCACCATCAGCGTGATCAAGCATAAGACAGGGCACACTCAGTATCAAGTGGTTTGTCTTCTCTAGGACCTCTTCTTAATTATCTGAAGTGTTGACAGGTCAGTAAAATTTGTTTGGAAAGTCTAGAGATGTTTTCCCAAATGTTGCAGAGTTCTCCCCCTGCCCTCCTTTGCTAGCTCTCCTTTTTCGTAGTTTCTACCTTAGACACCAGCATCATGGTCATCAAGAGTAAGAATATTTTAAAGAGTTGTCCAAAGTACTTTCAGAAACATTCGTAACAAGTTTGCTAAGTGAACAGTCAACTTTTAATCCCTATCTCTTCAACCACTTCCCCCCGCCGTTTAAAAATTTTGTATTATGTATTGAATACCTACATACATATATTTGTATCGATTGTGTAAGTTATAAAGAACAACATTAGAGGGGCGCCTGGGTGGCGCAGTCGGTTAAGCGGCCGACTTCAGCCAGGTCACGATCTCGCGGTCCGTGAGTTCGAGCCCCGCGTCGGGCTCTGGGCTGATGGCTCAGAGCCTGGAGCCTGTTTCCGATTCTGTGTCTCCCTCTCTCTCTGCCCCTCCCCCGTTCATGCTCTGTCTCTCTCTGTCCCAAAAAAAATAAACGTTAAAAAAAAAAATTTAAAAAAAAAAAAAGAACAACATTAGAGCGAACACCCATTTGTAAACATTACCAGTGTCCCCACAAGTCCCATAGGCCTGTTCCTACTGCCATCCACCTCCCTCCCCACAGAAGAAACTGTTATCCTCAATTTGTTCTTATTATTCCCTATGTATGTATCCCAAAATTTATATGTATGTTTCCCTAAATCATATAATTATATAGTTTGCCTTTGCACACTCTTGTATTTAGCATTTTGTAATTATATTATATTGTAATTATATTGTATAACTCTTTTGCTTCCCCTCCTCCATTCTTTTATGTACCTGAAATTCAACCTGTGGGTGCGTATAGCTACTAGATTCGTTTGCATTGTATGAATTTGCCGTAATTTATGTATCCATTCTACTATTGATGCATATTTGGGCAGTTTCTTTTCTTTATTTAAAGCAGTACAGCTATAAATTCTGCTATACGTGTCTCACACACAGGCAAGAGATGCCCTGGAGCAGTAGATCTCAAACTTCAGTGTGCATTTGCATTTCCTGAAGCACTACAAAAATCCGCAGACTTTATCCCCAAGGATACTGATCAAGAATCCTTCTGGGGCGCCTGGATGGCTCAGTTGGTTGAGTGACTCTTGATTTTGGCTCAGGTCATGATCTCACGGTTTGCGAGATCAAGCCCCATATCCGGCTCTGTGCTCACAACATAGAGCCTGCTTGGGATTCTCTCTCTTCTCTCTCTGTGCCCCCCCCCAAAATAAACATTAAAAAAAAAATAGAATCCTTCTGTGGAGGCCAGGCATCTGCATCTTTACAAACTCTCCATTGATTCTAAGACAATCCACTGACTTTCCCTTTGAGAACCACTGTTCGATGTACAAACCTAGGGTTAGAATGCCACATCATAGAAGATGTGTATGTATAACTACTTTGAAATTCAAAATTGGCTTCTGTAAGTGGTTATGCCTCTGAAACTCTGTAAGAGTTTCCATTGTTTCACATCCTTTTCACATCCATGCCAGCATCTCAACGTTTTTCATGTTTGCTAATCCTGTGGGTATAAAGTGGATTTCACTGTGGTTTTTATTTATATTTCTAATTACTCATGAGATTACGCATCTATTCATATTGTTGTTTCATTTGCCATTCTTGTGTCTGTTTTTCTAAAGGACTTTAAAAAACTTGTTCCTAATTTTCTGTCAGCTTAGCGTTTTCTTCTTGATTTCCAGGACAGATTTCTCGTGTTGGTCAGAGATGGGATGGAAGAGATGGCAGAAAAGGTGAGGCATGAGGAGGACTCCCGCCACCATTGCTGGCTTTGAAGATGAAGGGGCCCACAAGCCAAAGAATGTGGTGTGGCTTTTAGAAGCTGAGGACAACACTAGCCCAACAGCCATCAAGGAAATGGGGGCCTCAGTCCTGTAAATGCATGGACCTAAATTCTGCCGACAGCCTGCATGAGCCAGCGATTACATTCTCCCCCAGAGCCTTCAGGAAGGAAAGCAGTCCTGCCACCGTGGTTTTAGCCTGGTAAGACCCATGTGTACTCTGAACCTATAAAACTGTGAGTTATTAAATTGTGTTGTTGTAAGCTGCTAAGTTTAGTTTGTGTTAATTTGTTATGACAGCAATGGAAAACGAATACAAAAAGAATGGGAGCTTTCCAGTTGGGTACAGTGTTTCATATTTATCCATCAGGTGAAGTTTCTTAATGATGCTTAGATCTACTGCACTCTTGCCAATTATCTGTCTTATGAAAAACAGAGAAAGGTACAGGTGGGATTTTTTTCAGTTTCTCTATGTAGCTCCGTCAGTTTTTGCTTTACACATTTTAAAGCTATGTTACTATATGTTATATTATTGTTATAGCTCTATAAATTGTTACAGTTATTCATAATTGTTACATTTTTAATCCTTTCTGAAAATCTTTGTCCTTTAACTGGATAGTCTTATAAATTTATCGAGATTAGTGAGATGTTTGGGTTCATTTGTCCTCCCTAATTTTGTGTTTTTCATTTGTCCTTCATATTGTGTTTATCTTTTTTCTCCTTTCTTGCCTTTCTTTTAGGTTTGATCATGTTTATCTTTCCATCATTCTCTTTTTACTGTCACCAAAGTTGGGAATTTTATGCTCTGTTGCTATACTTTCACTGATTTCCTTAAACATATAAGTAGGTAATGTTTTCAAATACAAAGCTAATATTTTACCCTTCTCAAAACAGTATAAGGAACTTAGAACATTTCTTTTTTTTTTTTTTTTTTTTACTTATTTGTGTGTTTATTTATTTATTTATGAAGGTGTGTGTGCACAGGGTAGGGGCAGAGACAGGGAGACAGAGGATCCAAAGCAGGCTCTGCCCTGACAGCACAGAGCCTGATGTGGGGCTTCAGCTAGTGAACTGAGATCGTGACCTGAGCCAAAGGCAGACACTTAACCGAATGAGCCCCTCAGGCACCCTGGAACTTAGAACATTTTAAAGTGATCATTGCCATCCTAACTTATTGGCTGTTTTCTTCCTATAAGTTAAATCTCATTTTTTATGAGTCTCACAAATTGGATAGTTGTTTTATAAAGAAAATTTTCATTTACTTTTATCTATGTATTTATCAGTTTCTTTGCTTACATTTTCTCCTTGAATATCAAATTTTCATTTGGCGATCATTTTTCCTCTGCCTGAGGAATATCACTTAGAATTTCCTTTCATGCTGGTACTTTGGTAGCAAACTGATTTTGTTCCTCTGACAGTATCTTTACTCTGCTCCCAGAAGATAATTTTATTGGGTACAGAATTCTGTTTTAACAATTCTCTTTTTCCTCTCAGAACAATAGGTCATTTCCTTGTCTCATGGATTGTGTTGTGGCTGTTGAAAAATCAGCTGCAGGCCAAGCGACATTCCTTTGAGGATGAACTCTTTTTTCCATAGCTGGTTTTAATATCATCTCCTTTTCCTGGCTGTTTTGGGATTTTATTTTCTTGTCCACAGGTGAATTTCTCCTTATTTATCCTGCTTGAGATGTTTTGGGTCTTGGGGTTGAAGGTTGGAGTTTTTTGTCATTTCTGGAAATTTTTCATCCATTGTCTTCTAAATCTGTCTTACGTTTTCTCTCACTTCTTTCTTTAACCCTGATGATGCATATGTATTCCGTATAACTTACCTTCTCCGTAGTATTTTCATGTCATCTCAATTATTTTAGATCCACATGGCATTGTGGATAATTTCTTACCTCTGCCATTTGGCTAGTTTTCTCTTTAGCTTTATCTGTTCTGTCTATTGAGTGTTTTTATTCTAGTTATTCAGTACTTTATTTCTAGATATTCTCTTTGGTTCCTTTTCACATCTGCTATATCATTTTTAAAGTTCCATGTCCTTTATTCATATTAAATATATTAAAATATAATTATTTTTATTTTGCATCTAAAATTCCAGTATTCTCCTGATTGACATTTCTGTTAGCTGTCATCTGTAGTATCTTGCTTCTTTACTGATGATGATGATGATGATGATGATGATTATATCATTATTTTACTGTGAACTGAGATTTCATGGATATTTTGAAAGTCTTGGTTCCAAGCATGTACTTCTATAGAGGGTTTAACATTTGCTTCATCCAGTTTCCTTATCCCATGTTAAACTAAATTTTTGGCCTGATCCTTATCAGAATATTCTGAAAGTGTGATTTAGGTTGCAAATCCTTGTGTGGGCTTATTTGTGGTTATAAAAAGTTTTGTTCCCCCTCTTCCCATTGCCAAGGTCAGGAAACATAATTTTCTTTTTAGTCCCCCTTTGCAGGTTTACTGTTCTAGTTCATTGTCTCTCTTATGCTATAACTCTTAAGGATCCCAGATTTATGCAGGGCTTTCCTATTAGACTGTTGATCTTGGGTAGGCTATATGTTTTATCTTCTGTCTCCCTTTTCCTATACAGTAGTCAAAATGGAAGCTCAAAGTCACCAGATTCCATCAGAAGCTCTCCAGAATGAAAGCTGACATCATTGCTATACAAACTCCCACTTCACTATGTTTTTGTCATCTGAGGATTCCTCACTTTATTTCCAGCTCAACAGTGCATTTCTAAAGGAGGTTTTCTATAATTTATACAGGGAGATCTATTTGGGGTTTCTAGTCTACCATATCGTTGGTGGGAAATTTCCTCAAAAAAACCCCACTATATTCATTTACCTACTGAAGATTTATTGCTAAGCACCCGGCATCTAAAGAATAATAAAAGCGAGTCCCTGCTTTGAAAGAGATGGCAGTCTTGGGGGCTGGCTTCTCTGGGATTTCTTCTGAGAATTAATAACGTTTTTTGCATTTGATTTATGTGAGAACATAACCAGTTTCTTCTCAAAAGAGAGTCTAATAGCTACATAATATGAATGCATAAATGTTAGTTGAACAAATGCACAAATTAAATATTAATTGATTACTGAAACAAGTTAGTGTTAGTTGTGTCACACGAAAAGTCTTTTTTCCTGAGCCTAATGCAGCACAGGAAAGACAGAGGAGAAGCCTTGCCCAAGAGACTGTAGGGGGGCCGTGCTTGCAACCCCTGCAGCATTTCTGCTTTGTTTTGTTTCTCTCCGATAGGTTTTGCTAGTTGTCTGTGGCATAGTCCTAATGAGAACTGAGAGGCATCAGTACATAACATATGTTGGACTGTTCCATTTGGATCTAATCCATCATGTTCAGTAACAGCTCCTTCAGCCTCCTAATCGCTCCCCGACTCTTCACTTCTCCACCAAGTGAAGATAACATCTCATGACAGGCAGGCAACACTGTGGCAGGGGGCTGAGGGGAAGACAAACCTTAGCATTTCTGACTCCCGCATAGAAGTACAGGTGGCAGTTAATTTCCATACAATTTCTTCTCATGTGGAAACATTTTAAATTTAAGCCTTGATGATTCTGATAGATAGGAGTTGTTGGGAGGGCCTGATGAATAATTAATCTAATACAATGGTAACCAGCAAAATTAATATTTTATAGCACTGTAAAGCCATGTAGAACCATCCTGTGGCTGATGGGTAACTTGGGTTGGGCACAACTTGAAACCCTTCCTCACGGAAACAAGAGATTCTTCCTTTATCTCAAACATAATTATCCATTTAAATGTCATGGGTCAATTTATTAACACTCTATTCATTGGGGTATAACCTTTATTAGGCTTTATTGCTACCAGAAATTATATCCTACACAAATACAATAGAGATTTAAATGTTCTGGAGAATGAGCTGATGGTTCCTGCCTTTATGGTGTCGCTCAGTAATGGACCTTGACCAGCAGAAGATTTGATAAGTATAAAATATTACTGCTTGATGCTAATTTGGTTCCTTTTTAATGACTGATAATCCTTGTCGATTTAGTGTGATGGTCACAATCCAGTACTGTTTCCCACCCTGGATGCGATTGTAACGGGAGCCATTAAGTGTGTGCCTGCATAATAAAATTAGTCAGGGAACTACGTACATTGTTTCCAGGCCTTTGGATTTCCATTATAGTAGTGAGGCTTGTTGAAGTGAAAAGTCTGCCATCAGCTCCACCAAGTCCCTGGCTCTGTGGACGATATGCAAAGGACTGATGATGATTTCTGTTAAGAAGTCCTCGAAGATTCATCATATATAAATAGGAGCTGTAGATTTTGAGCTAGGAGAGATGGTCTGGTCACTGATTTGCCTAACAAAGCTTTACACAGCTCCAAAGCTTAAATACATAATCAGTCTTTCCCGGCTAAAATTTTAAAGGGAGAAGCCTGTCTCTGGTTTGGAGATTTATCGTTCCTTTGGAAGGTTGCTGTATTAGAGAAGTTGGAATTGCTTGACATCTTTGAAAATAATTTAAATGTATGATCTGATCCTACTGCCCCCTTGTAAGGATTTCTGAGGCTTGAGGGGAAGGCAGAAATAAGGACCTCATCACTATGTAAAGGCGCTGAAATAAATAAGTGCATCTGCCCCATTCCCCTTCCTGGTCCCCCAGCTTATTTGGGATCAAGTTCAGATTCCTTTCTTCTAAAGCTGCTCTGAGGTAAGTGCCTGGGAACTACCTCCCTACGCCTGGAGGCAGCCAGAGAAAAAGTAGAGACTTTGTACCAGAGAAGGACCTGTTTTGCTTCTGAATTAAGTAGCCCTCGTTTTAACCAGCAAGAAATTTCTATTCTGAATGTTCAGAAAGTCTGGACTGAGAGCTAGAAGGTAATCGAATGTAAAGGCAACATCAGGACCTTCCTAGCAGTGGACTTGTTGATGATATTATTATGTGACATTAGCGAAAGGTTTTTTTGTTTACTAAGCCCTCTGGAGTCATTAAAACTTGGGTTATTAGAAATGAGAATGCTTGTTCAGCATTAGAATATAGAGCAAGCCACCATTCATTTTTTAACACTAAGTGTTAGAGTAAACCAACAGTTCATGGTTTAAAAAAGAAAAAAATAAAAACAAACAGAAAAGATAATGTCTGTATAGTAAGTATCTATTATCATCTCTCCTCTGCAGGGCTGCTTTTTGATTACAGAATATTAAGCAAATCAGAAAATGAGGTTTGTTCCATGAAAGATTGGAGCGCCGTGGCCTTGGCCATGGCCTTTGTCCGTCTGGAAGCTCCGTTCTTCCCGGCTGTATTCCAGCCTCTTGCTCTCCCCTTTGACCAGCGTTGTCTCCCTAGACGGAGCTATGAGCTTCTGCCCCCAGCCAACGGCCTCTAGAAAGTAGCAATACTGCATGGGCTTTTGAAGAGTACTGTAGGAGGTAACCCAAGAGCAGCCTGTCCCTTCTCTGTCCCATCCAGAGACAGGTGGTGGCAGACCCATGGGGACGATGGGCATTTCTGTGGGGCTTGAAGAGTATACATTTTCCCAAAGCCAGAGTAAATTGCAAGGGTGGCCTTAATTTCCAAAGACCATGTCATGTCTCTTAGATTTCTTGTGTTGGTGATAACAAAGGCTAGATTTTTTTTTTCTTTTGAAACATAGCTCATCATTTGTCACCTTGATGTCTGCCACTATTGTTTTTTGTTTGTCTGTCTCTAGATTACAGACCCCTTCAGAAGAATGTCTTACTTTCTTCTGTGTCTTCAGCTTCTAGTACAGTACCTAATCATGGTTAAGCATGCAGTAAATATTTGTTGACTAATCAGTTGCTTTCTCCAACCTCTCTAACTGTGAAACCTGCCATCCTTAGAATCCCAGATCAAGTCCTCCATAAAGTCTTCTCAGATAATTTCATACTGTAGCAATCCCTCAGAATGCACAGCACTTAATGTATACCGCGCTCTTTAGAAGGTTGGTCAGGAAATTACGTACAGATCCACAGTATTGGTGTTTTATATTGCAACTTAAAGTTTTGTGGAGGTAGATGTCTCATCTCTAACTAGCTTTCAAAATTTTTGAGAAGTCCATTAGCATTTTGTGGTGTCCCACAGTATAGTGCTCTCTTACACCAGTGCTCAGAGCATTGTAAATGCCTAGCCCACTACCTCTTATATTATAAATATGCACTCATTATGTACTGATTGATGAACGAATTGATGCTGGGAAATCTTATGAAGACACCATGCAGTATATGGCAACCATTCATTGCCCATTTTGTGTATACCCACACACACATACGCATACCCTTCCTTCTAGGGGATCTGCCCCACCTTCCGTCCTCAGTGCTTCGTTAGTCATTTTTCAGTGTGACTGTACCCTTCTGGGCATGGCTGACTAGGCCAGAGCAGTCACATAATTCTAGGTTAGCCCATCACTGGGCAAATCCATGATCAAAATGATGAGTCAGAATAATCAGTTCTCTGACCATCAGTATGGGAAATGAGTGTCCAAAGTGGGTGTCAGTGGGTATTAAATCTGAAGATGTTTTCAAGAAGTCACAGCATGTAGAGAGAAGGTAGGTGGGGGGCTGGGTTAAATGGGTGATGCGCATTAAGGAGGGCACTTTTCGGGATGAGCACTGGGTGTCATGTGTCAGATGTGAATCCCTGGGTTCTACTCCTGAAGCCAAGACTACACTGTATGTTAACTAACTTGAATTTAAATAAAATTTAAAAAGAAGAAGTCACAGAGTGTAGAGTGGACTAGAAGAGCCCTGACAGGCCGCATGCAAGCCAAAGTGATGAGAGGGCAGAAAACCCTAAGTAAGCAGCAAAAGCCAGTCAGTATGATAAGAAAAAAACGAAGCAGGGCTGTGGAAAGAAGCAGAGATGCTAAGGCAGCTACAAACAGATCCTTCAGAATCCTGTCAGTTTTGGTTTTAGTTCCAACTTAGTTCATGCATCTCTTTACTAGCACTTCCTTTGACCACCTCACCCTCATTGGTATGGCTGCCATCTAAACAAAAAACAAAAACCAAAACCAGAAACTAGGAGATGTTGGTGAGAATAGAGGAAAATTGGGACCTTGATGGCAATTCAAAATGGTACAGCCACTATGTCAGTTCCCCCCAGGTTAAATATAGAATTACTGTATGATTCATCAATTCCACTTTTGGATTTGTATGTAAAAGAGGTGAGAGCAGAGAAAAAATATTCATACACCTGTGTTCATAGCAGCATTATTCACAATAGCCAAAGGTAGAAGCAGTCCAACTGTCCATCTGCAGATGAATGGATCAGCAAAACGTGGCATATATGTACAATGAACGTTACTCAGTTAAAAGAGAAGGAAACTGACACGGGCTACAACCTTGAAGACATTCTGCGAGGTCACAAAAGGATGAATGCTATGTGATTCTACCTCTATGAGGTACCTAAAGTAGTCAAATTTATAGAGATGGAAAGTAGATTAGTGGTTGCTAGGGGCCAGGGGAGTGATTGCTTAATGGGTATAGAGTCTTAGTTGGGAAAGAGGAGAAAATTCTGGAGATGGGTGGTGGTGATGGTTGTACAACAATGTCACCGTGCTTACTGCCACTGAACTGTATGCTTAAAAGGGGGGGTGAAGATGATAAATGTTATGGTATGTGTATTTTACCACAATTTTTTAAAGTCTTGATTTTAACTAAAAGTGCCGTTTTATAAACATGGATCATCCGTTTTCAAGACAAGGACAGAGACACACTCAAGCAAGTAATGTTGATGGCATGGGGGGATGGAGGGAGGGGATGTAGTAAGTGTCCAAGAGGAGGAGTCCAGTCCAGAAATGGTGGAGACAGGAGATGAACTCGAGGCAGCCTTAGCAGTGAAAGGTCAGTGATCTTCCTTCTGGTGTCTTGCCATTACCTTCCCTCTCCTGTCCTTGGTCTCCATCTAGATGTGTTCGCTTGCCTCTTTTCTGTTGGCTTTTATTCCATCTCAAAGCTCAGCTCATTCATGGCTTCGGTTTCCTCGTAATTTTGGCCCTTCATGGTCCGGAACGGCCACTGGTCTTTCCCTCCCCTAGACTGTAGAAATCGAGCATTAGAAGCACCAAGTATTTTAATTCCACCTTGGTTAAAATTATAGAATTCACTTGCCATTGCTTTTAATGATCCTTAATAAAGTACTTTAAGTGAGGAACTGGTTGACAAGAGATTCTGAGGATGCAAAGTACTGGGATACCCAATATCTTATGTTTAAAAATACAAGGACGAAGATTGGTCAGTATTTACATATCAATGCTCGTAAAATTTAAGCTAAATCCATACTGATTTTTAGGTTTTTTTGTCATTTTGGAAGTTTCAGTCTATATTTGTTTTAACTGAGAAGACCAAAGGACCTTCTTATAATGTTCAGAGGTTTGCTTTAGTAGTTCTGAGGAACACTGACTTGTAACCTTGAGGCTATAAATATTTGTTAGGAAAAACCACATTTATTAGAATGTTTGTTGTACAGAATTGAATTTGTTCACTTGAAGTTACAAACTATGTTTGCTCACCAAACCTGTGTAATTAACCACTGAATAAGACCTCATTCATTTAACTGTAATTAATTCAAAAAATATACATGGCTTTGCAAATTTCTCTAGAGTTAGGAACATTTTTAAAAGCATTTGCCCTTGCAAAAGTTATTTTGTGAGAAAACAAGTAACTGTAGTAGATAGCCTTATGAAATGTTGTTCCCAGTGATCTTGGCTTCCCCTGTGTAGTACCCTTCCTTTGACTATGTTCTGGACCCTGTGACTTGCTTCTAATGAATACAATTGGCAAAAGTGAAAAGCTGTTGTAATGGAATTTTTTGATATTCCAGTCCCCAGTTATTGAATCAGATACTAATCTAGGTGTTGCTGTGAAAGTATTAAATGTGATTAAAGTCCATCAGAAGTTGACTTCAAGTGTAACCTGGGTAGATGAGATTCAATCAGTTGAAAGACCTTCAGCAGAGCTGCTACTTCCCTGAAGAAGGACAAATTCAGCCTGTGGATTGCATCTCAGCCCACACCCAAGAGTCCAGACTGTCCAGCCTGACGTCCTGCCCTATGCCTCCTGCATAGCCAGCTCTCACAACCACATAGCCACTTGCTTATGACGAATCTCTTAACATGTATCTTCTACTGGTTCTGCTTGTCTGGTTGAACCCTGACGGACACAGATGCCACTTTAGAGATTAACTTATAAAGACTGACTTTCACCTTGCTCACATTCTGTCCATGGCCCCTCGCACATGCTTGCTCTGATGGAAAGGGCCAACGGCAAGAAACAGAGAGAGGTCTTCAGCCAAGAACCAGCAAGAAACTGAGGCCCTCAGTCCAACAGCCAGTGAAATGAATCCTGCCAACATTGAGTGAGCTGAGAAGTGGATCCTGCCCCAGATGAGCCTTGAGATGACTGTGGCCTCAGCCAACACCTTGACTGTAACCACACACTAGGCCCCAGCTAAGCCATGCCTGGGACCTGTGAGATAAAGTTGTTTATTGTTGTTTAAAGCCACTAAATTTGGGGGTAATTTGTTATGCTACAATAGATAACTAAGACAGATTGACTCCAACAAATTGATTTTAAAACACAGTGAAAAATCTCATACTTCTGGATGAATTTTAGCCACTGATGCCTTCTGATTTATTCCACATTTCCCAATTCATTATTCTATGATGGAAAAATCTAATGGGCCTAACGCACTCAAAGAGGGACCTAATAACAGACTACCTAATAGACCCAAACATAATCATTAGCTGTCTTTGGGTCAGGTGCCCATTGCTGGTCCAATTAGCTGTGGCCACGATGGAAAGTGTGGTTGGGACGCGGAGCTTTATAATTCAACCGAAAGCTGATGTTCTGTCAAAGCCGTGGGCAAGACAGTTTCTCTGGAAGAATTGATGAGCAGATCCAAAGTCATAATTTATGTGCCTAAGAGCCAGAATCACAGACTGTAAATATAACCAGTCACTGGTGATATTCAAAATATTTCATTAAGTGTATGGTAAGGGCATCAACCTTCCCAAATGATCGCTCAGCTGCTCAGAGTGGATGCCAGCCATGTGCCATCCTGGTGTTACAAATGAATATCAAGCCTAATATAACCCTCAAGTGCTTTCACATACATTTATTTTCTGGAAGTATTTAGACAGCAGACGTGCTGAAAGAGCAGAACACAGGTCTGTTGAGCAAATGAAATTTACAACATCAAAAGAAGAGACAAATATTAAATACCTGCACACACCTTGCAGGTCAGCTTTCAAACCATGACATAGTTCACTAAGACTTGAAGAGTCAGGACCAAGCTCTGAAAATTGTCTGGTGAGTCTTTGTGACAGGTCATAGAGATGACCACTTTATCATGGTCAAGATTATGTGGCTACTCATCCTTTCGTAGTGTCTGTGGCATCTTCCAAAAATGGAACCCACACTGACGGACTCGATAATTCCATTGTTTAGCAAATAGCTGTGCTCTATTCATTTTATAGACAGGGACAGGGCTTTAGATTAGATTATTGTTTGGCAAATATTTACCTCCCCCTTCACCTTCAGTTTCCTGGAAGGAATATATTACCCCGACTCTTTGATGCTAAGCTTGGCTCTATGACTTGTTTTGGTTTCATAAGCAGGATGTACTGCCCTGTCTCTTGACTTGGGCTTGGCCACCCATGTGATTTGTCAATGGGAAATGAGCTGGAGATACAAGACTTGAAACAAGTTGCATTTCACCATAGAAAGAAGGTGCCTTGGGTAACCTCTTGTTTAAGGACAGTGAGACACATGGAACAGAACTTGATCCAGCCTACAACTTCGTGATTGTCAATTTTATATAACTTGACTGGGCTAAGAGATGCTCAGACAGCTGGTATAACATTATTTCTGGGTGTGTCTTTGAGGATGTTTCTGGAAGATATTAGCATTTGAATCACTAAACTGAGTAAAGAATATCCACCATCACCAATGTGGGCAGGTGTCCTCCAGTCCTCTGAGGACCCAAATAGAGCGAAACAGTGGAGGAAGGGCGAATTCAGACTCTCTCTTCTTGATCCAGAATGTCCACCTTCTCCTGCCCTCAATCATCAGAGCACCAGGTTCTCAGGTCTGAAGACCTGAGCTGAATTATACCACTGGCTTTCCTGGTTCTCCAGTTCACAGACCACATATTATGGGACTTCTCAGCTCCTATAACCTCATGAGCCAATTCCCATAATAATTCTCTCATGAATCTACATATTTTCTGTCATTTCTCTTTCTCTGGAGGACCCTAATACAAGCTTAGAGCTAGATCAGTCAAAGCCCAAATGACCCACAGACATAGGAGAAATAAATGTTTTTTAATCAGTGCTTCTCCAGACAAGATTTCTGTTCGGCCTTTGCTAAGTGTATTCCTTCTGGCTGTCACAAGGTTATTATTATCTTTTTGGCCAGGATGATGTATTCAGCTGTGGCCTTGCCGTGTCACAGAGAAACTCCTCACAGATAAACAGGAGACAGTCACAAAGAAACCCCGCACCAGGCCCAGCACGCACAGCAAGCTTCAAGTAACTGCTCCACGGATGTGCCCACAGAAGTTGAAGAGGCAGCTTACCAGATGTACAAAGCTGCAGATCAGAGGGGATATAAAACAGTTAAACTTGCTTAAAGGCACAGTGTGTCACCATCTAACAGTTACGTGCATCCTAAGCCCCACCGAGGGGGAACACGCGCTGGCCTGTGCTCCTGGCTGTCGGCATGCCAGGAAGATTATAAAAATGCCACGCTGTGATATGTTGCCCTCCTGCCTGAGACGCTACTATTAAGCTGAGTATTTACTGCACCTATTCAGACAGGAGCAGCATTGCAGAGTGCTACCTGTCTGCTGGTTGGATAAATTAGGCGTGGGTGTCACAAGATTATAGCCGCCTATTGTTCTGTCTGCTGAAGGTGGGAAGAGATGAAAGTCCCTGGTCTGCCCTTGTAATGTTTCCTGTGAAATGCAGGAGGCAGCCTCTTTTCTTCCCAAGTTAATGGCCAAACAAGATCTGGGCTGACTATATTAGAGTTTGGGGCATAATTAAAAAGACAACACATGGCAAAGAGGAGGGAAAAGGCATTTATTTATAGCGGGAGCGCATAAATGGAAGGAAAGGGAGGGCAAAGCAAAGGGACCTGGGAAAATCAAATGTGCGTGCCACAGAAGGTGAGCTCCCATACTGCTGTGAGATCGGTGCTGTAATCGGAACAGAAACGCTTGGCAGTCAGTGCACAGATGATCCTCAATTTGTTCAACTCCTCTCAAAATATTTTTTTGACAAATTGTTTTGCCCTCGCATTTCCATGCTTATATGGAGCTATGAACTCTAAATTAGTGTTAACAGAAATTGACAAGCTCTGCTTTCAAAAATATCAGCCAGCCAGCCCTACAGGCTTAATTATGGAGGGAGAGAATGGTGGGTGCAAAAATCCGGTTTCAAAATTTTACCACATGCAATATAAATAAAAGATGATCTCATCCCCTAGTAACCTTACAGATCAAAAAGAAAATAGGAAAGCGACGGTGCTGGCACTTAGACTTATTTACCTTGCCTGAACAGTTTTGCTGTATTTTGACAAATCCAAAATTTGCAAGTTTTGGTTGTGGTGCAGAAGGGGTAGGAGCACTACTTTGTGCATCTTAGACATACGTTTAGGAAATCCCAAGAGTTAAAATAACACATACAGACAGTTTACATAGAGACGGTTTCTTCACATGTCACATCAGACTGTGGAGATTTATTCTTCAGCAGACATCTGTTGAGTACCTACTATGTGCGAGCAATGTGTGTAAGTGCTTTTGTAAAAAGTGTCCTTTATAATGCCTTCTAGCAGGCTTGGTATCCTTTGGATGTCCTGCGTTTTATGCCTATTTTTTCCTTTCTAATACCAAACCCTATGGTATGGGAATGGTATTATACTGGCTCTTTTTGAATGTCATGGTCTTATCAACACACAAACCAGGAACGTTCTTAGACCTCTGCCTCAATGCCTAGTTCCAGGGCCCAAACACCATTCGCCCAACTGGCTGCCATTAGAAGTTCCTCTGTGGCTCATTTATCATTTTGGACGTTGCATACTGCCACCGGATTAAGGTGACCACGTGATCTGATTTACCAAGAACATTCTCGACTTACTCCTGTTGTCCAGTGTAATTAATAAACAACCCTCCATAGTGTCCCAGTTTGGACAATATTTTTTACCCTACATATGATGTGCTTTTATTCCTAATTAAGCTAGGAAGTGCTGGGGGCATCTGGGTGGCTCAGTTGGTTAAGGGACTGACGATGGCTCAGGTCATGGTCTTGTAGCCCGTGGGTTCAAGTCCCGCATCAGGTTCTGTGCTGACAGCTCAAGGCCTAGAGCCTGCTTCCAATTCTGTTTCCCTCTGTCACTGCCCCTCCCATGCTTACACTCTATCTTTATCTTTGTCTTATAATAAATAGACATTAAAAATGTCGCACTCTATCTTATCTAATGTCTTATAATAAATAGACATTAAAAAATTTTTTTAAGCTAGGAAATGTTGAATGAATGTATGAATAAATGAATCTATGTAGGCATGTAGACAGAGACTTTGAGAATTGAGGCCAGCTCTTTGAAATTTGCAGGCTCAGTTTACCTCCTAAAGGATGCTGCCAAAGGGAAAATGGACTTGAACCAAAAATGACGTCTCTTTCAGATTAGCACAAAGTTTCTTAAACTTCTTGACATTTTGATTCAGATAATTCTTCATTTGGATAGGCTGTCCCGTGCATCGTAGGATATTTACAAGTATCCCCAGCCCAGCCTCCACCTCCTAAATGCCAGTAGCACTCCTTCTCCATCTGTGACAACCAAAAGCATCTCCAGACATTGTCAACTGTCCTCCAGGAGAGGACGAAATTACCCCCAGTTGAGAACCACTGGGTTAGAGATGGATACAAAAGACTTCTAATATTACTAAAGACAGCGAAGGAAAGAAAGACACACTACAGCACATGAAGCAGCATGGCATTCTATGTACACTCAATATCATGCACTTTCAAAGCCTGAAGTGCAAATTCTTATTTTAAACTCTAAAAAGCACAAAAGATACGATATCAGTGAGAACTCAAAGACAGTTCAAGTTCTGGGTTTAATATCTACTCATTTATTTTGGGGGTTCATATTTAGTAATTACTTCATTTACTTGCAGATAATAGACATGAAGTCAATCAAATCACGTTGCTTTGTTGCCTTTTACATGTCTTGCCAACCTTATAATATGGCATGATTTAGGTCCCTTCTAGTCTGGACTGGAATGAGAACGGATGAATCTTTAGAATTGATCCTTTTCCCCTCCCTATTCCTCCCTCCTTTCTTCCTTCATTTCTTATTTTCTTCCATTCTTTCCTGTCTTTTCTTCCTTCCTTCTTTCTTTGATATTTATACTTTTTGTTTATTGAAATCACTTATATTTTCCATAAAATAAATGAGTGTATGAAAAAAGTAAAGCCTGTATCCTTCCAAATGGGAAAAATGCTAAATTTATGACATCAAGTTGGATGCGGCTCATTTACTTCAATTGGTATACAAAATGAAATTAGCAGTAGGTTGTTTCTCTTAAAGAACTTAATCTGTAAAAAGAAAAAAAATCTCTTGTTTCAAATAATACTGCAAATACTGCTTTATTCATTAATCTTCTTTCAAGTTCATACTAACCCAAGACAGATGTATATGGAAATTTAAGTAGGTTTCTTCTTTTTACTCTTGAAAATATTTTTAGATATACATGAGACTTTAGATTTTTAGCTGTCAGGATTATCTTTCATCAAGTCATATATGGTAACGATGATTCACATTGAGAATGGCCAAACGCTCCTCCCTGATTTCTTTTTTTTTTTTTAATTTTTTAAATGTTTGTTTATTTTTGAGAGCCAGACAGAGACAGCACTAGCAGGGGAGGGGCAGAGAGAGAGGGAGACAGAGTCTGAAGCAGGCTCCAGGCTCCAAGCTGTCAGCACAGAGCCCGATGTGGGGCTCAAACTCACGAGCCATGTGATCATGACCAGAGCGGAAGTCAAATGCTTACCTGACTGAGCCACCCAGGCACCCCTGTATTCCTCCGTAATTTCTATATGCTAACCCTTAAGGCAATTTTGAAAACACTTAATTGTAGTGCATAGAGGCAGCCTAATCTTTGAATAGAGTGTGGAGTAAATAACCTCACAGTGGATATTTTCACTCTATTTCCTTCTGTGATGTTTCTGAGAAATATCTTAAGCGATATCTTTACCCACGTACTGTGCCCACACAGTCCCTAATGATGTGAAAGAATTAGTAGCTTACTTCTTAACAAAATGTATTTAGCGTCCGCAGAATTTTATTGAGCTCTATTGTAGTGTTGTGTAATGGACACAGGGTATGGTTTAGAGCATGACCTCTCTTCTACCTAAGTTCACTTGTCCAGCAAAAATACCAGGCATGCCACCTATGCCATTTTAAAATTTCTAGTAACTACCTTAAAAGAGTCAAAATAAATAAGTAAAGTTAATTTTAATAATACATTTTATTTAAACCAATATATCCCAAACTCTTATTGACATAAAAATTATTGAGATATTATTGCATTTTCTTCTTGTTCTGCATCTTCAACATCCAGTGTATATTTTACACTTTCAGCATATCTCAATTTGGATTAGTACATTTCACATGCTCAGTAAACCACATGTGGGTAGTGGCTATGGTATCGAACAGGGCAGACCTGGAGCAGTAGTCCCCAGAGTTCAGTGCCCTTAGCAGCTCAGTGGGGCTTGGGAAGAAAATCTTAAAATGCCTATATGTATGTATTTTTATCCCATAGTTAAAAAAATCTTTTCAGAAATATTTTATGCACATACAAGTAAATAGTTGTATTTTTGTCCCTCCTTATGTTCTAAGGCTACCATAATACATATACAAAATCTGTGCCTTACTTTTCTACTTCATGTAATTGGGAGATCATTTCAAAATATGCATTGGATGTACCGAAACTTACTTAACCAGTCTGCTGCTGGTGGACTTTTGGATTGTTTCTGTCCTTTGCTAATACAAAGCAGATACAAAGGTACTGAAATGCCGTAGGTCGTTTCACCTGTGTATGAGTAACTCTGTTTTAAAAAAATTAGAAATAGAATTGCTGGGTATATGGATTTTGATGGAATTTACCACATGTCTCACAATAGAGATTATATGCATGCTAGGGAGGTAAGAGAATGCCTCTTTCCCTTCAACTTTGTCAACTCAGTCTGTTACTGAGCTTTCTGACCTTTGCCAAATTATAGGAAAAAAAAATATTTCAATGTAATTTTGTTTTATATTGCTCTTAAGAATGATGTCTTGTTCCCTGTAAACCCAAATATATATCAATTTCTGGACCTTCAATTCGGTGCCATTTCTATTTATATGATACATTATTTAAATCATTAGAATATTATGAGAGATTTTCTTATTCCTTTGGGCTAGTTCCTTCTTCTTATACTATTTTTTTTAGATTTTCCCTAGCTAACCTTGCTAATTAATATGTTTTCTAGAAAAGATAAACTCAATTATTGTATTTACTGGGATCAGGTTAAATGTGTAGGCTAACAAAATAAGAAACCCATTTTGGGGGGTTATTTAATGCTCTTTGTCCTGTACTCAAAATTCAAAAATTTTTAGAATTATTTTTTAATGTTTATTTATCTTTGAGAGAGACAGAGCATGAGTGGGGCAGGGGCAGAGAAAGAGGGAGACACAGAAGCCAAAGCAGGCTCCAGGCTCTGAGCTCTCAGCACAGGGCCCAACTCTGGGCTACAACTCACAAAGCGTGAGATCATGACCTGAGCCCAAGTCAGACCCTTAACTGACCAAGCCACCCAGGCACCCCTGTCCTGTATTCAGTCTTGTCTAACATTAAGATGATTAACGTGTGTGTGTGTGTACATTTGCCTGGTATATTTTACTCATCTTTTGTTTTCAACCTTTCTGAATCCCTTTGCTTTGGGGACATCTCTTATGTATGACATAAAGTTTAGATTTGCTTTGTGATCCATTCTCAAA
The DNA here is from genome assembly GCF_022079265.1 of Lynx rufus. Taxonomy (NCBI): domain Eukaryota; kingdom Metazoa; phylum Chordata; class Mammalia; order Carnivora; family Felidae; genus Lynx; species Lynx rufus. The sequence continues at coordinate 16,390,571 of NW_025814827.1, forward strand.
GTCACTTTCTTTTACTAGGTGAAGTGAATCCATTTATATTTACTGGTATGACAGATAAGTTTCATGTCCTATTTTTTATATTGTGTTCTCTATTTTATAGTTTTGTGAAAATCTTCCGACATATGTTTTATTTCCTTACCTATTTTTGCATGATAAATAGGGAAGTTTTATATTTTTACAAGCGGTTACCCTTAAATTTTACATTTATATGATAATGAGCCCTCAGAGTTCTTTAGGCATTATAACTTATTCAGAGCATAAAAAATTACATGTATTCCTTTCTTCCCATTTCTCTTTTCTACCACTCATCTTTTAAGAATTATTTCATCTTTCTTAGTGTTCTTCCTTTTTGTACAATATAGGCAAGTTGTACTCTTGCCTATATTAACTGATTTGTTAATATTAAAATCTGTTAACTACAAGTTTTTGTGTATGAATTTGCTTAGCCTTTATTTTCCAGCTTCTTCTGCCCTTACTCTCCCAACTTATGTTACTTATATCGTGTCGGCATTTTTAGGGCTCAGAATATTTACATTCTGCTCTGTAATCGGAACCACACATTTATTTTAGTGCTAATACATTCAGTGCTCGTGTTGATCCTTTTTCTATTTTATCTCAATTGGCTGAAGTTTGTCCTCTAAGCTAGTCCTTCAGAAGGACTGATGGGAACAATAGTCACTGAATTCTTGCCTGTTCAAAAGTATTTGCCTCTTGTCCTTCTACCCAGATAACATCTTTAGGTTACACATTCTTTTCTTGAGGCTGCCATAGGTGTTATTCCCCTGACTTAGAAGTCAGTCTAGCATTGACTGCTTCTATGGAGAAGTCATAGGCCAGCACACCCTTTTTCCTTTTAGAGATGACTCTTTGGAGCATTTTGGTGGCTCAGTCAATTAGGCATCCAACTTTGGCTCATGTCATGATCTCATGGCCTGTGGGTTTGAGCCCCATGTCGGGCTCTGTGGTGATAGCTCAGAATCGGGAGCCTTCTTCAGATTCTGTGTCTCCCTCTCTTGCTCTGCCCCTCTCCTGCTTGTGCTCTATCTATCTCTCAAGAATAAGTAAACATTAAAAAATTTTTAATTAAAAAAATAATAAATGACTCTTTGCCCAGCTGTCCAAGGAATGTTGTTGCTATTGTGTTGTCTTGAAGTCCAATGACTTTACTAGGATATGTCTCAGTGTTGGCTGTTCTGAGTCCATTTTCCCCAGAATATGGTGTGTCCTTTCTGGTGTGGATACAAATTTCTTTTATTTCAGGTTAATTTTCTCAAATTATGTTAAGTATTTTGATAACAATGCTTTGTTCTTCAGCAACCCCAATTATACATATGTGGACTCTCCTTTGCCTACCTTCTCCATGTCTTCCTTTTTATCCTTAAACTCTTTCTTCACCTTTACTCATTTGTCTTCCTTCCTTCCTTCCTTCCTTCCTTCCTTCCTCTGCCTCCACCTTCCTTTTCTATCCCACTGTGTTTTTAGCAGTGTCCAGTCTCCCTGGTGCTTCTTCCAATTCCCCTTTTCTTTCTGTGGAGTTTGATTTCCTTTGATTCTAATTTCCTTCAACCTTTTTCCTAAGCTCTGCCAGATCCCATTTCACCTTCCCCTCTCTTGCCTCTTGCTCTCTTCTCTGACTCTTACATTACTGATTTGTGTTCTTCCTTCATAGAATCAGTTGTTTCACCAAGCTTCTGAGATTTTTTGGCAAAAACTTTGGTCATACTTTTCATCCACCCTGTGGCAGTATCTTCTGGTGCTTATCTGCGACTTGTTTCATTGTTTTCCTCGCCTCCGTTAATCCTCTGATTGTTTCTTTTTGACTTTTCATCTCTGCAATATGGGTATTTCCTCAAGTAGGTACTTGTAAAAGTTCACATTGGGGAAGGGCCAAAACCAACTGGAACATTCTTTATGTTGCAGAGTTTTGTGTGTAAGTTCGTTTTCTTGAGTCAGTGGGGTTTAGCACCTATGAAGTTTTTCCAAAGCGACGTTACTTTTCTCCCCCTCTGGCAGGGATAAACTGCTTTGTACAAGTATAACTTGTCTCTGTGATTTCTCTCGTAGCCTCATTTTTTTCTTCTTCTGGAATAAAACCAAGTATAAGGGTGCTCCTCCTGCCAGCATATACACTCACTTTTTGCTGTTTCATATAAGATAATAGGTTTTCCATCTCAGGGTAAACCTCCACCTTTCAAAAGTGTGGGTTTACTTTTTCTTTTTCCAAGATCTGTGCTGCAGTATCCTCTTTCTTAATGTATTCCTAAATAATCTCCACTACCCTTCCACTTATTTTGTAGTTTGAGGTTCTAGCTATTTCTTAGTTTTGTTAGAAATGGAGTATATCTTTTTCCTCTTCATTTTCCTTCTTGCTTTTGAATAATTTACAGACATACACCCAAAGTCTCTTCCATCCTTTCAAAATTACTCTTATTTGTATATAACTTTTAAGGCCCACAGTATATTAAAACATGTATAACATACGAATGTATTAGGTTGCATGCTTCCTGCACATTTTTACTGATGAGATAACTGACCAACAAAGCTTAGAGAATACTGAAGTCAAGAAAATCCTGTGTGTAACAAATGCTATTATAAAGGTAGATATGTATAGCTGTTGGTCCAGAGAAGTAACATTTTCCTCTTCTGTAAGTCTGCATAAATATCACACACTATGTGGGCAGTATGTGTTGAGGACTAATATCTCCTAGAAACATAATAATGGTAACACACTGGTGATAGATGTACAGTTAGATAGTATAATATTTTGTAAAGCATTTTCACATACATTGTTTCATTGGATCCTCCAAATAACACACTGGATGTGATATTATTATTGCCCATTTATAAATTTGGAACCTGAAGCCCATGGGGTTTAAGTGACTGGTTTAAGGTCACATAGCAGAATGTCAAACCCTGGTCACTGGAATACTTAACTACAGCCTGAGATTTAGGGAGTGATAATGTCCCCTTGGTAGGATATGGACCCATGTTAAAAACAAGTCCCATCGGGGGCACCTGGGTGGCTCAGTAGGTCAAGCGTCCAACTTCATCCCAGGTCATGATCCCGTGGTCTGTGGGTTCGAGCCCTCCATCAAGCTCGGTGCGGACAGCTCAGAGCCTGGAGCCTGCTTTGGATTCTGCACCTCCTTCTCTCTCTGCCCCTCCTCCATTCGCACTCTGTCTCTCCCTCTCTCAAAAGTAAATAAACATTAAAAAATAAAAATGTCCATTAAAAAAAACCAAGTCCTGTTGTTTAATAAGCTGCCATGTCACAAAACTCTCCTAATCAAAATACGTTAATCCTGAATTCCTTTTTATTTAATGAGGTAAAAGTAGATGAAGATGTCAGTTTCTTCAGGTGCTTGAGGGAATCATTCCAAAATCTGTTAGATTGGCTCCGTAACACAAAAAGAAGAGGAGCTATATTCAATCTTCAGTTTATTGGATCATTGCACCCATTCAAGGCAGGTAACTGAAACCAAAAAGGATTTCAGACCGAGAGCTGGAGAACAGTGGAATACTCTTTGTAAACTTACACATTTTATTTTCAACTTATTCAGGTTTCAGATGACCAGGGACTTGGTATCAGGTCTATTACTATTTGAGAGTATATCAAATAATCATCAGTTAAAATGTCGTAATAGCTTCATTCTTTGGAAATAAACTGCCTCTTCCATAATTTATTCTGATGCTTTATAGCCAGATGAATGCAATCAAATAATTGAAACTTTTATCACTTCTAAATGTAGCTTAGGCATAGCCAAGTGTATGGTATTTTATTGATTTATTAGTGTAGTCAGTGTGTGTGTGTGTGTGTAGATTAGCAATGCTCAAAGATCTCAAAAGATGTATCAACAATGTTTTGAGTTTGTCATCATCTGCCAACCACAACCAATTTTTTTTCACAGATTTATGAGCTCATAACTATTTGATAAGATTGTTTTTAACATAATGAAAAAAACTCATGTCACAGATAGCTGAGAGATTTTTCCCATAGACATTTAAAAAATAATACTGAAAGTTGGGGAATGGTAAAATTTAGTCTTTGAAAGAACTGGCAGTTCCTCCTTGACAAATACTCTTGTCTAGAAGTGTTCACATTTTACTGTTAAAACATGAGTTGCGAAGCTACAAAAAGAAAGGAAGGAATAAAGGAAGGAAGGTAGGGAAGAACGGAGGAAAGGAATCATATTTCACTCAAAAGTATATATTTATGTATTTAGAATTTCATGTGAATCTGTAAGTTGAGAAGAGGCGCTTTTTTATATGAAATCATCATACTGCTTTCTGCACCTAATTCTATAGGCCTTAAAAATGCCTAATTAAAACCTAACTGTATTTTGTAGTTAATTCAGTTGACAGTTAACCCTAGGGAGTATTTTGACAGTTAATTATATACATTGACAATTTTTATATGGTGGATATAAATTTATAGTGATACAGCTATAAAATCCCACCCCAGCAACCAAATTTTTGTTCATACAAAGGTCCAGATTAATCTTAATCAGTAGTAAGAAATGTAATTGAGCTAGTTTGATAAGTAATTATTTCCATAGTGCTTCAAAGAGCTTGTCACTTTTATGAATTGTTTTTCTGCTGCAGTGCAATCTGCAAAAGGATGTATATTTCTAAGGAGTACACATTGGTGAATGAATAAGATCTCTCCCTTTTTTGTACACACACACATACACGATTTGAAGTTAAATTTGTACTCTCTTGCAAATGTTACTCCATTGCAGACGCTTAATAAACAACTACTCTGAGCCCAAGAACTTGCTACATTAAAAGTCTGATCGAAACTCATACCAAAAGAATTTACAGCCTAATTGGGAGACAACGCTTTGAAGATACAAACTAATCAGCGAAGTAAGAACTGAGTCAGGAACTAAAATACTAGGGCTTTGGGGCAGAGCATCTGAGTTCTTACAGTCCAAGGAGGAAATGGGTCTGTGGGGTTAGAGGAAGTAGATGCGTGAGTGGTGGCCCTGTGGTGTGCTGAGACTTGCAGTGGCTTTTGGTGTCTGGTGGAAGCCAAGGAAGGATTACATTAGAGACGGGGAGATGACTTCAGAGGTGTCTCCCACCCAGGACCTGAACTGAAGGAGTTGTAGGGGAGGTGAAGGTTAGCAGATCACCATGATGCTGCATATTCAGAGACGAAGGAATTAAAAAAAAAAACCAAAACTGGTTTTGAGTGGGGTGCCTGGGTGACTCAGTTGGTTAAGCTTCTGCCTCTTGGTTTCAGCTCAGGTCATGATCTCCCAGTTCAGTGGGGTTTGAGGCTGGCATCGGGCTCTGCACTGACAATGTGGAGCCTGCTTGGGATTCTCTCTCTCTGCCCCTCCCTCACTCGTGGTGTCTCTGTCTCTCTCAAAATAAATAAAAACTTTAAACTGGTGTTGAACAATTGTATTTGGAAGGCACCATCAGAGATTCTAAGTGGTTGCTTTCTTCAAAGTCATAGAAAGTTACTCTCGGCCACCACCTACTCTGTAGGGTCTGTGGTCGCCAAGCCAAATTGACAAATATTTATGGAGCGAGACTCTGTGCTCAGCCCTGGGAAGATTCCATTTCTGTGCCACACACACTGTACCCTTGCCATGTGGAATGGAGATCAGAAGCTCCCTGCACCAGTAAGCACCCTGCGATATGCAAAGCAGTCATTTTTTGCAGACAGTGTGGGAGAGCAGAAAAAAATTACTGTGTTTTCCATTACCCGCTGGATTCCCATCCATCCACCCCTTACCAGTGAATTAAGTGTAAATAAATAAATACAACCAAGTTCACTGGTAACCTTTAGTGCCTTCCATTAATCAGAGTAATAAGGGTCTTTTCTGGGGTCTTCACTGATGCTGTAGAAAGAAAAATGGTGACATGAGGTCAGTTTAACCCCAGCCCTGTGACACTTTGTCAATACCGTATTGGCAATTCAGTTACGGTGAAAAATAAGGGCATTATTTAGTTGTTAGGAGTTAGTAAATAGATTATTTATTATGTTGTCTGTCATCAATCAGAACCCCAAGCCAACAAGATACCAGCTGCCTGAATAATTTTCCTGCAAAGGCCTGAAACAGTCGGCTTGGGCTCCCTCCCTCTCTTTTCCCTCTCCCATTCCCTCCCTCCCTCTCTCCCTCTGAGTGTGTGTGTGTGTGTGTGTGTGTGTTAGAAAATGTTATAATATTTGAGGTTGATGAATGTGGGAATTTATTAACAGGAAATGAAAACTGACAGGTATTTAACTTTTAATGTGAAATAATCTACTATAACATAAAAAACTCAAAATAATACTAACTGTTTTAATTGTCCATGGTAATTAAACTGTCACTGTGGTAATTAAAAAGATAGGTGGATACTAAGTTATTGACACAAGCTCTTCAAATAAAGTGGGTTAATTTTAAAACTAAATTTAACTTAAATTGAATGATTGCCTGGGTCTCTCTTACTGTGTGTGTGTGTGTGTGTGTGTGTGTGTGTGTGTGTGTGTGTGTGTGTCAGCATCAAAATCTGTTTTTATCAGGGTTTACCAGGAATAAACCCCAAGTAACTGAGTCAGCATGTATTAAAATGCCTACTAATAAAAATTCCTGGTAATAAAGTCTCACTTTTTCTGAAAAGATTATTTATCTAGTGAGAGAACTACAGGTTAGCTCTTTGGGAAATAGGTGTATATATGTGTGTGTTCAGCTCATGTCACATATTTAAGTAAATTCTAGATGAATTCAAGTGAAAAATTTTTAATTAAACAGTTGTAAAGATATTTCTATATGAGGGGCACCTGGGTGGCTCAGTCAGTTAAGTGTCCAACTTCGGCTCAGGTCATGATTTCACGGTTTGCGGGTTGGAGCCCCGCATAGGGCTCTGTGGTGACAGCTCAGAGCCTGGAGCCTGCTTCGGATTCAGTCTCCCTCTCTCTCTGCCCCACCCCCGCTTGCACTCTGTCTCTCTCCTTCTCTCAAAAATGAATAAACATTTAAAGAAATTTTATATATCAAATCTCTTGAAGAAAACAAATATGTCTGTACCTGAAATTCCATAAAAATCCTATAATCTTACATTCTCAGTCTCTCCTTGTCTGGTTTTGGTACAAAGATATATAAGCTTTGGGTGGCTCAATTGGTTAAGCACCCACCTTTGGCTTGGGTCATGATCTCGCGGTTTGTAAGTTCAAGCCCCTCACTGGGCTCTGTGCTGACAGCGTGAAGCCTGGAGCCTGCTTTGGACTCTGTGTTTCCTTCTCTTTCTACCCCTTCCCTGCTCATGCTCTGTCTCTCTCTCTTCTCTGTTTCTCAACAATAAATAAACATTAAAAAAGAAAGAGCAGTTTCTCTATTCTTCTCAGAAAAATAAGTCTTATGTTGGGAAGTATTTCCTCTTTCTGTATTTCTAGAACAGTTGGTTGAATATTGGTTTGGTCTATTAGAACTCAACTAGTGTTTTCTTTATGGGAAGATTTTTAATGATTGTTTTCATTTCTTTTATTATTAAGGGACAATTGAAGCTATTTCTTCCTGAATCAGTTTTTCTAAGTTGTATTTTTCTGGGAGTTTGTCCATTATGTCTAGTTGTTTAATTCAACTGGCATAAAATTATTTGTAGTATTCCTTAATTATATTTAAAATTTCACCTGTATATATTGTTATCTTTCCCTTTTCTTCCGTATAGTGATTATTTCTATTTTCTTTTCTTGATCAGTGTTACCGAAAATGTCTTTGATTTGTTTTTTAAGAGAGCAACTTTTGGTTCTTTTATGCTATCATTTGGTTTTTTCATTGGTTACTGCTTTGACCTTTGCTATGTCCTTCTATTTACATTTTTTGGTTTATTCTGTTCTACCTTTTAAACCTTTTTAATTAGACATCATTTGTTAAATTCTTTTCCACCACAGTCACTTAAATGTATAAAATACCTCTTTCACTGTATCCTAGTGAAAGTTTTGACATGTATAATTTTCACAGTGCATGTAATAAACACTTTTTTTAAAAGCCACCAACCTGACCACTTCAGACCCCTTGAAAATGTAGGCAAGTCTTCCCCTGACGTGTTTGGCGGCTTGGGAAAGAGTAAAACTGGGATGTCTGTATTTCCATATCTAAATGCGTAAAAGCTATAAATCAAGTCTACACACTATACATAAACCATGTTCTATCCCCCTACTTTGAAAAATAGACATCCACCCAACAAAGAAGAAGATTTTGTGTAAAATTACGGTTTTTATGTCACTTAAAGTTGGCAAAATTGTAATAACAACTGAAGGTAATTATTTTTTAAATGTTTATTTTGAGAGAGAAAGAGGGTGAGAGAGCGCATGCAAGTGGGGGAGGGAAAGAAGGAAAGGGAGAGAGAGAATCCCAAGCAGGCTCCATGACCAGCACGGAGCCTGGGGTCGATCTCATGACTGTGAGGTCATGACCTGAGCTGAAATCCAGAGTCAGACACCCAGTCGACTGAGCCCCCCAGGCGCCCCTGAAGTTAACTATCATTGCATCTCTCCAGGTGTTCATTTGATAAGGTAGTGAATGTTGACTGAGGAATGAAATAAAAACCACCATAATTCGTAACTGATTATATACTTATTTGATTAGATTTACTTTTTTGCCTTCATTTCCGAAAAGTCACTTATTCTTTTTTTTTCTTTTCAACGTTTATTTATTTTTGGGACAGAGAGAGACAGAGCATGAATGGGGGAGGGGCAGAGAGAGAGGGAGACACAGAATCGGAAACAGGCTCCAGGCTCTGAGCCATCAGCCCAGAGCCTGACGCGAGATCGTGACCTGGCTGAAGTCGGACGCTTAACTGACTGTGCCACCCAGGCGCCCCAAGTCACTTATTCTTTTAAATTTCTTGATCAGTTTATTTTTTTAAGTTTTTATTTAAATTCTAGTTAAGTAGCCTGCAGTGCAGTAGTAGTTTCTGGTGCACAGTATAGTGATTCAGCACTTCCATAAATCACCCAGAGCTCATCACAGGTGTTCTCCTTAATCTCCATCACCTATTTCACCCATCCCCCTACCTACCTCCGCTCTGATAACCATCAGGTTATTCTGTATGGTTAAGAGTCTGTTTCTTGGTTTGTCTCTCTCTATCCCTGTCTGTTTTTTCCCCATTGCTCATTTGCTTTGTTTCTTAAATTCCACATGAGTGAAATCATTTGAAATTTGTCTTTCAGAAAAATCACTTATTATATTATAATCAAGACACTTACATAATTTGTTTTCCACTAACATTAATGATCTAAAAAATTTAAAAGTAAGGGTTCCTGGGTGCCTCAGTCGGTTGAGCATCTGACCCTTGATCTCGGGGTTGGTGAGATGGAGCCCCATGTTGGGATTCTCTTTTTCTCTGCCCCTCCCCTGCTCTCTCTGTCCCTCAAAATAAATTTTAAAACTTTAATAAATAAGTAAATAAATAGGTTGCAGTTGCACTCAAAGTATACATGTAAATATTTGCCCACCAAAATATACAGTTCAGAAATATTTCAGGAAACTGAAACTTTATAGTGTAAATTTTAGAATTTTTAGTTATTGTTATATATGTGTGTAAGATCATTTGAAACCTAGTCCTTGATGTCTCTCTAGTTTTTAATACAACGAGTCAGTAGGTATCACACATTGCATGTGCTGTATTAAGCCTCCAAATCTGTGAATGAAAGAGTAATACGACTTGTTTAATACTGGAAATTTTTCTGTACCGTCATGTGCAGTTGTTGCAAATACTGTGTTAATTTGTGAGTCCCTCTACAACCACACACTGGACACAAAGACAAAAAATGGACACTTGAGACTACGGAGCAATATTTATTGTGTGAGGACCTTTTGCACTCACTCAAAAGGAAAGGATTTAACAAGCAGATTAACTTACTTTTTCTTTTACCTAAAGTCTTCTGTCCCCTCGAATCCTCCCTGCCTTCTAAAGCAGTATCCATCTCCAACAACCCAAACCTCACCACAGTTAGACTTTATCACCCTTTGTTTAGATGCTATCCTGAACAAGTCTGGAGCCTTAATGGAGTCAGTCATGAGAGTGGTTGTGTAGCGTATGATGATGCTGTGTCGGCACTTGGTGTGTGTGTTTTATGATGTGAGAACCTTCTCTAACACATGGGCCCACAGGAGGTCCTCTCTTGCCCAGCTCTCAGGGTAGTGCCAGGTCGGCTTTCCCATCCTGGCTGGCCCAAGGCTGCATAACCATCTACAACACAGTTGTGTTCAGGTAACCATCCTCCTTCTTGTTGCTAGCCACTTTGGCCCTATCCTACCCTTTTTCTATTTGAAAAGGAGGGATCTTTAGAGTCTTCCTGTACCTCTTGTAAAACTAGCAATATGTCCAAGAGTGTGTCCTTTCTAGGATACAATTCTAGAACCCCTGTACTGTTCAGTAGCCAGAGGTTTCCTTTGAGTGCCAAGCTGGCCATCATTCCAGAATCGAAGTCTCCCCAGTCCAATATGGTGAGATTTTCTATGCCATCATATCCTCCTATAATGATTGCAAGTTCTTGGAGGCCAGGGCACACACGATGCCTGGCACACTATACACTCTTAATAAATATTTATTGAAATACCATTGCCAAGAAGTCAGAAAAGAAAGGGGCTCCATGGATGGGTTTTATTTGATAAAAGCAAAATTTTCTGTATGTGAAGAAAATTCCCAGTAGCCTTAGGACAATAATTACAGCAAATATTACAGAGAGCTGGCATCTTTAGTTTGAACAGAGTTCACACAAATCGACGAGAGAAAAATGAAAACTGATATGGTAAATGGGCAAAATACCTCAAAGACAATTCTCAAAGGAGAAAATATAGCTAGAATTAAACTGTAATGAACACAATACCTTGGAACCAATTTGGCTCTCAAAAGCCTCAAAGTATTCACTTTATTTGACCTAATAATTCCACTGCTAAACATCTAAGAGAATTGTAAATTTTGGAAGAGAAAGTTTTATTTATCTAACTCAAGCATAGTAGGGCCTTTCTTTTTTCCTCACAAGATGTTCTTTGGCCCCTTTGCTGGGGCTAGAGTGGGAGGAGAGTCAGGACCCAGAATCCAGGCATTCAGAGTCAACAGCAAGGTTACTAGAGCATTCCAGAACACTAGATGTTTACCAACGATTGAGTTTCATGCTGCCTGCTGGCAGTGAGTAACACTGCCTCCCCGTGGCAGCCATCAACACCAGAGGCTGATGGAAGCACAAAAAGAGATTTTCAAATAATCACAGGGCTGGAGTGCAAAGGCTTTCATTCTGACTATATACAAATGGGAAGTTTTGGTCACAATCAGTAGCATTTCAATTCAGAAATAGCTACTCCTGTAGAATGTTATCTCCAAGTGGCCTTGAGTACCTTGGGAATGTGGGGCTTCAATTCAAGTGGAACGGCTTCAAAAGTGTATTAGCAGAAGGATGGGAACATCTCAGTTTACCCAGCCAGCTGCCCAGGCCTCTTTATGGACCAGAAGCTCTCTGCCCAGGTAGCCCCTCGTTGGTGTTAATTAATACAAATGATTTTCCTTGGAACCATGGTGGCACAGAACGTAGAAACTGACAGTGGTCCCTAGCTGTCCATCAAGAAGCACTAATGCGCCTTGTTGCCACCTGCCATTAGGAGAGTTTTTTACCACCACCAGGCTCCTTGTTGTTTCTCTGCAGAATGCACTCAGCTGGATCAGCCTGTAATACACTAACGTGATTTCAACTAAACAACAGAGCAAAATACCAGAGGAGGAGGGTGCTTGGAGCTGAAAAGAAAGGGAATGAAATCACTATCATTACCTCCCTAAACTTCAACAGCTCTGAAAGAGCCCTCTTCCTGACAAGTCCAGATCCCTAATTTCAGACAGTGTAATGGCAGCTAGCTTTGCAGACCAGAAGCAGAAACACTTGTCTGCTGATGAGATCTCTTTCCTCTCCCATTAAATGGTGGAGATGAGCCCCGGATCAGTCCCAGCCCAAGGTTTGAGCCTCTGACCTCATAGTCAGTTCAATCCTTAAGCAGTGGTTTGTAGACTCCATTTAGAATCATAGTGAAAATTCATAGTAACTCTGGACTCACATTCTGGACTATCATTGGAGCACAAGGACCCCAGAAACCCAACCATGGAGCCCCTTAAACCATGAGCTAGTCCTCTCTGCACTCTTGCCCCCCCACTCCCCATTTCTGGGTCTGTAACATGCTCCTTGATGAAGCCTGGGGCTCTTGTCTGCTGACCTAGGAAGCAGCATTTCAACCTTTCCCAGCAGAGTTCTGGGGGGCCCGTGGGGAGAGTATCCTTGTTACTCTGTCTGTAGTCATTCGTGGTAAAGAATCTGCTCTACAGAGACCCTTCCCAGTCTGACTTCCCTCTCTGCGGAGTTATGTATATAGTTCTCTAATGATGTCAAAAAGCCGTTTGGTGCTAAGGAAAAACAAAAACAATTATGGTAAGAAATTAGGAGCAAAATTACATAAGGCTTTTTTTTTAAAAAAAATTGGTATTCTAGCTGCATTTTTCAACTAAGAGTCATAAAATCATTTCCCAAGCCAGAAGTATCATTATCCTCATTTCACAGGTGGAAAACCGGGAATTACAGAGAGGTTAATGGCTGTGTCTAAAAGCACACAGCACGCCCTCGTCAGAAGGAACTGGAATTACAGGTATCGTCAAGGGTTCATACTGTTCTGCGATAACCCAAACTTTATGAACAAGTTTGGCTTGGCCCTAATTGGCATTCAATTTTAAAAAATGTCTTTCATTAAAAAATATAATTTGAGGAACTGGGTAATTGACTCACATTTGATTAAGGCAGAGTCTATTGGATTAACATGATTAATAGATAAAATTATAATCAAACAGAAAGCAGTACAAAAGGTGACTAAGTCATGGATCACATTAAGATACTAAATTTTTAAAAGATGGATATGCTGGGGTTTTTTTTACATTAGTAATATTCATTTCACAGTGGATCTCACACTGTTCAGCTATGGTCGGTAGTGTAATTAGAAGGAAGTTTGTGTTCAGGATTAAAAGAAGAAGTACTTGGGAGGTGTTTTGATTTCACAGTAAGGAAAACCCCAGCTGCCCTCTTTCTGACTCTCCCCAAATCATGTGGTACAGTAGCCATTTCTCAAACTGATAGTGAAGTAGGCCACCCCAGTGGTTATCTCTGGTGAGAACTAAATATAGTTCATGCCACATCAAACTCCAAAGCCCCTTTTAGGAACTTTAACATTCACCAGCCTATACTGGGATAACATATTCTACGGGGGTTTTTTTTCTATAAATGCAAAATTATTTCCCATAGAAGCTAAGTTCATTGATATGAAATATTCTAGCATTAGCCACTTCCAGGTGGCCAGGTGAGGAAGTCAAATAAAAACCAGACTGCTCGGGCATTTTATGTCCATCTTAATTTTTTTTTTTTTTTGCCCCAGAAATGCAAATTGCTGTGGTATAAGTGGAAGTGAATGTGAATATAACATTCTTTTCACCACCAAGAATTTGTCTGTTTCAGACGGACTGGGTGGTGGCAGGCTCCTTCCCAACACTTCCACGTCTGCCTCAGCTGGGAGGGTGGAAGGAACGGGGAGAAATTTCAGCCATTCCATAATCTTCATCGGTGTCTCAAAAGCCAAGTCATATAACATACAATATCAAGAAAAAGTGGCCTCTGAGGCAAGCACAGCTCCAGAGCAGTCTCCTGGCCGCCACCCCACTGGCTTCCGGATTTTCCTGGAGAAAAAAATCTGGGAGCACCACCACTGGACCTGTTCTTACCATGGTGTTACTTCTAGGAAGCATGTGCTGGTCAGGCAAATGTCTAAGAATACGGGACCGAAAGGGGGCAGTTGAACAATCCAAAGTCGGCTTTCTTTGCTTCCAAGAATGACAAAACGTTTAAGGATCAAATCACATTTTCTGTTGATGAGGATTTGGAGAAACAAGTAATCTCATATACAACTTGTCAGAGTATATAACAGAAGTAAGTTTGCTAGCACCTGTAAAGTATTAGTATCCCCTTTGACCAAGTCATTCCATAGACACCTGTGCACAGTGATATGGATTCAGGGCTGTTTACTATAGCATTTTTTGCATAGCAAAATATTGGAAACAACCTAATCATTTATAGGTAGGAAAATGGTTAAATAAATGACGGTTTAGTTATACTTCGAATACATCTCTTTTTTAACAAATAGATTAAACCATAATGTCAAGGAAAGATTTTCATGATGTATGCTTGTAATGTTTATTTATTTTTGCGGGAGAGAAAGAGACAGACAGAGTGTGAGTGGGGGAAGGGCAGAGAGAATGGGAGACAAAGAATCCAAAGCAGGCTCCAGGTTCTGAGCTTTCAGCACAGAGCCCAATGCAGGGCTCAAACTCACACCGTGAGATCATGACTTGGGTTGAAATCAAGAACCGGATGTTTAACTGAGCCACCTGGGCACCGCCCCCCCCCAACTCCCATGACATATTTCTAAGTGAAAAAAGCAAGTGGTAGAAATGTATACTCATATAATATGATCCTATTTACGTGTTTTTAAACAGTTGGTGTATATTCCATGGTTTTAAATGGATAGAAAATGATCAGAATGGACACATCTCCAACTGTTAACAGGTGCCCTCTGGAGAGAAGAAATGAGCTAGGAGAGGGAGAGAAGTGAGGGGATGGAGGAGGTATTTCATTTTCCACTCAATATACTTCAGTAATCTATTCTGATAAGTACATGGTGTTTTATCATTAACAAAAAAAACGCTTGTCATTGGCATCTCCTCACGAGGCACTAGGTAGCTTTCCACCACAGTTACCGCTCTGCAGTTCCCTGGCTCACATGCACGGATGATCTGCTTCCTATTTCTGATTGGGTTCTCTGTCAATCTGCCTGAAATACACAGACAAAGAGAGAATTCTGAAAGCAGCTAGATACAAACAGGACTTAACCTAAAAAGGTAGACGCATAAGGGTAATAGCAGACCTGTCCACTGAAACCTGGCAGGCCAGAAGGGAGTGGCAGGAAATATTCAATGTGCTGAATAGGAAAAATAGGCAGCCAAGAATCCTTTATCCGGCGAGGCTGTCATTCAGGACAGAAGGAGAGAGAAAAGTTTCCCCAGACCAACAAAAACTGAAGGAGGTCATGACCCCTAAATCAGCCCTGCAAGAGATCCTAAGGGGGACTCTGCGAGTGGAATATTGCAAAGACTACAAAGGACCGGAGACATCACCACAAGCATGAAACCTACAGATGACACAGTAACACTAAATCCATATATTTCACTGATAATGCTGAACGTAAATGGACTAGATGCTCTGTCAAATTGCCTGCATTGTCTCAATATGTGTATTCTGTCAAGGCACATGCTGTCTGATTGAACACAGGTGTCCTTTTGACGGTCTTCCAACTTGTATCAATTCTGCCTACACCACAGGGGGTGGTACTTATCTCTAAGGACCATAACCCCAAGGATGGTGGCATAGTCAATGGAGAGGTTGTGCAGTATGCAGACTGCTTCTCTGAGGCCAGACTTTTACTTTTTTTATATATATTTTTTATTTTTTAGAGAGAACGAGCACAAGCAGGGAAGAGGGGCAGAGAGAGAGAGAGAGAGAGAGAGGACATTAAGCAGGCTCCATGCTCAGTGAAGAGGCTGATGTGGGGCTCATTCCCTTGGGTCATGACCTGAGCCTAAAGAGTGGGATGCTCAACCAACTAAACCACCCAGGCGCCCCTCTGAGGGCCAGACTTTTAGAGATACATGTATTAATTTAAATAGAAGATGTCTTGCAAGACATACGAGCAGAACCTGGTCAGGCTGAATGGTAAGATGTGGGAAAAACGTAGGGAGAATGTTGTCCATGTTTTTACTCTGGAGTCCAGAATCGTAGATTATATCATAGAGTCTTTGGGATTATTTTCAGACACTGCCTTAAATCCTCTCCGGAACCATGGTAGGGACATATACAAACAAATAAATAAACAAATAGCACTTATTGAATACTTATTATGTGCCAAGTAATGTTCTGAGTGTTTTTCACACAACGTTTTCCTTTAAGCCACCCAAAAACATATTCATTAGAAATCGTGTCTGCAGTGATTTATCATATACTTTCCAGATAGGAGCCATGTGGGCCTTTTCATTAAGCTTCTGCAACAGGCGAGACAAAGGGAAGTAGCAGGAGAGAAAGAATAACCCTCTAAGAACCTCTAAAATCAGGTGGAGGATGTGCTTACAAACGCTCAGGACACTCCAGCTTGAGAGTCAAGCCTTGATGTTCTTAACCGCCAAAAATACTAAAGAAATAGCTTTGTTTCTACTTTCTTTCAGGTGGCTTTTTCTGTCCAGGCTGTAATTGGAAGACCTCACTGAAGGGATAACTGGTCGAACAGGGCAAATAAAGAACAAAACGTTCACTTTTCTCTCTCTCTCTCTTTCTCTCTCTTTTTTTGCTTGTAGACCAGGTCCTCATGGGTACTGTTTTCTACAATTGCCTTAAAAGCCTGGAAGAATAAAAACAAAAATTTCTAACATCTTTCAATTGCATAATTAGGTTTCACTGCTATAGGAAGCCCATCTTCATTTGTGACACAGTCAAGTCTAAAATGCATTCCAGGTGTCTGACCTTGCCCACGGAGCATGTCAGAAGGTTGGGGCTCCGGGGTGCTTGGGTGGCTCAGTCAGTTAAGTGTCCAACTTTGGTTCAGGTCATGATCTCACAGTTCATGAGTTCGAACCCCACGTCGGGCTCTGTGCTGACAGCTCAGAGCCTGGAGCCTGCTTCGAAACCTGTGTGTCCGTCTTTCTCTGCCCCTCCCCCACTCACGCTCTGTCTGTCTCTGTCTCTGTCTCTCTCTCTCAAAAATAAATAAACATTTAAAAATTTAAAAAAAAAAAGGTTGGGGCTCTGATTTAGTCAAGGGTTCTGAGACCATGAGCTGGTAGTGGGTGAGAAGTGTACTTCTGAGAGACAATGTCCAAATGTAAGTGTCATTCATGTACCAAACACATAGTGCAAACAAAGTATGGGTCTAAAGGAGGTGGGTGGAAAGGCATCAAGAGACACTCAGAACCAGCCCAAGAGACTTAAGAGCAGTTCATCTCCCCTCTAGAGAGATTCAGATTCATATGTTTCTGAAGATGGGTGCTGAGGGCTTGTTGTAGAGCCTGTTGGGTGGGATGGAAGCTGTTAGAAGCACTAACAACTGTTTCACCTGTGGGGAACCAGGTCTCACTATGCACCGGGAAGGAACTCCATAAATACTTAGGCAAATGGTTTAACTTTTGTTCAAGAAAAATGACCTCTCTTAAATGGTTATTGAAGCAATTTGCAGCTGACTGTTTCAGATACAAGCTGTCAGGAAAGCTAGACGTCAGACTGCTTCTGTTGTCATTTAGGCTGAGAGAGAGTTTACCTTGCCTGTCATGCATGCGCACGTGCGCGCGCGCACACACACGCACGCACACACACACACACACACACACACACACACACACAAGCATATTTTTCTAATAAAGACCACACAGTAGGAAAACAGGAAAGGAATCGGGATGGTCCCAAAACACCCAGTTCCCTCTGTTTGTTCACTGAATTCACTGGACAAAAATAGCAACATCGTATTTGCTACTAATCCAGATAGAAAATTAATTTCAACCCAACAGTTTACAGTGCTTGGCACTGTAGTGTGGACAGCAGGAATGCATAAGTTGTCTTTAATGTTGGGAGATTCACAGTCTTGTGTGAAACATGACATCTAGACATATCAATCAGGTAACTTCTCAAGACAGGAATAAACTTTGCTAAATACCAAATTACTTTGCCATAACTTATATTTCCATTGTTCCCTCAAGCAGCCAATTTCATGGCCTAAGAGATGTCAGAGGTCTTAACTGCTACTCTTTGGAAGAGTTTGGCACACAGTATCAAGCCCTTATTGATTCAATTGATACGGTTCTAGACCACCAGGGCCCATTAGGGCAGACATGGAGGAAGGAGTAGAATAGATAAAAAGGTTTATGTAAATGCAAGGATCTTCACAGCATAAGGAGAAGCCTGATGTGAGAAGCTGGTTACAAGAAAGAGATTTATTCCGCAAAAGTGCTTATCTTCATTTAATGTTGACTACCCAGGAGGTATGGTCGTCCTCACATCTGCTCTAGAGTGTAAAAGGAAAGACATTTCTATTTATTAGGTTTGAGAAGATTTTAAGGGGCTGGGCAGGTTGGTTATTGTTTTAAAGGAATGAAGTCAAGTGTAGACAACTTTAAAACATCGCTGCTACATCCATGCGTCTAATTGAGACACTTGTAGGTCGTCAGGCTCTAGAGTATAACAATTTGTCAGCATAGGACACAGAGTGGACCAATTTAATAATTGCTGCAGGGGTTAGAATTTCTACAGCCTTTGATCAGATTTTTTTTTTAGGTCAGTAACATTTAGAGGTAGATAAAAATATCAAGTAATTGGTAAGAAACTAGATGGTTTGTGGCTAATTTGCAAAAGGAGAGATTACGTTATTTGAATTTTACCCACTTAATGAAAAAGTCTTGAGATTTTTAGGAAGAGCACATTAATGTTGATAACCTGGTGTGCAGCCCAGTCTCCAGTGGGCAAACATCTGCCATCTTTCCTGACACTCCCTCTTGCTTGCTCACTGGGGCCTCTACATCCGCTATGACTTTTGTGTCCTACCTGATAATAAGATTATGTGTGACACCATTGCTCCTTTACTAGCTCCTTTTACGAAAATGGAAAATGAAGCCATCTTTTCTTTCTTTAGAATGGGGCAGGATAAAGAAAATTGAAGTCTAAGGGAGCCTGGGTGGCTCCGTTGGTCGAGCATCCAACTCTTGGTTTTAACTCAGGTTGGGATCGAGCCCGGTGTTGGACTCCATGCTGAGCACGGAGCCCACTTGAGATTCTCTCCCTCTCTTCCTCTGCCCCTTTCCCCTGCTCTCACACACGCTCACTCTCTCTCGGAAGGAAGGAAGGAAGGAAGGAAGGAAGGAAGGAAGGAAGGAAGAAAAGAAAGAAAGAAAAAGAAAGAAAATTGAGGTCTGATATATAATCACTAAAATGCCTATCTGTTATTTTAAGAGAGTTGCTATGCAAATCTGAGAGGTAGAAGGGAACAGCAAAGGTGTTAGGTGTTATTACTTGAGGGCACTGTTCCCTCTCCAGCCTAGACAGTGTTTCTGGAAGAGCCTTCACAGATCTAGTTAATCTCTTCTGAATGTGTTTCTGGGCCTATGACCTTTAAAAATCAGGCACCAGCCCTGAAGGCAATAGTTCAGCAGAAGGGCAGCCACACCGTGGTGGCCTACCTTGAGTTTGTGCTTCTCCAGAAGCATTCAGACTTGTTCCAGTGACCCCCAATTCATCACCAGATAACCTGCTCTCTTCCTGTTGTGTTTAGAAACTGGAGAGGGAGGTATTCCAGCACCAATACTCCAATACTCTTTGGAGCATTTCCTTCCACTTTAAAAAGACTGATTTCTTTTTTGACCTAGTGTATGAGTCTGCTTCAACAACAGACATTTATTTCTCACAGTTCTGGAAACTCCAAGTCCAAGATCAAGATTCAGTTTCTGGTGAAACCTTTTCTTGTCTGTGTTCTTGTCGTGTCATTTCCTCAGCATGCGCTCGGGGAGAGGGAGAGAACGAGATTTCTGCAGTGTTTTCTTGTAAGGACACTAATCCTATCCTAAGAGCCCCCACCTGTGTGACCTCATTTAACCTTAAGTCCTTCCAGAGAGTCCCCATCTCCAAATACAGCCATGCTGGGGGTCAGGACTTCGCAAGCATTCAGTCCATAACACGGAAGGTACCTCTCATTTTGTCTTCTTTTTCCCACTCATCACACATAATCTTGCTGCAGCACAATCTTCAGAACCACCTTTTCACCTGTTTCAGCCATATCATTCTCATCTATGCTCCTTGCTAAAAGTTTGGGTCACTTCAGGGAAGTAGAGTGAAGAAAATGTAAAGTCACTGAGGTAGAATCCTATTAAATTTTAGTGCATTCTCTCTCAGTATTTTTCAGTGCATTACTTTATTTTACTTATAGAATCTATATTTACAGAATGGATTACATAAATTCAATACCAGCTTCTATCTCTTAACATTGTATCCTAAGTATTTCTCCACTGTTGTTAAAAATTATTTGACCACGTGTCTTTTTTTTTTTTTTTTTTTTTACGTTTATTTTTGGGACAGAGAGAGACAGAGCATGAACGGGGGAGGGGCAGAGAGAGAGGGAGACACAGAATCGGAAACAGGCTCCAGGCTCTGAGCCATCAGCCCAGAGCCTGACGCGAGATCGTGACCTGGCTGAAGTCGAACGCTTAACTACTGCGCCACCCAAGGCGCCCCTTGACCACGTGTCTTAACAACTGCCTAATATTTTATGAGAGGACAGTACCAGGATTTATTTAATCAACTCATAGTGTTAAATTAAAAAAAAATCAACTCATAGTGTTGAACATTGGAGTTGTCTCCAGGTTTTCACTATTGTAAATAATATTTTAAGTAACATGGCTTGCAAACATTTGTCTGTGTTTCATATTTATTTTAGGCTGGGTTGCTGGTAGATCAAATAACAGAAATATTTAATGCCCTTATATGTATTGCCAAATTGTTTTACAGAATCTCAACAATGATTATTCATCATTTTAACAAATACTATTTGAAAAATAAATAAAAAATAAAAATACTATTTGAAAATAGAAATAAGCACAGATCAAAGAACTTTATTCAGTCACCTAAAATAGCTATTGTTAAAATTTCAAAAAATAAATAGAATTATATTGTTTTAAATCTTATTTTTTCATTATAGTAGTTTTGATTTTGTTCATGACATTGTTACTCTTACATACTATTTTTTTTAATGTTTATTTATTTTTGAGAGACGCAAACAGAGTGTGAGTGGGGGAGAGGCAGAGAGAGAGGGAGACAGAATCTGAAGCAGGCTCCAGGCTCTGAGCTGTCAGCAAGAGCCCAACACAGGGCTTGAACCCACAAACTGTGAGATCATGACCTGAGCCAAAGTCAGATGCCCAACCTATTGAGCCACCCAGGTGCCCCTCTTCTGTAGTGTTTTTTTTTTTAATTTTTTTTAATGTTTATTTTTGAAAGAGACAGAGACTGAATGCGAGTGGGTTGGAGCAGAGAGAGAGGGAGACACAGAATCCGAAGCAGGCTCCAGGCTCTAAGCTGTCAGCACAGAATCCAACGCGGGGCTTGAACTCATGAACTGTGAGATTATGACCTGAGCCGAAGCCGGACACTCAACCAACTGAGCCACCCAGGCACCCCTCTTCCAGAGTGTTTTAAAGGCTGTCTTGTGTTCTGTTGTGTGCACACATCATAAGTTAACTAGCCAGTTCCCCATTTTCTAATTTTTGTTTATTAGAAATAAGACAGAACTAAACATTCTTAGGTAAGACTTTAAGTACATCCCAGATGCAGAGTTTTGTAGCAAAATGTTAGTGCTTAACAATAAATTGTACTCTCAAAGTTTGTGCTGATACATATTTTCATCAACCATGTAAGAGCAGTACCTTCATTGGTAGGGAGCATAACATGTAATCATTTTACATTTAATAAGTGGAAAATCAGATTTCAGTTAAATGTCTATCTCTATTTAGAAGTAAGGTTGAATATTTTCCATCTGCTTATTGGCCAGTTTTAATTTTTTATTAATTACCTATTAGTGTTCTTTGACCATTTGCTATTGGAAATAACCATCATTCTCTTGTTGGTTTGTAGTATCTTACTATATTTTCAAGCAGCGTTTCTTAAACTATGTTCCACAGAGAATTCATGTTCCATGAAATGATAATAAATGTTCTGCTAAAATTGAAAAAGAAAATTAATACTGGAGATATTGTTTATGAAACAATGTTTTTTTAATTTTAATTAAACAATTATTTTTAGGTGTGTATGTAAGAAAACTATTGAACAAATAAAATAGTGGTTATTATTTGATATCTGTTTTTGGGATATAATCAGTTATACCTGAGAATGTCAGGAAGTGGCACGAGAAAATACCTAGTATATATATATACATCCAGTGTTGTCACTGATCATTCCATGGTCATGAGAACATCATGTATCTTAAAATATCAGTGTATATTTGTGATATATTTAATGTTATATAGCAATTATGGATCAAATTTTAACTCGTTTTGCATCAATTAATTTGCCTTTGAGACTACCTATTCTTTTTCTTTTTAAATTTTTGAAGGTTTTTTTTAAAGTTTATTTCTTTATTTTGAGAGAGACAGAGACAGTGTGAGTGGGGGAGAGTCAGAGAGAGAGAATCCCAAGCAGACTCTGCACTCGTAGACACTGAACTCACACCCACAAAACTGTGAAATCATGACTTGAACTGAAAGCAAGAGTTGAATGCTTAACCAGCCAGTCCACCCAGGTGCCCCAAGAGACTACCTGTTCTTGTGTACTTCTTACTGTCATTTGTCAAAATAGCCTTTGCTGGTCTCATTTATACTTACAGCTAAAGTTTAGAAATAAGATTGTTGAGATTGCCTCCCAAAATTCCCTTAGTTTTTTGGTTTTTTTGGTTTTTTTTTTTTTTTTTTTTTACTGTAATTGCAGTAATTTCATTGATTTATTTGGAAAGAGCTTACCTTTGTACAAAGTGAAACTTTCCCATTCAGGAACCTGAATTTTTTCTCCCAATTTTTCAAGTCTTACACTTTTCTTTTTCTTTTTTTATAACTAGGAGGTTCTCAGCTAATATGGTTGGGCTTTCTTGTACCATCTTGTCTTATTCTTTTGTGTTTCTTTGACATTCCATGTAATAATGGTGTTTTTTCTGTATGCTTGTCTCTGTAACTACATTGTTGAATTTTCTAAAAATTGTTTGAGCCTGTTTCTTTGTCAGTATCAATCATCAAAATATGTTTACTTCTTCCTATAAAATTTGTATAATTTCCCATACTATTACCTCCTTTCTCTCCTTCTGTCTTCTTTTCTTGGTATGAGCAGAGATTTTTATATCCAGGCTGATTATTACTACATTTACATTGTGATGCTTTTGAAGACTGCTTTTTAACATTTGCATTGTCTCTGTTTTTCTACCATTTCTTCTATACTGAGCCTTATCTATTCTTGAGTTCTTTATTTTGATTCACTTATTTACTTTTATTTTTTTATTTTTTGTTCAAGTTTATTTATTTATTTTTGAGAGTGAGAGAGAGTGTAAGCAGGGAAGGGGCAGCGCAAGAGGGAGAGAGAGAATCCCAAGCAGGCTCTGTGCTGTCAGTGTGGAGCCTGATGTGGGGCTCAATCCCATGAACCATGAGGTCATGACCTCAGCGGAAATCAAGAGTCATGCACCTAACTGACTGAGCCACCCAGGCATCCTGACATATTTTTACTTTTAAAAGAAAGATATGTTTTTGGTAGTTTCAACATATCTGCATTTCTGATTATATCTTTCTGAGGCTTCTACACTTGAAATCAGATTTTCAGGTCCCATTCCTTTCTTTTCAACCCTCTGGTAGCTTTTGCTCTATTGTCTTCTCAAATTTAGTGTTGCAGTAAAGAAATTTGACATTTCATTTCACTTTGTAAATAGTTAGAGGAATCCTCCCCCCCCCCCCCCACAATACAATAAAACCTGTCTAGGTGTGAGTTTTCTCACTAATTTGCCAGCCACTCACTTAACCCTTTGGCTCTGAATATTCAAGCCTTTCATCAGCTGGTAGAACTTTTGATTATTACTTCTCTTCTGTCTGCTTGGTGTTCTCCTTCTAGAATTTCTAGTATACATATTTTGAATTTTTGCTGCCTGTCTTCAAAGTTTATCTCTTCTCTTCTCATAAATCTTCTCTAAGTCAGGAGAGAACATCAATAGCGATCAATTTCCTATAATTACCTGTAGTTTGCTTCTTCTGCTTTAGTGCTTGTATTTTTCATCTCTACAACATCTTTTTTGAGCTTCATTTTCTGCACAGTGCTCTATTCATGTCTTCTCTAGCTTTGTACGTTCAAATTCCTCCTGCATCTTGATGAGAACACTTATTTGAAATCTTACACAGTTTTATCTGTTGGTTCAGTAATAAGAGACAATTTGATTGCTGAGATTTGTCCCCTTCTCTTGAATTGCTCTGTCTTTTCAAAGGTTTTCCACAAGATATGTGCTGGTCTGCTTGTATGAGTTCAGATGAGTCTGAAAATTGTTGAGACCCTATTCAAACATTTTAGTCCAAAGAAGTGGAGAAAGGAAAAGTTTAAATGTGCTGTCATTTTCTTATGTGTAGAAGCCAATGGAAAATAATGAACGAGCTATTATAGCAGAAGTAGTTACAGCAGAGAGCATCACCTCTGTGCTTGTGAGTTTTGTTCACATCTTCGTTATGAAAGCCCAGATGACTCCAGGCAGTGTACCAAGTCCAAGATTGTTCTCATAAAGAACAGCTGTAGCAAGTGCCCTATATGAACTTAGCTTATCTAGTCACATCAAATGTAATAATAACGACAAAAGCTAGCATTTTCTAGTGCTTATAATATGCCAGCCACTGCTCTGATCTATCTAAGTATAAATTGAGTGTAAATACTGCAGAAAGATTCTAATTATCTGTGGTCTCCTCTTCTAGGAGGTTTCCCAGAAAAATTGCCGAGAATGAGATTTGATCCTGCAGCCAACCCATGATAGTTAAAGTGACCATATAATTTATCATCTAAACTGAGACACTTTTGAAAGCAAAAAGGGAGATTAATAACCACACAACAAGGACAAACTGGTACTGTCCCAAGTAAGCTGGAATATGTGGTTACTGAAATCATAGCATGCACTTGCTTCCGGATTTTGTTGTTCTCGGATTCAATACGTGCTCAAATTGCCCTCTTAAGCAGGAGGTCCCCAACCACCATTTTTAGTAACTGCTTAATAATCCATGTGTTTACCATTGTTTATTCATTTCCTTATTGATGGGCAATTAGACTGCTTCCAATTTGCATCTATTAAATATAATACTGAAATGAACATCTTTTTGCATAAACTGTATTTTTTATTTAGATTTTTTCCTTTGGATTAAGGGTCTGAATTAAAATTATGTAGTAAGTGCTTTTTTCTTTCTCTTCCTCTATATCTTTCTCTTCCCCCCCCCTTTCCTTTCTCTTTCCTTTTTCTAAAAGTCATTGGAGAAACGGGTTATAATATCTTACTGGTTCCCTCATTAGTTAATAAGTTAACTGAAATCTTTGGCACATATTCACTTGGTATTTGTATCAGAGGCATGACTGTATTTCTTTTTAATTATCCTTTAACAGTTTGGAATTCAGCCACCAGGACTGAATCCTCTGTCCCTGTCAGAGTCAAGTAAACTGCATTGCCACAGAGCTACACCTATTAGGAGGAGCTGGAGGGTACGGGTGAGGGGTGGATTAAGACCCGGCACATCTTTTCTTGGCTTCCAGAGATAAATCTCAAGTGGTAATAGAACTTGAACTTTTCTGCCTCTGTGTTTCTATAGAGTTTCCTCCCTTCTCTCTCCCCACTGATTTTATATTTTCGTTTTGTTTCTGGTTCACACATGAGGAATAAGTTACAGTGGCAGCAATAATTACTGAAATTTGGTTTCCTTGTCTGACTATTTGGTAAAAGAGGTAAATGGATTAATGGACTATAGAGGTCTGTTCTCTAATGGGTGAAAAAATAGAAAATCTAGGTTGTTAGTCTTTTTTGTTTGCTCATTTGTCTATTTTGAGCTCAAACCAATTAGAATTTCATGCTCATCAGGAGAGTGAACAGTTCTTTGATATTTGGACCTGTGAGTTTTTGTGTGGCTATCTTACTATTAACCTTTGAATAAAATTGTAGAACTGAAGACATACACTCTCCACATGTATGTGTGTCTATGTGTCTACAATTCAGAAAGTTTTTTACCTTTCATAAAGTGAATACAAAACGTTTTCCTATCTCTGTAATAATCTAGATTACAAAGTCTCTTGAAGAGAATTTAAGAGAACTCTGTTCTGATTGGCTATTATTATTTATTAGAGATAAATAAGATCCTACAAATCAAATATTCCTAAAATTTCCTGAAAAATAAGTAAATTGAACTCCAAATACATTAAGTCTGCTAAACATAAAAGCTATTACATGGAGCAAAGCATAGTAGGTGGGATGAGGGAAACCCTGGAGGCTGAGAGAGGGACAGTAAAGGTGTCCTGTGGGGATGAAGGGTAGCAGCAGTGACTGGCAATTACTTACACACAAGTGGGTTAGCCAGATAAGTAAATATACTGACAGTAATGTAAGTACAGTTTCCCATTGTCAAAGAAGGGAGTTACTGAAAAGAAGAAAACTACAAGAAACCATGTGGTGTCAGATTCAAATTGAAAGTATCAGTTTGTATTCATGGTTGAATATGTAGATATAAATATCTCTCTCCATATCCTATTTATTTCTAGATATATATAGATATTCATCCTCTAGCTCTGGATGCTGAAGAGGCCTGGGTGTCATGGCTCCCAGTGTCACTGTGCAATGAACACATCTAGCTTCCAGATTTTCGTTTCTAAATATGATTCTCTGCTAAAGGGACCCAGGGAGTCTTGGAAAAATAGAAGATTCCTGTGCTGGTGCAGGCAAAGTATGATGAGCGTAAAACATCCTGTACCAGAAAGAGAAAAAGTCCTCAGAGAATAATAGGGACATGTCAAAACAATATAAAAACCAACTTGAAGGAGTTCCCACTAGCTAAATCTTGGACAACTTGAGCAGTAAAACAAATAATGAGGTAACAGATGAAAACCCATTGAATAAAAGAGGAATAAATACATACTAATCTAAACAAACACATGATATAAATAAATAAATAGTGAGGTAAAGGATGTTTATATCATTTCCAAGTAACTTCTTACCTAACAGATATTAGTTGCAAAGGGAAAAAGAATTTACAGTAGAGAAATTTAGTAAATAACACATCAATGAAGCGATTGCAGGTAATATAACCAGTAATGAGACTAATCAAAATTATGTGCCACCTGAGAGGATTCAATGAGAAGAACACGCCATCACTTCTCTGATATTCTTACCAAAGTCATATAACCTGAATCAAATTATAAAGGAACATCAGACTAACCCAAACTAATAACAAGTCTGTAGTCTTAAAAAGTGGCATGACCATGAAAAACAAGGGCAGAAGGAGGAACTGTTTCTTACTGAAGGAAACTAAAGAGCCACGACAACTGAAAGCAACACGTAATTCCGAATTGGATATTTTTGCTGTAAAGACATTATTGAAACAATGGGCAAAAGTTGAATAGAGTGTGAAGACAAGAGAAGAGGATAGTGATGCATCCATGTTAATTTCCTAATTTTTAGGTTGTATTCTGGTTATGGAGGAGAATGTATTCATTTGTAGGAAATTCACTCTGAAATATTCAAGGATGACAAGGGTATCTTATCAGCAACTTACTCTCAAACGGTACAGGAGAAGTTCTTCGTACTCCAGTTCCAATTTTGGAAAGTTTGATATTGTTTCAAACTAACAGAAAAAAGAAGAAATCTTTTACATGATGAAAAGGTGTGAGCATTTTAATGATTCTTGATACACGTTGCTAAGTTGCTTTTCAAAGGGGTTGTACCTCATCTTATATCTCTGCCATTCCATTTTTTCCTATTAGATTTTTGTCAGGTAAGCGAGGCGCTAACGGCATTCAAAGACCTTATTTTCAGTCCTACCTGTCACACTTTCATAACAGAAGTGCTGATTTTCATGAACTCACTTATTATCTCCATGTGGGAGTAATCACTCATTGTATCATTAGCTGATAATGACTAGAAGAGTTGATTGAGCTGTAAATGACTATGGTTAGTGATTGCAGCTCTAGCTGATTAGATAAATATGCCACATATTTCATTTTGATCATATCAATTTCAGTATCATTTGACTGAAATGTCTTCCTTCAACCTAAAGTTCTCATTAAGGCATGGTAATTTCTCTGAAATATGACTATATGCATGACTTCTATCAGCCAAAACCAATAGTTACAAAAAAGGAAGGTTATTTTACATTTTAGCGACTGCCTAGCTATATGATTTTATGCAACTCCCAAAATCTAAAGATCCTTGTTAGAAAGTGAATAATGTCTTTATTGCATTCAGAGTAGTATACATGTGTGGTAGGGCAGGGAGACCTGGGCTTCATTAATTGAGGACCTTGTCTAGTTTAAGAATCTTGGTGAAGAGATTTGAGGGTTTCCTCCCCAGTTATTCCTACATAGTGGCTCTCTTTGGCACCTAGTGTCAGGCATTATTTAGACTTTGTAGCCAAGTGCTTCACAAACTGCAAAGTGCACACAAACCTCGTTAACTTGTAGATCGGGATAGTGGGTCTGAGGTGGGGCCTGAGGGTCTGCATTTCTAACAAGATCTCAGGAGATACCGATGCTACTGTGCAAACCACACTCACGGCATATGCAGGGGCCTGGCAGACAGCTTGCTCACACCATTTTGTCAAGAACGGACGTCAGCAGTTAGTTGTGTGTGAGGAGTGGCACGGCACACTGGCAGATCTGCTCCTCTCTGGACCATGACAGATGACCACAGCAAGCCATTGTATTGGGCTAAGATTGTGTCCTTCAGAAAACAGACAAAAATTTGACTGTGGTGCCCATGTGGTGCCATGGTCTTTATTGGAATGTGGCCCAGATCTCTCTCTCTCTCTTTTTTTTTCTCTCCTAACATTCCTTGTATGACCCCAGGGAAAACAAGTCCTTGTCACTCCCCGGAAAGGAAGGAGAAAGGGAAGATGATGAGTTCTCATGAGCTGCCTTGGATCCCTCCAGGTGAACAGGAATCTTGTCTGGTCTGGTGAGTCACAGATTCAGATTGACAAGAGGTTTAATTTCAAATTCATTCAGTCATTTCTCTATGTTGAGATAAGGGAAGAGGCCCCTGTACAAGTTTCTGAGTCTTAGTGAGCCTTTTCCACGAATGGCATGAGTTCAGAATTTTTAGGGATGGACTTTGCTCTGTGATAAACAGATATGTTAACATTTCAGAGGCATAATTAGTCAGCATTTTCTACTTCAGGTAGTCTCTTAACCTTGGGAAACGAGGTAATACCATCCCCATCATATTGATCTGGAAATTGAGGCTCTAAGAGGTTAATTAACATGCCAAGTCACCTGTCTAATAAGTGGTAGAAGTGGGATTCGAACTCTGCCTATATGATTTTGAAGTTCAATGCCCTTCTAGTATGCCAGCCTTCCCTAAGAGTATTTATATAAAATAAGTACATTATTCTAGTTTAAATCAGTGGCAAATTGGTATATGCTGGGATTTTATTGCTTGACCAAGATTGTGCAGCTATTAATTGAAGAAATGGAACTATTGAAATTGAACTATTAATTGAAGAAAGAATTCAAACCCAGGTCTAATCAACTGCACAGGCTTTGCATGACATCCACTTCCTCTAATGATCCAAGAGCCATGCTGCTAACAGCAGTAACCTGAATATCACATCATATTCTACAGCACGTTAAAATTCTCATATTTTTTGGGTCCCCCAGTATTCTTGAGAGATGAGTAGGGCAGACTTTCCTTGCAGTTCACAAGTTAGGAAACCAACCTGATGAAAGTTAAACCCGAGGACTCACAACCAGGATGTAGTAGCTCTAAAATCTAGGTCTTGGGCAGCAAATTTCATAAGTCCACAGCCTTCACTGTCATCAAAAGACTTCAGTATGTTTCTGGGGCACCTGGGTGGCGCAGTCGGTTAAGCGTCCGACTTCAGCCAGGTCACGATCTCACGGTCCGTGAGTTCGAGCCCCGCGTCGGGCTCTGGGCTGATGGCTCAGAGCCTGGAGCCTGCTTCCGATTCTGTGTCTCCCTCTCTCTCTGCCCCTCCCCCATTCATGCTCTGTCTCTCTCTGTCCCAAAAATAAATAAACGTTGAAAAAAAAAATTTTTTTTTAAAAAGACTTCAGTATGTTTCTGGAGCATTTTTAAATGGATATATCCCCAGCTCTGCACAGAGATTTATTTCCATTTTCAAGCAGTTATTTAGAAGCTAGTCAAGGCTGTGAGCTGGTTTTAGACTCCTAAAATAGTGGTAGCTGTCTTAATAGGAATTTATTGACTACCTACAATGCAAAATACAGTACAATAAAAATAAAAATGATATGGACCTTGCCGTCAAGGAGCTTACAGTATGGTAGATATGCATGGACGCAGGCATAACTGACTTTAATAAGGCAAAAAAATTCATTTGAGTCTATATACAAAGAAGTAACTGCAAAGTGAGGCAAGAATATAAGGAATATAAATATCCCTTCTGACGTAAACAGAGATTTTTCCAAAGACATACAGATGCCTAACAAATACATGAGAAGATGCTCAACATTACTCACCATCAGGGAAATCAAATCAAAACCACAATGAGATACCACCTCACACCTGTCAGAATGGCTAAAATTAACAACACAGGGAACAGCAGATGTGGGCAAGGATATGGAGAAAGGGGAACTCTCTTACACTGTTGGTGGGAATGCTGCACTCTAATGGTACAGCCACTCTGAAAACAGAATGGAGTTTCCTCAAATAGTTAAAAATTGAGGGGCGCCTGGGTGGATCAGTCGGTTGAGTGTCCGACTTTGGCTCATGTCATGATCTCACAGTTCGTGAGCTCGAGCCCTACGTCAGGCTTCTTTGCTGACAGCTTGGAACCTGCTTCTGATTCTGTGTCTCCCTCTCTCTCTGCCCCTCCTCTGCTCATTCTCTCTCTTTCTCTCTCTCTTTCAAAAATAAAAAGAAACATTAAAAAAATTTTAAAAAAATAGAATTACCCTATGACCTAGCAATTGCTCTAGTGGTATTTACTCAAGGGACACAAAAATACTGATTCAAAGGGGCACACACACCCCAATGTTTACAGCGGCATTATCAACAATAGCCAAATCATGAAAAGATTCCAAATGTCCATTGACTGATGAATGGATAAAGAAGATGTGGTGTGTGTACACACACCACGCGTGCGCACACACACACACACACACACACACACACAATGGAATACTACTCAGCCATCAAAAAGAATGAAATCTTGCCATTTGCAACAACGTGGATAGAGCTAGAGTGTATTATGCTAAGCGAAATAAGTCAGTCAGAGAAAGGTAAATACCATATGATTTCATTCATACGTGGAATTTAAGAAACAAAACAGATGAACATAGGGAAAGGGAAAAAAAGAGAGAGGGAAATAAACCATAAGAGACTCTTAACTATGAGAACAAACAGAGGGTTGATGGAGGGAGGTTGGCAGGGGATGGGTTATATGGGTAATCCGAATTAGGGAGGGCACTTGTTGTAATGAGCACTGGGTGTTATCTCTAAGTGATGAATCACTAATTCTACACCTGAAGTCAATTTACCACGTATATTAACTAACTAGAATTTAAATTTTAAAAATTTAAATTAAAAAAATACCCCTTCTGGAAAGAGGAGACCTTTGCTGGTGAATTTTCCATAAAGGACAAGTTCCATTATTTTGGCTTACAGTAATTTGGTTCTTTATTTCTCCATTCTGTGTCCAAGAGCCCACATAAACCAGTTAGAAATCCTTTGGAATAATATCCTTGATAAGTAATTAGTATTACCTCTACTCGGCATAGTCTCCATAGCTCTGTTGGACTGCTCTACTCTATTGTATTTTGAAAAATAAGAAAAAAAACTCTTCCCCAAACATGCTGAATTCTCATCCTGCTCCCAGGCTTTGCATGTACTTTTACCTCTAGAACACTGTTCCCTTCAATTCTTTACCTGGACAACTCTTACTCATTCTTTGGGTCTCAGCTTAGCCTTGTGCACACTGAGAAACTTCTAGTTCTCCAAGTCTGGAGTAAAGCATATCGTAGTCAGTAGGGGTTAGCTTGTGCTGCAATAACAAACATCCTCCAAATCTCAGTGGCTTAAACAAATAAAGGTTTATTTCTGATGCACACTGTATGTCTATTGCACATTAACCGGGGGCTCTGCTCCATATCATCCTCCCTTGGGGTTCCAGCCCAGTGGATCCTCTACCGTCTGGAATACTTACTGCTGGTCATGATGGAGGAAAAAGCCTTTCCACCTAGATGTGACTTGCATTGCTTCCACTCATATTTCATTAGCCAAAATAAGCCATGCCTAACTTTAAAGAAGTGAAGAAATGCAATCCTAGCATGTGTCAGAAAGAAGCCCCAGGATCTCAGTGAGTATCACTAATAGCCAGGACACAAGTCTTCCAGCTTGTTCCCAAAATCCCAGTACTTACCACAATTGCAGTACCTATTACACTACACTGCAATTAGCAGATTATAGTCAGTATGCCCTCACTAGACTCCGAGCTTCTTAAGGACAGGCACTCAACCTTATTCTTATATGCAATCCCTGCCGGTGTGTGACACATACATACATTCACTGCAAAAGCTTGAATGAAGAAGACAGTGTCATCTTTAAAAAAAAAAAATTGCATGTCTGTATCTTTAAATTTATAATTTCAAAACAATTACAATTCAAAATGCTATTTATGTCTTATGTTCCTTAGGAAACATATACATATAGCCTTGAGCTACAATTCTGACTTTGCTTTTGAATGCAAATATTTTAACAAGTATAACACACAGAAGCTTGAACTATCAATTATTCCTAGCAGCGTATGTAAAACATCTTGTTTATCCCAGAGATCCTAAATTAGACT
This sequence comes from Lynx rufus, assembly GCF_022079265.1. Lineage (NCBI taxonomy): Eukaryota > Metazoa > Chordata > Mammalia > Carnivora > Felidae > Lynx > Lynx rufus. Next base: position 16,423,253 of record NW_025814827.1, read on the forward strand.
GAAGAAGAAAAAACCCTACCTTTAAAAATACATCTCTTAGAGTTTGTATTTAACTTGTCTTAGAATCAGAAGTTAGAGCTCTTTAATTTTTAAAAAAGAAAAGTAGTATTTATTTAGTTTTCTTAGTTATGCATGGATTTTGATGAATAAACATGACAAGTAAATGCAAAAGATAAATTATCCATCATGAGTTTCTATGTTTATAGTTAGATATTAATTTTGCTATATACTTCAGGGCTTTAAAAGAGATCTGTTAAATTTCTACCCAAACAAATTGGTTTAGGAAATAACCCACCGATTTGTTGTTGAATTCAACCACAGTGGTAAAATCTTTAAAACATCTGGCTACTAACAAGCAGCTTGAATAAATTAAATGTTTCCAGAAAGCCAGTGTGTATATCAACATAACCATAAGGTGCTTTTGGAGAAAACCCACAATGTGTAAACTTGTAACAAAAACTGCGGCCCACTGAAATGTCACATTTCCTTATCTACAAATTTGTTTTCAGAGGAATCCTATCATTTCTTAACTGCAAGAACTGGGTTTAGCAGTTACTAGATTTAGCATGAAGCGTGTGCTTCCCGAGTGTAGCTTCTTTAATTTTGAAAGCTTTCTCTCACATTAGCCCTAAGGAAAATCTATAGAGTGTTTTATGTTGGTCTAGTATGTTTATATCATTATCACATTTTTGTGTTGACCATTGTCCTTTTCTGAGGTAGATGGCTCTCAGATACTCTCAGCCCCACATAACATGGCTGTTTTCCTACTGCAGTTCCTCCTTCCGCTGGTTTCTTTCTTCTCGGCTCACTTTCCAGTAGTCACATTGTACTAGGGAAATTTTCATTTCTCAGCAACTGGGATTGAGTCCGCTCTCCTCTGGTTTGAGCAAGGACATCCATCTTCTCCAACAAGGCCTTCTATCTGTGGAATGCTTTCCTTTTCCCGATGACAAAAACTCAACTTGGTAACTTGTGGAATATATCTGGATGTCTATTTAGGAGAGAGAGGAGTTTCAGTAAGCAGATGTTTATTTTTAAGGTTGTATCACCTTGCTTCTTAAGTTAAAAACATCTATGGGACTTGATTGATGACATTAAAAAGTAACCAAATTGGACATTCTTCTTTAAGACCCCTGAAGTGTGATATGGATAATATTAGCTCTCCGTGAAAATCTATAGTGTGACTGGAACCAGGTGAAATAGTGAAATAGATGTTGATCTTGCTATTCCTTTCTCAGTATTCCGTCTCTTAACAAATATTTACTGAGCACTTATTATATGTCAGGCCCTATGCTTGTAGTTAGTATTAAAATGGCGAGCCAAACCAAGCCTAGACTGTAATAGGAAAGGTATACTTTAATCAAATAATCATGTCAAGGAATGCATAGTGACAAACTGAGATGAGCACATTGAAGGCTGGTAACCATTCTTTGAAGGTGGGTAATGTCAAAGGTACTTTACTTGGGAGAGAGGAAGAGGTTAGGGGAGCCTTGCCTGAGAAGATAACCCTTGATCTGAGATCTGCTAGATGAAAAGATATGGGTGGGGGCCTTGGAGCAAGAAACAATACAGTTAAAGTACATAGGACAAGTTTAGGTTGGGGACAGGGGCTGAAGGTATAAGATGAAGCTAGAAAGGTAGCAAGGCCCAAACCACACCTTGTAAAACATGCTAACGATTTTGATCCTCATCACAAGGGCAATTGAGAGTCACTGACATATTTTGAAACAAATGATGACCAGATTCATGTTCTGAAAAAATTACCCTGATTTTGTTGTGGAGATTAATAAGAAACCAGAGTGTATAGGGAGAAGGGTGGGAAGTGTGGACAAGAGGTGGTGGTGGCTTAGGTTTAGTATAGCTGCAGTGGCAAAGATGGAAAGTGGGCACATTTAGATAAAACTGAGAAGATATGGTGATGGATGGCTGTAGGGGGGAAGAAAGAGAAAAGGGCCAAGGACCAATTGAAGGTTTCTGGCTTAGCCAGCATTTTCAGACGCTGGCATAAATCACCTAATTAGGCAATATGAGAGGACCCAGTTTGAGTGTGGGACAGAACATGCTGAATTCGAGATGTCTTTGAGATAGCCACGTAAAGGTGCTGAGTAGGTTTGGGGCTCACAGGAGAGGTCACGGCTGGAGATTTAAATTGGAAAGTCACTAGCAATTACCACATTGGAAATGTATGGAGTGAGGTAAGGGGAAAGGACAGAAGAACTAGGAGAGACCAGGAGGAGCTTGTCTATGGTGACTGGGTAGAGACAAATAAGCCTGCATAGGAGACTTGAAATGGGAGAGCCAGAAGCTAGGAGGAAAACCAGGGAAGTATCTCAGCTTTAAGGGGGAAAAGTGTTTTAAGAAGAAGAGAATGATCAATAGCGTCAGTTTCTGCTTAGAGGTCAAGAGAACCTAGACTCAAGCATACACATTGGATTTCACAGCAGAGCAAAGGATGGCAAAGGTTGGAGTATGTTTAAATATCAATGGGAAGGAGCTGCCCGAGAGGGAAGGGCCACATGACTCCCATTGTGACTCTCTCCAGCATCATCCCAGTGACCTAACTGTTCTGGGATTATTCTGCACAGTGTTAGACAATTCAGAGCATCTCCCGAACTGCATTTTGTATGGAATCTGGGAATGGTGATATTGCTGCCTCATGCAGGATTGTTAGGAATATTAAATAATAGGTGAACAGAGGCTCTATCCTATAAAATCAAATTAAGAGGTTACCAATGATGATTTCCCCTCAATTTCTGGTTCAGCCAAAGTTTATCTTTTCTACGTCCTTTTCCTTCGGGTCCCTGCTAGATAATTAACACCCCCAGTTTTCTTATCTGTTTCTGATAATGACTTACTGGGCTACTGCTGACCAGCAGGCAGAAATCATTGTGAACAAGGGGCTTTTTCTATGGTATACCTGAAATCATATCCAGTAGGCAACTGCCTTTTCGACCCACTCAACACTGATGATTAAATAATAGAAAGAATGTCATGTTTCTCCTCTCCACCCCTTCCGCCAAAGCTAGCCACCCAACCTCGTGAGGATTTCAGACAGTTTTTTTTTTTAAAACCAAAGGAATCATTTAGAAAAATAAGGCAAGAATGCCATCTTGGGGTTTCTGCTGACAGCACAGGCTACCTAAGCAGCAGATGGGGAAAAAGTATATTCCTAGAGGTTGTTCAATGCCACTACAGCAATGTACTTTGATCCTTCAGGGCTTTTTCTGGTTGACTAAATTTAACGATTGGACTCCTATAATTAAACAATGTAAAAATTTAAAATCAGACTAATTCATGACCTTTGGGTTTGGGGCTTCCCCTATTTGGCTTCTAGCAAGATCATGCTGAGCTTTTGTCTACCTGTCAGTGGTCTTATCTATTTATGATCTGCTTGACAGGATGACTGAGAGTTTGAGGGCATCATTTGATAGCTTTCTTTCTCACCCATCTTTTCTCCTTCTCGCAGGATATATGAAAAGAAAGTGGTAACAGAATTTTTCAGACTTTTGTTTATTATTTTATTTGGGGAAGCATAGGGCTTATGGCTTATAGAACTAACTCCTAAGGTTCAATACATGTGACTATAAAATAATAGGATTCCTTGTTGAAGATGAACTTTATTCCTTCATAGAACACCTTTATAATCTTGTATTTGCATGATATTGTCCTCATAGTTTTATTTTTTTTAAGTTAGTGGAGAAGGCAATATACTATGGTCAGTATCCTTCATTAATCTTTCTACATCTCACCCTAATTTACTAAAGAGAATTCAATGCGATCAAAGTTGCAAAGAAAATCAAATCATTTGGAAACCAATTTTGTATGCTCCCTTGCTTTCCAAGTTCTTCCGGTTTAAAGGGAAATTTTGCTTTTGAATAAGGTTGTCTATGGAATTCTATGCATAAGAGATGCAATACAGGGTGACAGAGGGACCTTTATGAGACATAAGCACTTGTTTCCATTCTGTCTTCTGCCATAGTTGCTTATATGACTTTCTCCGCCCCCCCCCCCGCCCCCACCCCAGGAGGTTTTTTAACAATTCCTTAAAATAAGGGTTCATGCAATCATCTGTCTGGCATGGGGCTAGAGATCAGCAGACATTGGTTGAATCCAGGAATGTGTTTCCAAAAGGTATGATTTACCCTTTGCCCTCCCTTTCCCTTCAGGTTTCAGTAAATACTCCCCCACACGTTTGGAAGTGGATTTTGTAATGAGCCTGTGAGACGTGGAGGTGAGGATGCAAAAGAAGTTGAGCATCAGTCAAGGCAAGTGCTAATTGCTTGTTCCTTGGTCTCTCCTACTACAGAGAACACTATGACAGTTATTTTTTTAAAAAATTTTTTTTTCAACGTTTATTTATTTTTGGGACAGAGAGAGACAGAGCATGAACGGGGGAGGGGCAGAGAGAGAGGGAGACACAGAATCGGAAGCAAGCTCCAGGCTCTGAGCCATCAGCCCAGAGCCTGACGCGGGGCTCGAACTCACGGACCGCGAGATCGTGACCTGGCTGAAGTTGGACGCCCAACCGACTGCGCCACCCAGGCGCCCCTATGACAGTTATTTAAAAACAAAGGAAGAAAGAGAAATTATGAGGGTTTTTTTTAACCAAAGATGAAAGGGACAAAGGATGTAGAGAAGTAAGGGGGGGAGGAAACTTGTTCAAAGTCACCTGGTGAGTGCCCAGTAGTGGGGTGGGACTGCATGTTGACTTTGGGCTCTTGTGAGCTGTGGCCTTGGGTAAGTAACTCCAACTTTGTAAGCCTCTGATTCCTTATCTGTAAAATAGGATTAATAACAGGAGTCTCTTCATGAGTTTATGACCAGGGTTAAACGAGCTAATGAGTGTGAAGTGCCTGGCCAATGACCACTGTTCCATTAAAGTAGCAGCCGCTGCTAGTAAATTCTAAAGGCCAAAAGGCCAGTCACCTCAGCTCTGGGGCTCTTTTCCTTGGGCATCAACCACTACAAGCCCATACTGCCTTGGAAGGAGTGCTCCCCCTTCCGAACATGTATGTATGTTACTCCTGGATGGGGAAAGAATGGCAACATGTAAATACAGTTGTTGAGATATACAGGTGACCCTTGAACAATGTGGGGATGAGGGGCACTGACCCCCTGCACAGTCGAAAATATATATAGCTTTTGACTTCCCCAAAATTCAACTAGTAATAGCCTACTGTTGACCGGAAGCCTTAATGATAACATAAATAGTCAATTAGCACTTATTTTGTATGTTACATGTATTATCTACTGAATTTTACAGCAAATTAAGCTAGAAAAAAAATGTTGAGAAAATCCATCTGCAGTTGTATACTGTATTTATCAAAAAACAAAAATCCACATGTAAGTGGACCCACATCGTTCAAACCCGTGTTGTTCAAGAGTCAGCTATACTAAAATCTCTATTAAGCAAGAACTGCTAGGTTGACTTGCAAAATTCAACATGAGATAAATGATGTAAGCAAAGGCTAGACCCCTTTAGCACAATAGGGAATGTAGGTTAAGGCAGTTTCAAGAGTCTACTAATTATGAGAAGAAAAATCAATAAGAAAGAATTGAAAAGGGGACTGGTCACTGATAGGCGTGTGCCCGGGTAAGAGACAAAGTCCCAGGAGAAAGAAATAAGTTCAAGGAGAGAGAGAAAGAGCTCATTGCATATGATATCATCACAACCTGTTGTGATGTGCAACAGAGAGAACCACCCTTCCTGGCAGTCAGGGGAGCTGAGAAACTCACTTAACTGATCCACAAAGGAAGAGAAAAGAGAGATCAGAAGCTTGAGCATTTCAGTCTTTGGAAATAAAACCTCTAAACCCACGAGTGATAGGAATAGAAATTTAACCTCAGGGTTTATGTCATAAAATGTTCTCTGTAGACTTTTTTTAAAAAAATTTTTAAAGTTTATTTTTGAAAGAGTGAGACAGAGCATGAGTGGGGGAGGAACAGAGAGAGAGGGAAACACAGAATCCAAAGCAGGCTCCAAGCTCTGAGCTGTCAGCACAGAACCCAACGTGGGGCTCAAACCCACAAACTGTGAGATCATGACCTGAGCTGAAGTTGGATGCTTAACCTGCTGAGCCCCCCAGGCACTCCTCTATAGACTTCTGTTTTGGAGTGATGTTGATTCCAATTTCTCTTTCTTGAAAATATGTTTCAAGTAGATACAGCTTGATCTCACTTGCTTAACCCTCATTAAAAAATATCTGAAGTTATTTATTAATATTTAAAAAGTTAAAAAAATATTTAGTGATAAAAAATTATCAGTCACTCTGATACATTGTGGATGGTGCTCCAAGGCCAATGGAGGGCAGGGTGTCAATGTATATCAAAACTACAAATGCATGTGATTTCTGATGCCACATTTCCTCTTCCAGAAAATTCTTTCTATAGATACACTTGCCCGCATAAATGTGACACTTGTATAAAATTATTTATTGTGATATACATACGATGGAATTCTATATAACTATAAAAATGAATGATAAATTTATATGTTGGAATGAAAAGATCTCAAAGATATATTAAGAGAAAAGAGCAAGATGCATAAGATATACATAGTATGCTATCATGTAAAAATATTATTAAAACAGGAAGAAAAATATGTGCATGTGTATTGGCCTGAATATACATAAAAACTGGAAGAATAAATAAGAAACCAGTAACTGGTCATTCATGAGGAGACTCAGCTGTGGGACAAGAGACAGAAGCTTGAATTGTGTGACTATATTTCATATCAAAAAAATCAAATTACAAAAGTCATATTTTATGAAAAAATAACATCCACTTAATGCCAAAGAAAAACTTCCACACCAACGATGTAGTATCAAATAGCAGTGTATTGGAAAATACCCTCAAAAAAGTGTATAAAGAATTTAAGACAAGTCGCCAAGTTCACATCAGACCCTTTGAGTTGAAAAGGATTCTAGAAAACATTCTCTATTTCTTAAGTCATATTCCATACCAAATAAATACAGGCTTCAACAAGTTGGTTTGCTTCCCTGTGACCCAGGGTCTCTGATGTTGAACTATCAGTGGCCATACTAGTTTGTAATTAAAATTTGAACCAAGATGAATGTCTCTGGGGGACGTTATGAATAGTAAAATGGCAAGCTGCAGAAACCTGGGCACCACAGCCGAGGCCGCATGGCAGGCGAGTCCGAGAACACCTGAAGTGAAGTACAAGAGGTGTTCAGTACACGGGACGTCACGCTGTAGGAGCTCAATAAACATTTGTTCGCTAAGAAGACCCCAGGTGACCAGATCACAGCATCGCAGAGGCGGAGGAGGACTTGGAAGTGAAGTCAGCCCGTCTGACCTCCCTCCTGTTGCAGGCTTTCTTTCCAAAGGAGCCTGGCAGATGCTTCCTGAAAGGGGGAGTGAGCTCACCGCTTGTAGGGAGTCCTTTTCGTGTTTTAAGTATTTCCACCTACTGGGACGTTTTCCTCACAAGAACAGAAGTCTGTCCTGCTGGGACTTCTACCACCAGTTCCAGTGTGGCCCTCAGCGGTATAACGTAGCCACTTCCTTGGCCACATAGCACCTGTGCGTGAGGTTGTGGGTGAAGGCAGTGTTGAAACAGGAAGATGAGAGCCTTTGTTTTCACATCCTCCAACTTCTCTCTGGGGTAGCTGGCAGCATGCCCCGAGGTTGGGCTTAACCTACCCACTGCCCCAACCTACCCCATGCATAAGTTCCCACGATCTGTCCCTTTAAGGAGGGAATTGACTTCTATCCGGCTGGATGGAGAAGCCTTATCCTCTCAGAAAAGCAACTCTTGATGTATGTCAGAAGGGACGCCTTCTGTCCGTCATCCTGTGACGAGCACCCTGTTCCAGGATAATGACCCCAATTACCCCTCCTGACTGGCACATCCTTGAGAAGCTGAAGACAGCCGGAAGCAGCAACCCCACACCGTCTCTCAGGTGTTTGAAGACAGTGACCAGGTATCTTCCAAAACATTCCAGCTCCTCCTATCATTTCCCCGTAACAAGATGGCACTTTGCCATTCTGGCTACTTTCTTCTCGAGACTTCCCAGGTTATCAAGTATAAACTTGAACTCTCTTAAAATGCTGAGTCCACCCTGAAAACAGTACTCCCTGTGGGGCCTGACCAGCTCTGGGCCCTGTGAGGCTCTGACTCACACCTGTCTATGAACATCTGCTCATGTGAAATGAACAGGGAGGGGAAATCCTACATGTGGTTAATTTTGGAAAACTTAAAAGAATGAAAGAAATTGTAGAGAGAAGCAAGCAAACATGTTATTTATAAATACAAACAAGTTCCTTAAACAATTGTGTGTTAACATTTAATTAAAAAGGGCAGGGGGTGGGGAAACATGGTCTACTTCATGGAGGTTGGGGTTTCTTATTCTCACGTTACATCCTCAGATTTCCCTGGTTGGGGGTTGGAGAAAGTCATCCAAACTGCTGAGTCGCTGCCCTTCAAGTTTATGATCAATCCCCTAGAGGGACGCTTAGTTCACCTGGAAGTCCTAGCAGTCCATTCACTTTCCTGATCTCATCATCTGTTTCCTAGATCCTATATTCTATCTCCTCCACCTTCTAAAACCTTCTCCCCATGCCCACTCCCAGCTGATGCCTTGCTTACCATTTCAATAAAAACAAAGAAGTGCTTAGAAGAGAACATCTACCGATTCCCCCCTCACCACATCTGTGCCCGCATCTGCCGACTTCCTTCCTGTTACTATATGTAGTGGTTTAAAAATATATTCACAAATTCATTGACGTTCAAAGAATTTTCAAAAAGTTGAGTCTAAATTTTTTCCTGTTGGCTGGGACTTTATGACTCATTTCTAATAAACAGAATGTGGAGACACTGAGGGTGTATAGCCTCCGAACTAGATTATAAAATCATTGAGGCTTCTACCCTGTTCTTTCTTGGATCACTGCCATGTTGTGAGTCTACTCAAGCAGCCAACCCTATGGAGAGGTCCATCTGGTGAAGAACTGAGGCTTCCTGTCCACAACCGACATGAACTTGCCAGTCATATGAGTAAGTCATCTTGGAAGCGGCTCTTCAGCCCCCAGTGAAAGCTTCCCATGGCTACAGTCTTGGTCAACATCTTGACTGCAACCTCATGAGACACCTTGAGCCTGAACCATCCAGCCTAGATGCTGTTAAGTGCCTAACCAGAGGAAACTGTGTGAGATAATAAATGTGGGTTTATTCATGTTTTTTAAGCCACTAAATTTTGGGACAGTTTGTTATACAGCAGTAGATAACTCACACACTATGGATGCACTGTCCATCCTGCTGTCCTAGGTCAACTCTTCCTTTGTGCACTAAGTCCCATCCCTTCTCACTAACTCAAAAATATTGTGCAGGCAAAGTGTCACCTTTCACTCCTGCATCACCAATACTTTCTTCTTTTTTCTAATTTTAAATTATTATTTATTTTTGAGAGAAAGACACAGAGTGTGAGCAGGGGATTGGCAGACAGAGAAGGAGACACAGAATCTGAGGCAGGCTCCAGGCTCTGAGCTGTCAGCACAGAGCCTGACGCAGGACTTGAACCCACAAACCGTGAGATCATGACCTGAGCCAAAGTTGGATGCTTAACCAACTGAGCCACCCAGGTCCCCACTGATATTTCCTTCTGTAGTGGAGCATTCTCATCAGCATGCCAACATGTTGTAAGATCTCCCATCTAACTGCAAACACACACACCTCTTGGTCTCACAACCCCTTCTAGCTACAGCCCAATTTCTTGGTTTCCCTTTATACCAAAATTCCTCAAAAGAGAGTGTATAGTCTCTGTCTCTGTTTTCTTTCTTTTCATCCTGTGCTGAATCCCCTCAGATCACTTCTTTCACTCCACAGAACAAGCTCTTGTCAGGGTATCCCATGATCTCAGTACTAATATCCACTGGTTCCATTGGGTTGACCTCTCAGCAGCCTTAAACACCATTAAAACACGTGTTTCAGTTTCTCTCTGGTGCTCTTCTCTCTTTTGGTCCTCCTCCTAGTCTTCAGATCTGATCAGTCCTCCTAAGGTTTCTCAGGTGGTTCTTCCTTACCTTCCTGACCCCATGGGTGGAGTGCTCCAGGGCTCAGTCCTTGGGTCAGTTTTCTTTTTCAAGAAATATGTCCTTATTATCTCTACCCCCTCTGATTACTGCTTGGGGCACCTGGGTGGCTCAGTCAGTCAAGCATCCGACTTAGTTTCAGCTCAGGTCATGATCTCATGGTTCGTGAGTTTGAGCCCCGAGTCTGCCTCTGTGCTGACAGTGCAGGGCCTGCTTGGGATTCTGTCTCCCTCTCTCTCTGCCCCTCTCCTGCACTCACTCTCTCTCTCAAATAAATAAACTTAAAAATATTTCTTATCCCCACGCCCTCTGATCGCTGCTTGCTTCTGTATTGCCACGACCCCTGCTTGATGTGAGGCTCAGGATTCTGGGAACACTCAACATCTGCTCTAACCAACTGGCAGCACTTTGTGCTATGACTCCACCAATTCAGGTGAAAGTAATTCACTAATTTAAAAAAATCAGTGAAACCAGTTATTTTGATATACTAAGACCAAAGTCACAATAGGTGTGGACTTGATTTTATTACTCTTCAACTGGTTGAGTTGAAGTTAGATGACTACTTTAGACCAGGACTTCAGGGGAGGTGTGGGGAGGCTGTGCTATGCAGTGTGAGTTGTTTAGCAGCATCCCTGACCTCTCCCCACTAGATGCCAGTAGCCAGCCCCACCCCAGCTATGATAGTCAAAATGTTTCCAGACATTGCCAAATGTCCCCTCGGGTACTGAACTCACTTCCTTGGATGTATAATATGCTCTGCGTGCACGTAGGCAGAGAGGTTGAGGAATTTATTCAGCATTGATCTAGGGGGGAAAAGGCTAACGTAGACAGAGCCTTCCTAGGCTGTGGTGAATTAAGGCTTGTAGTTTCCATGTTTCTGTTGGGGAGGGGGCACTGCTGCAAAGATCAATCAACTGGCAGGTATTCAGAAAGACTACTGGAAATGGGGGACTAAAGAAAGACAAAACTAATAAGGCCCCATCCAGATCAGCAGTACCTTATACATATCTGTATTATTATACTAGGATACTGTTGTGAATTTGTTTATTCCCATTTCCCTAAAATGCTAGGAGCAAATTGAGGGCAAAGACCAGCCTGTAGCACAGTCCCTAGTGCCTCGTTGGTGTTCAGTAATTTTTAATTGAAACTACTTGAGGCCCAACATACAGGGTTAAGATCACCCACTCTTTCTTCCACTCATGGAGCTTCCACTCCCACTCTCTGACTGCATGGGGCTCCACTCTTTAAAATTGCCTTCTGCTTTCATTTTAGCCAGATTCATGCCTTAAATATATCCTAAGTATGCCCCAAGTTAGCTGGACAAGGGGTCATCCATAGCCCTCCAAGGAACTTGGCTCTCGAGACAGTGACCTTCTACAGGGGGAGATACTAGCAAACCCCTTTCACCCACCATCAGCACTCATGACAGTTGATAGAGAAACCTACTGGCTTACCAAACAGTTTCTAAAGGATGGCTGGTGGGTGAGGCAGGGGTTCTGTTGCTGAGCGCGAAAGGGGCAACTAACATGTCTCTCCATTCAGCTTACCCAAAAGAATTATAGCCCATTAGGGCCAGAAAGAACTGTGGAGAGTGTGTTGTCTAGCCCTTCTTCCTACAGAGAACAGCTTCCAGTGCCCAGGAAGAAGTGACTGGTCCAAGGCCAAACAGAATTTTAGCAACGCATCTCTGACCCCAGCACTAGCTTCCCGATTCCCAGTTCTGTGCCGTTGCCACCTCACTGTGCTGTTCTGGTGTTCTGGTGGCAAACACAGAAAGTTTAAGAGACACCCCTCCCCCCCCGCCCCGTCACTGAAGGACAGACTCAACAGGGCAGCAGAACTCTGCTCCACCTCAGCCACCCCAGCCCCACCCCCCAACCTTGACTCACAGTGTGGAGGCTCTTTGCATCCTTGGACAGTTTCTACTTGCATCCGCATCAATTAAACCTTGATCTCATTTATTATCTCAGGAAATGGTCTCAAGGTCACAGGGCTGGAAATTTAATTATGGTAGCAGTATATTAAGTGGCACATTTAAAGATGCTGAATTGTAGTAATTAATTTTTTGGATGGTGGTCTCGGAGGAATGGGTTTTCTCCACACTGGGTGTTCGGCATCCATCATGGCCATTGAGCTTGGCAGCTGTCTTTTAGCTTTAAACTGCCTCGTTACTCATCTTTTATGACTAGCCTTTAAAAACACTAGGCACCGATATCCCCTTTTATTGTAATATATGTGTGCAGTGGGAACGGAGCCATACTTCACCTTTGCTATAAAACATGAACCAAGGGTGCCAGCAGCTACCTGAGCTGGCCTCTAAATTGAGACAACAATTACCCTTCGCTGACATCTAGTGTCAAGGCATGAGATATAGCCAGAGCGCTGAATCCATTGGCCTGGAAAACTTATGCTTCCCCAGTGATAAAGCCTGTCTCGCCCACGAGGCTCCAGCCTCAGCTGTAAGATGGGAAACAGAGGGATGAACTTGGCACTGGCTATTGACTTTGCCAGGGCGCTAGGTTATCAAATGGGGCACCTGTCTGCCGAGGCCTTAAAGAGCTTGTAATGTTTAATGAAGGGACGGCCATTAAATGTGTTTGGTTCCAATATTAGGCTCGATGAGCCTGGGTGGTACTTAAAAGAGAGGTGGGAAAATATGAATTAAATTAGAGAGATTCATTAAAGAAATTGGCCTGGAGCCCAAGAATGACTGGTTGTCAGACACAGCTGCCAGTAGCTAGGTGCCCATCCAGTGAGGAAAACTCAAACTAGTTTTAGGTTTTAAATTCTGGAATACCAGCTTGTTTAAACACTGGTCTGCCGGTGCTTATGGAGAAAGAGATAGCCACAAAATAAAATACTTTATAGACTAGAGTATGGATAGGATGCTTATAGATAGGTATATTTTTCCCTTCTGGAAGATCTGTGGCCTTTGCCTCCTTCAGTGGAAGAGCACAGTATTTGTACATATTTAAAGCTGAGATCCCAATTTCTCTGCCCTATCCTCTTTTCAAGGGTTTCTCAATCTGGGCACTATTGAAATTTTGGACTGGATAATTCTTCCTTGTGCATAATGGATGGGGGTGCCCTGTATAGTGTGGGATGCGTAGCAGCATCTCTGACCTCTACCTGCCCGCCCCTTCCCCCCCCCCATGACAGTAGTCCTCCCTCACTGTAATTGTGACAACTAAAAATGTCTCCAGACATTGCTGGCTATCCCCAGAAAGCAAAACAGCCCTGGTTGAGAACCACAAGTCTATTCTCACCTCAGGAAGTTGGCTCAAACCCCTAAACTGATCTGTCTAATGGCTTTTCAAAGACTGGACTATGCACTGGTGGCCCGGCACATCTGAGTTGCCCTTGGAGCTGGCCTGATGACCATTCATGCCTGATTTTGACCACGACTTTGTTTTTTGGCTTGGATGTTGGACCTCGGCCTGGTGAACTCTAACCTGATTTTGGCCACAGTCTTGAGTCTTTACTATGAGCATCACTTGATCTCCTGACCTTATTTTGGTAATACTCATCCCACAACAGAGTCCTAATATCACCTGAAGTATCTCTACCTCAGTCTGTCAAACCACATATATTTCCTGGGGAATCCACGAGAAACTGGACAATGAAAAGAACTGCCACCACAGGATCTATATTCTGGTGGTGAGAAATAGCTAATAAGTACATTAATAAATAAGCTATATCCAGATGATGACAAGCGCAATGAAGAAAATTAACCAGGTAATTGGATAGAGCGGAGGGGAGAGGACGGGCTGTTCTGGAGATGGTCAATGAAGACCTTGCTGAAGAAGTGAAGACAGCCAAGATGTAAACAGTGAGAGGAAGGTGGCCCTGAATGCAGTGTTCTTTCCATTACAGCAGGCTATATTTTAATAACAAAATTAATAAGACTGTAGCATATGCAGAGTAAAGTGCATAAATCTTAAGTGTACATCTCAATGAATTCTCCCTCTCTCTCTCTCTGTCACACACACACATGCACACACACCACACACATACACATATGCGCACTTGTGTGACCACAACCCAGATCAAGAACTAAAATCTTTCCATCATTCCAGGTTTATTCCTGCCTTTCCCTGTTAATAAACCTCTCCAGAGAAAACTCTTCTTTGATCACCCTCGATTCATTTTCTCCAGCAGGCTGCATTTTATTTATTTTATTTTATTTTATTTTATTTTATTTTATTTTATTTTATTTTATTTTATTTTATTTTATTTTATTTTGCCTTTTTCTAAGAGAGCCAATCAGTAACTTCTCACAAATTTTTGTAAGCCTCCAGTTACTTGTAAAACTGAAGGAGGCCACTGTAATTCCTCCAGGAAACTATAGGGACCAGTGGTAATGGGACCCACATTCTCAAGCCCCTGTCATATTAATCCAGCCCTGGCGGATTCTGTGATACCCAGAAGGGAAGAGAGACATGAGGGGAAGCAGAGTCTCTGAGCTTGCATCCCTACCCCCATCCTTGTTGTTTGCTGAGCAAACATTCCTGCCAGGGAGAACAGCAGGGAAACACTGGGCTCTGTCAGCCCCCCGTTAATCAATGAGGCCATAACAAATCACAGGATGAAGTCCATGACACGTCAATTACACTAAAATCTGAGGGCATCTACGGGAATTGGTAATCAGGCGCAGGACTTTCGGGGTCACCTCCATCCAGCCCGGGGAGACTTGGATGCTCTGATATTTACTGATCCAGCTATGGGGTGCCATGGCTTGGAGGCAGCCAAGTGGCCACAGTGTAAGAAATGCTTCCTGTGGGCAGTGGTCTGCGTGGAGATTCTAAGGTCTAAATGGGCTGTGCCTGCTATATGCTTCTCCAAGCCAGGTCTAGATGAAGGTTTTTTCACAGAACTTCGTTATCATGAAGAGAAATGATTGACTAACTAGAAATTTAGGCAACGGAGTTGACCACTAGGTGTCTCAGTTTCTTCTGCTGTCTAGATTATACCGCCTCGTGAAAACATTGTCTTTTGAGAGTGGTGTGTGTGTGTGTGTGTGTGAATAGCCAGGAAAGGTGTATATTTATGGGTGATTATATGTGTATACGTTGGTATTGATTCAACCTTCATAACATTAAATGTGCCCACTATGTATCAGGGCTTCATTTCTCTCAAGGAGATTAACAGTGAAGAAAAGACAGGTTCAGTTGGAAGTGAGAAACCCACATGGAAGCATCCAACAAAAGCTACCTACATTGTAGTCCACTAATCTGTGAGTGCTCCAAAGAGAAGGCTGGCCTTGCATCATTCTTTGAATCCTGTGAGGCAGCTGGCAACTGAGAAGTAGGGCAGTCAGATTTCTTAGGCTTGTCTGGGCCAGCCTTGTGTGGGGTGGAGTGGAGTGCCTCAGTCCTTCTCCCCTCCTATTCGCCTTCCCCTTTCCCATTGCCCACTGCTCCCTGAATGTGAAAATGGCCCAGAGGAAAAGGACGTAAATGGGAAGAGTCGTGGAAATGGCGGAAATGTCGGGGGAAAGTTAAAAATTGGCTGAATTCAGAACCAGTGGGACTGGTTTTGTCAGAGCCACACGTAAGACTAAGCACTTGCTCAAAGTGACACATCCCATTAATGAGCCAATACTAGCTTTCTGGTCTTCCAGTTCCAAGCTATTGCTTACTAATAGGAGGTGGCTTACTAAGTCAGAATTCTCAGTTATAAGCAACAGAGACTAATTTCGTCTGGTAAAGGAGAAAAAGAGTTTTTAGAAAAGGTATTGCCAGGGGTTCCTGGCTGACTCAGTCAGCAGAGCACACAACTCTTGATCTCGGGGTTGTTAAGTTTGAGCCCCATGTTGAGAGTAGAGATTACTTAAAAATAAAATCTTGAAGAAAAAACATCTTGTCAGGCAAGCATTATCAAATAGATAACCAAAATCATAAGGTGAAAAGTTTTTCAAGAAGAAGATATTCACAGGAGATAAAGTAGATTTCTTATTACCAGATTACTTGCAAAAGGAAAAGACATACATTTACAATGGGGAGATCTGGCAGTGATCACCCTAACCACGTGATCAAATTTAGTATCGCAGATAGTGGAACACTCTATCAGTGATACACACAGCCCTGCCGGTGAAACACACTTGCCAAAAAATGTCAACTTGAATTCAACCAGGACTCTAACTCTAACTCTGGATTTATAGGCAATACAAGAAGAGAGAGGAATAAAATAAACACCACAAAGAGGAAACTGACGAATCAGGACCGTAGGAAGGTCCATGACACAACTGATGTCACCCTTCAAAAAAGTCAACATCATGGATACATTTTTAAAAGTTAGAGGTAGGGGTGCCTGGGTGGCGCAGTCGGTTAAGTGTCCGACTTCAGCCAGGTCACGATCTCGCGGTCCGTGAGTTCAAGCCCCGCGTCAGGCTCTGGGCTGATGGCTCAGAGCCTGGAGCCTGTTTCCGATTCTGTGTCTCCCTCTCTCTCTGCCCCTCCCCCGTTCATGCTCTGTCTCTCTCTGTCCCAAAAATAAATAAACGTTGAAAAAAAAATTAAAAAAATAATAAAAAAAATAAAAGTTAGAAGTACTTTAGACCAAAAGAAACTAAAGACATATAATCACCAGTTACAATACTGAACCTAGATTGGATCCTGTTTTGGAAAAACAATCATTATAAAAGATATTCTTAGGCTGGAGAAATTTGAATATAGACTGTATTCCAGATGGCATTATGAAATTAGTATGAATTTTCTTAGGTTTGATAACAGTATTGTGGTTCTGTGGGAACTTATGCTTTGGAGATGTGCTCTGCAAGTGTTTAGGAGCAAAGTGTCAGAAGGTCAACAACTTTGAAGTGGACAACTTTCAAGTGGTCCAGCAAAAGTGAGAGCAAAAGATATATACATACACGGAGAAAGGGATAAAGCAAATATAGTTAAAGGTGACTGGTTGTTGAAGCTAGGTGGAAGTAATTCAGTTCTCCAGAGAGGGCTGGGGAAGGATACCAGTGGTGGGGGGTGGGGGGTGGCAGTGTAAGGCTAAGCTTCCCAAAGTCCCAAATCACCTACCACAGCTGGCCAGGTGAGGGCTCACCATTGCTGATGGCACCTCCCTCACCACCAGAGGGCCCCGTTTGTATCTGCCCCCAGTGCTCCCTCTGTGCCAGGAATTTACCCTGAAAAGCCCCTTGGGTAAATCCCCTGTTGCCTCTGCCAAGCCAAAAGCCGATCACCTGTGTCACCCACCACACCAGCAGCAGTGGAAATTCTACCCACAGGAGTTTTCTCAGGTGGCTCAGATGAGTCCGTCCTACAGGTGCATCTGATTGCTGGAGCCTCGTTCTCAGGCCTGCATCCTTGTTGCAAGGTAAGCTGGGAACTGCCAGATTGATGCTTCTCTTGGTGAGGCTAACCAAAGATGATGGGCAGCCTTCCATCTGATAGGTGTTGTCTGCACAGAGGGATAATGCACATAAAATAGCTGAAGGTCCAGGCTGTATCCTAGTACTTAGCTTGCATGGCTGCAGCATACTTCCAGGTAAGAATAATTTCGACTTACCTTTTTAATCTTTGCCAGTTTCATATATAGCATTTCTTTAACGTTGAGTCCTGGGTATAGGAGTTTATTTATGGACCAAATCTGGGGTTTATTTATTTGGGCACGTTGCCTTGTTTGATCATAAGTTACTCTGTTGGTTGTTTTCTGTTAAAATGCCGAGAGGCCTTCAGCCATGGATTGTCCATTAATTATAATGTATTATGATGATTATTGTTCACAATGGATCAAAAATATACTCTCTCACCAGAATGCATAATCAAGACACTGCATACAGGAAATTTTTAAAAGCCTTTGTGTTTCATCCATTGAAGGTCTAAGGAAATGACAGTGAGGCTACTCTGGCAGTTGGTGATAGATTCAAATACAACTGAATTCCTATTTACCATGACCTAATATTAATATCCATTAACGCATTTTATGTTGATAAATTCAGAAAGGGGATTCACGGTGCTCTCTCAGAGACTGCTGGGAAGTAGCTTCAACCCCTTCATTTGTCATCATTATAGGGAATAGCCCTGGTCCACAGCTTATCATTTGTTTATGGTAGTAAGGACAGCAAAGAAGGCATACCGGGTGGCACGTTAAGGCTGCCGGTGCTCTCCCCCACTCCCTGTCTCAGGGGTTGGCAACGTCATACATCCAAATCCTCAAGCCACAAACCTAGAAGGTATCCCTGATACCTTCCTGCCTTTCCACACCCCAACACCCAATCCATCCCCAACCCTGGTAATTTTAACTTTTAAATATCTCTTGGGGAGCCTGGGTTGCTCAGTCGGTTAAGCGTCCCTTCGGCTCAGGTCAAGATCTCATGGTTCATGAGTTCAAGCCTGGCGTCCGGCTGTGTGCTGACAGCTCAGAGCCTGAAACCTGCTTCAGATTCTGTGTCTCCCTCTCTCCCTCCCCCTCCCCCGCTCGTGCTCTGTCTCTCTGTCTCTCTCAAAAATAAATAAACATTTAAAAAAACCGTTTAAGTATCTCTCAAATCCACTCACTAGTCTCCAGTCCCTTCCATATCAATCCTTCCTGAGCTACCATTATTCCTCCTGCAGTGCAACAACAGCCTTCAAACTGGCCTCCCTCCTCTGCTCTTCATCTGTGCTCTGAGGGACCTTTTAAAATGCAAATCAGGGTGTGTATTTCTCTGCTCTCATCTCCCCACCCCCTAAAACCTAAGAATTGTTTCGGTGGTCTCCAATTGCCTGTACAATACAAACCAAAATCTTGAGCGCTTTGCCAGCTGTAGCCCCTCCCTACCTCCTCGGCGTCCCGCCATCATCTGGCACACCTCTCTTCCTTGTGCCCTGGGCTCCAGCTACACCAGCTGTATTTCTTATGCTGCAAGCTCCTTCTCCCCTCCAGACCTACACATGTGGTGTTCCCTCTGCTTGATATTTGTCCCTTCTGTACCCGAAGCCACTCCTGGATCATGCTGTCCACAGACCAGATCTTTTTTGCATTCCCATAGCACCCGCTGTCCTCCCTCTTTTGCATCCACCATTGAATGACACATACGTTGGTGATTGTTCGATGACTTATTGTCCCCGCTACACTGGCGGCACCTTGAAGTCTGGGACAATGCTTCCGTCTCTTTAGACCCACACCTCACGGCACAAAGCCTAAGCTTTTAAGGCGCTGAGTACGTATTTCTTGAGTAAGAGAATCTATGAACAAATGAATGAGTGTGAGTGACCACATTCTGGTCAGAGAGGAGTGGGAAAGCCCAGAAAACATTTAGATGGCACTGTGGGTTGAACATTGTCTTTGAACCAGGATTTAGAAATAAGGCCATGGATGCTGGCTGGTCTCATGTCTTCCCCCAGGTGCGAGGCGGGGCTGGTCCATTCAGATACAGATAATTCCAGAGATTTGGAAGGTATTTGAAAGCAATAAAAGCTGACTCACAGGCCTGGGTGAGATCTCGATCCAAACTCAGGTTCCCCTGATTGAAATTCCCATGGCCATCTCCCCTGAATTGCATTCAACTTTCCTAAATGAGATTTTATGGGAACTGATTGTGATTAGATAAATGGGTGACTCCACTAATGTATAATACAATTTTCCATTACAGCATATGTACAATAATTTACATTTCTTGTTTCATGGTGTGATATTTATGTGACATATTCTGGATGAGACCCGCCTGCTGTTTACATAATGATCTTGATTTTCTCTTAGAGAAGATCTGGCTTTCAATTTTCTTTTTGTGCTGCAAGGTATTGTCATCCAAGATAAACATTGTATATAATAGGATGTGCAGGTGAGAAACATCAATAAAGTAATAATCTAGATGGGTTTTAATAATTCTTATTTATGCCACTGGATTAGGTAATAGAATGGTTCACCTTTCATAAAAGGTTGGAATAAAAATGTCCCTAAAATTACAGTAAATTTTTTGTGATCTGCTTACTGTGATCTGTTCTGTGGCCAAGTGCCACTGAATAGCAAAAATGAATGTTTCGTCGAATATATTTGACCATCAATAACATAACATTCATCGCCAGAACATTTTCCGATGTTGAAGCAATATCAAGAAAAATATCTTTTTTTCTGGCCTCTAAGTCTGCATGAAACAAATGCTTCTATGCATTTAACCCCAATTATTATTCTTCCCCTCCTAGTTAGACATGGTTGACAGACAAGGGAGAAAATAACTCCCAATCAAATGCCTTTTCATAAAAACTCTTCATAAAACAGAAGGACAGGACAAAGGAGACACCTGAAATGAGCCTAATATAGGGTTCAAGATCCAAGCAAGTATCGGGATATATGGTCTTTTTTTTATTAATGTTTATTTATTTTTGAGAGAGAGAGAGACAGAGTGTGAGGGCGGAGGGGCAGAGAGAGAGGGAAGCAGGCTCTAGGCTCCAAGCCGTCAGCACAGAACCCAACACAGGGCTCAAACCCATGAACTGCAAGATCATGACCTGAATCAAAGTCAGACACTTACCTGACTGCGCCACCCAGGCGCCCCTGGATATATCGTCTTGAACCCACAGGGCCACATGTGGGGACAAAGAGAAGACCAAGCAGGTACCCTGCACCCCTCCCCCTGCTTCAGCGAGAGCAGCTGTCCTTTTGCCCGTTATGTATTGGTGCTCCCAGTAAGAGTTCATGCAGAAAGGAGAACTGGCTGTTTTTAAAACTTAAAAATGAAAAGAACAAAGACACTTAATAGTTAAAAGAACACTGTTCTAGAAGCCAGCTCTCTCAGCCCCATTTCCTCGTTTGCAAAATGAAGAGTTTGTATGTAATGGTTTCTAGCATTCCCCTATTCCATGGTATGTACTGTTTTATATTCCAGGCCAAAACGCTAGTGTAGATGTGGCTATTATTTGGTATAACAATCTAATTATGCCATGTTATCAAACAGCATGCTTACCTCCCTTTTAACATAACAAGGAAGTAAAACATTCAGGCGTGGAACCAGCAGTATATCAATGGAGAGCTGGTCTCAGATATAAAACGCTCACTTTAACATGGGTCACTGGAAAGTAGTCAAATAGCCCTCACAGATTCTAGACTACAAGGTAAAATGCTGCACATTCCTCGAGACTTGTCTGCGTTCAGATGAGCCCAACACTAGCTTGAGTTGCAAATAAACCTATAATTTTACTGTAATTTTAAAAAATCTTTATGATTTTAGTGTTTTTTAAATTTTTTTAATGTTTTTATTTTTGAGAGAGAGCACTCACGGGGGAGGGACAGAGAGAGAGGGAGACACAGAATCTGAAGCAGGCTCCAGGGTCTGAGCTGTTAGCACAGAGCCCGACATAGGGCTCGAACCCAGAACCGCGAGATCACAACCTGAGTAGAGTTAGGCCCTCAACCGACAGAGCCACCCAGGCACCCCTGGATAGTGTGTTTTTAGTTACAACTTACTCTAGCACTGAGCAATTTGTTGAGTTTCTCCTCCTTGCTGCCAAAAGAAAAAAAATAATAAATGAATATGGCAAAATATAAAATCAAATACTATAGAGCCATTAAAATGACATGAATGTGTATTTGTTGGCATGAAAAAATGTCCAAAATATAGTAAGTGAAAAAGGCAAAATACAAATCAACATATATAATATTATTTCATTGTGGGGGAAAAAATCGCATGTATTCATATACACACAGGAAAAAAGTTTTGAAGGATGGCCTTAGTTATCCCTGGATCACAGGATTATAAGCCATCATTACCTTCTTCTTTGTTACCCTCCTGTGTTCTGAAGTATTTTTTAACATTGAAATGGGGGGGTGGTAAGTTTGGAAAAAAGAAAACCTCACTAATTTCTTACCCCATATGTTATTCAGAAAAATGTACGAACGACAGCTCTTAAGAAGTAGTGGGTGATCAGGGTGCCTGGGTGGCTCATTTGGTTAAGCATCCAATTCTTGATTTGTGCTCAGCTCATGATCTCATGGTTCATGGGATAGAGCTCCACATCAGGCTCTGTGCTGACAGCGTGGAGCCTGCTTAGGATTCTCTCTCTCTCTCTCTCTCTCTCTCTTTTTCTCTCTCTCTCTCTCATTCCCTCTCTTTCTCCTTCTCTTTATTAAAAAAAAAAAAAGAAAGAAATGGTGGATGATTGAGAATCAGCAGACTTTCTCTATAAAGAGCCAGATAGTAAATACTTTAAGCTCATGGGCCATGCGTAGATTTTATAATCATTTGACTTTGTCATGCTAGTACAAAAGCATCCATAGATAGTAGGTAAATGAGTACACTTGACACGGTCACAGTAAAACTTTACAGAAACAGGAGGCAGGCTGTGAGTCTACAACCCCCAGTGTAGTAGAAGCATTAGTGAAGCAGTTAGATGAAGGTTTAAGCCCTCACTCCCTTGCCTAGAGCTGTGTAACCCTGTAAGACTTGCTTTCCTTGTACGTAAAAAGGAAATAATAATACCTCCCTTGAAGATTTGTGTAAGAAATCTCACTCAACAGTATACATAGTTAAGTGGTTGTTTCCTGCCTGCCTTCTTTTTATAGCCCAATGGGGGGGAAAAATTAAGCACATTAAATAAAGTGAGATTTTTTTTAGTAAACTAATTCTTTTTTACATTTTTTTAAGGTTTATTTATTTTGAGAGAGACAGAGACAGCATGAGTCAGGGGGGGTGGCAAAGGGGAGAGGGAGAGGAAGAGAGAGAGAGAGAGAGAGAGAATCCTAAGCAGGCTCAGCCCCGTCAGCACGAAGCCTGACACAGGGCTCGAACTCACGAAACCATGAGATCATGATGTGAGCTGAAATCAGGAGTCAGATGCTTAACAGGCACCCCTCATAAACTAATCCTAACACCAGCATTTACCCACAACAGAACTATTTTACAGCTAAAAGCAAAATTCGTAGGGTAAGCTGTGAAATAGGGTAAAGAGTGGCAAAGTGACCTGTTTGGAGGCCTTTAGTTTCCACTTTACTGGCAATGACTACAGAATGCTTGGAGCACACACCCCACATGTAACTTAAAATAAACACAATATATCTCGTAAGGTTCATGTTGGGGAAGAGTCGTGCAGAATCAGAGGCATCGAATGCTGGCTCCCATATGTTCACACAGGTTGACCCACACACCTCCTCTATGAAAAACATGTAACGGCATCATCATGTATTCATGCTAACAGTCATTGAATCTTCTTTGAGTCTTTGAGTCATTGAGTCTTCTTTTCTCTCCTTCATGTTTGTAACGATGCCTATTGTCCTGCACCTCATTCCTAGTAATGGAAAGTGGGAGGTATGATCAGAACATATCAACGCCTCATTTATTTACCTTCCAAAGAAATAGTTCTTACTTGTGAGTTTTCAAAACTTTTTGACCACCCAGAGTACTTCCATTAGTTTCTGTCTCTGTGTCTAAGAAACATGGCTTCTGGTAGTTTTTTTGTTTGTTTGTTTTTCTACTCAGGGTCTCTGCTGATTGAAGACAGTTGATTGGATTTAAAATGTTTCAGAGACTCAAAAGAAAAAGAAACGAGAAGTCTTAGTGGTACTTTACATCCTCGTGACCCCACTGGGCCAAAATTGCATTTCATGAAAGCCAGAGAAATAAAACTATGGGACTGAAAAGAAATCTCCCTTCAGAACTGGATTTTAGTCCCAACAAGGGGGTCGTGATTAGCAGTTTCCTCCTAGCAAAACCTTTAAAACATGAAACAAAAATGTGATGTTGATGCCAAGACACATATTCCATACAGCGTAACACAATGGTGGCTGT
The DNA here is from genome assembly GCF_022079265.1 of Lynx rufus. Classification (NCBI taxonomy): domain Eukaryota; kingdom Metazoa; phylum Chordata; class Mammalia; order Carnivora; family Felidae; genus Lynx; species Lynx rufus. The sequence continues at coordinate 16,447,017 of NW_025814827.1, forward strand.
TAGCAGTCTGAGAGAGAAGCGCGTTGTGACTCTGGTGCTTAGTGATTACACAAGAGAACAGTGATGCTTGTTTCATCACTCACCTCACACAGAGCTGTGGTAAAGGAGGAACTTGCACAGCACTTGCCTCAGAGTGTTCCCTTTCCCTAAGACAAAGGGAAGGAATCAGAGAGAGGTGGTGATTAATATAGGTGTCAGGGACAGTTCTCTGGCTCTGTATTTAGATACATTGCTTCAATCGAATATTCCGATCCAAAATACAGTCATCTGTGCTTATTCCTTTTCGTTTGCAGAGAAATGAAGTCTATAATAGGCTGCTTTCAGGAGCCAAAGTACAGTGGCCTGAATGCTGCACAAGTTCCTGGCTGGGGGGTGGTGGGGGGAAGGCTGGAATCCAGCACCAGCTCCTAATTACCAAGAATGAGCTGTGAGAGCTGGCTGCGGCTGTGGGAGCTTGTCAAGTTCACATGATCCCAGATAGAGACTTCACTAGAAAACCTGGGTTTCTCCGGAAATCAAAACCCAGAATGGGAATAGTTGAAGATGAAAGCATTGCATTGAAAGGCAATATTGTATAGTAACCCACCATACTTTAAATATTTACCAGATGTTTGGGGAACCAGATGACCTCTAGAAATTTATACTCTAGAGCAACAGCTAATATGATGGATGACACATAGTTTCAATGAGAGGATGGAGGTGATAGAAAATAATTCACTGGTCAGGGGGTGGTGATGCTAGGAGAGGAGGGACAGACAGGCAAAGAGAAATGGTCAAGGAAGCCTTTTTAAAGGAGGAAATGGGGGCGCCTGGGTGGCTCAGTCAGTTAAGCGGCCAACTCTTGACTTCAGCTCAGGTCATGATCTCACGGTTTGTGGGATCAAGCCCTGTGTTGGGCTCTGTGCTGACAGCATGGAGTCTGCTTGGGATTCTCTCTCTCCCTCTCTCTCTGCCCCTGCCCCCCCCCAAAATAAACAAACATTTAAAAAGAACTATTTAAAGGAGGAATTGTTTGAGCTGGTCTTAGCAGAGTTCACCAACTAGACAAAGAGAAATGAGCATTTCATGTAGAAGGACCAGCATGAGCAAAGTTTGGAGACATGGAACTTGCCGGATTTGGGGAAGAGCAAATAATTTCGTGTATCTGGAATGCACAGGCTGACTGGAGATAAGACTGAGGAACTGAAGGAGTAGAAAGAAGGCATTGTAAGAGGTCTCTGTACTTGGCCAAGGAGTTTGAATGCAGTCCAGTAGGCAGTGAGGTTCACCAAAGCTCACTTGTAGTTTTAAAATATAACTTCACACAGGTTGGGTCAGGAAGTGGTCTTCACTGTATGCAAACTTTGAGGGAATTGGAGAAGACTATAGTAAATCTGTATTTATTTTTTTTAATAAATAAATTGTACCAAATACAGTTCTAAGTGTGTTTGTACACATCAACTCATTTAATGCTTGTAACAACCCTGTGAAGTAGGTACTAATATTCTCCTTATTTTACAGATGAGGGAACTGAGGCACAGAGAGGTTAAGTAACCCGCCTGAGGTCACACAGCAATAAGTGTCAGAGGCACTTAGAAAAACCCCAAGAGGAAGGCTGGCTCCAGTGTTTGTGCTCCATTCAGCTAAGTTACCTGTCTTGTGCACTGGGCTCTGTATGCAGCTCGTGGTAAGTCTTCCATGGATGTCGCCACTGACCTAACCTCCCACTGCTCTCGCATCTCTTATTAATGGGCTGCCTTTTTAGTATCGTTCCATCATCTATCCACCTTGGAGCACCTGCCAGAGGTCATGGAGGGGAATAAGGACCCCCACTTTGCATTTTTTCTCTTTCGTGGGTATTCACCTCCCATTTACGCTGTGTGAAATGGTCTCAACAAGGCAGATCCAGGGGCTTAATGAAGAAATTTATATCTACACATTTTTGTATTTATCTCTGGGTTTTAGTCATGGATATATTTTTTTTTAATTTTGCGAGCTACCCTTTGAAAACCCTTTCAACTACTATTAACACTTTTGACACGAGTCTGTAAAATTGATTCAGACAGTTTGCCAAAGCTGCCGGTCTTAATTAATGACTTACTATAACCTCCTGTTTTATTAGATCTATATTTCTAGTATATTGGCACATATATTAATGACTGACCCGTGAATAAACTGACAGTTTTAAAATGATATGGGATAACTTGTTTTCTTATGGAGAATTCACTTTTGCCTTGAACTTATAGTAAAATGATTATTAGTTCAGTAAATTATGACTTTAGTGTTGTTATGATCACCTTAGCAGTAGAAAGACTGCCTGGATTTCATTTCTTGATGAAATTCTACTTTGGATGAGTCTCTGGTTGATCTCATGCTCTAGCACATAGAACTGCTAGCTTCATAGTCGTAAACTTTTCAAGCAGAAAAGCATTCACTGGGGGTCTGCTAGTATGTATACATACATGTGCAAAATTATTTTGAATTTTCTTTACTTTGTGCTAAAATACATAAAGAACATTTTAGAGTCAGATAGTTATTAAAGTAAACAATGTGAATCTCACAACAAGAACAACAACAAGGAGCTGGTTGTCTGTGTAATTTGAAACAATTTGTTTTGTGCCCACAAAAGGGGGCACCAGATACGCCAGGTTTTATATTTGTGTATTTCGCAAAGTCTGTTTGATATGTGGTAGTAGAAGCAAAGAGTACTGAGTTGCTGCAGAATTACAATGTGTTCTTCCCCAACACACTGCCTTTTTTGAAAGATGATCTTTGAAACGAATGTGACAACTCAAATACTAATGGGCATACTATATAGAGCTGAAAGTTTTTCACTTGAAATTAACGCAGACACTGTGATCCAGGCCTACAGTAAATAAGTCAAATTCATAGGGATTACATTGTATTTGAGGGTTATTCCCAAAGACCTAGCTTAATTCCAGGCTGATTTTCTCCAGAGCTGACAAAGGATAGCTGGATTATTTGTTTCCTAGTCAGAGTGGCGCCACCACGTGGTAATAGCATAAACACTTTTACCAGTCAGTCAACCAGGAGGCTTCAAAATTACGAGATATTTGACACTTTTTAAATTTAGGAATATTGCATGATTCAAAACTGCATAAGGAGAGAGGCAACTTATATTTCTATATTATGTGATTTCAAACTAGCGTATTGCAAATTCACATAAAATGGTCATGTTGTGTTTTTGTATCATCCTATGCAGAGTGATTAAGAGAATGCACTTTGGAGCTAATTAGTCAGGATTGCATTCCAGCGCTGCTACTTACTCTCTGCATACCTTTGGGCAGGTTACTCAGTCCTCCCAAGTCCCAGTTTTCTCACTGTAAAATGGGGACAGTACTAGTGTCTATCCTAACGGGTCATTTTGCACATTGAGTTATCTTAAAACACTTAGAACAATGCCTGGCAAAGACTAAGTCATCTAGAAGGGTTTTTTGTTGTTGTTGTTATTGCTTTTCTATTAGTATGATTAAGCATAAAGAGCCTTTGATAACTGGTCTGATGCACCTTTCTGAATCTATTCAGGGTGCAGCCTAAACCGACTCATGAAAGATCTGACATCAGTGACCATGGTAAGGGAATAGATCGCAGCTACTCTTTGCGGTTTAAAGATTAATATCACACGGTGAGGCGATTGTTTTCAAACAAATCAAAATAACATCAAGGTCTTGTGTCAGATTACACTATTTAAATGCATGATTATAAATGACTGAACTTCAACATTTTAACAAAATGTATTCCTCTAGACAGGTGCTTCTTAAACTTTAATGTACATGCAAAGAACCAGAACTCTTGTCCAAATGCAGATTCTAGTTTAGTAGATCTGAGCAATTTCTTTTTTTTTCTTTTTTTAGTTTTACTTATGTATTTTGAGAGAGAGAGAGGGAGAGCGAGGGGCAGAGAGAGAGAGAGAGAGAGAGAGAATCCCAAGCAGGCTTCACGTGCCAGCAAGGGCCTGATGCAGGACTCGAACTCACGAACCCTGAGATCATGACCTGAGCTGAAATCAAGATTCAGACGCTTAACCGACTGAGCCACCCCGTGCCCCATCGGAGTAGTTTCTGAGATTTTCGCATTTTTTTTTTGCAAGCTCCCAGATGATACTGATGCTGTTGCCTTGCAAAGCACACTTGGAGTAACAATGCTCAAAATCACCGAAAGCCATTTCCACTGCTGCTTTATTATCTTCCCTTGTTACTCAGGAAAACATGGTAATTTAATTATAAGTCAGAGAAGAGCCATAGGAACCAAGATAATATCTTACTGTAGTCTTCACTTTCTCTAGACCACTTAACTATCTTTCATGGGAGCAATGAGTGCAAATGTAAGGGAAGGATGAGTACTAAAAAGAACTGGGGTAAGTGCGTAAAGACCAAGTTTTCTCCCAGGTAGTGAGCTCTACCATGCCAGAAGTACCAGTGAATTGCAAATGGTGAAGCTCACATGTGTATAGAGCTTCCTCCTGTGTGAAAAGCAGAAGGGGCAGTACAGCGTCGGCTGAAGGGTGAAGCAGGCCACACAGGCGTAAGCCTCATGAGACATCTGTAATAGGCCTCTCTACCTCCTCAAAAGGAAGCTAAGGGTTTTATTGTTTGTAAAACAATGCCAAAAACATTGTAACTTTAAAAAATCTTTGAAAATCTGCATAAGCGTATACCAAATCAATTAGCTACGACCCAGGCAAACCAGATACACTTTTATTGTCAGAATCAGAGATTCGAAAATTACAGTTCAAAAAACACAGTATCACGAAAAAGAGTTGAGAATCTGAGCGCTTCGTGGGAAACCCATCCTAAGGATGTGACAACATCAACTCACACTGAATACAGCTTAAATAATTTCAGGAAGCTCAAAAAATATCTGGAAGAGCATCTGTGTGCTTAGTTTTTACAGATGCAATATTTCACATTCAGTAAAACTCACATCTTAGCCAAAGAAAATATTATAAATAGATGTACGTGGAAAAAACTAGGAAGATGTATGACAAAATGGTGAAAATAGTTAACTGATGGGTGATTTTTCTTTTCTTTTTGCTTACCGGTACTTTGCTCATATTCTATAACCCGTGCATATCATTTTCTTACAATGGGGGAAAAACAAAATTTACTTTAAAAAAGAAAACCACCTCCTGAATGTGGATAAAGTACGGTAAAAGTTGGCTGTTTAGCAATTGAAACCTTCATACGATCCAGGTATCCCCTGCTTTTCAAAAATCCACACCACACCACTTCACGTTTTTGCAGGACCTACATTAGGACCTGCGTTCACTAATGAAAAGGAATCCAGACAAGATTTCACTTTTACCAAACAAGGAGGAAAGCGAAAATAGCGTTCTGTGCTTGTTTTGCCCCCAGCCTTTACGGGTGCACTCGAAGCACCAAGAGTGGTGCCACCCAGCGCCTTTCTTGGGAACTACACTCAGCGTCTCTGCATTAGGCCGCCATGATTTTCACCCGTGTCAAAACCATGTGCTTTATCTCAATTTATTTTGTGCATCTGTTAGCAAGAGGTGTCCTAACATATCAGAAAAACCTAGAAGAGGTCATTTGGGGGGTCTGACAATGCTTAAAAGTTTTTCCATATAAGTTAATGCTAATTGCCTCTTTATGCCATTTTGGCTTACAAAAGGTTTCATAGGACTGTTCTACTTTGATATAGCAAGGGAAACCTGTATCACTACAGCTTGTGACACACATTCCTGCTCTTATTGCTAATGGATGAATTTCTGAAATATAATTTGGATCATTTTTAGAAAACAAATACCAATATCCAAAATAGGGCCATAGCATATTGAGAATTTCCCCTGCTAATAATTAATTCCGTGTGTTGTTTGGGTTCTAAATTACTCTGGGGAAAATCTGAAGTTAGAGAAAAATCCCATTTTTGTTAATGTCAGGGTTCTTGTGGCACCTGATGATGGTACCATTTCAAGTGCACCTGGACCTTCAAAACTGAATTTCATAACTTTTTTACTGTAGAAACATTTCCAAGGAGCACTTGTGAGAAAACTGCTTTAAATTGGAATCCTTCCGCTCTGGTACAATCATGCAAACAGCCAGCAGAATTTATTTAACCTTCAGCCAACTGCTCAACCAACTTGAAATTATTGATAGCCCATCAGCAATGATCAAGATGGAGAGGCTAAATGAAGAGGTGCTTTTTTTTTTTTTTTTGCTTTTTTTTTTTTTTTGCTTTTTTTTTTTTTTTTTTTTTACAAGAGAACCATTGAGCTGGTAACAGGACTTGAAATGCCGTGTCAGCTCAGCTCGCATGGTCAGGGAGCTCAGCTGCTGGAGGGAAATAAAACTGTTCAGTTACGGCCGCCCTCCAATCAGTCACAGGGGTAATGGTGTTTGGCTTCAGTCAGGTTGTATGTCAGCAAATATACATCTCTTAGACAGCCCCTAAGAGTGCCTTAAGATCATGCTTATTGTTTTATATAGATAGGGGTCGGATGCTGATAGATGGTGGTCATAGGCCACCGAAATAAATTTTACCATGTTTAGCAGGTAAAGTTAATCTCAATACTGGAGAATGAGAGGGCCATTTTGATAGAATATTCATTCCATTGACAGTGATGGGACATTTTTCCTCTGTTAATGCATGGCGCAGATCATATGAAAGTAGATATCCTCTGCTCCCTGCTCCTCAGCCCCCCCTGTGTGAAGTCCACGTGCAGAAAAGGGACCTCAGGTACAATCTGGGAGATTTACTAAGGTTGAACTTTAAAGACCGAGTTTATTTGAAGGAGCTCTCTGGGGAACCGAATGTACGTACCATAGCACTACCCTACTGTGGTCAGAGTGACACAGGAATAAGATACAGATTTAAAGAAACACTGGCTGTTATAGTGAGTTATTTATGCCCTATCTTTAGTCCAAAAAAGGGTCGGAGGCAGCATCATGTAGCACAAGGGTAGCCACCCCCTTCCAAACCTATCAAACATTAGCAGTCAGTCAGAGTACTGTTTTACCACTGAGCCCAGATGAATCTCAGAATCTTAACCCAGTGTTTGAGACACTCAGGTTAACACGAGTTTGCACCCTCTCACTAACTCTTTAAAATCTGGCAGTCTGCCTCCAAACATTGAAAGAAATATAGTGAGTCTTCTAAGAGTCTCCTGAAGGGCAATCAGAGGGCAGCTCCCGTACGAGAGCCTGTGCTAAACAGAATGTGATGGGGTCCTTCAGAGACAGTCTGTTTGTCTGCAAAAGATTTTCTTGGGAATGATAAATGAGGCCCAGCAGAAACGGGACACTGTGCTATTTGCTGGAGAAATGAGAAAACTTTTTCAAAGGATTGGATCGTCTTACCCCAGGGCCAAGAGTCAGTGAGACTCCTAGATCCGAGTCAGTGTGCCTACGAGAGCCCGTCAGAGCCCATCTTCTTTAGAAACGCTTAGAAAGTTTGAAGGCAGAGAAGGGAAAGAAGTATTAGGATGTTAACCTCGGACGGACTCCATGCTTGTGTTGTGGCAGATACACAACCCACTCACAGTGACTTCCGCCCTGTAGGATCTCCTGCAGACGAGGGACTTGCCTCAGCTCCCCGGCCTACCATGTTGTTTATCACACTGCCTTCCTCAGACGTTATGACTGAGAGCTTGCTTGGAAATGAAAAAAATGAATGAAATTCTCATTTTCTTAATTTCCTGAGAGTAGGTCTTTGTTAACCTTCTTGTTGTCCACTTTCTTTATTATTATTATTATTATTATTATTATTATTGTTTTAACATTTATTTATTTTTGGGAGACAGAGATAGAAGAGCACAAGTGGGGGAGGTTGTTAGCACAGAGCCTGACACGGGGCTCGAACTCATGAACTGTGAGATCATAACCTGAGCCAAGTCACATGTCAGGAGACACAGACGCCCAGTTTAGTAAAACCCATGAACTCATCCTTTAGTACCTGCCTTTCAAAGAAAAGCCCTAAATAAGGCTGCCATCTGGATTTCTAAGCATAGTCTACCTTAAAAAGGCCAGTCTCTGCATCTAGGCCAAAGTATGTATTTATACTAAGTTTGTGTTCCCTAAAAAAAAAAAGAAAAGAAAAGAAAGTGACTAGACTATTCCAGAATTTGAAAAAAAAATCAATTTTTAATATTTTGATTCACAAGTATTCTGCAAGCCCAAGTTCTTTTGAATAACAAAAATGTGCTGTATGGTGTTCCAGTAAAAATGTACCATAGGATATAAAGGAAAGGCCATTCTGAATTAGTCTCAACTATAGACTTTTTTTAAAATGCCCTTTAAAAATATTTTTTAAATAATGAAAATTAATCCTTAATGAAGTCCTGCCAAACAGAAGTCCTAGAGGGCCTTCCTTTGATGAATAAATTAAGGATTTTTAATTCATTAATTTAATGGCTTCCTTGAGGAAGGAATTGGCATCTAACGCAACCTTATGTCACTTGCAGTGCTCGGCAGACTGTCTTGAACAAGGGTGACAGTCAGGAACTAGCTGCTGAGTAGGTGAATGTGCATGTAAGGGATTGGAAAATGATTTGCTCTCTTGAGTAAATATCTCTTTCTGTATTTTTTCATTTTACAGGGTAATTGCCACTTTAGCCAGTGCAAAGTTCAGTTTTAGTCCAATCCATGAAAGAGTGATTATAAATCCCATACAAGTGGGATCCAAATTCATATAGTTTTATTTGACTTTAAAGTGAGGCACTAAAGGGGCACCTGGGTGGCTCTTGATTTCGGTTCAGGTCATGAGCTCACAGTTCACGGGATCAAGCCCCACATTCATTGTGGAGCCTGCTTGGGATTCTCTCTCTCCCTCTTTCTCTGGCCCTCCCCAACTTGTTCTCTTTCTCTCTCTCAGTCTCTCCCGTCCCCCAAAAATAAATATTTTAAAAAATAAAATAGAATGTGGCACTAAAAATTAAGAGTCTTAAAAATACTCTTGCCTTTCACCCAGTATGCCCTTCTAGGAATAGTAAATAATAATGAATTGTGTAAAATTCTGATAAAAGAACTTGGAAGCAACCTAAATGTCCACATAAACGTTTGGTGGAGTAATATTTAGCTTTTAAAAATAGTCTTATATGGCCGCCTGGGTGGCTAAGTTGGTTAAGTGTCGCACTCTTGAGCTTAGCTCAGGTCATGATCTCACGGTGTGTGTTCGAGCCCCACATTGGGCTCTGTGCTGATAGTGTGCAGAGCCTGCTTGGGATTCTCTGTCTCCCTCTCTCTGCCCCTGACCTGCTTATGCTTTCTCCCTCTCAAAACAAATAAATAAACATTTTTTTAAAAAAAGTGTTATAGATAACTATTTGTGTCTTGGAAAGATAATAATTATATATTGTTTAGTTTTCTTTTCTTTTTTAACCCAAGGGTGACCCAGCAGGAGTTGAGAGATTGGCTACATAGAGGCAGTTTAAGCAATGGATTAAAGGAACCAGGTTTCTTGCTGTCAGAGAAGAGAGTTACAAATATAAAAAGAGAGAAGGTTAGAATTAACCCTGCAGTGTTATACTGAAATTGGAGATTCTAATGTAGACACATGGTATTCTGTATGCATAAATATAAAATCAAATATATATGTATTATATATGTATATATGTATATTTACTGACTTTGTCCACTCTTAAAAAAAAAGGGGGGGTGCCTGGGCACATCAACATTCTAGTAAAAGAGTATCAACATTCTGGTTACAGTAAGCACACAACTGCTGAGATCTTGGTGTCTATACCACTCTCCATTAAAAAGAACCAGGGCTCCTTGGAGAAATGGCTAATCCCAAGGCTGGAGGAAGGAAAATACACAAGAAGCCTGGAATATCTTGTTCCAGAAAGGAAGACAGTGCTCAAAGAACAATGGGAACATGTTAGGACATGTAAGTTAGCTTGTAGGAGCTCCCACTGGCTAAATTTGGGATAATATAATTGTCAGAATGATTAATAATACTAATAGATTATACCCCCATTGAAAACAGTAGAAATCCTGGGGTGCCTGAGTAGCTCAGTCGGTTAAGCTTTGGACTTTGGCTCAGGTCATTTTCTTGCAGTTTGTGAGTCTGAGCCCCCATCAGGCTCTCAGCTGTCAGTACAGAGCCCTCTTATGATCCTCTGTCCCTTCTCTCTCTCTGCCCCTGCCCCACTGGTTCGTTCTCTCTCTCTCTCTCTCTCTCTCTCTCTCTCTCTCTCTCAAAATAAATAAATAAACTTTACTTTAAAAGAAATAAAACAGTAGAAATCCATGGATCCACTCTGATATAAATAAATGAATGAACACACAAAAGAAGAAAAGTCTCTTCCTTACAGTAGAATGTCAACTAACAAATGTAGAAAAAATAACAGACTTAGAAAATCACCATTTGGTAACTATCATAGTAATAATACATTTAATTAAGAAACTAATAAAAGAGAATTGGTTGATGAATGGGATACATACACCCATTCTCAGAGTATCTCCACCTAAAATATTTATGAATTACAAAGGAAAAATAAGAATTCCCTAGTGGAAAAACCTGGCAAATACCATCTTACTCAAGTAACAAAAGTCAGCACCACCTCTAGTTGACAACTCGTGTGCCGTCTTATAAGATGCTAAAGAGCCCAACAGCCCTTTGAGATATGCCTGCCAAAGACTCATAAGCTGAATCTAAATCATGAGGAAACATCAGACGAAGCCAAATCAAGGGACAGTTGACAAAACAGCTAATAATCATAACTAATAATAAGGCTAACAGGGCACCTGGATGCCTCAATCAGTTAGGCGTCCAACTTCGGCTCAGGTCATGGTTTCATGGTTTGTGAGTTTGATCCCTGCATCGGGCTCTGTGCTGACAGCTCAGAGCCAGGAGCCTGCTTCAGATTCTGTGTCTCCTTCTCTCTCTGCCCCTACCCCACTTGTTCTCTGTCTCTCTTAAAAATAAATATGTTTAAAAAATTTTTTTAATAATAATAAGATTAACAACTGTAATCTTCAAACGCATCAAGATCATCAAAGTCAATTTAGGACTGGAGTTGTCTCAGAATGGAGACTACAAAGACATGAAAAGAGCAACATCTGTTTCGGGATTGGATCTTTTTGTGTAAAGAATATTTATTGGTACTTAAGTGGGATCCTTGGATGATGGGTTTAGGGAGTTCTTTGTTCTGTACTTCCAGAATTTCCCTATGTTGTAAAGCATTTCAAAATAAAAAAATGTGGGTATAAAACAATAACTGTGATTCTATTTTGTAGAAGCTGTGTATCATAATATACATGATACATAGAAAGGTCAGAGAATATACATCAAAATGTACAAAAAAATATGGTTATCTCTTGAGTAATGGGACTTGTTTGCTTAAATTTTTTTATTGATGTTTTTGTTCATCTATATTTTCTAATTGTTAATTAATATGTATTCTCTTTGCAATACAAAAATTTATTTTTGTTGTTTAACTTGTATTCATGCACTTCGGTAGTTTCCAGCCTTAAACAGGAAAGATTACATTACAAGGCATAATTGCTTCATCTATAATTCAATTAACCTCTACAATATATAATATACTTGCAAGTCATTGCAAGATTGCCTTCCATTTCTAAAGTGTGGAAAATAGTCATATTTTGGAAACGTTATTTATCTTTTCTCTTTATTACTTGTTGCTCATCGATCATAGTCCTGAAAAATAATCTTACTATAATTGAATCACTGCTTTTCTCATTATTACAATACAAATTTAAAAATCAATTAGCTCTGCTAATTACTACTTATCTGGATATAAAAAATACTGAAGTAACTGTCTTTAGCTGTTGTGAGTTTCAGCATCTTTTTATTGCTTTTCTTAATTCACTTGGGATCATGTTATGATTATAAACTTCATTTTAAAGAATGATTAGAAATACTAACTAGACTGAATAATTAGTAGTGTTGCCATAGTACACAATATCTGTTATTTAGCAAACTCATACTAAAACAATTTGTGATTCTTGTTAAATTATACTAATTGAAATGAAATGTATTCAGCATTCTTATCACTTGCAAAGGCAAAACACTTATATATTGGCCTGGACTCTCAGAGCAAGAACCTTCAAAATGAATTTCAAATTCTGTCCATAAAGTTAGATTCTTTATTAGATTCCAGTGGGTAAATTTGTACTTATGGACATTGTTCACTTAATTTATAGAACACAGCATTGAAAATGTACAGGGTGTACTTTTTTTGCACGAAAACTTTGAAAAACATCCCCTGGGTCAGTTTAACTGAAAAGAAAATGAATAGTGGGCCTTTGTGGTCTGTTCACACCTGGATGCACACATACATCTCCAATTAACTGAAACAAGAATTCCCAGATGTTTCCAGCAAAAAGGATATTTTTAATCATGTCATAGTGTTTTGGCAGGTATTTTCTTTTTTTTTTTTTAATTTTTTTTTTTAACGTTTTATTTTATTTTTGAGACAGAGAGAGACAGAGCATGAACGGGGGAGGGTCAGAGAGAGAGGGAGACACAGAATCTGAAACAGGCTCCAGGCTCTGAGCCATCAGCACAGAGCTTGACACGGGGCTTGAACTCACGAACCGCGAGATCGTGACCTGGCTGAAGTCGGACGCTTAACCGACTGAGCCACCCAGGCGCCCCTGGCAGGTATTTTCTTTTCTTTTCTTTTCTTTTCTTTTCTTTTCTTTTCTTTTCTTTTCTTTTCTTTTCTTTTCTTTTCTTTTCTTTATTTTATTTTATTTTATTTTATTTTATTTTATTTTATTTTATTTTTTGGGGGGAGTGAAGATGATTTTTTTTACGAATATAATTTATTGTCAAGTTGGCTTCCAAACAACACCCAGTGCTCATCCCAACAAGTCCCCTCCTCAATGCCCATCACCCACTTTCCCCTCTCCCTCACTCCCTCCCACCCACCCTCAGTTTGTTCTCTGTGTTTAAGAGTTTCTTGTGGTTTGGCAGGTATTTTTAACTATGCCAGTCAGAATGTTATATCATGAATCCAGACATGTTAACGGCAAACCCAAGTCAGAGACACAGAATTCTAATATTAACTTTAACACCCCTCCTGCATAGGTCTCTACACCACACACTACCTTACTTACCACATCTATAATTCAGAGTCAATATTACTTTGTGCAGTGGCAGAACCATTTGAGCTTGGCCTATAAAAATTAAATTAGGGACACCTGGGTGGCTCCGTTGGTTAAACATCTGACTCTTGATTTCAGCTCAGGTCATGATCCCTAGGTTGTGGGATCAAACCCTGTGTCAGGCTCTGTGCTGAACGTGGAGCCTGCTTGGGATTCTTTCTATCTCTCTCTCTCCCTCTGCCTCTCTCTATCTCTAAAATTAAAAAAATTAAATCATATAACATATATAACCTCATACCCCACCAAACTGCAGCTACTTTTACTTTTACTGTAGCTACTCCTCAAACCAAAGTCTCAATCAGAGAAAGACGCAAGGCGAATAAAACTGTCCTTACAAACACCCAGGATAGTAACAAATTAGATAGTTAATTTAAAGATTGCATTTAAGTTTAGGATTATTTTAGCTACACATACAGAAAGCCTAACTGAAAATGGCACAAACAAAGATCATTTACTAAGGTAGTAACTTTAGAGGGGCTGCAGGCAACGTTAATTCCATACCTCAACGGTGACATCAATGACCCAGGCTCTTTCTGTCTTAATGCTCATTGATCTTCAGTGTATTAGCTGTCATCCTCAGGCTTATCCCTTCATTGTAGCACGGTGGCTGCTGCCGCCCCACACATCAAGTTGGCAACTATGTCTGAAAGCAGAAAGGGCAGTGTTGTTCTTTTCATCAGGGAAAAACACTTCACAGAACTTCACCAGCAGACTTTCCGCTTGGGTCCCTTGACCAAGACTTATTGGATCACGTGCCAATGCCCTAGCCGGAAGGAACCTGGAAAGTACCTTTCGGACATTTCAGCCTCTGAAATGAGAATCAGCTTTCCCAGCAAGAAAGAAATACAAGAAGATGGAAAGGCTGTTGAGTGGACAACCGATAGGGTCTACTATCCTGAGTGTCCTGGCCAAAGTCTTGCTTTTTCTTTACTTTTTAAAAAATATTTGGACATTTTATATAGCTTCAAGTATAAGTAAACCTGTCAGTTGCAATTCATGTGCTTCTGAATATGGTGCATTTATGAGACCTTGTTTTTACTTAACTTCACAGTTTTCAAGGGCTGACCAGAGATAGGTGTATTCCAGTACTTCTGTGCTGATAACATCCTGCATTTATACCTGGCTCCTATTTTTTGTGATGATAACTAGCACTTGTATAACACTTAGAGTTAGAAAAGCCACTTATTCATATATCTTTCAAGCCTTACTCTCCAAATAAAGACTGTGTCCATTTACTTAAAATGAGCACAGACAGTGGGGAGGCCCTAGATCTGGCACTCCAGAAAGCTAGAGACTAGACAGGTAAGCATTCAGTCTCTGGAAACACTGTCAACAAATAGCTGGGCCTCAGCCACTGACCTATAGCTCAGAACAGAGCGCCAGTCTCTGAGGGGAGGAAGACCAAGGACAGGATGAGGCTTCAGTCCAAAGGGGAACTTCTCTAATAGGAGGTTAATAGATGAGGACTTGTGAATCAGGACCAAGGCAGAAATCTACACATGAGACCTAAGCCTCAGGGGTAATACTATAAACCCAGCAGGTTCTAAGTAAATTTTGAGATAAATGAATGGATGAATTTTGATGACTGAATGAATGAGATACCAGACTTGTAGCAGAGGTGATTTGATACTAAGCCATTGCATGTTGATCTGGAACCTAGTATTATTCTTAGGAACTGGGGACTGATTGCATCTATAATTAGGGATCAGATGCACCATTTGGGAATGAAAGGAGGAATGAGGCCAATTGGGGTTTTCATTAATTCAAAGTTTGCTGAGAATATAAGTTATCTGGGGAGCTTATGAAGATTTTATGCAGATTTTCAAGCCACCTCCTTAGAAATTCTGATTCAGGAGGTCTTCTGTCAGGCGACATTTTTAACAAGAATCCTAAAGTGGCTCTAATGCTGTGGTCAATGGAATCATCTTGTATTCCTAATTAAGCAGTAAGCCCCTTAAGGACCAACAGCATGCCTTAGATTCCTTCTGTGTCCCCCATAGATTTTAACTGTATGATGTGAATGTTCGCTATGCATGTCGATTGAAATCTCTGCCAGTTTAAATTAGGTCACTGGAATTGACCAGTTAGGATGATCATAGAGAGTCACCTGCTGAAGAAGTTAAGAATATCCACTAGCTTAATGCTAATTGATTACTCCCATCTGCAATGTGCTAGACATTGTAGGGGAGCCAGAGGTGAGCAGGACACAGAGTCTGCATGTGAGGTAATTACAAAGCAGTGGGGTACAGATCTAATTTAATACAAAGAAGAATTTGATGCATGTTATGACATGAATAAAAGTACAGGGAAAGACGAACAATTAGAGAAGGTCAGCTATGCCTTGAAGAACAAGTCTGATTTCAGTACATGATGGAAAAAAGGAGTGGTCATCCCACAGAAAGGTGTTCACTCATTCATTCATTCATCCATTCACTCAACAAATGTTTACTGAGCTCCTGTCATGTGCCGAGCATGGTACTAGGGGTTAGAGATACAGAAGTGTGCAATACCAAGTCCATGCTGATGTTCTAGGGAGGATAGGAGATAGTCAATAAACAAATTAATTAGTAATGACCTATTAATAGAAAAACGGTAACATTACCAGGATAACAAGAAAAACAAATATGAGCAAGTTACAGTTTTCATGACCTCAAGACCTACATCCTCACCCCTTCTGCTGTCCGTGTCCATCATCCCTAGAATGGTGTCCCCAGGACTTCCCTTGACTTCCACATGGCCTTTGAGATGATATGAAAGGATAACCGTAGATGCCCCCTTCTCTCCAGGGAATGATCTGCTTCTGTGGGGCTGGTTCCCTTTGAGGGACACTTCTTTGTCACTTCCCAATTATTTTTCTATAAGGTAACTGGTAGAGTGTAGCCTCAGGTCACTGACTTCAAGAACTCGTGTCATATCAGGAGAACCAGTTATAAAACACAATGGCTGGGCACTGTGGAAGCTAAATAATCGATTAAATTTTTCAGTTTTCAATCCACAGTATAGGTTTTTGGAAGAAGTATTGAATCAAGTTGTTTTAATTGAACTACACATAACTATCACCTTTGTTTTCACTCTAATGTCCTAGATACTAACCATATATGAATGGAAAGATGAAAGAAGAAAGGAGGAAAGGAAAAGAAATAGCATTTATTTATTTATTTATTTATTTATTTATTTATTTATTTATTTATTATTTTTTAAGAGAGAGAGAGCACACAAGCAGGAAAGGGACAGAGGGAGAGGGTGAGAGAGAATCTTAAGCAAGCTCCACACCCCAGCATGGAATCCAACCTGGCGATCAGCCTCATGACAGTAAGGTTATAACTCTTAAGCAACTGAGTCACCCAGGTGCCCCAGAAATAGCTTTTACTAATTAAAGTAATTAAGTAAGCCAAAGTTTTGTAAATGGAATCAACTTGAATACTCTAAGGGTGGTTTGATGTAAACCTGTCTCGTATAAAATAATGAACAAGCTCTAAAAAGACCAGAAATGCTCCTTTCCTGCAATTATAAAATAAATGCTATTTCACATTTTACACATTATAACATATTTTCACATGCATCTCATATGTCCTGACATTTAGACTCTAAGCAGCAACGTTGTAGTATAGGGCTTGTTACTACCCCAATTTTGCTGATCAAGAAGCAATTCCATGAGGTCAAGTGACTGGCCCAAGGTGAAGGTGCTAGGAGGTGACAAACTCTAGGTTTTGTATTTCAGTCTTCTAACGAGCCCCTCTTCCCTCCCTATTTATATGAATAATAGATCTAAATTTATACACATTGAGTTTGTCTAAAGCCAGATACAACTAATTTTTTTATATAGTTATCACCTCACAAGTATCAAGGGGCTTTCTTTTTCTTTTCTTTTTTTTTTTTAAAGGTTTACTTTTATTTTTGAGAGAGAGTGTGTGTGTGTGCTAGCAGGAGAGAGGCAGAGAGGAAGACAGGGGATCCAAAGGGGCTCTGCACTGACAGATCTGCACTGACTGATCATGATCTCAGCAGAAGTGAGATGTCTAACCGACTGAGCCACCCAGGTGCCCCCTCTTTTCTTTTCTGTTTTTTAAGTAGGCTTTACCTGCAGCATGGAGCCCAACGTGGGCCTTGAACTCACAACCATGAGATCAAGACCTGAGCTGAGATCGAGTCAGACGCTTAACTAACTGAGCCACCCAGACACCCCTCAGAGGGCCTTCTTGACAAATCTGCAGCTTTCTATGTTAATAAGTTGCCAAAAGATTATTGACAAGCTGGCCAGCAAACAATTTTTAAATTATTCAGGTGTACCTTACTTGATCCATGATTTTATAAAATGCATGAGAGAATTTGTTATGTAAAGCAATCCTTTTTTCCCTTCTTTCGTAAATGGTTTCTTTACCTAAAAAAATAATTATGGATCAGGCTTACAATTACCGTTGCATTCATGACGGTTTTCAGTTGCGAGCAATCAAGACCAATTCTGGCTATCTCAAGCAAAGAGAGACCATTTTGCAAGGATCTTGGGAGCCCACTAAATCGATGGAAGGCTAGAGAATCATGCTTGAGATCTAGGATACAAGGGGGTCAAATAAACCAAGGTCACCCCACAGGAGCAGTGGCCCTTCACCACCAGTCCCATAAGAATGACCTTGACCTCCAGGATTCCTTTTGTGCCTCCATTGTCGTGGGATCCGAAGCCCTGGGAGCAAATGTCTGATCGGTTGAGCAGACCGCGACACTACCACAAAGTGAGCTGAGGAATAACCAGGTCCCCTTATTTTCTGTTCATGTGCAGAAATGCGGGAGAAGGGGAGTGAGCACTGGGCATTGCCACTTTGCAAAGACTAACTACAATGTTGAATTCTCCCAAAAGGGTGATCCAGAGGCTGAAGGGGACTGAAGGAGGGCTAGAGTGCTGCCCCAGTGCAATAGATTGCAAAAAATAAAATAAAATAAAATCCAGTCCAAACATGTTCCTCACAGTATTGCGTATCATACTTAAAGTGGGGAGAGGCATGAGAACATTTTCTGACAATAAGGGATTTAGTTAAATTATGGTTCATTTTATATAATAGAAAACACTGAAGCTATGAAAATGATGTTAAGGCAAAATATTTAATGATCTGAGAAGCTAGTTATTAAATATCAATAAGAGAAAAAATAGATTATAAAGCAATATTTAAAATAGGATCCTATTTTGTAAATAAGAACAATGGAGGGATATGTACCCCCAAATTAATAGTTTATCTCTGGGTAATAGAATTAGGAATGTTCCTTTTCTTTTCAATGCTTCTCCCTATAACACCACTGTATTATTTTTAAATGATTAAAAGCTGGTTTAATGTGCATATATTCTCATTAAATAGATAATTTCTTTTGTTTAAATATTCATATCCATTGTCTTAATTTTTTTTAATATTTATTTTTGTGAGGGTGCAGGTAGGGGAGAGGTAGAGAGAGGGGGACAGAGGATCTGAAAGCGGGATCTGAGCTGACAGACTGACAACAACAAGGCTGAGCCTAATGTGGGGCTTGAACTCATGAACCACGAGATCATGACCTGAGCTGAAGTTGGATGCTCAACTGATTGAGCCACCCAGGTGCCCCTCTATTGTTTGTCTTTAAATTATATATGTGTGTGAATCCTATTTCAGTGTTTAATAACTGTGTGTCCTTGGGTGAGTCACTCCACTTCTCTGAGCCCTTGTGTGTAAAATGGTGCCATGATCAGAAATACCCTATACATACATATACTCTTTGACCCAGGTCCTCCAGTTCTCAGAATTTATCCTACAGGTAAAGTTGCATTAAAAAAAAAATGTTTTAGGGGCGCCTGGGTGGCTCAGTCGGTTAAGCGGCCGACTTCGGCTCAGGTCATGATCTCACAGTCCATGGGTTCGAGCCCCGCGTCGGGCTCTGTGCTGAAAGCTCAGAGCCTGGAGCCTGTTTCAGATTCTGTGTCTCCCTCTCTCTGATCCTCCCCCGTTCATGCTCTGTCTCTCTCTGTCTCAAAAATAAATAAATGTTGGGGCGCCTGGGTGGCGCAGTCGGTTAAGCGTCCGACTTCAGCCAGGTCACGATCTCGCGGTTCGTGAGTTCGAGCCCCGCGTCGGGCTCTGGGCTGATGGCTCAGAGCCTGGAGCCTGTTTCCGATTCTGTGTCTCCCTCTCTCTCTGCCCCTCCCCCATTCATGCTCTGTCTCTCTCTGTCCCAAAAATAAATAAACGTTGAAAAAAAATAAAAAAAAAAATAAATAAATAAATAAATGTTAAAAAAAATTTTTTTTTAAATGTTTTAATGTTTATTTTTGAGAGAGAGCAGGGGAGGGGGCAGAGAGGGAAGGGGACAGAGGATCCAAAGCAGGCTCTGTGCTGACAGCAAAGAGCCTGACATGGGGCTCGAACTCACGAACCATAAGATCGTGATCCGAGCTGAAGTCGGATGCTTAACCAACTGTGAGCCACCTGGATGCCCCTGTAAACTTGCATTCTTAAGAAGTAATGTTTTTATAGGCTTAGTCATTGTAGCATTGTTGGAATCACAGAAGTTTTTAAATAACCTAACTGTCCCCCAGTAAGGAACTGATAGGGTAAATTACAGTACATGTGTACAATGACATCATTAAAAGGATTGGAGAAGATCTTTTTTTGCATTCATAGGCAACAATCTCTAAGATACTAAATGCAGAACTGTGCGTATAGTACACTAGAATCTTTAAAAGGGTAGGAAAGAAAGTATTCATTTACATTTATATGCATAACTTAGCTCTAAACAAACTGATACCATTAAATACCTGTGAAATGACACATCACAAAAAAGCTGGTAACATTAGTTGCATGTGGGAGGGTAGCTGAGAGGCTGAGGCACAAATGTAGCGGGGAGAGTTTTCACTGTATACTTTTGTACTGTAGAAATTTTGAAACTTATGACTATTTTTTATTTAAAAATAAATAATGTAATTTAAACTGAAGGGATTAAAAATAACAAAATAATGCTGTAAAAACGTAGTATGTGGCTAGCACTTAGATATCAGCCTCTGATAGAAAAGCTATCTACCACCTTCGTGAGTAGTAAGGGTGTAAGGCTTAAGGCTACTTGCTTTTTTTCTCCAAACATTAACCGTGCTCCCTCTGGTGGAGATACCCAGGAATTGCAACAAATGGGAGAAGAAAAATTGAACCGAGCCCCTCCCTGATTAAATAAGTGGATTGATTGATTGATTGATTTTATAATTTATTGCCAAATTGGTTTCTATACAACATCCAGTGCTCATCTCAACCGGTATCCTCCTCAATGTCAATCACCCACTTTCCCCTCTTCCCCACCTCCCATCAACCCTCAGTTCTCAGTATCCAAGAGTCTCATGGTTTGCCTCCCTCCCTCTCTGTAACTTTTTTCCCCCCTTTCCCTTCCCCCATAGTCTTCTGTTAAGTTTCTCAAGATCCACATATGAGTGAAAACATGTGGTATCTGTCTCTCTGACTTTAAATAAGCGGATTTAGATACCTACCTTCATCTCCCGGAAACCACTGCAGTCCATGCCTGTTCAAAGCAGCTCTCAACTTCGGGAGACTGGTACCTGAGTGCTTCCCATGGCACACAAAGAGTTAATAATATATGTGGTCACAGTGGCCAGCGGATGTAGCTCAGTTTACACAGACCTGTGGGTGTATCTCATAAAACTTCAGCATCATGCATTTTTAAATAAACAACCTAGAAATAAATGTCCAAATATTGTCCAAGGATCAAGACAAATCAACTGCTGCTATTCATCCACAAGCATGATTTTTAGTGAAAATGACTAATTCAAGCAGCTTCCACAACGCAGGATGTCAGAGGTAGTTGCACAGTTCTCTATTAGTTGATATTTGTGTTGCTGAAGGAGCAATATTCCATCCACGTCAGGATTTTTCCTAATGTGTGCCCTAGTGAAGCCTCAAGAACGTTTAAATCCCATTAGCACTATCCCCACTGGAGGGGGAACTGATTTAATTGGGAATCAACACACATTTTACACCTCTTTGGGAGAAAAATCTCGGGACTTGGATATGTTTAACAGAAAAGGCTCTATGTATGGCACTATGAGGAATAATTAAGCTATAAATTTCATCTTTGTTTGCCAAATGAGAAATGCCTTTTTTTAAAAAAAAAATATGATCCACTCTTCCCTCTCCCCCCAACTTTATCTGTCTAGGTAAATATAATTAGGTAATGGATGATGATTTGTTAGCATTTTATTTCCTGTGTTTGCAAGGGCATTAACAGTGATCAGAAAGCACACAACAAATGTGGTCAGTTTCTGATTTTCAGAGGCAAGAACGTGACTTTAGAGAATCAGATGGGCCAGAAACAGGCATTCTTGCAAATTAACTCTTCCTGTATTCCGAATAGGATCAGAGAGACTTTTGTCTTAGCTGATTTGCATGCACTAATTGCTAGTGCTGAGTAAATGTGGAGTGATCACCTACACAATTACATTCATAAATTAATATTTTTTTACTCCGCTGTTATTTACACACAGGAAAAAACAGTACAAATAATTTTAAGGCTGTGTCTACACTTACATAATGAAGTGGTTAATTAAAGTAATGAGCTAGTTAATGACAGGCCTAGAAATTTTTCATGAAATATCCATATAAGGGAAGAAGAAATGTCTTTGCCTGAATAATTCTCATAATTGCCTCAACATTTGATTTCACTTTCTATGCACAGAGACATGCCCTAAATGACACTTTGGTTATGAATCTGAATTATCCTTTGATTTCTCATGGGCGCTATGGATGCCAAGGCTAACTGCCAAGGTAACAGGATTAAACTAGGGGTATCACACAGAAAAGATCCCCCCCCCCCGGAAGGGCTGGGCACAGACTGATGCAGGCAAGCACATGGCACTGAATGTTCAGAAACAGAAGCTTTGGCTGGGTCTAGATTAAATTATTCCTCCACCATCAATGCCAAGGGGTCACTTTATCACTCCCAACCCAGAATGATCCGGTCCAGTTTTAGAGAGCCCCATCCTTTTTCAGGACCTCTGATCCTTTGGTCCAGTAGACCTCTAACCTTAGTGCTGGAGGCCAGATCACCTCTAACTGCTTGCTTCACGTCTGTAGTCACAGCCGTCTTGATTCTTTTCCTCGTGTTGGTCTAAGCCACCATCATCTCTGACTTGGGTCAGTACAGCATCTCCTCGCTCACCTCCTTGCCTCCACTCTGGCTTCCTCAACTGCACCACTGATCACCAAAGCCTATTCTCAAGGCAGCAGCCAGAATAATTTTCTAGAATGTATATCGTATCATGTCAATCCTCCGCTCAAAACCGTGCAATGACTAGAGCCCAAACTGTGGCATGCACTCTGGGTCCGGAAGCATATTGAGGAGGTTCAGCTTCTGTAGAATACCAAAGAGTAAGGTGCCTGAAAAGAAATGAGGGACTAGAACCCTTCTCACTGTTTGAAGCCGTGACTGGGGTGGCGCTCCTCCACTCAAGCTCAAGGACCCTTTGGCCCAGGGATATAATTTATAGGGAAATGAGACTCTGGGGAGGAGAAAGGACACAGACATAATTTCTTGACCTAGATCTGATCCAATATTGCCTTTTATTAATATTCCCCTTCCCTGCCGTATACACCTTGTCTAATTCCTACGCTTGAGCGTAGATGGGACATGACAATCATAAATAGGTTATGTTTTATGAAATGGTTCACTGTAAGAAAAGTAAAATTATCCTGGGTGGACATGACCTAATCTGGTAAGCCCTTAAATGGGATTAGGCTCTGTTTAGAAAGAAAGATTTGAGGCATAAGAAGGATTTGATGAGAGGGAGAACTTCTATCCCAGTGTTTGAAGATAAAAAGGTCACCTGTCAAGGAATGAGAGTGGGCTTGAGGAACTGAGAGTATCTCCCAGTTGACAGCCAGTAAGAAATGGGAACCCGAGTCCTACCACTACAATGAATTGAACTCTGCCACGTAAGCTCAGAAGAGGGCCCCAGGTCCAGATGAGAAAGCAGCTCGGTCAACACCTTGGTTTTAGCTTTGTGAACACTAAGCACAGAGCCCAGTAACACTGCGTCTAGACTTCTGCCCCACAGAACTGTGGACAAATAATAGCATTGTTTTAAGCTGCTAAGTTTGTGGTAATTTGTTACACAACAGCAGAATACCATTTTAGGTAGAGGAGTTTAATGCCTGTGTTTAGGTCTGATTATAGTAGAAAGAATCTAGATGGCACAAGACCAGTTAGAAATTGCTGTAGTAATCTATGATGAGATGATAAAGGCCTGAAGTGTCGACAATAAAAAATCCACAACAAAAAACTAGTAACAGATTGTGAAGGAAGAATCCATTAGACTTGGTGTCCACAAAAACATTCAGGGATGGTTAAATGCTGTAGCAATGGTCAACTGAACAACTCATTGGAAATCAATCATGAACTTCATCTGATAGTTTTCTTGCTAGTAAGTTGGACAATTGTTGAAATACTGCGTTGGATTTTGTGTATGTTTGTATTAGGTTCTCAACTAAAAGACAAACTCCTTGTGGAGAGAATCATTTAAACTTCACCGAATTGAACCGTTGGATCAAATGTTATAGACATGAAATGATGTAATTAAATTACAAGGCACTTCACTAACTGTTAGACTGGCTCAAATCAGAACAAACTGACAATGTCAAGTGCCAAGAAGAAGGAAGAGCCACTGTAACTGACATGCATTGCAGGTGGAATGAAAAACAAGATAGCTACTTTGGACAACAGTTTGTCAGTTTCTTATAAAGTTAAAAATAGACTTACCGGGGCGCCTCGGTGGCTCAGTCGGTTGAGCGTCCACTTTAGCTCAGGTCATGATCTCACGGTCTGTGAGTTCGAGCGCCGCGTCGGGCTCTGTGCTGACAGCTCAGAGCCTGGAGCCTGTTTCGGATTCTGTGTTTCCCCCTCTCTCTGCCCCTCCCCCACTCACGCTCTGTCTCTCTCTGTCTCAAAAATAAATAAAAACATAAAAAAAATTAAAAAAAAAAATAGACTTACCTTACAACCCAGAAACCAGTCTTGGGTATTTAGCCCCCCCCCCCAAATAAAGACATATATACACACAAAGCCCTGTACTTAAATGGTTCTAGCAGCTTTATTCAAAATCATCAAAAAGTATAAACAACTCCAGTATCCATCAATTGAAGGATAAATTATAGTGTATCTATACAATGGAATACTACTCAGCAATAAAACAGAACCAACTACGGGTCTATGCAACAACACGGATAAATCTCAAAAAGCATCATGCTAAGAGAAACAAGCCAAAATAAAACTACATGCTCTATGACCCCACTTACATGACATTCTCAAGTGTCAAAACTCTAGGGACAAGGAATAAATCAGTGCTGGGTTAAGGCCAACAGCTACGGTAAGGGCCGGTAAAAGGGAACTTGTTGGGATAATACAAATATTCTGTATCTTTTCTGTGAAGGTGGTTACAAGTCTATATACATTTTTCAAAATTCATAGAACTATACATCTAAATGGGGTGAAATTTAATATATGTAAATTATACTTGATAAGTCTGACTTAAGGAAAAAAAGAAAACAAAAATTACAGTACACCAACAAGCACTCCATAGTAGCTTCATTATCTGTCTAGTGAAATAGGCCCCTGTCCAGATCTTTAGAGCTTTTTAAGGCTGGGGGCAAAGCACAGGATGTATTATCGTCCTTCTCTGAACTCCTACCCCCCAACTTCAGCAAGAAGTATATATGTATTAAGTAAAATAATTTATTTGTACATAAAAATTTGACCAAAACAACAATTGTTGTACTAAAGAGGAAAAGAAGGGAAGAAAATATTTCAACTGCTCATGTTCAAGAAGAGAAAGAGGTCTGAAAGCAAGGAAGGCCTGCCAAGTCCAGGCAGTGTATTTCTGCAAATGTGGACCAGGGCTTCCAGTCTGTTTTTAGCACCAACTGGTAGCATTCCTCGCTCTTCTCCTCTCCCTGGTGCCATATAGCAACAGCTGCTTGAACTCTGAAAACGTTTAGAACCACTCCAAAAACAGGCCCATGGGCAGTGTTATCCCTACTGTCCATATCTTAGGTCTCTACCCATAGGCATTCACAGGCATCTATGACAGATCAAGTCTTAGGAAGGTCCAGGCGGCACTTCCCATATTCATACTTCTACTGGTGTAAATGTGGACCCAACTGGGAATTTCCTGTTTTTATTTGACCTGACTTGAATGTCATTTCTGTATAAACAGAGCGCGTGGATTATTCTAAGGCCCGTCTCTAATCTTAAAGAAAAGAAGGATTTACCCTATTCTCTTCTTAAAATGTCATACGCAAACACACAGAATTTCTCCAGGCACCCAAATGACAGTGTAGGAAAGCATGTCAGATGAGAAATAGGTGTCATGGTAGGGCAGGAAGGAACAATAGCATCAGCAAAAGCATTAATGCTAAGAGGATGTTAGAAATGAAAGCAGCGGCACCTGGCTGGCTCAGTCAGTAGAGCATGTGACTGACTCTTGATCTCAGGGTGGTGAGTATGAGCTGCAGGTTGAGTGTAGAGACTACCTAAAAATAAAATCTTTTAAAAAATAACGAAAGCAAAAGAGTTCTATTTCAGTACGATAGCATCTAATGTGTTCAGAGAGATGCAGGCATTTCTGTTTTGCTACGTTCGTTGTCTTTCTTGAGTTTTGTCTTAAGACGGATATAAATTTTTTTAAAAGATTATACACTGCTCCCTCTGAGAATAGAGGAACTTGAATTTAAAATTAACAATATTTCCAATATGTTAAAAATTAACTACATCCCATGTTCAATATTTTCTTAAATAACAATTGTCTATAACAGGCCATTCTGAAGTATAATAAATGATATCTTCTAAATTCTACTAATGGCTGGCATTACTTATGACCCTTTCTGTAGCAATAGCCAATAAAAAAGATCATATTTTCAGTATATACATATCATTTTGAAGACTCTAACATTCAGAAGTGAGTCAATTTATTTAATTTATAGGAAGATGAAAATCGTTCTAGGAATAACATTTTATGATTGTACTCTCATCAATATCTGATACTCTAAATTTTCTTTTTAAACACCTCCATTTTCAACTGTCATGTTTGAATTACTTTTATTATTGTATTTTACCTATTTCAATGTCTACTTCTTTTCTTTTATAAATGAATTCACCAGTTGAAGTCAAAATGAGCCTAGAAACCCTTAAGATTTAGAATACTCTTTAATTACCATATATCATGCCACTAAGAACAATCAGATCTAGCTCTCTCTGATAAGAATTACGTTGACATTTTTCTCATCATTAAATTTGACTTATTAAAAATAGTCTTTTCATTTTTATTCCAATAAAAATGGAATACTAGATTTTTAGCGTACTAAAAATGGGCTATTCTTATTTTTTTTTAATTTTTTTTTTTACATTTATTTATTTTTGAGACAGAGAGAGACAGAGCATGAACGGGGGAGGGTCAGAGAGAGGGAGACACAGAATCCGAAACAGGCTCCAGGCTCCAAGCTGTCAGCACAGAGCCCGACGCGGGGCTCAAACTCACGGATCGCGAGATCATGACCTGAGCCCATGTTGGCCACTCAACTGACTGAGCCACCCAGGTGCCCCTGGGCTATTCTTATTTTATCATTTAAAAATTTTGAAACAATTTGACTGCTGTTACAATTGTATTTCCATAATTTCCTCTCCTTATTAGGAAAAAAATTTGCCCAGTGGAAATGTACATGTAACAGAACATATACATAAATGTATATAAAATGAAAATATGTACATATGCATATCAACAGACAAAACTGTAAAATGGCTCTGTAAGACCTATAGTATTAGAGATGTTTCAAACACCAGTGATTAGGAATTTATCAGAGATTTTTTTTCAAATTTAGGGAAGGGCATAATTTCAGATAAGCCTTGTCTGGTCAATTGGTCCTTCATTATTTATGCTTCCCCATTTGGCATTTTATAACAAATTGGAAGAATAAATTCAATTTGTTATGATCCAAGCATTGTGTTTACAGGGTCCTATTTAACCTCCAGACTGTGAAAGACCCACACATTTGCCTTCTATTTGAATGGATATTGAGAAAAATGAGATTTGAGAAAGAAATATGGCTTTGTTTCATAAAAACTAAATATCATCTAAAAAGTTAGTTTATTATCCATGGTTAAATATTTGACCCTCATAAAGAAATTGCATGATATGCTTTTGAATCACTTTCTGTTACTAAGTGCATTAAACCTTTAAGCTTTTCACTCTCGTAATTATTTTTAATTCTCATCCAACCCTTCAATGACTGTTTCTCTTTGACTAGTTTAATTATCATGTTCACTTTTCCCAAACCAAACTGTGTACTTTTCATTATAAATTTTAAATTTCCATAGAATAAATGAAATTATTTTTGCCCTAATAACCTAAATATGTTACAAGAGTAGATATGAAATGTGTTGCAGAATTTTTAGGATCAGATATCAAAGATGGCGATCGATACCAAATTTCAAGAATTTTACTGGAAAGTTTTGTGACACTATACTCTGGTCCCAATTTATGGTTGAGAAACTAACAGCAAAGTAAGCATATATACAGATCAACAAATATGCCTTATTTCTTCTGAACATGTCTCATCTCCCCTATTAGATGATCAGCCTTTCCTGGACAAAGCCAAAGTAACACCCCCAGTATCTAGCACATACCTACTAAGTATTAGGGAATTTGAGTTGACTTTTAAAAACCAGTGAATCTTTGCCATATATATTTACTTAGCCCAGAATGAAATGTTTTGCCATTAAAGATTTAGTAGCTACTAAATTATGTGCTCATCTTATGATTTCTGCGCCAGTCTCACCAAGCCGTTAGCTAATAGGGCACCTGGCTGGCTCCCTTGGTAGGGCTGTGACTCTTCCATCGTTGGGTCGTGAGTTTGAGCCCCACAGTGCAGGTAGAGGTTACTTTAAAAAATTAAAAACTAAAATCTTTAAAAACAAATCAATTAGTTTTATTTTCTATTGAGTTCCCAAATTTACATTTCTTCACTATAGCTATTGTGGGGAATTGGGAATGCTTTTGCTGCACTTTTCTTAGATTTTATGTGAATTTTCCACACTATTGTATAAAACAGAACATTTCTTTTAGAAAAATTTTGTTCCTGACTTACTCTTTTTGCTTTCAACATTGTTTTGCATTTTATGCTGGTAGAAAAAAATAAAAATTATTTTAAATGTGCAAATGAAATAAAGGCCAACAAAAAACTGTTCTCTGCATTGGATAATAGAGTTTTAATGTATTTCTGCTGTCTGGTTGGTGTATTTGTGTGATAATTTTATGTGACAGTGTAATTAAGTTGTAAAACAATTCCCATTTCCTATGTATTTTATCTATTTATCATCATTTATTTCTTTACCTTCTTTTTCTGCAATAAATATTATTGTAAGGAGAGTTAAATAAGTTAAACCAATGCAATTACTTTTACAGATTGAAATTAACTTCATATATCAATTTGTACACATTTATACAAAGTACCTACAACTTGCCCGATATAAATAAATGTGTTTATTGCCGTATATTTATGATGTCACTGTGGTTTCCATGTTTGCCTTCCTTTTGAGTGATGATCTATATGTTTAAACTTGACATTTTAACAGTATTTTCAAACAATTTCATTCATTATCAAATAACCATTTATTACACTATGGCAATTTCATACAATTTACTGAACCCTTTAGACACTCCTAAACAATGATTTATCAACCAATATACAGATTTTAATGCTTATCACAGCAAATATAGAAAGTAACATTAAATAGTGACTTGACAAGAGATAACTAAATTATCTTTTTAAAAAAATCCTGATGAGTCATGTTTAGTAATAGCCCGTATGCTTTTCTAACTCCACTAGAAATTAAAGGAGGTGTATTAGATTGTTATATTCTTCATGTATTAAGATGGTTAATTATAAAACCTATATAGATGTCAATCCTATAAACTCAAATGTTGATTTTAAAGGCAAGAAAGAAGAAAGGGTATTTAAGATGTTTTGGATGCTGATGTGCTTGGTGGCTTTTTGTGTCTGGGCTTCCCCCATAGGAAGGACAACATTCCTGCTCGGAAAAGGCACCTCTGGGTGACAAATCTGAGATGATCCAAATGGATCGTGTTGTGTGCAGCCACTGGTTACTTAACAATAATCCTATCCGCTTGCTGCGCACAGAACATATCCAGACCTTTCTCGTGAGGTCTGACCCTATCATCCTCACTGGAGCATCCCACAGAAGTTATGTGGTTGTAAAATGGATTAGGGGAAAAATTTAATTCCTCTACCCAAAAGAGACAAGTCAGGGGCAGAATGTTATCCTTGTGGGATCATGTGGTCGATCCAGTGAAGACTACAGTTCTCAGAGAAGCTGAGAGAAAGTTTAGCTTTAAAAACAAACAATTAACGAGGACAGAAAGGGAGGAGAGAAAACAAGACAAGCTTCCTTTCAAGTAGGATCATTGACATGAAACATTAAACCTGTGATAAAGGTTTCTGTCAGTGTGTGGGAGGGTCTGTATTTCTTTAGTTATCCACATCCAGGAAGAATTCATTTGACACTAATTGCAGAAGGATTAAATTTATTCAATCTCTATAGACTACTCCTTGACTATTAAAATTAAATGAAGATAAAAATGAATTATTCTTTCCTAGATCAAAAATTAATCAATTTATGAGGATGTGGGGGAAGATGGGCAGTGAAGACCACGGCCTGTGACTTTTTGTTCTGAAATAAATTGAAATGAGATTTTTGTGTTTTTTTGCTAGATTTACTAATTTAACAAAAAGACCCCTTATTTCCAAGGCTCCTGGGACACCTTTAGAAAATATACTCTAAGAACCGAAAACTATATACATTCCTATTAATACTTTAAAAAAATATATAGCTGTGCCAAGAAATTGGCCTGCTAGAGAATGTCTTTTTTAATAGTCAAATCGCAAAAGGAATTATTAAAATGAAAAAGAGGGACAGGTTTCAAGTGATTTCATTTCAGCATGTGTCCTCTGTCCCTTCACGTCAGATAAAGGACTAAAGAACTGACCGTGTGGCTCAGTCAGTTCAGTGACCCACTTTGGCTCAGGTCATGATCTCGCAGTTCGTGGGTTCGAGCCCCACAGCGGGCTCTGTACTGACAACCCGGAGCCTGGAGCCTGCTTCAGATTCTGTGTCTCCCTCTCTCTCTGGCCCTCCTCTGCTCACGCTGTCTCTCCCTCTCTCAAAAAATAAACATTAAAAAAATTTCTTTAAAGAACGAAAGAAAAAACTATTGTAAGAGGCAGTCTCATAAACTAAACTTTGAAGGAACTCCTTATTGTCAGAACGGTCCTTAAACAAAAGTGATCCCTTCAAGGCAGTGCCTGAAGACTCCCTGAGACTACCGTCTTTTTCTTCTTTGCCGTTGCCTGTTACCTAGTCTTAGAGAATACATACTGCATATGGAGTGTGGGGGAGATCTTCAATGGTCTGGCTGGAATTTTAAAGGAAATCTGCTTATTCTGAGTTCAGGGCTTTATCTACTGTATTGTGCAAACCTGCAAACTGTAAATACCAATATCCCTGGTAAATATTCAGATTCTTTAAAGTGTCTTTCCTATTATCTGGCATGGGTTTTATGTATGCACTTGGATTGGGGTTTTTTAATGCCAATTTTTTCTAAGGCAGACAATAATATGAAGGTGTGTAATTTTCAGGTATTTGTACTTAAGCACCCATATAACATTTGAGTGAATTTCTAAAATTTAAGGAAACGATAAGCTCAGCTTTCAGCAAAATAATAAAAATGAGGCAAAATGAGTCTTGGATACCCCATTAGTTACTGACAAGGAAATTGAAGATCTGCAGAAGACAGAGAACTTTCCCAAGGTCACAGAGACTGTAGCAGAGTAAGGACTAGAATGCCTCTCCTAATCCCCGTCCAGTCCCTGGCCTTCCATTTTAACGTAAAGTTTATGTGTTAAACCCTCTATGAAAAATAATTGCATTTTAACATGAATTAGTGTCATAAGCTAATTAAGAAAGACTAATAATGTAATTTCAGGCATTAGTCATCTTATTGATTTAAATTCGCCCCACACTCTCTCATATCCCAAACTGCACACCAAGATTACTAGATACAATTTTTGTAAATAGTGCTTGAGTAAGGGCATTGTGTAATGGAATAGCATCTCCCATCTATGTATATGAAAAGTCCCTCACATTAATGAGTGACCTGCTGAAAAATTAATATTCCATTCAAAAAAAATCTAGAATTGTAGAGACTAAGGATCTTTTAAAGCTGATAATTCATGGTAACCTTCTTTCATGTCTCCCCATTCCATACATACATACCTGAAACTGGAAAGTGTCCTACTTTTTCTCAGTGAGTACTGTTTGGTGCTTTAGCAATTATATAGGGAAAAAAAGTATTGCTTTAAGTATCCTAAGGGAACCATGTAAATGAAAAATAATGTTACAATATTAATATTTTCTCCTCATTGTACTGACATTCATTAAAAAGAATTGAGTTAGTATGTTTTACCTGCACTGTTTTAAAATATACATAATGATGTAGATTCTCTCAGTTGAGGTAGTTACTCTTAGGAAGTAAAGTATTTTTGGAAATACATTTGTAGGACATACAGCCTATTGCAATAGTGAACCAGATGATATCACCTTTTAATGTTTATATTTGTGTGAAATTAAATAAAAGTGCATTTGCCTTACATAGAGCCATGTTAGTTAGCACTTTGCTTTGTTAAGTAGCATGTAATTCCCAATTGGCCCAACAATTCTTTGTGCATTTTGAAATACACTTGTTTTGTTAAAGCAAATAAGACTGCATTTTGACTCTAAAGATGCAGAATAAATGATAAAGGCATTGGTGAATGACAGTGTTATATCTAATTTTGTATTAGTCTGGATGACCTTAGAAAATTCTCACTTTTATTTACCCAGCCCAGGAAGAATTTGAAAAAAATTATCACTGGTAAAAATCATCATCATCATCAATCAGTCAATCAAACTGCTTTTTTCCTAATTGGAAGCTATCACTTATTTGCATGTTTCCAAATATAGATGCCATACTGAGACAAAGAGTCAAATCTCCTGCTCTCTTCAAAGCTACTCTTTACTTTAGTAATAAACGAAGCACGGGGATACTATGTCTCAGTACTTTTGCAAGAGCATTAATTAATAAGGGGAGTGGTTTTTCATAATGACCCCTGTTCAGGGTAGGTGACATTCTTTCCAAATGTCAACCATGATGTCCAGTTTAGTTGTTGCTATGATTTGTCCAGATTTTGTTCTTTTAGATCATAAAATGTATATCCTCAGATACCTGTAAACTCCTATTTGTTATTTCTTTCATGACGTTGCAGAAACAGTTTCACAGAGGACTTGAATGTGGACTCTTTGTTCACAGTATTAGTTTTGATGAGCATTTGAAAGTAGCACTAGACTTTTCTTACTTACGTTGAATGAAATGCATATCCTGTCTCATCTTCAACAAACATGACTTTCTCCAGATCTGAGCTCTTGCTCTCACATGACTTCAATCCATAACCTATTTCCCTGAATGAGATGAATACTTAAAGTCCTGTGGACTAAAATTCTCTGGCAAATTAACCTCGTTTTCCTCCTAAATGGCCATAGTCTAATTCTGCATATGGAAACATTTCTTAAAAACATGTGCTGGGCTCTGTGAAATGTGGAAACATCTTGCAACAGTGATGTGTAATATATGTGTGCCGTCCGATTTCATTTTCAGAAATAGGGAAGCATCAATTCTCTCTGGAATTATCTCTTTTACTGGTTCATTGTCAGAAAGAAACTTGTCACCATGCCAAAGACAAAACTGCTGCTGGGTTTAGTTTAGAATTTTATAAAGTGAATAAGTGAAAAAAAAATATATACTTGCATCGCAGTCTCAAGTTATGAATAATTAAATGAATACATAATTGTATCCAGTTTTACCCTCAAGCTCAACCAGCAAAGACGTCTTCAGCCCACGTGAAAAGGAGACTTCACATTTTTTTCAAAAATTATGAGTGAGTACGCTCATAAGCAAGAATAACAATCTGCCTATAAAATTATACAGTGGGGAGGGCAGTATTATTCAAGAGTTTTGTTTAATGTACATTCTGCCTTCTAAAATTTGAATTTACACAAGCATTTTCCTAGCATTGTCTGAAATGTCTTCTTCGTCATCTCACATCCTACCTCTCTGATCCCAGGTTGCAGTGAGGGCGAGAAGCAGGTATAGACTCAGCACTCTGCAAGCCTATTTTGGCTAAGTGCTTTTGTTTTGATAGATGAAGTATGACAAAGTAACATGAATGATCTTAACACACGTACTGAAGTATATTTTCAAATGAATATTGCCGCTTTCAAAGTGGTTCTCTCAGAACTTAATAATGCTGTCATTGCGAGGGACATGTTTCAATCTCTTCTTTTGGAGCACAGTTATAAAGTAATAATTGATTGCTTTTCCACGTTGCTCATTATATTGGCTCTGAACAAATACTTAGCATCAAAAAAACCTCCCCTTTCATCTGGCCTTTGATGGCTTATTTTTGTTACTGGCCTTTCACACCCACTCATCCTCCCACAGCTTGGGCTCCAGTCGTGAAGAACGATGTGCGGTTCCTAGAAGCCTCCGTGCATTTGCACATGCCATTACCTCTGCTCAAAAGATTCTCCTTTTACTACTAAGCTCGAGATCACCTCCTTCCAAAAGTCTTCCTTTACTGACCCCACCTCCTACTCCTCTCCAGCCATCTGTTCAGTTCCCTTCTATTTAGCTGTCCTTTGGAAGTACCAATATCACCTCAATCCACCAAGTTGTTTTACTGGGTTCCTTTGCCCCTCTCCCTGACTAGTCTCTGAGCTCCTTGAAGGCAGACACTGTGTCTTTATTACCTGTACCCTTAGGCACCGACAGTATTGACTCATAATATTGTTCAGTGAAAGTGTGTTCAGTGACAGTTTGTGAATGTATACAAAGGTCTGGCGAAAGGTTTGTGAATGGACACTTGAATGAAGTGGGTAACCTAAGATGACATCTTTGAAGGTAAACTTTCATTTGAATGAGTCCTAGTCAAGTTCAGGAATTAACAGATTATTCAATAAATGATGTTAAGTGAACTAGTTTGTCAGTGTGGGAAAAATCAGATTCCCTACCTCGTATCATAAGCATATATTACAAAATTCCTATTGAATTTAATGTTTGTATTTTTTAAAAAGATGAAACTATAAACAGTTATTAACTACTTGTATAATTTTAGGGTGAGGAGGGCCAATTTTTTATTTTTATTTTTATTTTTTATTTTTGAGAGAGAGAGACAGAGCACACAAGCCAGGGAGGGGCAGAGAGAGAGAAGAGAGAGAGAGAATCCCAAGCAGGCTCTGCACTGCCAGCGCGGAGCCCAATGCGGGGCTTGAACTCACAAACCAAGAGACCATGACCTGAACTGAAACTGAGTCAGAGGCTTAACTGACTGAGCCACCCAGGTGCCCAGGAGAGCCTATTTAAACATAACACCAAAGCTGAAAACCACAAGGAAATGGCTGATGGTGGTTCTGACCAAATGTATCACTTTCCAAATGGTATCTTTTACTTCGGGTCTGGAAGCCACACTTTTTTCTTCTGAATTACTTTCCAATTCTTTTTTAAAAAAATTTTATCTTTATTTATTTTTGAGAGAGAGACAGAGTGTGAGCAGGGGAGGAGCAGAGAGAGAGGGAGACACAGAATCTGAAGCAGGCTCCAGGCCCTGAGCTGTCAGCACAGAGCCTGATGCGGGGCTTGAACTCATGAACCGTGAGATCATGAACTGAGCCAAAGTTGGATGGTCAACCGACTGAGCCACCAGGCACCCCTCAATTTTTAAGATTCTAAATATTCTAAATACCTATTCAAGGACACCCATACTAGACAACAAGTGATTGTAAAAATATACTAAAGATTGTCCAAAAAAATCTGCAAACACAAGGAAAACTGTGTCTTAATTATACTTTTTTCAGGCTAACAGTTGGATCCATTGCTTAAAGGTATGTCACCTAAAAGTTGAAGGAAAATATACTGAGCGTATTATTTGAAAATATAACTAGTATCTTGTTTGAAAATCAGTTAGTCTTATGTTTTTGATGTTTTTGTACATTCTGTGAAGTGTGGTTTTTCATTATCAAAAAAAAAAATGGAGTAACATAAATGTTCAATAAGGAATTGTTAATATGTAAGTTACCCAAAATAGAAACGATGGTGTTGAAATATACTTACCAACCTGAAGAGGAGTTCAGGATATATTTTTAAATGAAAAAAAAAATTATAAACTATTAGGTACATTATCTCATTTTTTATAAAAACATGTATGTGCTATTTATATAGGTATATGTATACAAAAATCTGAAAGGATATGCATAAAGGTATTAGCAGTGACTATCTTTTTTGCCTTATTTATAGTTTCTAATGTTTCAGCAATAAGTATGGATAATTCATGAGATGGGGATAAAAAGATAACTCGTAGAATGGATTCTTCAAAACTAAACACTAACCGAGCTTATTAAACAGTGAAGTTACTGAAATGAAATAGAAACTGAAGATTGCAAAACAAAACAACAACAACCAAATCACATAACTGTATATGATTTCAAATGATTTGCTGCCACCCTGTGAGGAATGCTACTCATTGCGGGACTGAAATAAGCAAACTATGGAACTATGAAAAATCTGTAACTGAAGATGGAATCGCATACATAAGCATGATCCAAGACGTTGTTTAAAGCTCTGTGTACCAGTTGGTAAGTTTTGTTTTCTCTGCCAGCTATTTAGGGGGAATAATACCTAACATATATGATTACAGTATGTCAAGCACTATTCTAAGAAATATGACTTTATCTTACAAAAATCCTATGAAGTTGTTTTTTCCTTATTTTTATAGATGGGACACAGAGTTTAACCACCTGCCAACGGTCAGTAAATGTTGCCAAAACAGTGTAAACCCGGGAGCTGCATTTTGGGTCAATGATTCAAATTTTTGAGCTTTCTGTTCCCCTCAACCACCCTCCCCCCATTCACAAATACACTGCCCAGTAGTTGACCGTCGAGCCTTTGTAGGGATTTACTGGATGAAATTTCTTGAGAGAGATTATTATATTCTCCAAATAATCTTAGTTCCTTGAAGCTATAGAGAGGAGGGCCCTTCAGAGAACTGATTGTTACCGATCCACGGTGAGACAGGTGCAGAAATTTAGAGTAAGCGTTTGGAAAACTTTATAGTAATTTTACAAGTAATTGTATGGCTGTTGACTCTAATAATAAAATGTGTCTAATATTTTTGTTTTATCTTACTAGAGCATGGTCCACAACTAACTGTTAATCCAAAACACTAATCTGATCGCTCCCTGTGTTCGGGGCAGCACTGTTTTGTTCAGCCTCGAGAATTTTGCCAAGGGTTTTTCTGAAGTTTAGTTCCCCAAAATAAGGCCTCGAGTACTTTTCCTCCCCTATTTTTCTCCATTTTATGCTACAAATGTATTGTAATGATCAATAAAGCCAAAATAAAGAGTGTAAAAAAGGCTGTCTGAAACTCGAGCACCCAGTAACGCCATCACGCGAGTAAGCGCCGCCAGATCTGCTGGAATACAGGGCTCCCGGCGGACGCCTGCGCAGGCGTTCGTCCGCGACGGCCGAGGGGGTGGGGGCAAGGCCTGCTCTGCTTAGAGAAGACGCCACGCCTTCGCCTGAAGAAGGTCAGGATACTACCACTTCCGCCGGGGCAGCTCTCTGCATCCGGGTCAGCTGCTGCCGCTGCGGCTGTAGCCAGGGGACTGGGCCAGGGTCTCCGCTGCCGTCCGAGGGGAGCGGGCTCCTCTCGGCGCTACCTCTTGCGACCTGGCCGTCAGCCCCGCGTCGCCGGCCTGGAGGGGCGAAGAAGACGAGGGGGCCAAGGCTTCCTCCGGGGTGAGTGCGGCCCGGGAAGACTAGGCACGGCGGGCCTGGGCTGGAAGCAGGCCTGGGGCGGATGTCTGAGGGGCGCGTGTCCCCTGGACAGCCCGAGAGAGGAAGCCCAGAGAGTTATCCGGTGTAGGGGGCGCCTTGGAACCTGCCCGGGAGGCGCTTCCCGGATCCCCACCCAGCTTAGGCCCCCGCCCTTGGCTCGGCTCCTGCTTGCCTTTGCCATCCTTGCTCGCCCCCCGCCACCCGTCTGCCGTTTGTGCTGTTGTTCTCAGGAGAGAACTTGCCCCTTTTCCGCTCCCCCTGCACACACCCTAGTCGGGGTGCGGTGACCTGGCCCCTTTGGTCCCGTATTTAGGATCAGCGTCAGTCCTGGTGCAGAACAAAGAAACTTGGACTTCTGATGTGCCTCATATTCTCGGGGAGTAGACGCGGAAGCGGCATTTGTAATGAAAGCTTTAGTAGACCTTCCTCTGTGAAAAGACGAATTCCTGCGTGAATTCAGACTTTGCCTTTTGCTTAACGGTTTGGGTTTCCTGGGTGTAGCTGATGCACCTTGAGATCAACTAGATCTGCTCACGTTAAATCAGGAGTTTATTTGGGTCTGTTATGTTGCTTTGAAACTTACCTTGTCTGCCTGTTCCTGGAGCTCTTGGAGAGCACAGCTTTTGCCCTGTTCATCCTGGTAATCATAGTGCCTTATAGTTCGCTGAAGTGTGTGGTTGCATTTTAGTGTTGCTTTTTTCGTCCTCACCTTTTTTGATTAGGATCTCTGTTTGTCTTAATGCATAATTACTTAACTTTTTTTCAATTAAACATCCTTTCTCTAAAATTGTGTAAGAATTTCTGCAACTTGTAAATGGATAAGGTTGGTAACTGAAGTTACCCAATTTAGTTACCTTTTGTACTATCTTCTTGATGATCTTGTACATCTTTTACTTAGTTCTTGTCATTTTACATTTTCTCCACACTCTTCTTAAATCTTTCTAATCTCCTCAATTGCCACCTAACGTTGTTGGGCTTATACAGGAAGTATGACAGGTCCACTTCTGCAAACATGAAACTTGAACTAGACCATCATAAGTCAGTGCTGTTGTAGTCTTTAAGTGTTAGAGGACCTTTGAAGTTAAATGTAACCAGATCTGGCATT
Source organism: Lynx rufus (assembly GCF_022079265.1). Classification (NCBI taxonomy): domain Eukaryota; kingdom Metazoa; phylum Chordata; class Mammalia; order Carnivora; family Felidae; genus Lynx; species Lynx rufus. Next base: position 16,485,214 of record NW_025814827.1, read on the forward strand.
GCAGGCTTATTCTGTATAAAGTTGATGGTGAACTGGAGACAGTGTGCTGTAATAGTCTACGGGTTAATCTGGGAACCGGGATGTAGTGTCGTTTGCCTCACATATAAGAAGAAAATGGTGGGGCGCCTGGGTGGCGCAGTCGGTTAAGCGTCCGACTTCAGCCACATCACGATCTCGCGGTCCGTGAGTTCGAGCCCCGCGTCAGGCTCTGGGCTGATGGCTCGGAGCCTGGAGCCTGTTTCCGATTCTGTGTCTCCCTCTCTCTCTGCCCCTCCCCCGTTCATGCTCTGTCTCTCTCTGTCCCAAAAATAAATAAAAAAAAAAAAAAAGAAGAAATGGTGATAATAACACCAATGTTTTATACTTCGCAGAAGTTGTTGATTGGAACATATGGGATGATGAATGTGCAAGTGGTTAGTAAATGTGAAAAGGAAAGTATTTCTCCAGATTCCATCTGGAGAAATGCTGGTAAGATCAGGGATGCAGGAAGGCATCTAAAAAAGGAAGTATATATAGCCAGTTCTGAAAAATTAACCTTGGCTAACAGTAGATGGAAAGATGTCTTATTAAGCTTACATGGTGTAAAGCAGATTACTAGTATAATGTGATGATAGTAATATTCTAAAATTATCGTTTTTTAAAGGTTTATTTATTTATTTTGAGAGAGGGAAACTGCAAGTGGGGGAGGGACAGAGAGAGAGGGAGAGAGAATCCCAGGAGGGCTCCACGCTGATACTGTGCTCAGTCTTCTGAACCTGGAGATCATGACCTGAGCTGAAATCAAGAGTTGGCCACTGAACCGACTGAGCCACCTAGGCAGTCCTCAAAATTATAATTTTATATTACAACTAATATTTGTAACTACAGGGGCTCCTGGATGGCTCAGGCGATTAAGCGATTAAGCGTCTGACTCTTGGTTTTGGTTCAGGTCATGATCACACAACTCGTGGGTTCCGGCCCCTTGTCGGGCTCTGACCTGACAGCGCAGAGCCTGCTTGAGATTCTCTGTCTCCCTCTCTTTCTGCCCCTCCCTCGCGCGTGCTCTCTCTCTCTCAAAAATAAATAATTTAAAAATTTTTTAAAATATATTTATAACTACAATAAGGAGATCAGTATTATACTGTAATCTCTGTAAAGGCCTTAGAGCATCTCCAGTATGTTCTGCATACTGATAATAAAAGTACTGTTTAGGGGCGCCTGGGTGGTGACTCAGTCGGTTAAGCCTCTGACTTCAGCTCAGGTCATGATCTCACGGCTCATGAGTTCAAGCCCCGTGTCAGGCTTTGTGCTGACAGCTCAGATCCTGGAGCTCTCTTCGGATTCTGTGTCTCTTTCTACCCCTCCCCTGCTCACGCTCCGTCTCTCTCTCTGAAATAAATGAACATTAAGAACTTTTTTTTTAAAGTACTGTTTATAGGTGACATAATTATTCTTTGCTTTATTTTCACAATGTTGAGAAGAGTCAGACCATTGTAATTTTTCTTGAATTTTGTGTTATCATTTTTGACAGAGTATCTCATTTTACTCTTTTTTTAAATTGAGGTACAGTTGGCATATAACATCATATTGGCTTGAGGTGTACATACAATAATGGTTTGATATTTTTATATATTGGGAAATGATCACCACAATGAGTGTATTTAACATTCATTGCCACATATTGTTAAAAATTTTTATCTTGTGATAAAAACTTTTAAGAATTATTTTCTTAGCATCTTTCAGATCTGTAATACACTGTGCTGTACGTTACATCCGTAGGATTTATTTCATAACTGGAAGTTTGTACCTTTTGACCCCCTTCACCCATTTTGCCCACTCCTTCAACCCCCCTCCCTTCTGGCAACCACTGTTCTGTGCATCTAAGAATTTGGTGTGTGTGTGTGCGTTTTATGTGTGTTTTAAGATTCCACATATAAGTGTATGTGTGTCTTAAGATTCCACATATAAGTTAAGTGAGACCATATAGTGTTTGTCTTTCTCTGTCTGACTTATCTTACGTAGCATAATACCCTCAAGGTCTATCCATTTGTCCCGACTGTCAAGATTTCATTCTTTTTATGGCTGAATAATATTCCGTTCTATATATATATGCCACAGTTCCTTTACCATTCATTCATGGATGAAAACATAGGTTGCCTCTCTGCTTTCACTATTGTAAATAATGCTGCAGTGAACATGAGGCTGCATGTATCTTTTTGAGATGGTGGTTTTGTTTCCTTCAAATAGATACCCAGAAGTGGAATTTCTGGGTCATATGGTGTTTCTGTTTTTAATTTTTTGAGGAACCTCCATACTGTTTTCCACAGTGGATGCACCAATTCACAATCCTACCAGCAGTGCACAAGGGCTTCTTTTTCTCCACACCCTTGCCAGCACTTGCTATTTCTTGTTGAATCGAGAATGGCCATTCTAATAGGTGTAAGGTGACAGATCATGGTGTCATTTCATTCTTAAAAACCCCTGCATGATCCTGCTCTCAAGTAGTGACAAGCATATAAGATTTTTCTGTAGGTGTTTTGGTGATCTTTGTAAACATTTAAGTTGGCCTAAAGTGTTTTCCTATAGTGCTACCAGTGTTGCCAACCTTACAGGGCAAAATGAACATAAATATTTAGAATGAAGCCCTTTCGTTTAAATGGGGAAGTGAAAGGCTTGCCTGGGCATTTCCTTCTGCAACTGTAGATGGTGGTTACTAGCACCTATTCCAGCAGAACTGTTACACTACATAATAGTAAAGTTGTCATGTAAGATTATAATTTATAACTCAAGACAGTTGTAAATATGATTCTAATACTTAATTTTTTTTTCGTTTTTTTAACGTTTATTCATTTTTTGAGAGACAGAGCGTGAGTGGGGGAGGGGCAGAGATAGGGGGACACAACAGAATCTGAAGCAGGCTCCAGGCTGTGAACTGACAGCACAGAGCCCGACCCGGGGCTCGAACTCACAGACCGTGAGATCGTGACCTGAGCTGAAGTCGGACGTTTAACCGACTGAGCTACCCAGGCGCCCCTTAATACTTAATTTTTGCTTTTAATGTTTTCAATCTTGAGTTGCATAGGGAAACCCCTTCTTCATTTTGGTTGAATTTACCACCACACCTCCCTCCAGAGCCTGTCAGGAGGAAATACATTCTCCTTGATTTTTAACCTCATTGAGGTCAGCAACTGTTGTGAATTTATCTCTATGACTTCCACTGATAACTGGCACAAGTTATGATGTTCTCCCGGTACCACAAGTCTGTTGAGAAATCAAGTTATTCCTGTTGCATTAGGTTATTTTAAACACATGGCATCTTAAAGTGTTATTTCCCCATTCTAATTTGCTAAATCTATGAACAAAAAGTGGGAAACAGGCACAGTTAACTTGTGAGTCAGCAATGTCCTGATTTCCTTCAAAGTGGTTGTGCTTATATTGCTCCTTTCTTGTTTGTTTCCTGTTCTTACAGCTGCTGATGATTAAGTGCTTCCAAGAACAATATTCTCTCAATTGTTTAAACTTTTTATCTACCTAGTGTATTTTCTCCCTAAAATTCGTGATGGAATGGTCAAGAGTGAATCTATCTTTATCTCTCTTTCTAGGTTCTGTTTAACTAGCTTAAATAATTATCCCCAAACTAAATATCCATGCCCATGTGCTGTGTGTATTAACATCATGTACTTCATGACTTTGAAGTACAAATTGAATGAATCAGCTGAGATATCTGAAGGACTCAGGCTCTATATTGGGTAGAGAAGTTCTTTTCAAGTGATAGACTGGTTCCTGTGGTAGAGGCTCGAAAGGACAGGGTTTGTCTTACCGAATTTCACTGGTTACATATTTTCTCTTACAAATGAGGAATAATTTTACCATCAGAAATTGATAATTGCATGGATGTGGATTGCCCTAAATATTTTCACTACACTTTTTGGGGAGTAAAACAACAGAAAGCCTACTTACATAGTTTAATAAGAAAAATAAGCCTAAGGGGTAGAGCAACACAAAGGCTTGCTATCCAGTGTCATACCTACAATTAAGTATTTATTCATGTAACTGATATTTACAGGCTTGTGTGCCAGGCATTGTGCTAGGTGTTGGGAATATAGTGATAGCACTTTCAGTCTCTGCTTTTGTTTTTGAGATATTAAATATTTTTCTGAGTATGTGGGATATTTGAAAAAGACACCAAGAACATCCTGGCATTTTTCCAACACCTGGCAAAAAGGCGAGACAAAATAATGGAAACTTTTTCTGATTATTGAATTTAGGAAGTATATTAGTTCACTTTAATGTGATTATAAAAGACTTGAGAAAACATTGAGGAGTAAATTAAAATGTTAAAAATTAAAAATTTGAACTATATGCTAACTAATTTGGATGTAAATTAAAAAAAATTAATTTAAAAAATTAAGAATTTGAAAGAGACAGTTTTAAACCTGTATTAACAAAGTGTTTCAGTCTTCTTGAGCATCAGTTTCTAGGGCAATAAGCATTAAGTATTTGGGCTTGTTGACCATAATTTTGGGGTCTTTTACACTAGTTCTGTGTCTTAAATAGAAGAGATTGGTAAGGTAGGTATCCCTTTTCTGTTTATTTTCTTCTCTACTCAACATTGCCTCGCTCATTGTTTTCCCAAAGAGTTAAAAATCCCTTACTCCTATATATAAATACTGAGTTTTCCAAGCAAATATGTTAGTGAGGAAAAGATAGCATTTGCCATTTTTTCTGTACTTGAAAGCGTGTCCTCGAAAATTTAAACCTTTTGAGAATGTGTGAAACCTTTCTTTGAGCAGAGGTAAGAATTCAAACTTGGCAGAGATATAAATTTAGTTTGCCATGTGAAATCTAACACCTCAGAAAATTGCCTAATTTTATTGTTGTTCTGGAACACAGTGCTTTTTCTGTACGGCTTTGTACATCTTTTTTTTTTTTTTAACGTTTATTTATTTTTGAGACAGAGAGAGACAGAGCATGAACGGGGGAGGGGCAGAGAGAGAGGGAGATACAGAATCTGAAACAGGCTCCAGGCTCTGAGCTGTCAGCACAGAGCCCGACGCGGGGCTTGAACTCACGGACCGCGAGATCATGACCTGAGCCGAAGTCGGCCGCTTAACTGACTGAGCCACCCAGGCGCCCCCAGCTTTGTACATCTTTTGACTGTTGTAATGACAGCACATGAAGCAACCATAAACCATAACCATGTCTTTGTTTTATTTCTTTCTTTCTTTATTTATTCCAGTATAATTAACTGGAATTATATCAGTTTCAGTTGTATAGTAGAGTGATTGAACAAATCTGTACATGACTCAGTGCTCATCATGATGAGTGTACCCTTAATCCCCTTCACCTCTTTCACCCATCCCTCACCCACCTCCCCACCAGTTCTCTATTTTTAAGACTCGGAGTTTTTTGTTTCTCTCTTTTTACTTCGTTCATTTGTTTTGTTTCTTAAATTCCACATATGATGTATTTGTCCACGTATTTGTCTTTCTCTGACTGACACTTTACTTAGCATTATATCCTTGAGATCCTTCCATGTTGTTTTAGAAGACTAATTGAAGTGAATGTGAATGACTGTCACCTTTTGTTTTATTTGATAAGTATTTTTAAAAGTTATATATACATGATTTTAAAAGTCAAATAGTTTAGGATTTACTATGAAATGCATCAGTCATTCTCCCCATCTCACCCTCTTTCTTCTGGGGCCAACCGCTTTTTGCTTTGTTTTTAATACTTCTAGTGATACTTCCTATTAAGAAATACATGTTTTATTACTTTTTCAAAAAATACCTTTAGTCATCTATTGACTTGGTCTAATGTAATTCAACTGAATACTCATTTATACCTCTTCCCCCTAAAGTTGTCAGTTTTTTGTTGCACTCATTAACCAGTTGATCTTTATGACTTCTTAAATAATATACTTAAACCTCTGTTTCTTATTCCATCAACCAAACCAATCTCTAGGTTCTTCACTTTGTAAAATAAGGATGTTGGCCCCACACCCTTCCTCAGACAAACTAAAATTTAATGGCCTAGGTTAACACATGTAGATGCATCAATAGAAATATTCACTAAATGTCTGAAAACTTATGCTGAACTGTATGAGAAAAGTTTAGTGTAGATATGAGGCAAATCAAAATTAATTTACTGGATAATTACTAAATAGCCTTCTTTAAATACCTCCAGAATTATGGCATTGAAACTGTACGGGAGGAAATATAGAAAACAGCACACATGTTGTTTATTGTACTTCAATTCAAAAATGTTAATTATACCTCAGTTAAAAAAAAATACAGCACACATATCACTTGGCTTTAGTGCCATCATGAATGTAAATGCGATTTACTGTCGATTTCTAGAATCAGCCTCCATCCACATGACAGAAAATTATGGGTCTAGAGTAGAGAATATATTTACTTTTTATTCATTGTGCCTTCCCCCTAAAATTGCATAATTTTTCTGCATAGGTCAAAATATTTAATAAATTTTAAATCACAGCCTGGGATACACATGCATTTATGTAACTGAAAACAAATATTTTCACTGCACAATACCCTTACTACAAATAGCACTTTGCTAGAATATATATATATATATGTATATGTATATATGTCCACATACATATATATGTATATGTGTATACATATACATATTTGTATACATATACATACACATATGTGTATACATATGTATATATGTATATATATGTATATATGTGTGTGGATATATATACACACACACACCGTTCTTCATTCTCATTCTTTTTTTTTTTTTTTTTAATAGTAGTTGAAACCCAGTAAATTGATTTCACAACCAGGGTGGAGGTGTGAACTAAGGTACAAGATTATTATGCCTTTTAAGCGGTTAAAAAATAAAATGGAAGATATGTTGTTATAAATTTTTCTCTTTTCACAGGACATTGGCTCTCTGGATTATCAGGAGCTTGTAGTTGATATTGAATCTAAGCTGAGGATGGAAGGTGTGGAACTTAAGGAAGAATGGCAAGATGAAGATTTTCCAATGTGAGCAATACTTTTAAAAGAAAATTTAAAACAAAACTTCAAAATCTCTTTATTGAGATGTCACTTACTAAATGAATATTGAGTTTCTTAAAGAAGCCCAGTATTGAGGGGCACCTGGGTGGCTCAGTCGGTTAAGTATCTGACTTTGGCTCAGATCATAACCTTGCAGTTCGTGGGTTCGAGCCCTGTGTCATGCTCTGTGCTGACAGCTAAGAGCCTGGAGCCTACTTCAGATTCTGTGTCTCCCTCTCTCTCTGCCCCTCCACATCTCATGCTCGTGTTCTCTCTCTCTCTGTCTCTCTCTCTCTCTCTCTCTCAAAAGTAAATACACATTAAAAAAAAAAAAAAAAAAAGAAGAAACAGCCCAGTATTGAAAGGTATTCATTTGATACTAGAAAATGAGAGTTCCCGTCCAACAGTTAGATGAATTCTCTTGTATCTTATATTCCAACTAAATATATGTGATTTTCTATAATCTTTCATTTTTGTTTTCAAGATTTAAATTTCAAAATTTTTGTTATTATAAAAAAAATGCTTTAATGTGGTATTTCTTAGAGTCTAAGGGGTTCCTGGGAGAAGGGAGTCTTTAAATGTCTGTAAGAATTATTAAATTTTGTGTTTCTATTTTAAGAAAAAATTTATTAAATAAATAAGGTGTTTTTTTTTTTTTTTAGATCATCTAGCTAGCTACCTTGATATGTTTGCATTTGTGTTTACAATGGTATTGACACCAGCTGGGTTAAGAGAAAAAGGGCAGAGGCAGATCTTGTATGTAAATGATGCTTCCATACCTTCCTGGTTAGAAGACCATCCCAGTGCATAGAAAGGTCCCTTAGCAGTGGGAATAAGGACAGCTGGTGGGAATACCAAGCCATTGCATAACACATGGGGATAATAGTAATGTAGAAATACTAAGCTCAAAAGAATTGTAGCCATCATCACCATCCTTCCATGTGAGGGACAATTTACCTTCATCACCCATTGTATCATATGTCACATTAAATTCCTGCGTTTGAATTATATATTTTTTAGGTTGTTTATAATTTTTAGAATTGTTGTATAGTTGTATTCAAGAGGAATTAGATAAGGAATTTGTATCTACTTTTATGTGTTATTTATTTAAATATGTAAGTCATCTCCAACAGTCTGAAATTTTCTTTAAAAGTGGTTTGTAAATTACTGAAGCTTAAGAAACCACTCTATTCAGTTTTCCACATAATTGGTTCTATATTTTTAATAGTTCTTTTAACTTCAAAAAAAATTTTCTTAATTTGTGAAATAAAAATTATGTCTGTGTCTTCTAGACCTTTACCAGAGGATGATAGTATGGAAGCAGATATATTAGCTGTAACTGGACCAGAGAGCCAGCCTGGTAAGAACTTGACATTTTGGTTTCAATGAAATGATAGGCTTTGTGCTATTTTTTAACACATTTCTTTGTCAAGCAAAAAAAAAAAAAAATATATATATATATATATATATATATACTCACTTTTTGTTCTATTATAGGGAGCCAAAGAATGAGTTGAATGTTTAAGAAAGCATGTTTGGAATGCTTTGGAAATTATAACTTTCCAAAGACCTACCCTTGGTTTTTGGAAATTTCTACAATAAAAAGTTGAGAGGAGTTCATTTTTAGTAGTAAGAGTTGGTTGTAAGATCTGCCTCTGTTATTTAAAAAGATATATCCTTGTTGGAGTATGTCATCTTGCCATGATGTAGAAACAATAATGATCAAAATCCAAAGTTCGTAAATTAATGCTTTGGGATTGTGTCTGATTAATGTTAATTTTCCTCAAGAATGAAGTGATTAAAATTTTTCTCTTACTCAACTTGAGCATGTAAACAATCCTTCTAATCTATTTTTCACCTTTTTTTTTCTTTTACCCGTTCCATGCTCACTAGAACTTAATGGAAATAAGGTGAGAAAGAAACTCATGGCCCCAGACATTAGCCTGACCCTGGATCCTAGTGATGGCTCTGTGCTGTCAGATGATTTGGATGAAAGTGGAGAGATTGACTTAGATGGCTTAGACACGCCATCAGAGAACAGTAATGAATTTGAGTGGGAAGGTAAATGCTTCATTGTTTTTATCTAACTTTTATTAATAAATGTTTGTCTCTGTATGCATATGTGTTTTTTGAGTAGCAGTTTCGTATTAGGATAATTGGAAAAACTTAAAACTTGAGCATGAACCCAAAATCAGTGACGAAGGGATTTTGTTGAAATAGCATGTTATTCTTTAAAGTTCCTACTGTATTTGTTACTAAGATGTGAAGTACTGCTAACGCTGAATATTCTTATGTTTCAAAACTGTTTTTAGTAGATTACACAGGTGGCTTAATTTTTTTTTTCTTAATTGCCCAGTATTGTAAAGTTATGTTTTCTCATGTTGCTTCCGAAATATCACTTGATAATTATGGCATGTTCTTTTATTCAGTCAATGATCTAAGCAAGAAAAGCTTTGAAGAGACATGTAATTTAGGGAATATGCTACAAGTAATTAAGGATTTGCAGAGAGGGAGCTTTGAAGGGAGTTTTTTTTAATTAGGTTTGCCTACACTGTATAAACAACCAGCTTGAATTATGTATACTTTAGTCTTCAAACTTTATATTCCTGATTATTAGTTATTTAGAATTCAAAGGAGTTGGCATGTCTGTTGCTTTGGATGCTTTCTTTAATGACATAATTGCTGTGTACAGTATAGTTGTATAGTTGTTTGTGGGTTTCATCCTTAGAATGATTTTCATTGCAAAGCACTGTTCGGCACTTTGTGTCTTATCTGAAGTGAAGAGTAAGATCCTTGATATGCTGTATCTTTGTTCCTTTTTTCTTCCCTGTTTTACTGGTTCACTAAGCAGTCCAGTTATAGCAGTTTTTTTTAAAAGATACTGAAATAGTTTTCTGCCTATGTGTTTTGTCTCTTCTTTCTTTAATGCTGCTGTAGTCATTTCCTGGAAGGATATTTTCCGTTAACAGCTTTATCTTGGAAACAAACAGCTAACATGCAGTAGGTTCCCCCTCCCCCATCTTTTGGTAAGGACTATGATACTAAAATTTTGAAAATCATTTCTTCATTTAAAATCCACTAAAATGCAATCTTGAAATATAAATTACACCTAATCATTGGTGCTTCTGCTTTGGCTAATGTCAATTCAAAATAGACTTTTGCATGTACACGTCAGAATTTTTTCAGTAAATATATGCTTAATAAAATTGATCAAATGAGAAATAATCATTGACTAGTTAACCACTTTCTATCTGGTATTACAATGTTTGGGGAGTAATTTATGTGCTCAATAACAAAAACCAGTTTGCTCTCAGTTAGTTATTGTAAATAACCTATAGTGGTAACTACCAAGAACAATGTTGTAAGTAGAATCTAGAACAGTATTGTAAGGCCAGTATGCTAAGATTTTGATGGTTGTGTGAATTATCTTTTTTGGACTCATGAATATACACTGCACTGTGATTAGGTGCTTTCTGAATTAAGCAATACAAAAAGAGTTAACCATGTTTTCCAAAAGCATAAAATGGCCTCATACGAAGAGCAAGAAGCCTTTTCCTCTATTATAGAACACTTAAAAATTCCACAGAAGGTATAATGAAAAATTCTCTGAACAGTCTAATTAGATAGTAAAGTGGTTAACATGCAATTTTATTTTTATTTGTTATTTATAAGTAACAATTTGTGATTCAAAAACCTTTTATTTTGACAGATGATCTTCCAAAGCCCAAAACTACTGAAATTATTAGGAAAGGCTCAATTACCGAATACACAGCAGCAGAGGAAAAAGAAGATGGACGACGCTGGCGTATGTTCAGAATTGGAGAACAGGACCACAGGGTTGATATGAAGGCAATTGAACCCTATAAAAAAGTTATCAGCCACGGAGGTAAGAGCGATCAAAGATTGTTCATATTTTTTAGTGCAATATCAGAAATGTAAAAGCTTAAAGAAGCTCTCCCTTGAGTTAAAAATTGTAACTGGTAATTTTTATGTCATTTTAGAAATATAACAGGTTTGAAGTAGAAGGATAAAACCACATTTAAAAATCATTAGTAGACGCACACAGTATGTTCAAAAGGTACAAGAGTGTACAGCAAAAACTGTTTTCCTCCCACTCTCTTCCTAGACACCCACCCAAAATTGAGACTTTCTCATCTTTTTATCTGTTTGTAATTTATATACAGTGAAATGCCGTAATCCTTTTTTGTAGCATTTGCAAATTTCTTTTTTTTTTTTTGGTCTCAGCTTCATGAGATATCTATAATTGACACATAACATTGTGTAAGTTTAAGGTGTAAAATGTGTTGATCTGATACAATACATATTGCATAGTGATTACCATTTCTTTTTTGTGGTGAGAACATTTATGATCTGCTCTCTTAGCAACTTCCGAGTACATAATAGGGTATTATTAACTGTAGTCACTATGCTGCATGTTAGATCCCTAGAACTTATTCATCATATTACTGGAAGTTTGTACCCTTTGACCAACATCTCCTCTTTCCCCCTAGTCCCTGGTAACCACCATTCTAGTCTCTAAGTTTGGCTTTTTTAGATTCCACATATAAGTGATATCATACAGTATTTGTTTTTCTTCTTTCTGACTTTTTCACTTAAAAGTGCTCTAATCTGAAATGTAAGATTCAGTGAGTTTTGACAAATGCCCATGTAACCATGTATCCCCATATCACCTACACCTCTAGACAGATAGAACTTCTCATTGCCCCCAAAATTCTCTCATACTCCTTCCCAATGAATACCCCCTCCCCAGTAACCACTATTCTAATGTCTGTCCCCATGACATTTCCTGTTCTAGAATTTCATGTAACTAGAATCATACAGTATACAGTCTTGTGTCTGCTTCTTTTGCTCAGCATATTCTGGAGATTCATCCATATTGTTGCACGTGTCTATTGTTCATTCCTTGTTATTGCTAATTGTGTGTTATTCATTGTGTGGTTTGACCACAATTGGCTTATTCACTTTTCCTTTGATGGCTATGTGAGTTGTTTCCAGTTTGGGCTATTATGATTAAAACTGCTGTGAACATTCTTGTACTAGTCTTTTTGTTGTGTAAATAAAACCTGGTGTTACTTAAAGCCCTAAACAAATCCTGTAGCTTTATCATAAAGTACAGAACTAATTCATTCCACATTCTTACGGAGCACCAACTTTGCATATTTGTGGAATATCCAAAAATATAAGGCTTTGATCCTTAAGAAATCACAAGTCAAATAGGAAAAGCTTTGGAAGTACAATTATAACTTCTATCCATCTGTGCCATGTACAGAAGTTTACTTACACGCTGTAAATAGTGCCAGAATGTTAATGGTAGTCAAAATGCAATTCACTCCTGGGGCATCTGTGTGGCTCAGTCTGTTGAGCATCTGACTTTGGTTCAGGTCATGATCTCACGGTTCAGGAGTTTGAGCCCCATGTCGTGCCCTGTGCTGACAGCTCAGAACCTGGTGCCTGCTTCGGATTCTGTGTCTCCCTTTCTCTCTGCCCACCCCTGCTTGTGCTCTGTCTCTCTCTCTCTCTCTCTCTCTCTCTCTCTCTCTCTCTCTCTCAAAAATAAACATTAAAAAAAAAATGCAAGTCACTCTCTAGAACATGTCTTATTACCTGAAATCCTAATGCAGGAAAGGGACCACACAGGTTAAGCAGATTGGGTTTTTTTATGTAAAGTCATTTCTACTTAATTTACTCTCTACCAAATGCATTCCCTTCCTTATTTCTATAGTCTTCATTCATCTGAAAACAAATCACTTGAATATTTGCAGTTACATTATTCCACCTAATTTAATCTTATTCAGATGAAGAAAACAGGATAATCTGGATCAGGAAGTCCACAGACTTGCATTAATTCAGCTGGTTCATGGGAAACAAGTTGTGAGACCTGCCTTATGGTTTAAACCTAATATCTTTCAGAAATAGTGCTTTATTTGGATTAGGGGAAAATAATTAGGGCCATTTTATCCTACTGAATTACACAATGTGTTTTGTGGCTGAGATTAAGAAAGATATTGAAGATGCTAAGGTACTTGAAATGTTTAAACCTTTTCAGCCTGTGTTTGTAAACAATAGAAATGAAAGTTAAAGCAAAACTGTTTGTTACTGGATACAGCTTAATATCTAGAGATTATAATAAACATACACATTTTAATAAACATACACATTTAACACTTTTTCTTCTGTTAGAATTGTCAGAGATGTAATCTTTTCTTAGTTTTTAATCCTCTCTAAAATCCACAAAATGCTAGGTATTGTTGACTGTAAAACTATTTTTTGAGAAGCACCCACTTTAACCATAAATTGCTTAAGATTGTTTTATTGCAGATGTTTTTGTATTATGTCTGCTTGGATTATATCACATTTGTCTATTTACTAAAATAAGTCTGGCTTTCTGATTATGCTATTTTAATTGGGTTTCTGGTTTTATGCCCACCCTTTCCTCTTGAGATTTTATTGCACTTGTTTTGAGAAGAGGGGATTTAAACATCTTTCTAAGACTATTTAAGATTAAATAAGAAACCAGGATTTTTGATCCAAAAACTTGTGGAAAGTGAATCACTATAATCTGTCAACTGTACAGATTTCCTCTGAAAAAGTAAAATCATGCTAGCGATTTTCTTTGATTTCTTTTCCAGGATATTATGGCGATGGATTAAATGCCATTGTTGTGTTTGCTGTATGTTTTATGCCTGAAAGTGGTCAACCCAACTATCGATACCTGATGGACAATCTCTTTAAGTAAGTGTATCTTCACAAAAATATTTGGAAGAATTTTGGGTTAATTAGATCTCCATTTCAAGAAGGTGAACTTTAACTGGAAAAAGATTATAAATATCCCCATCCTGGTTAAGTCCTTATTCTTTGGCATTATGCAACTATTTGTTCTCCAACTCAGCAGAAAAATTGTCAGTTTAAAACCGGAGGGGATATTTCAAATGATCTGTTCCAGCTTCTTTATTATTTATATTTGAGGATACATTAAGTGTAAAGAAATTGCTTTGATCTCAAAATCCTATGACTAAACTGCATTTATTCCCAAGAAGCCAAATGTAACTGAACTAAGTTCTGTTATATTTCTCCAGAATCGTTTTGTTTCTTAAGTTAGTGCTGTTTTTAAAACTCTTACTGTGGAGGGGTGCCGGAGTGGCTCAGTTGGTCAAGTGTCCGACTCTTGATCTCAGCTCAGGTCTTGATCTCGTGAACCGTGAGATTAAGCCCTGCTTCAGGCTCTGCGCTGACAGCGTGGAGCCTCCTTAGGATTCTCTTTCTCCCTCTGTGTCCCTCTCTCTTGTGCACACACACACACGCTCTCAAAATATATGAACTTAAAAAACTTATTGTGGAAAATTTCAAACATATACAAAGGCAGAAAGAAGTATATTGAATCTTTGTGTATGAATCACCCAGTTCCATAGTTAACAGTTTATACCTCCCCAAAATTTATGCTCTCCCCATTGTATAACTTTGGAGCAAATCCCAGAAATCATGTCATTTCATCTATAAACACTTAAATATATAATCATAATACCGACTAGTGCAATTTTAAAACTTTTTTTGTTTTGTTTTTTAGAGAGAGAGAGAGAGAGGAAGTGTGCTTCTGTAAGGGGGGCACAGAGAGAGAGAGAGAGAGAGAGAGAGAGAGAGAGAGAGAGAATCTCAAGCAGGTTCCTCTGATGCAGGGCAATCCCATGACCCTGGGATCCTGGCCTGAGTGGGATCCCCAACCAACTGAGCCACCTGGGCACCCCCCCAACCAATGGAGTTTTAGAATTTTAATTGGCTTTGCTGTCATTTAAGAGAAGGGAAGGACATTCTATAATTTGGATAATTGAGTTTGGTAGTGTAAAGCAATATTTAAGGCTTAAACTTAATTTGTTTTTATAGGTATGTTATTGGCACTTTGGAGCTGTTAGTAGCAGAAAACTACATGATAGTTTATTTAAATGGTGCTACAACTCGAAGAAAAATGCCCAGTCTGGGATGGCTCAGGAAATGCTATCAGCAAATTGATAGAAGGTATTGTAAATACACATTGAAAGCTAGTCTGAATAATTTTTAGATTAGATTTATTAGGTTAAATTTTATTTCCTGTTGCCACTTAAAGACACCATAAATTACATTGGTTAATTTCATAACACATTTCTATTTTCTCAATGTAGTATCTTAGAATATCCTGAAGGAAATGAGTTTTGATCTGTTTTACAAAGAATAATTCCTTAAAACAAACTTATAAAATAGTTCTTTATTTCTCCTTATTTATACCACACTGAACATTTTCCTGTAATTTACATTTTGGGAAAGGATGGAAAACTTAGTACATTTCCTATTTTAATATATTGTGAATTTTGTTTAACTCATAGTGCTTAGCATGTTTTATGGTTTTGAAGATGCTCACCTATAATCTTCCTCTGGAGTGAGCTCCAGAAGTGTGTTCTCCTAGGAGTTAGTCATCCATGGGAATGGAGGGAACTTTGATTCTACAATTGGTTTGATTTGACTATAGCTAATTTGAACTAATTTAATGAACTCAGACTCATTAATAGGTTTCTCTAAATACCTAAACATGGCAGGAGCTAGTTTTTATGATTAAAAAAAAAATGCTAATGATCACTTTATTTAAGTGTGAAATATGCATTAATAAAACAGGTTTTATTTGGTCATTATAAGTCATCCAGGATACTGCCTTTAATTCTTAGGGGGGAGTTTTACACCCCATAAGAATGTGTTAGATCTGATTTACATTTCCTTTTCCTGTGGTGATCTTCACGTCCAGCTTTCTGCTTGCACAGTGCCTTTCATAGTGTCAAAGAAATGAGTACCAGTTCCCTCCTCTCCTGAAAAATGAAAACAATTTACCTCTGTATTCCATATTGACCTCTACCCCTGGTTGACACAATCCTAAAGTGAATATATCTAGGAGACATTTAATGACAGGCTATACTGTGGATGGACATAAATTTAGCCAAGTGGAGTAAAGTTCATCTCAGTAGTAGGAGTGACCATCAGAATTCAAGAGTACATTTTCTTGTCTTTAAGAATATCCCATCTAAATGAACTTATGGATGAGGGTTTTTTTTTGTATAAAGTTGTACATACTTACTGATGTCTTACCTTTTCTTCCAGCAGTAGAATTTGTAGAGCTTTTAAATTTTTATTTCTTTTTCTTTTTTTTTTTAACTCCAGGTTACGGAAAAATCTAAAATCACTAATCATTGTACATCCCTCATGGTTTATCAGAACACTTCTAGCTGTTACAAGACCCTTTATTAGGTAATTTTCTGAGAGCCATTGACTTTAAAAAAAGAAAACAAAACTAGAAACAAAAACACAAACTCCTTGCATGAATTTGTCAGTTCTGTTGGTCAGAATATTGAGGTAATTATTTTTATTTTCTTCCGTAGCTCAAAATTCAGCCAAAAAATTAGATACGTCTTTAATTTGGCAGAACTAGCGGAACTTGTCCCCATGGAATATGTTGGCATACCAGAATGCATAAAACAGTATGTTTTGTTTTATTTCTTTAATTATATTGGATTTTTATATTTTGATATGCAAGAGGTAAATATTTTTCAATACACACTCTTTTTCCTGTATTATAAATATTTTGTAACTGCTCTTGTTTTTGTAAAGAAGGAAAAGGGAAAGAAGCCATTTTCCAACACCTTCTCCATAAGTCACCATTTTCTTCAGGCTATCAATTGAAGAAGTAGGAAGTATTTTTCTGGTTGTGATTAATTTTCATTTCTAAAGACTTCGCAATCTTAAGAGTTGATTTCTTCATTGGTCAGTACTAAAGAATGTTCTGTAGACTTGGGACATGCTGCTCTCCAAATTTGAGTAAATTCATCATGGCATTGAATAATCCTGTTACTGGAGAAATACGGTATTGTTTTTATCAGCCTAACCTTGGTACATTCCAGTGGCTGGAATATATTCTGTTTACCACATTCACTTCTTTATAACTTTTATAAGGATTTGGTAGAAGGCTATTAACATAAATACTTGGGTATCACACTGCTGTCACGTAGAAAAAAGTTTTTTGTTTTGCTAATCTGAGGTTTAGTCCATTTAATGTGTCAAAGCCAGATTTCTTAGGTCAGTTTTGACTTTCTCCACACTGTATTAAGTATTTTTGGTTTTGCCTGCAGTCTTAATATGAGTTTATTGTCAGTGCCTTTTTTTCGAGTTTTTGTTCATCTTCATAACATGTATATTTACTGAAATAACTCTTCCCTACCAAGGTATGAAGAAGAAAAGTTAAAAAAGAAACAAAAAAGGTATATGCACACCTTGACTGGGTTGCATCTAGACTAGTCCATTTGCATTGCACAGACTAACTCTTCCTCATTGGTTGGTTAGCTTGTAGACAAAGATAATAGCATCTGTAAATATAAACATACCCCAGAATCCAAATACAGAGTGAATCTAAAATTCCTGATGCTGAATATGGCTTGGATTCACCCTGTTTTAACACCATGTATAATGCCAATTAGGAATTAAAGGCCACAGCCCCTCTTCACTCCTTTTTGGTATACGTATACTGATGACAAAACCAGAGAAATTGCTAAGAATACTATTTGAAAAACCAATTACCTCTAAGACTTTATCTGTTTCACCATATTCTTTACATGTCTAGTGGTTTTGATAAATATATGTATTTATTTAAGGAATCAATTTATTTCCCTGGGGTTTATGATTATATTTGCAATGTACATATTCTTTGGCTAACCAACATTGATTTCCCTGTATGCTTATAAATGGCCTGCTAACCAGTCAAATCCTACATACAATAAAATACCTAAAATTCAGTATACCATTTAATAGTTAAATACTCTGCTTTCCATCTTTAATTTTGAATACTTCTGCTTTGAGCATAACAAACTATTAGCTCTTAATATCTTGGCATAGAACATGAAAGGCAAGGGTATAAAATAATTACCATTTTATATACTAATTTAGAACAGTGTAGAATTTGGAGGTAACTTGTTAATGGATTTTTAAAAAATAATGACATATTAGCAAAACTGTCTTAATACTAAGTGTCTTAAGAGTTAGGGTGAGAAATTTGTATGTAATTACCACTTTGACCATTCTAAGGAACCAGTTATAAGGAACTGAAACATTCTTAACTTTGAGGACATTTTGACTCTGTTGATGAGCAAGAATTCCGTTGACCTTGTGACGGAATCATAGCTTTACATTCTTATATGACACTTAACAGTTTAACAAACATTTGAACATAGAGGTCTGAACAGTAATTTTAGATCTTGCTAATTTTTTTTTCTAGGCACTAGTGTACATTTGCCAGACAGATAACTGAAATTAAAAATATAATCTGTAATTGTATACTGAAGCCAGTTGCTTCATGGATTTCAAAATGAATTACCTTTGTTGATAAAATCTGCTGGGCCTTTTTACAAAGTTCTTAGTATTCAGTTACCTAGAATTTAGGCATCAGAAAAATAGTAGAACTATACTTTTTATTTAAATATATTTTTTGATAACCTACCAGTACTATTTTATCTTGGTTTTTTTTTGTTTGTTTGTTTTCTCTTTTAAAAACTTCTGTTTAACCTTGATAGAATCATTACATGTATCTTTCAGGCACTTCCTTATTTTTTTGTACACAGTTTTTTTTACTCTTAAAAAATAATAAATTCTTGTCAGCTTGAAAATGGTAACATTAAAGTTTTAAAGATAAAGGAGCATATTTTAAGACATTTCACAGAGGCTGTAGGAGGAGGAGCTTACTTAAGGTGAAATCCCTATGATGAGTACTGGTAATAATGGGGTTTCAAAACTGAGTGTGGAAGTATAAGAATTTTAAATGTTGTAGATGTTTCTTCCAAACAGTTCCTCAGTGCCAAGTATGGCCAGGGAGAGATAACAGTTGTTAACATGTTTGAATGTAGTTTAAAAGTAAAGTAATTGTGAAATTCGTTCTTAAGGATATTTCAGATTTTGAAAAGATTGGTTGTATACTGCAAGCCTTACCAAGAATATGTACCTTTCAAATTTTTGGTACCAGCATATTAGAAAAAAAAAATGTTTTTAAATGTTGTTAATCTGGCTTTACCACAGACCAAGACTTTTCGGGCTCATTTACTAATGTTCAGGTAATCCTAGTAATGAGTGGTGATGATCATAGTAATGTAAACATAGTAATGAAAAGTATCTTTGTATATCAAATTGTTTTAAACTCCCCTCCATCAGTAATTCCAACTAGTACAAATATAATAGACTATGGTACATTATCTTCTTTAAAGGGTTGTTTATAATTGTGTGGTAATTACATAATTCTAATCTTCACTTGCCTAAATTTTGATATGATCTCTGTGCGACACACTACTAATTGAGGCAGATTTTTAACCACCTCTGGATATTTCTGATTATTAAATTCGATGGCTTCTTACTATCAGAGTAAGTGAAAGGCATTTATATTCTAAGTGTACTAGTAAATTTTAGACGATAATTCTGATTTCTATAAATGTGCATTTTTATCACTGAATTTAAAAACATTGATCAATTGGTGGGATTGGTATCATTTTAATATTTCTGTTAACAAAATCATTTTTGAGGGAGTTTTTCCTGCCACTTTCTCATCACTTACATCCCTGCCCCAGCCATGCTATGGCTCCAAGATTTTAATATACTTGTTATAGTTTGAACTTTTAGTAAAGTTTATGGGCATTTGTACATAAAGTATATTATAGTCTTTGAGGAAACAACAGTCACATTTCTTGCCAGTGTCCTCTTGTCTTTAAAAATTACCTTTCATGGTTGGGGAAATGTCTGGTAACCTTTTTACTATGTCTGCTTCTTTGCAAAGCTTTGTTTTTAACAGAATAATATTCTGTGCTAAAAGTAGTCACAATTTTTAAAAGAAAACTGTTCACTTGCTAGTGTCTTATTATCTATATTGTTTTTCATTAACCAGAGTTGATCAAGAGCTTAATGGAAAACAGGATGAACCGAAAAGTGAACAGTAAGTTTGGCATCTAGTCCAGACAAGACTGAAGAATGTGCTGATGAAGCAGTGCTCTTTTTTGCATTTATAATGCATTTATTGGCCCTGATTTTTATGTAACCTGTTACAAAATTGACTTGATTCTTCCTTAATGGACTTTTGTATAAGGGACTGTTCACTGCTGTATTGGTTTGCAAATCTCTTGAATTTAGCTCTTTATTAGCTAATTATATTGTACTCATTTTATATTTTATATTGCTAAATAGCAGAGAACCACACTTTATATAAAGCAGTTTTTGCGTTTGTTTGTTGAATGATACATCTTCTTCAGTAAAATATTTATATGCCTAAATGGTAAAGGAAAGAGATAATATATATTTTTATGTTTCTGAGCAATATTTTTTAATGTATACCTGTCTTGTGGAAGAATGTGCAGGTAAATGAGATCATGATTTGTAAAGTGCATGTTCGAATTTCTGTTTTTGTAGATGGTTAGATACATTTCCTGGGTAACTTACAGAGTAAAGTTGCTCATAAGATGAGGGACAGTTAAACTGGTTCTCATGAACACCCAAAGGTCATGTTCATAATCTAAGTAGATGTATACTATCCTAGGCTTTTTTCTCATTTAATAAATACCGTTTAATTCAGAAGCGCAAATACAAATGTATTGCACACTGTTTCCTTTTTAAACTTTAAAGACAAGTCAAAAAGCCATTTTTAGAACTAAACTTCAGAGGCTAAGAATTGGGATTTGTAATATATGTATATATGGGACATTTTATCTTCTGGCCCAAAGTCAGAACTTTATTATAAAAATTTTAGATTTGTTCACTAATGTGAAATAAGCTGTGTGTCCAGGGTATCACTCTCCAGAATTTGTGAGTGCAGTGTAGTATTCAGAGAATGTGATGAGTTCTTCACTGTCACTATTTTTCTGTAGAAAATAGGGCTGCTTTTTTAACTGCTCTCAATGTGGGCACTTTACCAAAATACTTTATCAGTTATTTAAACTTGATAGTAAGTGTTTGACCTAGTCAGATATTGTGTGTATTCACATTTTCTTTTGAATCATGTTGACAGTACTGTAAAACTAAGTTATTTTGTAAGTCTTAGAGCATCACTGCATTATGCTGTTTTGGATGACACATTTATATTAACTTTTTGTTTAATTTGGTAAGTACCTTGACACTATATTAAAATACATTGTCCTTAGGTGCTCGCACAGAACTTAATTGCCCGCAGAATCATCCTAAAACAGTAGGTTGGTCTAATAATAGTGTCATACATTTGTGTGACTCATTTGGAAAACTTGGTATCCTCCAAATTTGAGGGTACTGCCACACTCTGGGCCTTCCTGTGAGGCAATTTATTAAAGAGTGTCCTAGAGTAGCAAAATTGGAGCAAAGGAGGGCTAAGCTTTTAGGCTTTATTCTGTCAGACTGAACATACATGTGGCTTTCACCATTGCCATTTTTAATATAAAGTTTGTATTACAAAGAGAATTTTCCTTTACTTTTTGTCCTTCTCAGTTATAAACTTGACATGCTAAACCTAAGTCTAATCCTGGAGGATTCCCAGGATGAGATGTTCCTCAGCAGCCTTCTGACTTAACTTGGATCCAGCAGCTGTAGGCAGATCCTAAACTAACGTCATTCTGGCAAGTAAAGCCAAAACCATTACTGCTTGCTCAAACCTTAGAAACGGCTTGTGTTGAAAAAGCAAACTAACAATAACAACTTAGCCATTCCTTCTGAATTTAACCATATGAGAATTATGGATAAACGATTGTGGAATTTAATTGTGATTAGGGTATGTATTTGTAGAGCTCTTAAGTAGTCTTTCCTCTATAAAAGTCTTTATCCTGCTCACAGTTTGCTGAGCTTTTTAAATAGGTGGTTTTCCTCCACATTAACAGTTTTTCAGTTTCAACAGTTTATTGTGTTTGTTCACTTTTGCTTTTGCAAGCATTGTTCCTAACTACAGATACAGCTTGTTGCAAAAGTGGTGCATTTTCTTAAATATTTTTTGAAGTACAACTAGCCCGTCATCCATTAGAACATTAAAATTCAGAGGGAACAGTGTTAACACTTGGGATATAACGAAAGGGATGTGCCGTGAATCGCTAGAGTAAAACACACCTGCTCTAACCTGCACCTTAATGGAATCTGGTATAGAGATGTGCCCCATAATAAATGTCTCATAACCCTAAGGCTTAAGATCATAACTGGTAGGTTGGAGGAGAAGCATTTACTAACTTTGTTGTTAATTGTTTGTCTTTGTGTGACATTTCCCCCATATCATTCAATTTTAATTTTCCATTACTGATTGAAGTGAAAGTACATATAATTGTAGTATTTCATGTTTCTCCTAAGGTCATGGATCTAACTTAACTGGTTTAATTTGATTTTTGTCAGTATATTTTGTTGTACTTGGGCTCTGAATGCCTCTTAGTCAAAAGTTTCTTGTATAAAGTAATTTGGTTGTGTTCTGCTGGATCATATTCCTAGGTAGCACCAAGGAAAGATGGTATATTGACCTCACAGTTTAAGCTTAATAGCCTTTACCTTGGGCGGAGCTTGATGCTGGAATATGATTCTAGGTAAGCCCTAGCAGGGCAGTTTGAAAGGAAAATAACAAAACAAGGAAGGAAGAGAAAACTATAAAGGGGTTCTCTCAGATGTCACTGAATGTGTCTGTAAAGGGAAATAGTGTGTGTGGCAGCTCTTGGCACCATGCAGTAGGCTTTCTTGCATCCAACAGGAAAACCTGCAGGCTTCACACGGAACATGTGAGTAAGAAGACTGGAAGTGAAGGAGGCAAAGACGGGTAACACCTATAATCAGAATTTATATTTTCCTCTGCTTTGTCTCTTCATACAGAAACAAGTTGGAACAGAGAGGGTCAGCAGTAACAGTGCTCAGATTAAAGTTTAGGACTAGGTTATTTTTTATGTTTTCTAAGATTGGTAAACGTTAATGTAGTCTTTGAAAGTGGACATCGCTACTTAGTAACTTGCAGTGAGTACTGAAATTTGCTGATTGACGAGTATATGTCAGTAGCTAGAATTTGTTTGACTGCAATTTCAGAATTTAAAAAGGTAAGGGATCTGCTTTTTGATAGAGACTTCTTGTAGAGGACTATATAGCACCACTATTTGGCGGTTTTTATGTGAGTGCTCAGGGAATCTCGAAGTGTTTGATTTAGTGCGGAAGTGGCTTTTTTAGATTTCTTCAGTTGACAGGTAAATTAGCATTAGGATATTATCGGATAGAACGGGCCAGTTTCCTGATGAGATTGGTAAAGGTATATATAAGGTGACAGTTGCTTTGTCCTCCTTTTCCCCATGTTATATATGGAAAATTAGTAACGTTGCTCAATCAGAAGGGAGAAGATAGGCTGAAAATAGATTTGCTAATCCGTCCCATCTTGTTTTCATGCTTATTTTTTTCCCATCCTATTTAGATATTTGAGAACCGGATCACAAACCTCAAAAGAAAGGAATAGAGGAGTTAATGTGCTTATTAATTAGACCACCTGTTCCGTTAGAGTTTATCTTGTCGCAGGGACCAGGAATTGGAGGAGTTGAGTTGCTGGGAGAAAGCATTACGAATTTACATTCACATGAGAAGGTCAGCTGGTAAGGGCAGTGGAGACCATCTATGCAGTGTTCTAATAGTACTGAAGAATTACCTGGGGAGCCTTTCACTCCCTCTTCCGCCACCCAAGATTCTGAATGAATTAGAGTTAGATCTGAGGTGAGTCCCTGTAACGTAACTTTCCTTCAAAGTTCTAAATAGTACTTGAAAATAAGATAATGTGTTAATAAACACCAGGAGTGACTCTAAAATTTGAACAGAACTGTTAATTTTGTTTCAACTATGTATGCTAGATCTACTTAATTTCTTATGTTTTGAGATTTACTTTAAAAACTCTATGAAAAGTTCACATAAAGCACTTAAACACGTAATGAAAATCAAAGGTTTAATGCTTTCAGATTGATAAAGAACAATATTAAACTGTTTGCCTCGGATAGCTGTCTGAGTCTTATGTGACCTTATATAAGAGGTTAAAACATTTACATTTTGAAATCTGTGTGTTTTCACAATCAGTATGGCTAAGGAGGAACTTGGAAAATAATACTACTCTGCTGCTCCACTGCACTTTTTGTATACAGACTTTTTAAGCTATGCCCCTTAAACTGTTCATTTACATAAACCTAACTAGTAAATATTGGAGGTGTTCAGGGCTACTGTCTTGCACAGCCGATTGGACACTGTTCACGTGGAACACAATTTAGAGTTAGTCACCTACACACTTTGATACGAATTCCAAAAATTCAAATATTTTTCTTAATGTAAGTTCATGTTGTTGCCATGTAGACACAATGTGCTGTGATCGTTTCACTATTCAAAATATGTTGCCTAGGCTGGTGCTGTCATCTTACAGTGTGAGAAATTTAGTTCTGATGTCTGTGTGTGGAAGATGTTGATGTGATCCCTGTAAGAAAGGAAAGACTTGGTTTTGATTTACTAAGGAGATGTAATATTTTATTTTTCTCTGACTTATTAGGAATACAATAACTTGTGTCCTGATTTGTTGCACATGATACTTTTGCAACGTTAATGAATTTAAATAAATTAATTGTAAAGTTTGTTTTTGACTCATTTTTATCACATATTTTGTCTTACGTTACGTTACTAAATTGTTACACTGAGTTTTTATCTTGTAAGCCTTTCAGTAGTTACAGAACTTTTGTTTCTCTTTATGTAGTCTGGGCACTACTTGCTATTCTTCAAAGGGGTGAAGTGTTCATCCTGCTTTCATTTTAAACATTGTTGAAACTATCAAACTTTGTATCTCATAGTTTAGAATCATTTTGGTAGTGGGGAATCCAACAATAAAATCAGTTCAATAAGTGGCTGAAAACATGGCTTAAATGAGAATGTTTAGCTAACAAAACTGCTCAGAGATTCCATTTGATAGCACTTGTTTATGTATTTACTCCTTAATCACTGTTCACCTACTTAATGGCAAACAGCTGTACACATCATGCTGCCTTTAGTCCACTTAGGATATGCCCTTTGGGTTTATGTAAACTCAATATATATTGCAGTATTTGTCTTGCATTAGGTACAAATTTTAAATACAAGTTCTCCCACATTAAAATTCTTCAGAACTCAACAAGAGCTTGTTGGGCTAACTGAATTGCAGCCGTATTTTGAATCATAAAGTGATACCTGCTCTAATCTTTTCAGAATTGGTCTTCAATTTAGTATTACAGGATCTTCAACAGTATTACCCTGAACACACTTCAGGCATAAAATGTGACTGCCCTAACATTCCTAATTGTGTATCTAACAGTGGATAAGCTTATTATGAACGATTTGGTAAACCTGGTGAATTACTCAAAAAGGAAGCTCGTCCACCGGTCTAGGGCTTGAAAGCTGCCGGCCCCACGCCCTTCCTCCCTCCACACCACACCCTCCCGTGGCAAGGCTTGAGTGGCGTGTGGGAGGAGGGGCTGGGCGGGGCCTCCCGGCCCACCCGCGTGCTGTCACTTCCAGGTTCGGCGAGCACTTCCGGGTCGTCGGCGCAGCTCTGCGCTTCTGCGACGGCCGAAGAGGTGGTCGGGTAGTAGGTGCTTCCTGCTGGGCTGCTGGCTGCTCCGCTTCTGTCCGCTCCGCGGCGGGAAGCGCCTTCCCCACAGGTACTGGGTGAGCTGCACCCGCGCTCCTTGCCGTCCCCCAGAGGTGGGGTTGCGGTCGGCTGGGTCTTCGAGGGCGGCGCGGAGGGCAGGGGCCCGGGGTGGGCCCGTTACTGACTTCGCTGCCGGGATGGCCAGGCGACCGGTACCCGCGAAGGAAAAGTGCGGGAGTCGGCGGGAGGAGGTTGCGCCCTGCGGCGGGAGGTTTGTGGTCCACAGGGCGCCAGCTGAACGGTCCTGGGGGAGGTCTTCAGCCCAGCACCTTATTGTTAGCCAGGTGAATGTCTTTACGCATCCCGAGTTGTTGTGTTGTTTCGTTTTGTTTTTGCCGAATATCAGAGGAGCGCATTCCGTAAGTGTCTCATTCCTGGGCTGCTTCGCTTATTTGAAATCTGCCTTAAAGTTCAAGCGGGCTCCCACAGGGTAACGAATTTAAACTGGATGATTTGATCAGGAAGGACGAGGACTACTGAGTTAGTTCCGAATGTGGAGCCCTTCTAATTAATTTTCTAAATTGCGAAGTGAAGGAGCACGAAATGGATGTGAGGGATACCAGATCTAACAGATTTGAACATTTCACAAGGGATTTTTAAGAATCTAAAATAAAGTAACTAACAAATGTTTAAATAACTTAAAGCTATTTTTTTTAAATTAGTATCTATTGAGGTATAATTGCCACGTAACATTAGTTTCAGGTTAATTAGTGTTTTCCTTTCCTTCAGACAGATACTAGAAGCGGAATTTCTGGATCATTTGGTAGTTCTATTTTTAATCTTTTGCAGAACTTCCATGCTGTTTTCCATAGTGGCTGCAGCAGTTTGCATTCCTGCCAACAGTGCACAAGGGTCCCGTTTTCTCTACTTTCTCGCCAACACTTATTTCTTGTCTCCTTGAGAATTGAGGTGTGTAAGGTGATATTTCATGGTGGTTTGGATTTGCATTAGCCTGATGATTAGTGGTATTGAGCATCTGTTCATGTGTTTGTTGATCATCTGTAGGGGTTCTTTAGAAAAATGTTCAGATATTTTGCCCATTTTTTAATCAGGTTGTGTGTTTGCTGTTGTATGAATTCTTTTTTATGACTTGCAAATAGTTTCTCCTATTCAGTACGTTGCTTTTTGTTTCTGTTTTTTATGTATATATTTATATATTATCCCTTCAAACCTCTTTACTTTTTTGGGTGTATGCATTGTGCTCAACATTCCAGTTCACTTGTCCTCTGACTTTAAAATGTAACTCTTGGGGCGCCTGGGTGGCGCAGTCGGTTAAGCGTCCGACTTCAGCCAGGTCACCATCTTGCGGTCCGTGAGTTCGAGCCCCGCATCGGGCTCTGGGCTGATGGCTCAGAGCCTGGAGCCTGCTTCCGATTCTGTGTCTCCCTCTCTCTCTGCCCCTCCCCCATTCATGCTCTGTCTCTCTCTGTCCCAAAAATAAATAAATGTTGAAAAAAAAATTTTTTTTTTAAATAAATAAAATGTAACTCTTATGTATGTATTTAGCATATATATAAACATGTAGAAGTCAATCTTTTGTTTGATTCAAACTTTCAGTGTCTGTTTTCCATTGACTCCCTCTCTACCATATCCCACCCCCTCAACTACCAATCTGTTCTCTGAAACTAGGCGCTTGGGTTTTTTTCCTTTTTTGGTTTTAGATTCCACCTGTATCCGATATCATACGGTGTTTGCCTTTCTCTGTCTCACTTCACTTAATGATGATGCCCATGATGGGGCACCTGGGTGGCTCAGTCAGTTGAGCATCTGACTTGATTTCGGCTCAGGTCATGATCTCATGGTTCGTGGGACTGAGCCGCGTGTCAGGCTGTGCACTGACAGCACAGAGTCTCTACCCCCCCTCCTCTGACCCTCCCTCGCTCTCTCTAGCTCTCAAAATAAATAAAATGGTAATGCCCTTGAGGTCTATCCCTGCTGTAATTGGCAAGATTTCATTCTTTTTATGGCTGAATAATATTCCGTTGTAATATATTCACCATGATGCCTTTATCCATTCATCCATTGATGGACACCTAGGTTGCTCTGATAGCTTGGCTATTGTAAGTAATGTTGCAGTGAACATGGAGTGCATATATCTTTTCAAGATAGTGTTTTCATTTGGGGGGGGATAAATACCCAGAAGTGGAATTGCTGTATCCTATGGTAGTTAATATTTGTAACTTTCTGAAGAACTTCCATACTGTTTTCCATAGTGGCTGCACCAATTTACATTCCCCCCAATAGTGCAAGAGAGTTCCCTTTTCTCCGTCGTCACCAATACTTGTTATTTCTTGTCTTCCTGATAGTGGCCGTTCTAACAGGCATGAGGTCATATCTCATTGTGGTTTTAATTTGCATTTTCCTGATGATTAGTGATGTTGAGCTTCTTTTTGTGTGTCGGCCATTTATTTGTATGTCTCATTTAGAAAAATGTCTGTTCATGGGACGCCTGAGTGAGTCAGTCGGTTAGGCGTCTGACTCTTGATTTCAGCTCAGGTCATGATCTCACAGTTTGTAAGATGGAGCCGCAGGCTGGGCTCTGCGCTGACAGTGTGGAGCTTGCTTGTGAATCTTTCTCCCTCTCTTTCTGCCCTTCCCCTGCTTGCACAAAATAAATAAACATTAAAAACATTTAAAAAAAAGAAAAATGTCTTTTCAGATCTTCTGCCAATTTTTAAATTGGGTTGTTATTTTGCTGTTCGTTGTATGAATTCTTTATATAATTTGGATATTAATTTCTTATCAGATAGATGATTTGCAGATATTTTCTCCCACTCAGTAGGTTGCCTGTTTATTTT
Organism: Lynx rufus; assembly: GCF_022079265.1. NCBI lineage: Eukaryota > Metazoa > Chordata > Mammalia > Carnivora > Felidae > Lynx > Lynx rufus. The sequence goes on from NW_025814827.1 coordinate 16,513,707, forward strand.
GTTGACACTTTCCTTTGCTGTACAGAAACTTTTTAGTATGATGTAATCCTACTTATATATTTTTGCTTTTTGTGATTTTGCTTCTGGTGTCCAGTTTAAAATATCATAGCACCAGTGTCAAGGAACTTAACTGTAGCCTGTGTTTTCTTCTAGGAGTTTTACAGTTTCGGGTCTTACATTCAAGTCTTTCATCTGCTTTGAGTTGATTATTGTGGGTATAGTGTGTAAATTAGTGGTCCATTTTCATTCTTTTACATGTGTTTGTGCAGTCTTCTCAACATCATTTTTTGAAGATACTTCCCTTTCCCCATTATTCTTGGCTTCTTTACTATAAATTCATTGAATATGTATGCCTGAGTTCATTTCTCGGCTGTTATGTTCTGTTGATATATGTGATTACCGTGGCTTTGTAATATTGTGTAAAATCTGGGAGTGTGATTCCTCCAGCTTTGGTCTTCACTCTCAAGATTGCTTTGGCTGTTTGGGGGTTTGGGGGTTCCATACAAATTTTAGGATTGTTGTGTGTCTTTGAAAAATGCCATTGGAATTTTGATAAGGATTGCATTGAATCTGTAAATTGCTTTGGGTAGTAAGGAAGGACATATTAATAATATTGCTTCTTCTACTCCATGAGCATGGAATGTCTTTCCCTTTATTTGTGCCTTTTTTCAATTTATCTCACTGAATAAACTGAATAATGTCTTGTAGTTTTCAACATATAGGTCTTTTACCCTCTTAGTTAAATTTGTTCCTAGGTATTTTGTTCCTTTTGATGCAATTGCAAATATGATAGTTTTCTTTATTTCTCTAATAGTTATTAGTGTATAGAAACTCAGATTTTTGTGTATTGATTTTGTATCCTGTGACTTTACTCAGTTTGTTAATTTATTCTGACAGTTTTTGATGGAGTCTTTAGTGTTTTCTGTATATAACATGTTGTCTACAAATAGTGATAGTTTTACTTTTTCCTTCTCAATTTGGATGCTTTTTGTTTCTGTATCTTGCCTAATTGCTCTGGAAGGACTTGTAGTATTTTGTCACATATAATAGGACAAGAGTCGTGTCTTGTTCATGATCTTAGAGGAAAAGACTTTCTTTTTAAAAAAAAAATTCTTTTTTTTTTTTTTTACTTCTTTTTTAATGTTTATTCATTTATTGAAATAGAGACAGAGCACAAGTCGGGGAGGGGCAGAGAGAGATAGAGATACAGAATCCTAAGCAGGCTCCAGACACGGGACTGGAACTCATGAACCCTGAGATCATGACCTGAGCTGAAGTCGAATGCTCAACGTAC